>NC_137099.1:58454203-59161703 GCF_949357685.1 Gobio gobio
AGATATCTCATTTTGTTCTTGAGTTATAGCCATTTTAGTAAAATAGGCTCCTCCCACAACATTCATTTTCCGCCTCTTAGCAACCGTGAATAGAAATTTCTACTTTTTTTCGATAATTATTGATAATCAGACTCCAGAAAACATTTCTGCACTGGTTTGGTTCCGATCGGGCTAAAATCCAGGGACTAGTTTGCAAAAGTAGTTTTTTGACAAAATTCAAAATGGCGGAAAATCTATCATGGCGGAAATGAAATCGGAGATATACGTTTTTTTCGTCATGGACTCACCTTTCCAATGATATAAGACACTTGAGTCTACAACATACGGTTTAGGAGTTATGAGCAGTTTTGCGCAATTGATTGCTATAGCGCCACCTATTGGCCAATCTGGCTCATAATTTGATAACCTCTCCTCGATTTTTGTACTACCATCTGACAAAGTTTCAACGCTCCAGCCCTTACGGTTTGGGCTGCACGATGCGTTTTAGCGGAGAATAATAATAATAATAATAATAATAATAAAAATCAATACAATTACAATAGGGTTTCAGCACTTCGTGCTTGAACCCCTAATAAAAATCAATACAATTACAATAGGGTTTCAGCACTTCGTGCTTGAACCCCTAATTAAAGCTGCGAGCAGCATTTAGCGGGGTTCAAGCCTTTAAGGCCTTTAAGCACACAAGCATCAAAAGACATTACATTTTATTTAGCAAGATTTTAAACACTGAAATAATAGATGGAAAAGTCAATTTACAGACAATGTTACATGTGCCCACCAATTTTCGTGAAGTTTTGAGCTTTCCCTTAGAATTTATAGGCTTTTGAGTGTATTTTGCCACGCCTCTTTTCTAAATGACCCTGTTATAGCCATCCAAATGCAAAAGTTCAACTTTTTTGATAATTATTAATCTAGAGAGTCCAGAGAATTGTCCTAGACTGGTTTGGTTCCGATCGGGCAAAAAAAACGGGACTAGTTTACAAAAGTAGGTTTTTAACATAATTTCGAATATTAAATGAACGATTTGATTGACAGCAATGTTTCTAGAGGCAAAGTTGTTCAGTATGAGAAGATCTATCAAATTATATCAATATTGTGGGAATATGTGAAACATCACGTGATTACAGAGCCATAAAATTCGTTGGCGCCTACTAGTGGCCAATTTCTTAAAAAATTATTACAGACCTCTAGGACCATGAGTCAAACATGCTCACCAAGTTTTGTTCCGATCCTGTTAACCTTGTCTAATAGGTGCTCAAATTTCATTGGCCAATGGCGGCCATGTTTTTTGAGCTTCGCCAATTTCCTCACAGACATGCATGGTACCTTGGACCAAGACACTGCATACCAACTTTCAAGTCAATCGGACTAGCAGTCAGGTGGTTATAGCCCTTTTCATGTTTTTTTCATGTTATAGCGCCACCAAGTGTTCAATCCTCACAATTCTTTGTACCGTGACCAAAGACTCAGCCCATACACATGTGTACCAAGTTTGGTGAAGATATCTCATTTCGTTCCTGAGTTATAGCCCTTTTAGTAAAATAGGCTCTGAAACAGGCTTCAAACCAGTTGTTACATTATGCATGCTTTCACACACACACACACACACACACACACACACACACACACACACACACACACACACACACACACACACACACACACACACACACACACACACACACACACACACAATGTTTTTGTAATATGTTATTGTGAAAATATATTTTAATGGTCTATGAGCATGTCACATTTTTTTGTGAAATACACCACGTTCTAGTATTATTTACTATGATTAACCATGATTCTAATGTGATTTACCATGATTTACCACATTGCTAGTAATTATGTGAAGTGACAGTACAAATGAAGAGATAAAATCTGACAAAATATGAGTATGTTATAATAGTAATTGCTTTTGTCACTGTTGAAAATTATTAACTTTAAAAGGAAAGTGAGTCAATAAGTGGTCTTCTGCTGCCCTCTGCTGGACATTCTACTTATTAATAAAGTCTTTTCACATTTGCTTTGCAATAGACATTATAAAATCACTTATATATCAAATTGGTCTTCCATGTTAATTCCATTCTGCATGCTTATACACACACACACACACAAACACTTTTTTAATTCTATGGTCTATAATCATTTCACATAACTCTTTGTAACTATTAATCAGATTATTAAAAATTTATTCAGAAACATAGGACCACCCACACACATTTTGTTGTAGATACAGACATTTGAACTTTATGTTGCAGTAAACAAAATGTTTCCTGGGGCAGCAAACGACCACTTTTTGGCTTAATATACCATTATTGTCATATGAACCCTGTAATTTTCACCTTTTTAACTGTTATAGAGGCAAATAATGTCCGATCTTTCTGAAAATGTTCATGCTTGTTTACAGGCATAGTACACATGTTCTGACTTGTTTTTAAGAATATCTGAGCATTCATTGAATAGATATAGGCATTTGGGGACACTTGGTCAAGGCCAGACACACACACACACACACACACACACACACACACACACACACACACACACACACACACACACACTTTTTTAATGCTATGGTCTATAATCATTTAACATAGCTCTTTGTAACTATTAATCAGATTTTTAAAAATGTATTCAGAAACATAGGACTACACACACACATTTTGTTGTAGATACAGACATTTTAACTATATGATGTTGCAGTAAACAAAATGTTTCCTGCAAGTCTCCTTCAAGATTCACATTTCTCAATGTGACAATTGTCAATAGTAATACTTAATAGATTAATTTTAACTAAATGTGATTGCAAATGTTAAAATAGTGATTTATTTTAAGCTGAATATGACTTGTAGATCAATATTAGAGTGTAGTACAATAAAATGAACAGCGGGGGGCAGCAAACGACCACTTATTGGCTTAATCTACCATTATTTTCATAATTTTCAGCTTTTTAACTGTTATAGAGGCAAATATTGTCCTATCTGTCTGAAATGTTTCATGCTTGTTTAGAGGCATAGTACACATGTTCTGACTTGTTTTTAAGAATATCTGAGCATTCATTGAATAGATATAGGCATTTGGGGACACTTGGCCAAGGCCACACCTTGAAATAATGTTATAGCCATTCAGATGCAATAGTTTAACTTTATTTTAAATAATTATTGCTCTAAAGAGTCCAGAGAATCGTACTACAGTGGTTTGGTTCCGATCGGGCAAAAAAATCTAGGACTAGATTGCAAAATGAGGTTATTAACATAATTGTGAATGTTTAAATAACGATTTGATTGACAGTATTGGTTCTTGAAGCAAAGTTGTTCAGTATGAGGAGATCTATCATAATTTATGCATATTATGTGGATGTTTTTAACCCCACCTGATTACAGAGATGGAAAATACCATTTGCAGCCAAAACAGGCATTTCACCATAGGGAATACATGGTTTTCAAAGCGTTTTAACAGTTATAGCGCCACCTATGGTCCGATCTCCATGAAACTTTGCAGGATTCTTCAGCATGTTATGATACATGTACATAACATTTTTGGTGAAGTTTTGAGTTTTCCTTTAGGATTTATAGCCTTTTGAGTGTATTTTGCTAAGCTCCTCTTCTAAATGACCCTGTTATAGCCATCCAAATGCAAAAGTTCAACTTTTTTTCAATAATTATTGATCTAGAGAGTCCAGAGAATTGTTCTAGACTGGTTTGGTTTCCATCGGGCAAAAATCCAGGGACTAGTTCGCAAAAGTAGGTTTTAAACATAATCGCAAATATTTAATGAACGATTTGATTGACAGCAATGCTTTTAGAGGAAAAGTTGTTCAGTATGAGGAGCCCTATCATATGATGTGTATATTTGGTTGATGTGTGCAACACCACGTGATTACAGAGCCAAAAAACTCGTTAGCGCCAACTAGTGGCCGATTTCTTTCAAAATTCTTACAGACCTCTAAGTCCATGAGTCAAACATGCCCACCGAGTTTCATTCCGATCAGCCTCCGTTAACCTTGTCTTAGAGGTGCTCAAACTTCATTGGCCAATAGCAGCCATTTTTTTTTGAGATACGCCAATGTCCTCATATACATATATGGTACCTTGGACCAAGACACTGCATACCAATTTTCAAGTCAATCGGACTAGCGGTCGGGTCGTTATAGCCATTTTCATGTTTTTTTCGTGTTATAGCGCCACCAAGTGTTCAATCGTCGCGATTCTTTTATCGTGACCCAAGACTCAGTCCATACACATGTGTACAAAGTTTGGTAAAGATATCTCATTTTGTTCTTGAGTTATAGCCATTTTAGTAAAATAGGCTCCTCCCACAACGTTCGTTTTCCGCCCCTTAGCGATCGTGAATAGAAATTTCAACTTTTTTTCGATAATTATTGATATTCATACTCCAGAGAACATTTCTGCACTGGTTTGGTTCCGATCGGGCAAAAATCCAGGGACTAGTTCGCAAAAGTAGTTTTTTGACAAAATTCAAAATGGCGGAAAATCTATAATGGCGGAAATGAAATCGGAGATATACATTTTTTACGTCAGGTATTCAGCTTTCCAATGATATAAGACACTTGAGTCTACGACATACGGTTTAGGAGTTATGAGCAGTTTTGCGCAATTGATTGCTATAGCGCCACCTATAGGCCAATCTGGCTCATAATTTGATAACCTCTCCTCGATTTTTGTACTACCATCTGACAAAGTTTCAAAGCTCCAGCTTCTACGGTTTGGGCTGCACGATGCGTTTTAGCGGAGAATAATAATAATAATTAAAGCTGCAAGCAGCATTTAGCGGGGTTCAAGCCTTTAAGGCCTTTAAGCACACAAGCATCAAAAGACATTAAGTTTTATTTAGCAAGATTTTAAACGCTGAAATAATAGATGGAAAACTCAAATTACAGGCAATATAGGCAATTTACCATAGGAAACATATGGTTTTTAACAGTTATAGCGCCACCTATGGTCCGATCTCTATAAAGCTTTGTATGCTTGTTAAGGATCTAATGTCACACATGCCCACCAATTTTCGTGAAGTTTTGAGTTTTCCATTAAGATTTATAGGCTATTGAGTGTATTTTGCTACATCCCTCTTCTAAATGACACTGTTATAGCCATCTAAATGCAAAAGTTGGACTTTTTTTGATAATTATTGATCTAGAGAGTCCAAAGAATTGTCCTAGACTGGTTTGGTTCTGATCGGGCAAAAAACCAGGGACTAGTTCGCAAAAGTAGGTTTTTAACATAATTGCAAATATTTAATGAACAATTGGATTGACAGCAATGGTTCCAGAGGCAAAGTTTTCAATATGAGGAGGTCTATCAAACGATATGCATATTTCGTGGATGTGTTAAACACCACGTGATTACAGTGCCATAAAACTTGTTAGCGCCAACTAGTGGCCGATTTCTTTCAAAATTCTTATAGACCTCTAGGGCCATAAGTCAAACATACCCATCGAGTTTCGTTCTGATCGGCCTCCGTTAACCTTGTCTAATAGGTGCTCAAATTTAATTGGCCTTGGCGGCCTTGTTTTTTGAGATACGCCAATGTCCTCATAGACATACATGGTACCTTGGACCAAGACACTGCATACCAATTTTCAAGTCAATCGGACTAGCGGTCGGGTGGTTATAGCCATTTTCATGTTTTTTTCGTGTTATAGCGCCACCAAGTGTTCAATCATCGCGGTTTTTTTATCGTGACCAAAAACGGAGCCCATACACATGTGTACCAAGTTTGGTGAAGATATCTCATTTTGTTCTTGAGTTATAGCCATTTTAATAAAATAGGCTCCTCCCACAACATTCGTTTTCCGCCCCTTTGCGACCTTGAAGCGAAATTTATACTTTTTTTTGATAATTATTGATATTCAGACTCCAGAGAACATTTCTGCACTGGTTTGGTTCCGATCGGGCAAAAATCCAGGGACTAGTTCGCAAAAGTAGTTTTTTGACAAAATTCAAAATGGCGGAAAATCTATCATGACGCAAATGAAATCGGAGATATACATTTTGTTCGCCATGGACTCACCTTTCCAATGATATAAGACACTTGAGTCTACAACATACGGTTTAGGAGTTATGAGCAGTTTCGCGCAATTGATTGCTATAGCGCCACCTATAGGCCAATCTGGCTCATAATTTGATAACCTCTCCTCGATTTGTGTACTACCATCTGACAAAGTTTCAAAGTTCCAGCCCTTACGGTTTGGGCTGCACGATGCGTTTTAGCGGAGAATAATAATAATAATAATAATAATAATAAAAATCAATACAATTACAATAGGGTTTCAGCACTTCGTGCTTGAACCCCTAATTAAAGCTGCGAGCAGCATTTAGCGGGGTTCAAGCCTTTAAGGCCTTTAAGCACACAAGCATCAAAAGACATTAAGTTTTATTTAGCAAGATTTTAAACGCTGAAATAATAGATGGAAAATTCAATTTACAGGCAATTCACCATAGGAAACATGGTTTTAAAAGGTTTTTAACAGTTATAGCGCCACCTATGGTCCGATCTCTATAAAACGTTTAATGCTTGTTAAGGATCTAATCTCACACATGGCCACCAATTTTCGTGAAGTTTTGAGCTTTCCCTTAGAATTTATAGGCTTTTGAGGGTTTTTTGCCACGCCTCTTTTCGAAATGACCCTGTTATAGCCATCCAAATGCAAAAGTTAAACTTTTTTTGATAATTATTGATCTAGAGAGTCCAGAGAATTGTCCTAGACTGGTTTGGTTCCGATCGGGCAAAAAAACAGGGACTTATTTGCAAAAGTAGGTTTTTAACATAATCACAAATATTTAATGAACGATTTGATTGACAGCAATGCTTCTAGAGACAAAGTTGTTCAGTATGAGGAGATCTATCAAATTATATCAATATTGTGAGAATATGTGAAACATCACGTGATTACAGAGCCATAAAACTAATTGGCGCCTACTAGTGGCCAAATTCTTAAAAAATTATTACAGACCTCTAGGACCCTGAGTCAAACATGCTCGCCAACTTTTGTTCCGATCGGCCTCTGTTAACCTTGTCTAATAAGTGCTCACATTTCATTGGCCAATGGCGGCCATGTTTTTTGAGCTACGCCAATTTCCTTTATAGACATGCGTGGTACCTTGGACCAAGACACTGCATACCAACTTTCAAGTCAATCGGACTGGCAGTCGGGTGGTTATAGCCCTTTTCATGTTTTTTTATGTTATAGCGCCACCAAGTGTTCAATCCTCACAATTCTTTTTACCTTGACCAAAGACTCATCCCATACACAAGTGTACCAAGTTTGGTGAAGATATCTCATTTCGTTCCTGAGTTATAGCCCTTTTAGTAAAATAGGCTCTGAAACAGGCTTCAAACCAGTTGTTCCATTATGCATGGTTACACACACACACACACACACACACACACACACACACACAATATTTTTGAGATATGTTATTGTGAAAATATCTTTTAATGGTCTATGAGCATGTCACATTTTTTTGTGAAATGCACCACGTTCTAGTATTATTTACTATGATTAACCATGTATCTATAACCATAGATCAATATTAGAGTGTAGTACAATAAAATGAACAGCGGGGGGCAGCAAAAGACCACATATTGGTCATTATTTTCATATGAACTCTGTCATTTTCACCTTTTTAACTGTTATAGAGGCAAATATTGTCCTATCTGTCTGAAAATTGTCATGCTTGTTTGGAGGCATATTACACATGTTCTGACTTGTTTTTAAGAATATCTGAGCATTCATTGAATAGATATAGGCATTTGGGGACACTTGGTCAAGGCCAGACACACACACACTTTTTTAATGCTATGGTCTATAATCATTTCACATAGCTCTTTGTAACTATTAATCAGATTTTTAAAAATGTATTCAGAAACATAGGACTACACACACACATTTTGTTGTAGTTACAGACATTTGAACTTTATGATGTTGCAGTAAACAAAATGTTTCCTGCAAGTCTCCTTCAAGATTCACATTTCTCAATGTGACAATTGTCAATAGTAATACTTAATAGATTAATTTTAACTAAATGTGATAGCAAATATTAAAATAGTGATTTATTTAAAGCTGAAAATGACTTGTATATCAATATTAGAGTGTAGTACAATAAAATGAACAGCGGGGGGCAGCAAACGACCACTTATTGGCTTAATATACCATTATTTTCATAATTTTCAGCTTTTTAACTGTTATAGAGGCAAATATGGTCCTATCTGTCTGAAAATTTTCATGCTTGTTTAGAGGCATAGTACACATGTTCTGACTTTTTTTTAAGAATATCTGAGCATTCATTGAATAGATATAGGCATTTGGGGACACTTGGTCAAGGCCACATCTTGAAATAACCCAGTTATAGCCATTCAGATGCAAAAGTTTAACTTTTTTTAAAAATAATTATTGCTCTAAAGAGTCCAGAGAATTGTACTGCCCTGGGTTGGTTCTGATCAGGTTGAAAAATCTATGACTAGTTTGCAAAAGTAGGTTATTAACATAATTGTGAATGTTTAAATAACGATTTGATTGACAGTATTGGTTCTTGAGGCAAAGTTGTTCAGTATGAGGAGATCTATCATAATTTATGCATATTATGTGGATGTTTTTAACCCCACCTGATTACAGAGATGGAGAATACCATTTACAGCCAATACAGGCATTTCACCATAGGAATACATGGTTTTCAAAGCTTTTTAACAGTTATAGCGCCACCTATGGTCCGATCTCCATGAAACTTTGCATGCTTTTTCAGCATGTTATGTTACATATACATAATAATTTTCGTGAAGTTTTGAGTTTTCCTTTAGGATTTATATGCTTTTGAGTGTATTTTGCTACGCCCCTCTTCTAAATGACCCTGTTATAGGCATTCAAATGCAAAAGTTCAACTTTTTTTTGATAATTATTGATCTAGAGAGTCCAGAGAATTGTCCTAGACTGGTTTGTTTCCGATCAGACAAAAATCCAGAGACTAGTTCGCAAAAGTAGGTTTTAAACATAATCGCAAATATTTAATAAACGATTTGATTGACAGCAATGCTTTTAGAGGAAAAGTTGTTCAGTATGAGGAGCCCTATCATATGATGTGTATATTTGGTTGATGTGTGCAACACCACGTGATTACAGAGCCAAAAAACTCGTTAGCGCCAACTAGTGGCCGATTTCTTTCAAAATTTTTACAGACCTCTAAGTCCATGAGTCAAACATGCCCACCGAGTTTCATTCCGATCAGCCTCCGTTAACCTTGTCTTAGAGGTGCTCAAACTTCATTGGCCAATAGCAGCCATGTTTTTTGAGATACGCCAATGTCCTCATAGACATACATGGTACCTTGGACCAAGACACTGCATACCAATTTTCAAGTCAATCGGACTAGCGGTCGGGTCGTTATAGCCATTTTCATGTTTTTTTCGTGTTATAGCGCCACCAAGTGTTCAATCGTCGCGATTCTTTTATCGTGACCCAAGACTCAGTCCATACACATGTGAACAAAGTTTGGTAAAGATATCTCATTTTGTTCTTGAGTTATAGTCATTTTAGTAAAATAGGCTCCTCCCACAACGTTCGTTTTCCGCCCCTTAGCGATCGTGAATAGAAATTTCAACTTTTTTTCAATAATTATTGATATTCAGACTCCAGAGAACATTTCTGCACTGGTTTGGTTCCGATCGGGCAAAAATCCAGGGACTAGTTCGCAAAAGTAGTTTTTTGACAAAATTCAAAATGGCGGAAAATCTATAATGGCGGAAATGAAATCGGAGATATACATTTTTTACGTCAGGTATTCAGCTTTCCAATGATATAAGACACTTGAGTCTACGACATACGGTTTAGGAGTTATGAGCAGTTTTGCGCAATTGATTGCTATAGCGCCACCTATAGGCCAATCTGGCTCATAATTTGATAACCTCTCCTCGATTTTTGTACTACCATCTGACAAAGTTTCAAAGCTCCAGCTTCTACGGTTTGGGCTGCATGATGCGTTTTAGCGGAGAATAATAATAATAATAATAATTAAAGCTGCAAGCAGCATTTAGCGGGGTTCAAGCCTTTAAGGCCTTTAAGCACACAAGCATCAAAAGACATTAAGTTTTATTTAGCAAGATTTTAAACACTGAAATAATAGATGGAAAATACCATTTACAGTCAATACAGGCAATTTCCAATAGGAAATACGTGGTTTTAAAAGGTTTTAAACAGTTATAGCGCCACCTATGGTCTGATTTCCATAAAACTTTGCATGCTTGTTAAAGATGTGATCTCACATATGCATAACAATTTTCGTGAAGTTTTGAGTTTTCCCTTAGAATTTATAGGCTTTTGAGTGTATTTTGCCATGCCGCTTTTCTAAATTACCCTGTTATAGCCATTTAAATGCAAAAGTTAAACTTTTTTTTTGATAATTATTGATCTAGAGAGTCCAGAGAATTATCCTAGACTAGTTTGGTTCCAATCGGGCAAAAATCCAGGGACTATTTTACAAAAGTAGGTTTTGAACATAAACGCAAATATTTAATGAACATATTAATTGACAGCAATAGTTCTAGAGGCAAAGTTGTTTGGTATGAGGAGTTCTATCAAATGATATGCATATTTCATGGATGTGTGCAACACCACGTGATTACAGAGCCGTAAAACTCGTTAGCGCCAACTAGTGGCTGATTTTTTTCAAACTTCTTACAGACCTCTAGGGCCATGAGTTAAACATGCCCACAGAGTTTCGTTCCGATCGGCCTCTGTTAACCTTGTCTAATAGGTGCTCAAATTTAATTGTCTGTGGCGGCCATGTTTTTTGACATACGCCAATGTCCTCATAGACATACATGGTACCTTCGACCAAGACACTGCATACCAATTTTCAAGTCAATCGGACTAGCGGTCGGGTGGTTATAGCCAATTTCATGTTTTTTTCATGTTATAGCGCCACCAAGTGTTCAATCGTCGGGATTTTTTTATCGTGACCAAAGACTCAGCCCCTACACATGTGTACCAAGTTTGGTAAATATATCTCATTTTGTTCTTGAGTTATAACCATTTTAGTAAAATAGGCTCCTCCCACAACATTCGTTTTCCGCCCCTTAGCAATCGTGAATCGAAATTTCAACTTTTTTTCGATAATTATTGATATTCAGACTCCAGAGAACATTTCTGCACTGGTTTGGTTCCGATCGGTCTAAAATCCAGGGACTAGTTCGCAAAAGTAGTTTTTCAACAAAATTCAAAATGGCGGAAAATCCATCATGGCGGAAATGAAATCGGAGATATACGTTTTGTTTGTCATGGACTCACCTTTCCAATGATATAAGAAACTTGAGTCTACGACATACGGTTTAGGAGTTATGAGCAGTTTCGCGCAATTGATTGCTATAGCGCCACCTATTGGCCAATCTGGCTCATAATTTGATAACCTCTCCTCGATTTTTGTACTACCATCTGACAAAGTTTCAACGCTCCAGCCCTTACGGTTTGGGCTGCACGATGCGTTTTAGCGGAGAATAATAATAATAATAATAATAATAATAAAAATCAATACAATTACAATAGGGTTTCAGCACTTCGTGCTTGAACCCCTAATAATAATAAAAATCAATACAATTACAATAGGGTTTCAGCACTTCGTGCTTGAACCCCTAATTAAAGCTGCAAGCAGCATTTAGCGGGGTTCAAGCCTTTAAGGCCTTTAAGCACACAAGCATCAAAAGACTTTAAGTTTTATTTAGCAAGATTTTAAACACTGAAATAATAGATGGAAAAGTCAATTTTCAGGCAATATAGGCAATTTACCATAGTAAACATATGGTTTTAAAAGGTTTTTAACAGTTATAGCGCCACCTATGGTCCGAGCTCTATAAAACTTTGCAAGCTTGTTAAGGATCTAATGTCACATATGCCCACCAATTTTCGTGAAGTTTTGAGTTTTCCCTTAGAATATAGCAAATGATATGTAGATTTCGTGGATGTGTGCAACACCACGTGATTACAGAGCCATAAAACTCATTAGCGCCAACTAGTGGCCGATTTATTTCAAAATTCTTACAGACCTCTAGGGCCATGAGACTTGTCTAATAGGTGCTCAAATTTATTTGGCTGTGGCAGTCATGTTTTTTAAGATACGCCAATGTCCTCATAGACATATTTGGTACCTTGGACCAAGACACTGCATACCAATTTTCAAGTCAATCGGACTAGCGGTCAGGTGGTTAAAGCCATTTTGATGTTTTTTCAAGTTATTGTGCCACCAAGTGTTAAATCGTCGCGATTTTTATTATCGTGACCAAAGACTAAGCCCATACACATGTGTACCAAGTTTGGTGAAGATATCTCATTGTGTTCCTGAGTTATATCCCTTTTAGTAAATAGGCTCCCCCCTGAACAATTATTTTTACGCTCCTTAACAACCGTGAATATAAATTTCGACCTTTTTTTGATAATTATTGATAATCTGACTCCAGAGAACATTTTGACACTGGTTTGGTTCCGATCCGGCAAAAAACCTAGGACTAGTTTGCAAAAGTAGTTTTTTGACAAAATGCAAAATGGCGGAAAATCGATATACGTTTTGTTCGTCATGGACTCACCTTTCCAATGATATAAGACAATTGAGTCTACAACATAGGGTTTAGGAGTTATGAGCCATTTCGCGCTTTTGATTGCTGTAGCGCCACCTATTGGCCAATTGGGTTCATACTCTGACAACATTAGCCTCGATTTTTGTACCACCATCTGATAAAGTTTCAAGTCTCTAGCATTTACGCTTTGGTCTGCACGATCACAGTTTAAATATGATTGAACAATATTAGTTTAGAGGATAAGCCAATGAGTGGTCTTCTGCTGCCATCTGGTGGCAATTTTAGGTAATACGCCATAATATATTTGAAATAAATTAATTTGATAAAATGTAATTGTAAATATTGTAATAGTGACTTTATAATGTCTAAATAGGAATTATAGAACATGATAAGTAAATAGTATGACAAAATGACCATTTAAGCCCAGCAGGTGGCAGCAGAGAACCACTCATTGGCTCATTTTCATTTTAAATGTCTGTTTTTCATTTAATGGGCACATTTTCCAAGTTAATGTCTTCAAACGTGCTTAACTCACATGCACATTTTGTTGGAGATATAGATATTTGAAATAAATGATGGGTAACAAATAGCTTATTCCAGGTTTTCCCCTTTAAAACATATTTTCAGGCATTATTTTAATTGTAATTTAATAATTATTGTAAAAACATTAATCAAATGAACAAATTAATTGATAAACATTGACAAAATGTCATTTGCAACATTTATTATAATGATTTTATAAAGTTTAAATATGCTTAGTAAGCAGAATGAACCAATGAGTGGTCTTCTGCTGCCATCTGGTGGTAATTTTAGGTAATAAGTTTTTAACATAATTGTGAATAAATAAATAACAATTTGATTGACAGTATTGGTTCTTGAGGCAAAGTTGTTCAGTATGAGTAGATCTATCATAATTTATGCATATTATGTGGATATTTTTTACCCCACCTGATTACAGAGATGGAAAATACCATTTACAGCCAATACAGGCAATTCACCATAGGGAATACATGGTTTTCAAAGCTTTTTAACAGTTATAGCGCCACCTATGGTCCGATCTCCATGAAACTTTGCATGCTTTTTCAACATGTTATGTTACATATACATAAAAATTGTCGTGAAGTTTTGAGTTTTCCTTTAGGATTTATAGGCTTTTGAGTGTATTTTGCTAAGCCCCTCTTCTAAATGACCCTGTTATATCCATCCAAATGCAAAAGTTCAACTTTTTTTCAATAATTATTGATCTAGAGAGTACAGAGAATTGTTCTAGACTGGTTTGGTTCCCATCGGGCAAAAATCCAGGGACTAGTTCGCAAAAGTAGGTTTTAAACATAATTGCAGATATTTAATGAACGGTTTGATTGACAGCAATGCTTCTAGAGGTAAAGTTGTTCAGCATGAGGAGACCTATCATATGATGTGTATATTTGGTTGATGTGTGCAACACCACATGATTACAGAGCCATAAAACTCGTTAGCGCCAACTAGTGGCCGATTTCTTTCAAAATTCTTACAGACCTCTAAGACCATGAGTCAAACATGCCCATCGAGTTTCGTTATGATCGGCCTCTGTTAACCTTGTCTAATAGGTGCTCAAATTTAATTGGCTGTGGCGGCCATGTTTTTTGAGATACGCCAATTTCCTCATAGACATATATGCTACCTTGGACCAAGACACTGCATACCAATTTTCAAGTCAATTGGACTAATGGTCAGGTGGTCATAGCCTTTTTCATGTTATTTTCATGTTATAGCGCCACCAAGTGGCCAATCGTCGAGATTGTCTTATCGTGACCAAAGACCACGCCCATACATATGTGTACCAAATTTGGTGAAGATATCTTATTTTGATCTAGAGTTATAGCCTTTTTAGTAAAATAGGCTCCGCCCTGAACATCAATTTTAAGCCCCCTAACAACCGTGAATCCAAATTATGACTTTTTTTCAATGATTATTAATAGTCAGACGCCAGAGAACATTTTGGCACTGGTTCGGTTCTGATCGGACAAAAAACCTAGGACTAGTTCGCAAAAGTAGTTTTTTGACAAAATTCAAAATGGCGGAAAAATTTGCATACCGGAAATGAAATCGGAGATATACGTTTTTTATGTCAGGTATTCAGCTTTCCAATGATATAAGACACTTGAGTCTACAACATACAGTTTAGGAGTTATGAGCAGTTTTGCGCAATTGATTGCTATAGCGCCACCTATAGGCCAATCGGGGTCATAATTTGATAACCTCTCCTCGATTTTTGTACTACCTATTAGCCAAGTTTCAAGTCTCTAGCCCTTACAGTTTGGTCTGCACGATGCGTTTTAGGTCTGAATAATAATAATAATAATAATAATAATTAAAGCTGCAAGCAGCATTTATCGGGGTTCAAGCAGTTAAGGCCTTTAAGCACACAAGCATCAAAAGACATTAAGTTTTATTTAGCAAGCATTTAACAACTGCCATCATAGATGAAAAAGTCAATTTACAGCCTATACAGGCAGTTTACCATAGGAAATATATGGTTTTAAAGCGTTTTTACAGTTATAGCACCTTTTGCCTGAGTCTTCTTATAGTCTTGCCTGATCTCCACCACTTTTATTAGTAGTACTCAAAGTGTGCCCATACTGTATATATGTGGAGGGAGTTTGATTGACATGCGATCTGACTAATCATAATCCGCCATTTTGTCCAACAAAGCAGTCAGGAAAGTTAGTAGATTAACATAGGAGGAATTAAATTTGAAAAACAAAGTGTACTGACGTCTTAGCACTTTAAAACAACATTCCTTTTATGTTCATTCATGTTTATTTTAATGATATAAATTAACTAGAAGGAAGAGATGATCGGTTCACAAGCAGCTTTAACTGAGCCTCGAGTCTACAGCAATCTATCAGACACATTAAAGATTCACAAAATGGCATTTATTTTTTAAATGTCTCTAAAAATTGACTACATTTGAAAGGTGATACTTTGTTTCATATCAAAAGTACTTGTCTGTCAGCACGCAGTCTTTTCTCTGATCCGCAATGTATTTTTCACTGCGTGAGAACTTGGTGTGGTGTGAGAGTGGCGTCGCTTGTCAGATATAGCAACAGTAACTAAAGTGGGCGGGTCTTTGCGAACGGTCATTGACAGTATGGACGGGGATTCGCCAGTCCCAATTCAGAACAAATTTCATCACAATCCATCATTGTTCGTTTCAAACATGTGAGAGCATCAAAATGATCCATGGGTGAAATTTATTGGATTTAATAAATTTTTTTGTCAGTTCCTATCATAATTTTAACATTTTGGCGTTATTGTTTAGCTATTTACCTATGTTTACAAATTTCCTTAGTTTTTTTGTTGTTGTCTCGATCAGACTAACAGCTTTGAAGATAACCACAATTTTTTAAAGCTCTAAATGACACTTACAAAAACCATAAGGCAAAACCTGGCATGTTTGGTATTGTTGGACTCGGCAAGGATTCTTAGGAGGTCACTCCTGTGAAAAAAAACACGGGCTTGAAACTTCTAAGGCTCCTTCAAGGCATTGTGCCAATGACGTATACCGAGTTTTTTGAGATACACCAATGTTCTCATAGACTAAAATGGCACCCTGGACAAAGACACTGCATGCCAATTTTCAGTAGACTAACGGTTGGGTGCGCTTATAGCTATTTTCATGATTTCTTTCACTGTTATAGCGCCACCAAGTGGCCAATTGTCACAATTCTTTTCATGTCAACTCAGATTGAGCTTATGAACATGTGTCCCAAGTTTAGCAAAAATATCTCTTTCCGTTCACAAGTTATAAACATTTTATAGCGCCACCAAGTGTACAATTGTCATGATTTTTTTTCACATGACCTCAGAATGAGCTCATGAACATGTGTCCCAAGTTTTGCGAAAATATCCCTTTCCTTTCACAAGTTATAACCGTTTTATAGTGCCACCTAGTGGCCAATCGTTGCAATTTTTTTCAAGTGATCTCAGAATGAGCTCACGAAGATGTATCCCAAGTTTAGCAAAAAAATCTCTTTCCGTTCACAATTTATAACCATTTTAGTAAAAATGGACCTGGTGCAATCAAAGATTTTGGTTCCCCTTATCGACCGTTAATTGAAATTTTGAATTTTTTGGATGATTATTGATTGTCCGACTCCAGAGAATAGTCTTGCAGTGGTTTGGTTCCAATCGGGCCAAAAACCTAGGAGAAGTCAGCAAAAATATGTTTTAAAAAAAAATGCAATTTACTCGAAATTGGCAATTGAAGGGCGAGAAAATCGGAGATAGCCATTTTGTCTGCCTTGAGCCAAGGATTCCAACGATATAAGACACTTGATCCTGAGACAAACAGTCTAAGAGTTATGAGCAATTTTGAACTTTTGGTTGCTGTAGCGCCACCTATGGGCCATTCGGGGTCATACTCTGATAGGTTGTCCCCAAACTGAGGCCTACCATCTGGCCAGGTTTCATGTCTCTAGGCCTTACGGTTTGGCCTGCACGATGCGTTTTACGAATCCTTACAATTACAATAGGGTTTCAGCATTTCATGCTTGAACCCCTAATAAGAATGAAGGCTTTTTGCCAGTTATAGCGCCACCTATGGTCCGATCTCCATGAAACTCTGCATGCTTCCTCACCATGTTCTGGCACATATGCTCATCAATTTTGGTGAAGTTCTGAGTTTTCATTTGGGATGTATAGGCTTTTTAGTGTATTTTGCCACGCCCCTTTTCTAAATGACCCTGTTACAGCCACCCAAATGCAAAAGTTCAACTTTTTTTTGATAATTATTGATCTAGAGAGTCCAGAGAATTGTCCTAGACTGGTTCGGTTCCGATCGGGCAAAAAACCAGGGACTAGTTCGCAAAAGTAGGTTTTGGACAAAATTCGACATAGCAGAAACTTTTCCCTGCCTACATCAAAATCGGAGATAGCCATTTTGTTTGCCTTGAGCCAAGGATTCCAACGATATAAGACACTTGATCCTGAGACAAACAGTCTAAGAGTTATGAGCAATTTTGAACTTTTGGTTGCTGTAGCGCCACCTATGGGCCATTCGGGGTCATACTCTGATAGGTTGTCCCCAAACTGAGGCCTACCATCTGGCCAGGTTTCATGTCTCTAGGCCTTACGGTTTGGCCTGCACGATGCGTTTTACGAATCCTTACAATTACAATAGGGTTTCAGCATTTCATGCTTGAACCCCTAATAAGAATGAAGGCTTTTTGCCAGTTATAGCGCCACCTATGGTCCGATCTCCATGAAACTCTGCATGCTTCCTCACCATGTTCTGGCACATATGCTCATCAATTTTGGTGAAGTTCTGAGTTTTCATTTGGGATGTATAGGCTTTTTAGTGTATTTTGCCACGCCCCTTTTCTAAATGACCCTGTTACAGCCACCCAAATGCAAAAGTTCAACTTTTTTTTGATAATTATTGATCTAGAGAGTCTAGAGAATTGTCCTAGACTGGTTCAGTTCCGATCGGGCAAAAAACCAGGGACTAGTTCGCAAAAGTAGGTTTTGGACAAAATTCAACATAGCAGAAACTTTTCCCTGCCTACATCAAAATCGGAGATAGCCATTTTGTTTGCCTTGAGCCAAGGATTCCAACGATATAAGACACTTGATCCTGAGACAAACAGTCTAAGAGTTATGAGCAATTTTGAACTTTTGGTTGCTGTAGCGCCACCTATGGGCCATTCGGGGTCATACTCTGATAGGTTGTCCCCAAACTGAGGCCTACCATCTGGCCAGGTTTCATGTCTCTAGGCCTTACGGTTTGGCCTGCACGATGCGTTTTACGAATCCTTACAATTACAATAGGGTTTCAGCATTTCATGCTTGAATCCCTAATAAGAAGGAAGGCTTTTTGCCAGTTATAGCGCCACCTATGGTCCGATCTCCATGAAACTCTGCATGCTTCCTCACCATGTTCTGACACATATGGTCATCAATTTTGGTGAAGTTCTGAGTTTTCATTTGGGATTAATAGGCTTTTTAGTGTATTTTGCCACGCCCCTTTTGTAAATGACCCTGTTACAGCCACCCAAATGCCAAAGTTCAACTTTTTTTTGATAATTATTGATCTAGAGAGTCCAGAGAATTGTCCTAGACTGGTTCGGTTCCGATCGGGCAAAAAACCAGGGACTAGTTCGCAAAAGTAGGTTTTGGACAAAATTCGACATAGCAGAAAACTTTCCCTGCCTACATCAAAATCGGAGATGGCCATTTTGTCTGCCTTGAGCCAAGGATTCCAACGATATAAGACACTTGATCCTGAGACAAACAGTCTAAGAGTTATGAGCAATTTTGAACTTTTGGTTGCTGTAGCGCCACCTATGGGCCATTCGGGGTCATACTCTGATAGGTTGTCCCCAAAGTGAGGCCTACCATCTGGCCAGGTTTCAAGTCTCTAGGCCTTACGGTTTGGCCTGCACGATGCGTTTTACGAATCCTTACAATTACAATAGGGTTTCAGCATTTCATGCTTGAACCCCTAATAAGAAGGAAGGCTTTTTGCCAGTTATAGCGCCACCTATGGTCCGATCTCCATGAAACTCTGCATGCTTCCTCACCATGTTCTGACACATATGGTCATCAATTTTGGTGAAGTTCTGAGTTTTCATTTGGGATGTATAGGCTTTTTAGTGTATTTTGCCACGCCCCTTTTCTAAATGACCCTGTTACAGCCACCCAAATGCAAAAGTTCAACTTTTTTTTGATAATTATTGATCTAGAGAGTCTAGAGAATTGTCCTAGACTGGTTCGGTTCCGATCGGGCAAAAAACCAGGGACTAGTTCGCAAAAGTATGTTTTGGACAAAATTCGACATAGCAGAAACTTTTCCCTGCCTACATCAAAATCGGAGATAGCCATTTTGTTTGCCTTGAGCCAAGGATTCCAACGATATAAGACACTTGATCCTGAGACAAACAGTCTAAGAGTTATGAGCAATTTTGAACTTTTGGTTGCTGTAGCGCCACCTATGGGCCATTCGGGGTCATACTCTGATAGGTTGTCCCCAAACTGAGGCCTACCATCTGGCCAGGTTTCATGTCTCTAGGCCTTACGGTTTGGCCTGCACGATGCGTTTTACGAATCCTTACAATTACAATAGGGTTTCAGCATTTCATGCTTGAACCCCTAATAATAAAAATCAGCACAAATACAATAGGTGTTCAGCACTTCGTGCTTGAACCCCTAATAATAATAATAATAAAAATCAATACAATTACAATAGGGTTTCAGCACTTCGTGCTTGAACCCCTAATAATAATAATAATAAAAATCAATACAATTACAATAGGGTTTCAGCACTTCGTGCTTGAACCCCTAATTAAAGCTGCAAGCAGCATTTAGCGGGGTTCAAGCCTTTAAGGCCTTTAAGCACACAAGCATCAAAAGACATTAAGTTTTATTTAGCAAGATTTTAAACACTGAAATAATAGATGGAAAAGTCAATTTTCAGGCAATATAGGCAATTTTACCATAGGAAACATGGTTTTAAAAGGTTTTTAACAGTTATAGCGCCACCTATGGTCCGAGATCTATAAAACTTTGCAAGCTTGTTAAGGATCTAATGTCACATATGCCCTCCAATTTTCGTGAAGTTTTGAGTTTTCCCTTAGAATATATCAAATGATATGTATATTTCGTGGATGTGTGCAACACCACGTGATTACAGAGCCATAAAACTCATTAGCGCCAACTAGTGGCCGATTTCTTTCAAAATTCTTACAGACCTCTAGAGCCATGAGACTTGTCTAATAGGTGGTCAAAATTTAATTGGCTGTGGCAGCCATGTTTTTTAAGATACGCCAATGTCCTCATAGACATACTTGGTACCTTGGACCAAGACACTGCATACCAATTTTCAAGTCAATCGGACTAGCGGTCAGGTGGTTAAAGCCATTTTGATGTTTTTTCACGTTATTGTGCCACCAAGTGTTAAATCGTCGCGATTTTTTTATCGTGACCAAACACTCAGCCTATACACATGTGTACCAAGTTTGGTGAAGATATCTCATTTTGTTCTTGAGTTATAGCTTTTTTAGTAAATAGGCTCCTCCCACAACATTCGTTTTCCGCTCCTTAGCGACCGTGAATATAAATTTCGATGTTTTTTTGATAATTATTGATAATCTGACTCCAGAGAACATGTTGACACTGGTTTGGTTCCGATCGGGCAAAAAACCTAGGACTAGTTTGCAAAAGTAGTTTTTTAACAAAATTCAAAATGGCGGAAAATCTATCATGGCGCAAATGAAATCGGAGATATACGATTTGTTCGTCATGGACTCACCTTTCCAATGATATAAGACACTTGAGTCTACGACATACGGTTTAGGAGTTATGGGCCATTTCGCGCTTTTGATTGCTTTAGCGCCACCTATTGGCCAATCGGGTTCATACTCTGACAATATTAGCCTCGATTTTTGTACTACCATCTGATAAAGTTTCAAGTCTCTAGCATTTACTCTTTGGTCTGCACGATCACAGTTTAAATATGATTGAACAATATTAGTTTAGAGGATAAGCCAATGAGTAGTCTTCTGCTGCCATCTGGTGGCAATTTTAGGTAATACGCCATAATATATTTGAAATAAATTATTTTGACAAAATGTAATTGTAAATATTGTAATAGTGACTTTATAATGTCTAAATAGGAATTATAGAACATGACAAGTAAATAGTATGACAAAATGACTATTTAAGCCCAGCAGGTGGCAGCAGAGAACCACTCATTGGCTCATTTTCATTTTAAATGTCTGTTTTTCATTTAATGGGCACATTTTCCAAGTTCGTCTTCAAATGTGCTAACTCACATGCACATTTTGTTGGAGATATAGATATTTGAAATTAATGATGGATAACAAATAGCTTATTCCAGGTTTTCCCCTTAAAAACATATTTTTCAGGTGTTATTTTAATTGTAATATAATATTATTGTAAAAACATACATCAAATGAACAAATTAATTGGTAAACATTGACAAAATATGATTTGTAATGTTATTATAATGATTTTATACAGTTAAAATATGAAATATAATTATTTTAGTGAGCATAATAAACCAATGAGTGGTCTTCTAATGCCCTCTGGTGGTTTTGTAATTGTAAGGAACATGTAATAGGCACATTTTCCATGTTAACTCATTTAAACTTTAATTTTGTTGCAGATATATTTGAAATAAATTATTTTGACAAAATGTGATTGTAAATATTGTAAAAGTGACTTTATAATGTCTAAATAGGAATTATAGAACATGATAAGTAAATAGTATGAAAAAATGACTATTTAAGCCCAGCAGGTGGCAGCAGAGAACCACTCATTGGCTCATTTTCATTTTAAATGTCTGTTTTTCATTTAAAGGGCACATTTTCCAAGTTAATGTCTTCAAACGTGCTTAACTCAAATGCACATTTTGTTGGATATATAGATATTTGAAATTAATGATGGATAACAAATAGCTTATTCCAGGTTTTCCCCTTTAAAAACATATTTTCAGGCATTATTTTAATTGTAATTTAATAATTATTGTAAAAACATTAATCAAATGAACAAATTAATTGATAAACATTGACAAAATGTCATTTTCAACATTATTATATTGATTTTATAAAGTTTAAATATGCTTAATAAGCAGAATGAACCAATGAGTGGTCTTCTGCTGCCATCTGGTGGCAATTTTAGATAATGCGTTTTTAACATAATTGTCAATAAATAAATAACAATTTGATCGACAGTATTGGTTCTTGAGGCAAAGTTGTTCAGTATGAGGAGATATATCATAATTTCTGCATATTATGTGGATGTTTTTTACCCCACCTGATTACAGAGATGGAAAATACCATTTAGAGCCAATACAGGCATTTCACCATAGGAATACATGGTTTTCAAAGCTTTTTAACAGTTATAGCGCCACCTATGGTCCGATCTCAATGAAACTATGCTTGCTTCTTCAGCATGTTATGTCACCTATACATAACAATTTTCGTGAAGTTTTGAGTTTTCCTTTAGGATTTATAGGCTTTTGAGTGTATTTAGCTACGCCCCTCTTCTAAATGACCCTGTTATAGCCATCTAAATGCAAAAGTTCAACTTTTTTTCGATAATTTTTGATCTAGAGAGTCCAGAGAATTGTTCTAGACTGGTTTGGTTCCGATCGGGCAAAAATCCAGGGACTAGTTCGCAAAAGTAATTTTTTAACAAAATTGCGAATATTTAATGAACGGTTTGATTGACAGATATGCTTCTAGAGGCAAAGTTGTTCAGCATGAGGAGACCTATCATATGATATGTATATTTGGTTGATGTGTGCAACACCACGTGATTACAGAGCCATAAAACTCGTTAGCGCCAACTAGTGGCCGATTTCTTTCAAAATTCTTACAGACCTCTAGGGCCATGAGTCAAACATGTCCACTGAGTTTCATTCCGATCGGCCTCCGTTAACCTTGTCTTAGAGGTGCTCAAACTTCATTGGCCAATAGCAGCCATGTTTTTTGAAATACGCCAATTTCCTCATAGACATATATGGTACCTTGGACCAAGACACTGCATACCAATTTTCAAGTCAATCGGACTAGCGGTCGGGTGGTTATAGCAATTTTCATGTTTTTTTCGTGTTATAGCGCCACCAAGTGTTCAATCGTCGCGATTTTTTTATCGTGACCAAAGACTCAGCCCATACACATGTGTACCAAGTTTGGTAAAGATATCTCATTTTGTTCTTGAGTTATAGCCATTTTAGTAAAATAGGCTCCTCCCACAACATTCGTTTTCCGCCCCTTTGCGACCTTAAAGCGAAATTTATACTTTTTTTTGATAATTATTGATAATCAGACTCCAGAGAACATTTCTGCACTGGTTTGGTTCCGATCGGGCAAAAATCCAGGGACTAGTTCGCAAAAGTAGTTTTTTGACAAAATTCAAAATGGCGGAAGATCTATCATGGCGGAAATGAAATCGGAGATATACGTTTTGTTCGTCAGGGACTCCCCTTTCCAATGATATAAGACACTTGAGTCTACGACATACGGTTTAGGAGTTATGAGCAGTTTCGCGCAATTGATTGCTATAGCGCCACCTATAGGCCAATCTGGCTCATAATTTGATAACCTCTCCTCGATTTTTGTACTACCATCTGACAAAGTTTCAAAGCTCCAGCACTTACGGTTTGGGCTGCACGATGCGTTTTACGGCAGAATAATAATAATAATAAAAATCAGCACAAATACAATAGGGTTTCAGCACTTCGTGCTTGAACCCCTAAAAATCAGCACAAATACAATAGGGTTTCAGCACTTCGTGCTTGAACCCCTAATAATACTTAGTGCAAAATACAAGGATTCACATAAGTGATTACCCAGATAGCAACATTATGTCGGCCCAGATCTGGCCCACATCTGGCACTTGTGGCATACTGATCTGGCCCACATGCTGCCTGGAATTACGGTCCTTGAGTGGCCCACTCCTGTTTGCCAGATCTGGGCCACAAGCAGGCCAGAGCAATGCCACATGTCAGCCAAGAGCAAAGAAATAAACCAGAACTGGACCTTATCTGAGCCACAAAATCTGTGTATATTAGATATGGAGTCATCTCAGCCTTAATAAACCTGTTAACAAGCAGAATCACTAAAGGAGAGAAGAGAACAGAAAAAGAGACAAGCAGAAACACAAGAACTACAACTGACTTCAGCCACAGCCTTAGATGAAATCAACTGAAGATAAAAGAAGACATTAAATCTCAGAAGATCTCAGCAGAAGAGGATTAAACAACTCCACAAACAGCATTACCAGCTTCACACATTACTAACCAGACTAACTTTATTTCTGTTATACGACTACAGAAGCTCTTACTGAGAATTAACAGAGGTTTAACTCTGTGTTTCATCTGAAGCCACCATGACAGTGATCAGTGTTTCCATTAGTTGGGGTCTTTACTCTTTTTAAGTGTCTTCCTCTTTTGGCTTCTGCGAATGTGTGTTGGTAAAACACATTTGAAATAGCAAAGGAAGATTATTATCACCTAGTGGTTTTATAATGACATTTTATATATGATATTGCCTGATGTTATTTGAGTATACCAAGTGTGTTGTTTTAATAATACATTTGCACTACAAATCCTGTGTACAGAAGCATGATATCCTGGCGTGTTATAATAAGTTATTAGATTTTAACAAAGCACAAAAAGTTAATCTGTTGTCAAGCAGATACACACAGATATCAAGAATCGGTGTATGAATCTCATCAATGGTGACAAACAAAATAATAGGAAAATTCAGCTGCATAATATATTTATGCTGCAATGCATGCTGGGAGTTCTGTACTATGCTGGTACCCAGCATGCATTGCAACATGGCATTTTTGATTGTCACCATTGTTGAGAATCATGTGCTGATTGTTGATGTCTGTATGTGTCTACATGTCATCATTGGTTACATTTTTATATTTTTTCATGTTTGTAAAAATCTTCTAACTGATTTTTAAATCATTGCAAGATCTGATGCTTCAGTAACTCAAAAGTTCATAATTAAAATACATTAATAACACAAATGTTAGAACCAAGTGACATCATTGATTCATAACCATCACCAGGTAAATCATAGTCACTTCACTTTAGCTACCTTTGCTACTTCAAATATGTTTTACCAACACACATTCACAGAAGCCAAAAGAGGAAGACACTTAATAAGAGTAAAGAGCCCAACTAATGGATACAGTGATCACTGTCATGGTGACTTCAGATGAAACACATTAGAGTTAAACTTCTGTTAATTCTCAGTAAGAGCTTCTGTAGACGTCTGACAGAAATAAAGTCAATCTGGTTAGTAATGTGTGAAGCTGGTAATGCTGTTTGTGGAGTTGTGTAGTCCTCCACTGCTGAGATCTTCTGAGATTTATTGTATTCTTTTAACTTCAGTTGATTTCATCTAAGGCTGTGGCTGAAGTCAGTTGTAGTTCTTGTGTTTCTGCTTGTCTCTTTTTCTGTTCTCTTCTCTCTTCAGTCATTCTGCTTGTTAACAGGTTTATTAAAGCTGAGATGACTCCACATTTAATCTACACAGATTTTGTGGCTCAGATAAGGTCCAGTTCTGGTTTATTTCTTTGCTCTTGGCTGACATGTGGCATTGCTCTGGCCTGCTTGTGGCCCAGATCTGGCAAACAGGAGTGGGCCACTAATGGGCCGTAATTCCAGGCAGCATGTGGGCCAGATCAGTATGCCACAAGTGCCAGATGTGGGCCAGATCTGGGCCGACACAATGTTGCTATCTGGGTAGTGTCATATGTATGGGGAAGAAGGATTTATTGTGAGTTTAGCAGTCTTATGGCATGGGGAATGAAACTGTTATAAAATCTGGTTGTTTTGCATTTGAAGCTGCTGAACCTCTTCCCAGAGGGCAGCCGGGAGAACAGTCCATGATTGGGGTGGAAAGGGTCCTTTAAAATCGACTGAACCCTGGTCAGGCAGCGACTGCCAGCAGTGTCATTGATGGAGGGAAGTGCAGTCCCTATGATTTTTTCCGCAGTCCTCACCACTCTCTGTACACATTTCCAGTCTGAGGCGTTGCAGGACCCAAACCAGACAGAGATGCAGCTGGTCAGTATGCTCTCTATTGTGCCTCTGTAAAAAGTGGTGAGGATTGGAGGAGGGAGGTTTGCCCCTCTCATTCGACGCAAAAAGTGCAGACGCTGCTGTGCTCTTTTCACAAGAGCAGAGGTGTTGAGGGACCAGGTCAAAGTGTCTGTGATCTGCACCCCCAAGAATTTGATGCTGCTCACCTGCTCCACTGTGGCGTTGTTGATGAGGAGGGGGGTGTGACTTGGCTGTTTTTTCCTGAAGTCGACGACAATCTCTCTGGTTTTGTCGACATTCAGGATTAGATTGTTTGTTTCACACCATTTCGCCAGATGTTTTACCTCCTCTCTGTAGGCCAATTCATTATTGTCTCTGATGAGACCCACCACTGTCGTGTCATCCGCATACTTAATGATATGGTTTGTACTGTACCTGGCACGACAGTCATGGGTCATCATGGTGAAGAGCAGTGGGCTCAGTACGCAGCCCTGGGGGGAGCCGGTACTCAGGGAGATGACGCTGGAGGTGTTTTTTCCAACCCTCACGGACTGTGATCTGTCTGTGAGGAAATCCAGCAGCCAGTTACACAGAAGGGTATTAAGTCCAAGGGGGGCCAGTTTGCTCACCAGATTCTGGGGAATGATTGTATTAAATGCGGAGCTGAAGTCCAGAAACAGCATTCGCACGTGGGTGTTGTTCTTTTCCAGATGTTCCAAGCTCAGGTGGATTACAGAGGAAACGGCATCCTCTGTGGATCGGTTGGTACGATATGCAAATTGTAACGGGTCAAAAGTAGGTGGGAGTTTGGAGATGATGTGATCCTTCACCAGCCTCTCGAAGCACTTCATGATTATGGGAGTAAGTGCGACGGGGCGGTAATCATTCAGTGATGAGATTGTATGTTTTTTGGGCACTGGTATGATGGTAGCAGTCTTGAAACAGGATGGAACGATAGCATAGGTCAGCGAGATGTTAAATATGTCCGTGAGGACATAAGCCAGCTGGATTTATGCATTTATGCATTTGGCAGACGCTTTTATCCAAAGCGACTTACAGTGCCTTACTGTAAGTAAAGTGCCTTGCTCAAGGACACACTGGTGGTGACCGCTGGGATCGAACCAGCAACCTTCTGCATGTCAGTTCCATGGTTTTACCCACTGGACCACCATCTCACATGGTACTCATCATTCTTCTTCCTCCAAACACGTTTAGTGGAATTATGACCAAAAACTTATATTTTGGTCTCATCTGACCACATGACTTTCTCCCATGACTCCTCTGGATCATCCAAATGGTCATTGGCAAACTTAAGACAGGCCTGGACATGTGCTGGTTTAAGCAGGGGAACCTTCCGTGCCATGCATGATTTCAAACCATGACGTCTTAGTGTATTTCCAACAGTAATCTTGGAAACGGTGGTCCCAGCTCTTTTCAGGTCATTGACCAGCTCCTCCCGTGTAGTTCTGGGCTGATTTCTCACCTTTCTTAGTATCATTGAGACCCCACGAGGTGAGATCTTGCATGGAGCCCCAGTCCGAGGGACATTGACAGTCATGTTTAGCTTCTTCCATTTTCTAATGATTGCTCCAACAGTGGACCTTTTTTTCACCAAGCTGCTAGGCAATTTCCCCGTAGCCCTTTCCAGCCTTGTGGAGGTGTACAATTTTGTCTCTAGTGTCTTTGGACAGCTCTTTGGTCTTGGCCATGTTAGTAGTTGGATTCTTATTGATTGTATGGGGTGGACAGGTGTCTTTATGCAGCTAACGACCTCAAACAGGTGCATCTAACTTAGGATAATAAATGGAGTGGAGGTGGACATTTTAAAGGCAGACTAACAGGTCTTTGAGGGTCAGAATTCTAGCTGATAGACAGGTGTTCACATACTTATTTGCAGCTGTATCATACAAATACATAGTTAAAAAATCATACATTGTGATTTCTGGATTTTCTTTTTTAGATTATGTCTCTCACAGTGGTCATGCACCTACGATGACAATTTCAGACCCCTCCATGATTTCTAAGTTGGAGAACTTGCAAAATAGCAGGGTGTTCAAATACTTATTTTCCTCACTGTATATATATATATATATATATATATATATAAGGTGGACTTGAGAGAGGGCAGTGGAAGTGCTTGTGTAGATTGACATGTCATATAGTCGAAGCATCCCGCCAAAAGTGAACCCTTTCTCGAAGCGCTGCACTCAAACAAGGCTTCGAACGTCATCGGTGACGTCACTTCACTGAAACAATACAAGCCTCGATAGGGAGCTCCGATGGGAGGTGCCTGGCGTTCTTGACATACGCTTCGAAGCCTCGGTATCAGGCATCACTAATTTAGACGTCCAACCAATTTTCATTTTCAACCAAAATCCAACGTCTGACTGACGCTTGAGTCTTCATACTGTGCCTGCTGGGACTCTTCAGAGATTGTCCACCGATATCTTGGTGTCTCGTTTGTTGATAATTGGGTTTTTTTAAAGATTATTTGTTAAACATAACAAATATTTGTGTCTGATTTGTCTCAGTCATTGCTCTTTCTTTCTCTCAGGACAATGACATTTAAAACACTGGCTCAGTTTGTGGTTCTTGGTTGCTCCTGGATTCTGGGTTTCTTCACTAAAGACAGTGAGACGCTGGAGATCCTCTTCCTCATCGTGAACTCCCAGCAGGGAACCTTCATCTTCCTGGTCTATTGTGTCCTCAATGAGGAGGTCAGACATCGCTCAATTTACCACCATATTTCATTCAAAACTGAATATGAAAGAATATTGCAGTTGTTTTCATGCAGGTCCTGTTCTTGTTTTGGCAAGCGTATCTTTTAGAGGGAAATGTCAGAGGCAGTTGTTTAATCTGTTACTATTCTTCAATTTCCTTCCTGTGGGAACATTCAAATGATCCAAAACTATTCAAACTCCAATTGTCAAACTTGTAATTTACACAAGACACTGTAAAAATTAAAATTCTTGGCCGACACCGACAATTCTGGATGCACTTGGCCAAAAATATTAATTTCTTATTTTAAATTAGTTTATTGTATAATGGTATTTTTATGCCATGTTTTACATTAAATTCCATTAAAAAATTACATTAAACAATTACATTCAATAATTTTACTGAATCTAAAATTTTAAAAAATACAAGCCAACAAAAAAAAATAAACCCACTTTTATTTAAAGTAACACACAGAAATTGGACAGAAAATAGGCCTATATTAAAATATTAAATGTTCATATTGATATATTATTCTTAATTCAGTTATATGCAACAGAATCAGATTTAACAGATTTGGTGTTGACCAAATATCAAAATAATACAAAGCCCACAAAGCTACACTCTAAAAAGAGATGTGTTAAAAATGACACATGTTGTGTTAGTTTTAACACATGTAGTGAGTGTGCTCAGGGACAACACATGTTGTGTCAAATTTAACACGATAAATGTGTAAGTCATTTTAACACACTAATTGTGTCAGGTAATCACATACTCAGATGTAATTTTAAAAATAAAGTGAAACTAAATTATTAAGCATTTAATCAATAGTCGAGTACAGAACGCATGTGCACACAAAGTACAATGTTTCAAACTCTATGACTCTATAAACTCAATTATTCACACTTCAACACATCGATGCTGCTTTTGAGAAAAGATCATGAAGAGATAACAGTTGACAGAGTTTGCGCTTTGAATTAAATTAAAATGTAGCAATTGATAAAACATTCTATATAAATAACTTTTATTTACTCAGGCCTGTTTGTTTGAGAACATAAACACTGCATACAATGCACAATGATGGTGTGTGTCGCGCTTTATAATATGATGTGTTGAGAACAACACAACCAGATGTGTTAAAAATTGACACATGTTGTGTCAGTTTTAACACATGTAGTGTGTGTGCTCAGGGACAACACATTTCGTGTAGATTTTAACACATGTAGTGTGTGTGCTCAGGGACAACACAAGTTGTGTAGATTTTAACACATATTGTGTGTGTGTGTTCTCAGGGACAACACCTGTTGTGTAGATTTTAACACATGTAGTGTGTGTGCTCAGGGACAACACAAGTTGTGTAGATTTTAACACATATTGTGTGTGTGTGTTCTCAGGGACAACACCTGTTGTGTAGATTTTAACACATGTAGTGTGTGTGCTCAGGGACAACACATGTTGTGTAGATTTTAACACATGTAGTGTGTGTGCTCAGGGACAACACATGTTGTGTAGATTTTAACACATGTTGTGTAGATTTTAACACATGTAGTGTGTGTGCTCAGGGACAACACATGTTGTGTAGATTTTAACACATGTTGTGTAGATGTTAACACATGTAGTGTGTGTGCTCAGGGGCAACACATGTTGCGTAAAATTTAACACACAACCTGTGTCGTTTTCTTTAACACATCTCTCTGTTACCTGTAACTCAACTAATGTGTTATTCCTCTTACACAGAAGTGTGTTGAAACCTTTTACACAATAATGTGTTATAGTTACACAACGTGTGTCAGATGTGTGTTACATGTTACTTCGTGTTTGGATGAACACTGACACGTATTGTTAACTTGTGTTTAGTCCATTGACGTTTAATAAAGTGTGTTTGACTGTTTATTGTATTACCTGGATGTTTTAGACATCATGAATCTACACACACCAGCTCTTATTGAGATGAACAGAGGTTTAGATGTTGATGGTTCATTGAATGTTTCATCTGAAGTAACCAGAATCGTGATCAGTGGCTCCTTTATTTGAGCTCTTGACCCTTTACTTGTCTTTTAATTCTCCTCTTTCTGCTGTAACTGCCTTTTAATCAAATATGTTTGTTATGGAATGAAAGAAAACACGATCAGAAGTTTCTTGATCAAGTCATAATCTCAAGATCTGATCCAGTTTATGATTAAATGGATGGTATACATTTACTTTATTTGTGTGCTGTTAGCTATAAAGTTTTGTGAAATTAGTCCATGATGTCCAGCAGTGCAGAATGAATTCTTAAAATTGTAACAACAATAAGTTCTGGGGAATAATTAATTCAAATGGTATGAATATTCATGAGTTTATGAATATTATTAGCTTGTTGTACAGAAAAATTAACGTATAACGGAACCTTTAATCATTTAAAAGTAACCTTTATCCAAATTGATTTCTTCATCAATTATCAATCTTACAAACCTTAAGAAACATTGATCTGTTTGATCAGGACAAATAATATCTCTTATGTTTGTACAATTTGTATTACTGAGGTAGTAATACATGAAAATCAAGCTTAAATGGGTAGCTTAGATCTTACGCTTCAGTGACTTCGAGATTTGTGAGCAAAACAATACGGATTCAATTTAATGCAATTATTGAGTTTTAATAAAACACTATAGAATACAAAGCTACGAATCACACGGGGGTAAATATGCATATATATATAGGAGAAACAAACGATATGGTACAAACAAGGAAAAATCAAACTTAACGAATAAAATCAAAGGGAAAAGAATGATGGAAAGAGAGAATCCACGAGGGAGAGAGAGATGAGAGAGATGAGAGAGAGAGAGAGAGAGAGAGAGAGAGAGAGAGAGAGAGACAGTTCACCACAGCCCTTCAGACATTTATGATTTCGTGAATCAGGATTAATTTAAGACAACCTCATACAAGCAGTTTAAGGTGAAATATAATACTTGCATTAGGCTCTCTCGTGTACGTGTCTGAGTTCGAATCGTCGTGGAAGTTCGCTACGGAGGTGAGTGTCCGGGAGGATAGCTGTGAAGTTCAGGAAAGTGGCTCCAGAAGTTGCAGGTCCGTCTCTCTCTTTTGGCTTGGTGCCAAAGGGGTCCTTCTCTCAAGGGGAGGGGGCGAGGGCCAGGGTCCTTGTAGTGGCGGAATGCAAGGAGTTAATGATAACTTCTGCATTTATAGATGGAGTAGCCGAGCCCGACTTATGGAAAGATCCAATCACGTCCGTGGAGAGATCTTCTCGAGAAGGCGCGAGTGTTCCATTGTTCTCTGAACCCCCTCCTCTGAGTTAATCAATAGGGTGGAAATTCTAAAGCCTCTATTTCTTTAGAAAGCTGGTATTTCTAAAATTATGCATCAAAATCTGATTTTTGAACCAAATTTGGCCTAGTCATAATTTTGCGATAACAGAGATACTAAGAACGGTCATTCTGCGATTTGCGCGTCCAGATATACAAGATTATCACAGTTACTGGCATACAGGTTTTGATTTACAACAGTAAACATCCTAGCTATTTTAATCCATCGTATAAGGACATCAAATCAACACAATATATATATTTAAACATTATGGAGGCTGTTTTTCCGCATGGTTCCTATAAGTTGGGTATGTGAGATGAGTCCGAAAGTTCAGTGTGTTCAACTATGTGTGTGTGCGTGTTCGAACTTCACGTGGTCAACCGCGTGTGTGTGTGCGCTGAAGTCAGCAAAAGAGTTCTGTGTCTATTGTATTGTTAGCCTGTTGCACACAGGATATGTGTGTTCGTTTGACGAGTCACAAGACTTCCCTGAGGCTGTGAAATCAAACTATTCAACTCTTGAGCCGTTCATTAACTCTAGATAGCCATTCACATAACGAACCTCTGTTTGGTATGATCTGATCAGCAGAGTCATGAGATAATGATGATGAGTCCAAGATTTAGACTTCCTGCCAGCTGCCAATGCTGTTACAGTCCCCCTTTTTGTCGGATGATGTCCGATGGACATTATCGGACAACCCCTCATCACAGTGATCGGATGGCAGGTGAATCGGGACGGTTGGAGAGTAGCTGTTCGTTATGGCTGAGGAGCCAGCTCGATGAGGTTCGCATCTGCTTCTGGCATGGTACCCTCCCTCCGGGGTTTCCATCGGAGACCTCCAGATACGGCTGTCGTGAGTTTGGCTGTAGAGGTTTTCATCTCGTTGAACTTCCTGTACAGGAGAAAGGCTATGCCCAGGGTTAGGGTATTGCCGATGATCATGGAGATACATAGCGCAGTGTCAGCTGCGGTCCAGGTTTGGACAACAGGTGAGGTATTCAGGATAGGTAATCGAGACAATGCTTGGAGGGCTGTGTCGAGGGGAACAATGTCAATGAGCTGAGGTCCCCCTTTTTCAATCCACTGTTCTAGTTCTGGAGCTAGGCTGAAGTTGTGGTCCTTGAAAAAGGCTGGGATTTCTAACTCTGACTGGTACTCTTCACTTGGAAGATGGTACAAAGCCAAATCGTCCAGGTGGAGGATGGCCCCTCGTGGTACTTGGATCCACATGCTCTGGTCCAGCAAGTTGATGCAGGTGGCGGTGTCATGCTGGTCGTAGATCAGCATAGCGGTACGCACCGGAGTGTTGACGAGCCACCTGTCACCTACGATCTCTGCCTGCGTCTCTGTGACTTGGGTACGAGGCTTGGCATCGGTAGGGCAGCGGGTGTTGCTGATCATCGGTTGCAGTCCGCAGATTCCCTCGGTGTTGTCTCTGAGGAAGGGCTTGCTAGGGCAGAGGTAGTGAATGTCTTTAGTCAGGGTACACATGTGCAGGTTTGGGGCCAAGTACAGCTGTGTATCGCTGTCGTGGTAGGCAACCACCTCAGGAGTGCGCACCTTAAGGTGTGTGTTACCCTTCCAAAAGCCCACATTGACAATGTCTTTGAGTCGGTAGATTCGGCTCGACTCGATGATGGGTAAGTTAAGAAGGAAACCCATCTCCTTCTGTTCGGGGTCCACATAAAGGGGAATGGCGCTACCCAGAGAGTAGGCCAGGTGTACCTGCAGAGGGTCGGCGGGTGTGTTGATAGCAGACGCCAGCACACTTTGCACCAGGCTTAAGGGTATAAGGTATGGTGGTATTCTACCCATGGCTAAGCTGTCGATGGAGGAGCTTATTTCCCGTAGCATGTCAGTGATTAAGGCTGTGACCAGCTGCGTTTGAGCAAAGTCATTCTGGAAGACTGTAAACAGCTGTTTCATGGAGTTCACGGTCTGGTTCAACAGGACACTGTGGGTGTTCAGAATTACCACCGTTCCTCTTAATGTCTGGCCGACGGTTTGTAAAGCTGCACTCTGTGTGGTGAGTTGCTCTTTTAGCTGTGGGAGTTCCGTCTGAATTTCAGCCACATGCCGTCTTATCGTGGCTATGTTTACTGCGTTGACACTGGACATGCCAATGTTAAACAGAGTTCCCACGGCGGCGGCGGCTCCGAGCAACGCTCCCAGGAACCGTTTGGAGCGGCGGTTGTGTCCGCCTAACTCCGCTTGGGTGACTGTCATCTTCTCCAGTTGGTTGAGCATGTGCTTGACATCGGCCTCGGCATGGAAGAGAGAGTCTTCTGTCCATCGGGCACCGGCCCAGCTGTACTGGGCAACTGCTTTGGGGTAGTGTGCTCTGTAGACATTGCGAGGGTCGAGTCGAACGTACACTTTCTGGGTGTGCGTCCGGCAATTGGTGATCAGGAGCCCCGGTTGTTCTCTCAATACAATGCCCGAGGCGGGGCCTGGTGTGATGAGGTCGGGTGGCGGCTGGCCTCTGGTTGACAGGAGGCACAGGAGGATGATCCACAGCCGCATCCTATTGCAGGCAGGAGAGTGAGAGAGGTAGGGAGGAGCAGGGGAGAGAGAAAAGGAACAGGTCAGCAAGGTTTGTCCCGGGTTGGATGGGACAGTCTTTTCGCTTCGGTGACGGCGGTTGAGTTTTAGCTTGCATTGGCCCCTCCCTGTCTTTCATTGCTAGTGGCCCCATGTCTCTTAATCTGGTTCCGGTGGACCCATTTGAGAACTGGTTCTCTGGATCCCCGGTTTAACTGGATTTGGTACGCTACTGGGGAGAGTTTGTTCATAATCTCATGGGGTCCCGTCCAGTGAGGCAGAAATTTCTTCGACAGCCGCCGGGGGCCTGTCAAAGGTGGCGGGTTGAAGCTGTAATACAAGACCTTGTCGCCCACATCCAGTTCCTGGTGTGATGCTTTCCGGTCGTAATATGCTTTCTGACCTTCAGCGCTTTTCTGCAGGTGTTGCTGGGCAAACGCGAAGGTTGCTTTTAAGTGTCTATGGAGCTCCTCGAGGTACTGGAATGTGGTGTACGCGGTGACAAGATTGGAGTCTCCGGGTTGGTACAGCAAGTGAAGTGGCAGAGTCATCTGCCGCCCAGTCATGAGCTCGAAGGGGGACACCCTTGTCGATTCCTGCGGGGTAGCTCTGAGAGCCATCAGAACGAGGGGGAGTTTCATATCCCAGTCTTTCTGGTTAGCAGACACATACTTTTTCAACATGGCGACCACCGTTCGGTTCGATCTCTCGACCTGACCGGACGAGATTGGATGGTGGCTGATGTGAAGTCTAGCCCGTACCCCTAGGCATTTCCAGATATGTTGCATGATCTCGGCCGTGAAATGGGTGCCTCTGTCTGAGTTGACTTTCAGTGGCAATCCAAACCGGGAGAAGATGTGGTTCATCAGGAGGTATGCTGTGGTTTGGGCGATGTCATTGGGTGCTGGCAGGCACTCTACCCATTTGGTAAACTGGCACACCACCGTGAGGAAGTACTTGTTGCCTCTTGCGGACCTGGGCAGGGGTCCCACCCAGTCGATTTGTAGGTCTGACCACGGGAACGTGATCCCTCTGCGTTGCAGTGGGGCTCTGTGGTTCGTGTTTGCTGGTTGGAACTGGCAGCAAACCAGGCATTCTCTGACATACTCTGCCACATCTTGTTGCATCCCGGGCCAATATGCCACCTGTTTCAGTGTGTCATACGTGGCTCTGGTGCCGTGGTGTCCAGCACATTGTGTGTCGTGGGCGTACATTAGCATGACCCCCCTTTGCGACCGTGGCACCACAAGCCTTGGCGCTGTGCTGTCATCGGGAGCAAACCACAGAATGTTGTCCTGTATACGCAACATGTGTCTGGAGTTATATAGATGTCTGAGGCTTGAGTCATCAGTGAGCTCAGAGTCAGTGATAGGGTGGCAGGAGGGGTCAGAGAGGTGGTCAAGAATTGTCTTTATTGCAGTGTCAGAGGCTTGCATATCCGCGATGTCGTTGTTGGAAATCTGTGGAGTTAGTGATAGCGGCTGCGAGGCGGGCATTGTAGCCGGTGCCGGTCGCTTGCTGCGGGTTAGCACTGCAACGTTGGGGCTGGATGTGGGGTTTGGGGGTACCCACATGTCGCCGTGTAGTGCGCCCGTCTTGGCGAGGGCGTCTGTTTGGTCATTCAAGTCTTTGTCGAGACCTGGTAGCTTCGAGTGTGCTTTTACCTTCTTCCAGTACACTGTCAGGTCGTGTGTTCTTGTGATGTTGTCACATTCCTGGAACAGGTGTTGGTGTTTGACTGGCTTGTTGTTAGCGGTCTTGAAACCATTCTGTTTCCAGCTTGGAAGGTGGCACACGAAACTGAGTCTGGCATAGTTAGAGTCTGAGCAGATGAGCAGTTCTCTGATGTCATTGGCTGATGCGATCTGTAGGGCTATGAGAATAGCTGCTATCTCTGCATATTGCGATGACTGGGGGCCCAACTTGAAGTGTTGTGGTGGGCACGGCTGATCGTTCACCCACAGCACTCCTGCACCTGCTTTTAGGACGCCGTCGTGGTTGTAGGAGCACCCATCGACGTAGGCCGTGGGCATGCCCTGGCACGCATTCGGTTCAAAGTATCTGTGACAGGTCAGTTGTTGTTGTTGGGGTTCTTGTGCATCCGCTGCAGCAGCAGGCGTGTTATCAGAGCAGTTTTGGCATGCAGCCAGGCCATTACCCAGTGCAGACTTGTGATTTTGTGCGTACCGTGCCTCAACATTGCGTCCCTGGAGGGCCATTAACCACGTGGCTATACGTGAATTAGTGACAACGCCATCTCGGATGCGTTGGCTGTTGAGGAACATTACGGGCTGGTGGCAAGTCTCAATGATAACTTTCTGTGCCCCAATGTAGTTGGAGAATCGCTGAATGGCCCACACCGTGCAGAACAGAGCTTTTTCACAGTCAGAGAACTTGCACTCTGGTGGGAGAAGCGTTTTGCTGGCATATGCGACCACCTTTTTGTCTTGGTCATGTCTTTGATATAGGCCAGCACTGAGACATTGGTCGGAAAACCCGGCTTCCAGGTAGAATTCCTTCTGTGGATCGGGGTAAGCAAGGCATGGAGCTGTGCATAAATGTCTTTTAAGTGCCGTCATGGCGTATTCTTGAGCGTCTGACCAGACGAAAGGGCAGTCTTTCTTCAGCAGGGCTGTTAGAGGTCTAGCAATGTCTGAGTAGTTTTCGATGAACTGTCGGGAGTAATTGCATACCCCTAGAAAACTGCGCAGCTCAGAGACGTTTGTAGGAGGCTTGATGTTTTGAATGGCATGAATACGGTTTGACTGAGGTTCAATGCCTTGGGATCCGATGAGCAGGCCCACGTAGTTGACCTTGGTCCGGCACCACTGACCTTTGTGGAGGGCGATCTTGGCACCGGCTGCGGACAGTTGGTTCAAAACATAGTCTATTTCATTCAGGTGGTCGGCCACCGTTGTGCTCTTCATGAGAACGTCGTCTACATAGATCAGGTTGCCTCTTACTCTGGCGTCTGGGCAGGCTTTGTTCAGAAAGATGTTGAACTCAGCTGGTGAGTTGGCATAGCCGAACGGACACCTGTTGAAGGTGTATTGTCGGTTGCCGAATGTGAATGCTAGTTTGTGTTGGTCTTCTGGGTGCACCGGAATGGTCCAGAATCCAGAGGCCACATCAAGTGTAGAGAAGATTGTGGCTCCCCTGATTCGGGGTATTTCTTGTTCTAGTTGGGTCATAGGCCATCTTGACAACGGTACCTGTTGATTCAATTTCCGATAGTCGACCGTTGGTCTCCAGGCTCCGCTGGGTTTCAGCACAGGCCACAAGGGGCTTGAAAAGGTACTGTTGCAAGGACGGATGACACTTTTTTCAAGCATGGATTCGATGATCTCCTGCACTGGTTCGTGTGAGGCGATGGGAATCTTGTATTGCTTGACAAAAGTGGGAGGCGCATCAGGGTGCGTTGGGATGCGCACCGTGTGGAGGTTGGTGAGACCGCAGTCTAAAGAGTCTTTAGCAAAGGATTCTTTGAACTTATAAAGGACTTGTTTGAGTCTTTGACGGTCTGTCTCGCTCTGGAGCGCGTCAGCGTCTCGTAGAATTTGCTGCACTTGAGACTCAAAACCTGGGTACGGTTCCTCCGTATGTGTGTCATCAGTTAGGTTGGTCTTGGGAGGTGTGGCCGGGTCATCAGTCTCACCGACAGGCTGGTGGGAGACTGTGTATACCGCGAGGTGACTGTCCTCAGTCAGCTCCGTTCGGCACACCTGGTCTTTGGTCATTGGCATGACAGACGTGATGGCAATGAATTTGAAGGGTGCGGTTAACAGTGTGTTATCTGTGCTCCCTTCGGGTATCAGTGCAGGTGGAATGGGCCCAATGATGGGTAGTACAAGTTCAAAGTCATGAAAGTCATGGCTCACTAGCCATCCCAGCCGGTAGGCCTTGGGAATGTTGATGTCAGTTGCTGTGCAGTTGTTGAAGAGGATGTAGACTACACGAGATGACACTTCAGTGAGGGGTGTGGCTTCAAGTGTGAGTCCGAGTTCCACACATTCAGGTGAGGGTTGGAAGAAGCCCAGCGTGTGGTTTAAGGTTTGACCACATCGCATGTTGAGCCGAACAGCGACCCCTTTGGTGTATGCTGGTACCACCGTTCCCTGTTCGTTGACTAGGGTGCAGACCTCGGGGATGGTCTGTCCTGACATGAGGTTGTCATGGCTGATGGAAACATGTGGCTGTAAAGTCAATGGGGCCCATACCACTTCGTTAAACGTGTCCACATGAGCCCGGAGGCGAACCAAAATGTCTGCTCCGATGTAAACATCGTGGGGCGGGTCGGGAAGGACCAGGAAATAATGGGTCAGGCACCGGTGATTCCATGTCAAGCGCAGCGCACAGATTCCTCTGGCGGACACCATAGAGGAGGGGTGTGAGTTCAAAGGGAAACGGGTGCGCTTGCTGGCATAAGGTGGGTCTGGTGCGTTTTCCCTGAGTGCATTGAACAGTGAGAGACTAATGGCTGAGTTGTCTGCCCATAATGCTAGAATAGTGTTCGTTGTGGTGATATCATTCAGCTGCAGGTCAGTCATGACCTTGGGGCTGTAGGTATCAGAGTCTATGGTGAGCTGAAATGTGCAGAGTAGCGAACTTGAAGTTTGCTCTGGGTCTGAGACTGTGTTCTCACGGCTGGCTGCAGGGGTTCCCGTGACCTTTGTGACTTGACAGTCTGGTTCTGTTGGGGTTGCCGTGACCTCTGTGACCTGACAGTCTTGCTCAGAAGACCTGTGTGTCTGGAGGGGAAGAGGTTCTCGCACTTGTGCCCAGAATTTCAGCTGTTTGAAGTCCAGTAAAGGTTCGAAACGCTCCAGCAGGTCTTTGCCGATGAGAAACGGATAAGTGTTCATAGGTGACACATAGACAGGATGTACAAGACTCATAGGCCCAACTGTCAGGTGAATGGGAGCTATGGTTTTGAGCTGGATGTCGTCTTGGCTGTACGACTGCACATTCAGCTTACACGTGTTAAGGTTAAGAGTGCGATTCTGTCTCTGTGCTTCACGTTTGAGTTTGTCAAACAGTTGAACGGATATCAACGTTAGGTCGGAGCCGGTGTCAACCAGGGCTTCGAGCCTCAGTTCCTTTTCCAAGGTGATGGTTAGGTAGAGTTTTCGAGCCATTCCCTTCTCGATCAGGTTCCCCAAGAGTCTGGGTGTTGGGGCCTGTGTGTTGATCGGTAGGCAGTCGGGATATGTCTCTTGTGTCTCACTGTGAGTGCAGAGAACCAGGACAGCACTTTCATGTACCTTGGTGTGCGGAGTGACACTGTCTCGGTCAGGAAGTGTTGCCGTCAGCTGGAGTGAGTGGGTGTTGCTGACGTGTGGGGGTGCAACAGTTAGTTCGAGAGTCTGTGGTTGGGAAACAGTGTTCTGGGTGTTTGGTTCAGTTGCAGAAAGGTCAGGAAGGTTGATTTCAGGCGTCCGGTCCAGTCATGCGGTGTCTGGTTCATCCTTCTTGTCTGTCTTGCGGGGTTTCTTTTGTAGAAACTCCTTCAGTACCTTCAGCAGTTCTGCAGCTTCGGACTCGACCGTACTTTTCTTGTTAGCCGTGGGCTCAGATCCGCGCTTACCAGTACCACGTCGAGAGTGGTCCCTCCATCGGTTTTCTGGGCTTGGCGTTCTGGGAGAGAGGGTTCGGCTCCTTCTGGGTTGCCGGCCGGCTTCCCATGTGCCCCTCTCCTTTTGGTTGTGGAGGGGGCGAGGCCGGTCCCAGGATCCTCCAGAGCGATCGTTCTGGTACCTTGGATGGGCATTACCACGATCATGCTGCCCTCTGCTGGCTTGGAACGGTGTAGACTCTCTGTTGACGGGTCCGTAACTGTGGTTCTGTTGGGCACCCTCTAGGGTCAGCTCTGGGCGATGCTCAGAGACAGGGAAAATGGTTGGGTTTTTTACAGTCTTTTCAGAAATAGCTTTTTGCTTGGTGTAAGCCTTGTGAGCTAAGTCTCTTAACTGTTGGGTGGACATGCTGCGTGGACAAACCAGAACTCCCAGATGGTGATTAATCGTGGGGTGGAGGTTTCGGAGGAACAGGGTTCTGAAGCTGAGGTCCTCCTCCATGCCTGGTTCATTTTGTGCGCCGAAGTAGGTATGTCGCAGTCGATTATAAAAGTTCTGTGGGGTTTCAAGTCGACCTTGCCTGAGGTCCACAGCAGCGATGAGCCCCTGATCTGATTCTGGATCAGAGTATTCACGAATTAAAGCTCGTCGTAGCTGGCCGTAGTCCGCTTTGACAGTCTCTGGTTGGCGGTCTAGAAAGCTACGCACGTCCCGGTTAGACGTGAGTTTGAGTAGGCACAATCTGTCCCAAGTGTTCGCGTTAGCGACAGTTTCCAGGTGAAAGTCTATGTCTTGCAAATAGGCATAAACATCGTGTCCTCCTGCAGGGTCTGGGCTGAAAGTAGGGATATTTCTGGCCAGCTTGTAAAAGTCTTTATGAGCTACGTGGCTGCTGGCCCTGACTTCCTGGAAGGGCATCCCTTCCTCCGCTGCTGGCGGGGGTTCGTGGAGGCTAGCAGGTGACAGTCTGAGCAGTGGGCTGTCACCCCCCTTTCCAGCTCTTGGTTCTTGGCTGAAAGGTGCGGACCAGCTGGTCGGGGGAAACTTGGTGTGGTGCGTTCCCCCTTCCCGGTCACTTTGCAGTTTATAGGAATGTTTCAGTTCTCTGTGAACAAGGTCAAGTTCATCTTTGAGCTCATGTCTTTGCTGGACCAGCTCATTGATCTCGGCTCGGGCAGCCTGCAAGTGGTTTTCGGAGGCTTTGGCTTTAGCATCTCTGTCTTTGAGTGCGGTGGTGGCTCTCTCTAGGAGAGCTTCGCCTCGCCAGAGCTGTTCGTTGAGTTCTTCCCTGGTGTCTCTCTCCGACTGCTCTCTGCGGTCTTTGTCCAGACGCAGATCTTCCAGGGCCTTTTGAAGTCTTTTTACTTCTTTCTCTCGTTCTGTGTCCGTTTCACCCTTTTCCTCGGTCTCTAGAAGTAGCTGGTCTAGATGACGCTGGGTGAGGGCCTGGTTTCTCCGGGCCTCCTCGGCTTGGAGCTTTAGTGTTGCCGCTTCCTGTTCCAGGTCGGTGTGGCTCTTTTCTCTTAGCCGTGCCTGGGCGACAAGGTTGTGGGCGAGGCTCCCGAGGATCTTGGCCAGTTCTTTGTGAGAGTAACTCTGCGTCGGGTCGTGTGCCGTCAGCTTGTCTAGCTCTGTGTCCAGTTCCTCCTGGCTCAGCAGTTGCAGATCACTGGTGTCCTCCGACGGAACAGTGCTCGTCATCGCTTCCAACCATACCGCTAGGCGATCCCAAGGGACAGCGGGACTGGATGAACGGGACATACTGGTTCACTGTGGGCGAGAGAAACACAGCACACACACACAAAGAGGCCAATGCAAGTTTGTTCTAAGGTTTACGAGCTCTTGTACGGACTATGCCGTCGACAAGAATTTTGGCTAACTGATGTAGACAGTTAGGCAATTAGGCGGGCCAATTTTTGGATCGGCCTGAAATAGAGGCTTTGACAGGCGATAGCCCTGTGGGTCACCTGGTGACGCCGGCTGCTTGGTTGTCACTCTATTAATTTGCTTTCCTTGGGGTCTCTTGGTGAACTGAAAGAAACAAGATTACGACAGTCCAGACAGTGAAAGTAGGAAAGAGCACAGTGAAAACAAACACAAAATGAATTGGTCTGCAATAACAAGGAGAATAAGCGCGAACGCTGGGAGTGTTAGAGAAGCGCTAAAGGGGTTAAGCCTGCTACCTTTCGTGAGAGTTTCTGATAGGGCCTACAGCATGTGTGGCTATCGGGGTAGGAAACCTAGGAAAAGGTTGCGGCTTAGAGAGAAAAAGGTGGGCCAAACGTTTAGGCTATACTCAGGGAGTATCTAATATTTGGCTTATAATGTGGATTTTATCACCTTTAGTTTATCCGGGGTGATTTGAGGTCGCTCAGGTGGAAACCAGTGGCGCAGTCGGCCTTCCGGGCGTTCCCAAACACCCAACTGCTGTGTCCTCGGTCCTTGTTACTCTGTCGCGTTACGCCCACTCAAACAGTTTAGACTTTAAACACGACCTGACAGCACCCACCTGTCAACCGCCAGCCAGCACAGCAAAGTTGGCACGCTCCCCAGAACCCTCTTTTTCAAGAGTGGCTCCCTATAAAGCCCTGGTTTGGGTACGGGCACCAGACATTGCCTTGTGTGTGTCAGCTGAACTGGTTGACCGGCTTTGGAGTGTCAGATTGCTGATGTCGCCACTGCATGCCGCAACGGCGGACAGAGGTAAAAGAAACCGAGATTCACACACAGCCGGTGCAGGTCACGTCGGTTGGACAACCTTGCTCGTGGAGACCATGTTGAGACGATTCTCAGTTCACCACAGATGCTTGTGAGCCTTACGATAAATACACAAAAGAGGGTAAACAGGCGAACTCAAAATTAATTAAGACTCTATTGTTTACCGGATCAAGTGATTTATGGTTGCAGGCGAAAAGGAAATGCAAAATCCTATATCGAGAGTGATTTAGAAAAAGGCAAAGGTTTCTATCAACTAATGATAAAACAAAAGGCAATTTTGATAATGTTGGTAACTATCAAAATGAACCTAACCCAAATGAGAGGAAGAAAATTAAAAAAAAAAAAATTTACTAATAAAAAAAAAATAATAAAATTAAATTAAATAGAAAATTAAAATTAAAATTAAACAAGACAAACTTAATTCAAATTAAATTCAAAACAAGTTTAAAATTTAAATTTAAATAAGCCTGTAAGGAGAATGTAAATAAAAGAAAGCAAGTCCAAATAATATCCTATAACAATTTAATGCTAAGTTGGAGTATCATTAATAACCAAAAAAAAAATTAATAATCAGCAAGGGAAACAGGAATAAGCACTTCACATAGAATTGGAAGAAAGTGGAAAAGAGAGAGAGAGCTGTAAGCTGACTTAGCAGGGTACGGCCACACGGTGGCGTCCTTCCAAGCGGACTGTCAGTAACTTTAAGAGCCTAATTTCATTTTAAGTTAGAGGAAATTCATTTTTCCTTTTAAACCCAAATTCAAATAAGTGTTTTTAATCAGCGAGAATGAGACCTGGTTGCTGCCTAATGCTTAGTAAAATTGCACAAATGAAAACGTTCCTAACAGTAATCATTAACAATTCACATGCTCAACTTAGGAAGGAAAATTAAGTCTGTCAAGACAAAATTTACTAGCGGAGAGTAGAACTATCCGAAAATACCCACGAGAATGCGTTGTTGCGCTCGCTCGGGATAAAGTTATGAGGAAGTGTAATTCGAGAGCTGTGAGCTCGCGCCCTCGGGCGTCTAGCACGCGGAGTTGCAACACACGCTCGTGGGGGTTGAAGACCAAAAATCCTATAATGGTCGCACCCAGAATTAACACACAATGACTTTTAGACCACGGCGGGCCCTTTTGTGCTATAATGGCACAAGAAACATGTGGCTACAGGAATTAACATCTGCTTTGCTTCACATTTAAAAGAACTCCAATAGACATTTATCAAACTGGCTGACGGTCCGTCAGCATTTATGAATCATGTGTTAGGTCTTTTTGCTTTGGGTAGCTACTCCAATGCGAAACCAGGAGTTTTATCGTTTATCTTTAACGATTTAATATTATATTAGGCCTATTATTGAATAGGGGAGACTCGCCCTATTTCAATCTTCCGCTTGAAAGAAGATTTCGTCGTTCAAGTCAAGCGGGACAAAACAATATTACTCATGTACGGACTGAACAGAGATTTCTTTATCTCTGCAGGACATTTAATATTGCTAATTTAGCATCTGTTAATATGCTTTAAACTGAGCTCGGCGTCGTGCCTTAGTGAGTGAGTTTCGCTTTGCGCGATTTGTCTCACAGTTCAAAGAAACGAACGAAAACGCGCGTGCATAATATTAATACCCAAAAAATTACACATGAATATGAATATTAATATTGCTCACAAAAACAAAGTTTGAAACTGCTCGAACATATCTCCACCACTGTAACAACAATAAGTTCTGGGGAATAATTAATTCAAATGGTATGAATATTCATGAGTTTATGAATATTATTAGCTTGTTGTACAGAAAAATTAACGTATAACGGAACCTTTAATCATTTAAAAGTAACCTTTATCCAAATTGATTTCTTCATCAATTATCAATCTTACAAACCTTAAGAAACATTGATCTGTTTGATCAGGACAAATAATATCTCTTATGTTTGTACAATTTGTATTACTGAGGTAGTAATACATGAAAATCAAGCTAAAATGGGTAGCTTAGATCTTACGCTTCAGTGACTTCGAGATTTGTGAGCAAAACAATACGGATTCAATTTAATGCAATTATTGAGTTTTAATAAAACACTATAGAATACAAAGTTACGAATCACACGGGGGTAAATATGCATATATATATAGGAGAAACAAACGATATGGTACAAACAAGGAAAAATCAAACTTAACGAATAAAATCAAAGGGAAAAGAATGATGGAAAGAGAGAATCCACGAGGGAGAGAGAGATGAGAGAGATGAGAGAGAGAGAGAGAGAGAGAGAGAGAGAGAGAGAGAGAGACAGTTCACCACAGCCCTTCAGACATTTATGATTTCGTGAATCAGGATTAATTTAAGACAACCTCATACAAGCAGTTTAAGGTGAAATATAATACTTGCATTAGGCTCTCTCGTGTACGTGTCTGAGTTCGAATCGTCGTGGAAGTTCGCTACGGAGGTGAGTGTCCGGGAGGATAGCTGTGAAGTTCAGGAAAGTGGCTCCAGAAGTTGCAGGTCCGTCTCTCTCTTTTGGCTTGGTGCCAAAGGGGTCCTTCTCTCAAGGGGAGGGGGCGAGGGCCAGGGTCCTTGTAGTGGCGGAATGCAAGGAGTTAATGATAACTTCTGCATTTATAGATGGAGTAGCCGAGCCCGACTTATGGAAAGATCCAATCACGTCCGTGGAGAGATCTTCTCGAGAAGGCGCGAGTGTTCCATTGTTCTCTGAACCCCCTCCTCTGAGTTAATCAATAGGGTGGAAATTCTAAAGCCTCTATTTCTTTAGAAAGCTGGTATTTCTAAAATTATGCATCAAAATCTGATTTTTGAACCAAATTTGGCCTAGTCATAATTTTGCGATAACAGAGATACTAAGAACGGTCATTCTGCGATTTGCGCGTCCAGATATACAAGATTATCACAGTTACTGGCATACAGGTTTTGATTTACAACAGTAAACATCCTAGCTATTTTAATCCATCGTATAAGGACATCAAATCAACACAATATATATATTTAAACATTATGGAGGCTGTTTTTCCGCATGGTTCCTATAAGTTGGGTATGTGAGATGAGTCCGAAAGTTCAGTGTGTTCAACTATGTGTGTGTGCGTGTTCGAACTTCACGTGGTCAACCGCGTGTGTGTGTGCGCTGAAGTCAGCAAAAGAGTTCTGTGTCTATTGTATTGTTAGCCTGTTGCACACAGGATATGTGTGTTCGTTTGACGAGTCACAAGACTTCCCTGAGGCTGTGAAATCAAACTATTCAACTCTTGAGCCGTTCATTAACTCTAGATAGCCATTCACATAACGAACCTCTGTTTGGTATGATCTGATCAGCAGAGTCATGAGATAATGATGATGAGTCCAAGATTTAGACTTCCTGCCAGCTGCCAATGCTGTTACAAAATAATACAAAGTCAATGTTTTCAAAAAGATTAGAGCTGCAGCAGATACTCTCCAACACACACATCAAGAATCAGATCATGAATCGCAACAATGGTGACAAACGCTTCATCCTGCAGTGCATGCTGGGAGTCATGGATGAGTTTTGTACTATGGTGACTCCCAGAAGGCATTGCGGGATGAAGCTTTTGGTTTGTTACCATTATTGAGATTCATGAGCTGATTCTTGATATGTGTGTGTGCCTGTGTGACACCATAGACTAGAACATCCTATGTGCACAGTGTATCTAAAAACAAATGTGCAGATAATGACAACAATACGATAAAATAATTACTACCAGCGCAAAATATTTTTTACAGTAAAGTTTCAGATATCAAACACTTGCCTGAGCTCAGCAAATGTATGCGATGATAACATTATCATCTGATCATCGTTTTCTCATGGTTAGATCTGCTACTTCAAATGGGCATAATAAACACACAGTCATAGCAAACAGAGAAAAACTGATGTGAAAGAGTCAAGGGTCAAGAGCTCAAATAAAGGAGCCATTAATCACGATTCTGGTGACTTCAGATGAAACATTCACTGAATCATCAACACCAAATCCTGTTCATCTCAATAAGAGCTTCTGTCTGACAGAAATAAAGTCAGTCTGGTCAGTGATAACAAGTGAAAAGCGGTGAAAGCATTTGAAAAAGACATTGAAAAAGAGGTATGATGTGATTGGCTGCCAAAACACCCACTAACGTTCTATCCAGAGTAACATTTAACACACATTGTGTGTTATATCTACACAACATGTGTCAAAATACCATCAACACACTCAGTGTGTTGTTTTTTTAACACATCTCTTTTCAGAGCTTGTGAGCAGACAGCAGGAAGTGGATCAGTGAACAAGAGGGCAGCATCATTTCATCAGCGTTGCCCAGCACTAGATCTATACCACATCATGAACAGCACACAGTAGATCTATACCACATCATGAACAGCACAGTAGAGCTATACCACATCATGAACAGCACACAGTAGAGCTATACCACATCATGAACAGCACAGTAGATCTATACCACATCATGAACAGCACAGTAGAGCTATACCACATCATGAACAGCACAGTAGAGCTATACCACATCATGAACAGCACAGTAGATCTATACCACATCATGAACAGTACAGTAGAGCTATACCACATCATGAACAGCACAGTAGAGCTATACCACATCATGAACAGCACAGTAGAGCTATACCACATCATGAACAGCACAGTAGAGCTATACCACATCATGAACAGCACAGTAGAGCTATACCACATCATGAACAGCACACAGTAAATTCCCCGGTGTTGAATTAACACCGCTCGGTGTTCATATGGGAACCACCAGCAGGGTGTTAAAGTAACACTGAAGCAGTGTTAGAGTTAATAAGATACTTAAGTGATTAATTGAGTGATGATTATTTGATTATTGAAGACACCTGATGATAATGAGCAGAATCACTGAAGGAAAGAGAAACACAACTACAGCCACAGCTTAAGATGACATCAAGTGAAAAGACATTAAATCTCTCTTATTATAAACCAGACTGACTTTATTTCTGTCATTTGTCTACAGTTCTTTTTGAGAATTAACAGAGGTTTAGAGGTTGATGTTTTATGGGAAATGTTTGGTCACCATTATGGAGATCGGTGTTTATTATTTTAGTTGGGCAGTTTGACTTGGTATTTTATGTCAGTTTGTGGTCTTAGTAGCAAAGTTTACTAGAACACATACTTTGTTGCAAAGAAATCCATAAACATAAATTATTAAGTGAAATAGTTATCATCATCAAGATTTTTTTTCTTGACCAAACTAATCTTTGAGAAAAGTGGATAATAGAAATGTTAATAAAAGTTGTCACCATAAAGGCTACCACAGATCAGTCATCCTAAATTTTGATTTTTAGATATATTTAGGGGGGAAAAATGTTTGTGCACACAGACAACAAGAATCATCATATGATTCTCAACAATGGTGACATGCTGCAATGCATGCTGGGAGTCATGAGTGTTATACTATGATGATTATATATCCCAGCATGCATTGCAGTATGAAGCACGTCACCGTCATTGTGTTTAATATGCTGATTCTTGATATTTGTGTGGGTGTGCCTAAAGTGTTTTTCTTCACAATGTATTTAAATAACAAAATTCTGAATATATTATATCTGACAAGAAAGGATTGTTGGTGAAAATCTACTAATAACAATTTGACAATTTTATATTTCAATAATCAGTCTCCTTTATAATGTTGAAAGTTTTATCATTTGACCATCTTTGTTTACAATTTCTTTATAACAAATTATAAGTTTAAATAAACACTGTTACAAAGATCACAAACTGACAACAATAGCAAAGAGACAAACTGCCCAACTAAATGAAACACTGATCACCATAATGGTGACTACATATTTTCAATAAAACATCAACCTCTAAACCTCTGTTAATTCTAAATAAGAACTTCTGTATATGTCTGAAATAAAGTCACTCTGCACAGCAAAATCCTCAGTGTTAAATGAACACTGCTGGTGTTCATATGAGTCCACTATGAGTCCACACTCAGTGTTAAAAGGTAACACTGCATCAGTGTTGAAGTTAATGAGATAATTAAGTGATTAATTAAGTGATGATTGAGCATTAGTGATGAACACCTGATGATAATGAGAAATATCACTGGAGGACAAAGAAACACAAGAACTACAACTGACTTCAGCCTCAGGCTTAGATTAAATCAACTGAAGATAAAAGAAGACATCTCTGAAGCTCTCAGCAGTGGAGGATTAAACAACTCCACAAACAGCATTACCAGCTTCACACATTATTAACCAGACTGACTTTATTTCTGTCAGATGTCTACAGAAGCTCTTATTTTTGATGTCACCATTATGATGATATGTGTTTTTTTATTAGTTGGGCAGTTTGATGACTTTAATGTTAGTGTTTTTCTGGCTGTTGTAACTGAGTTTGCTATGGCAAGAAAAGTAAGAGAAAACACAAGCAGATGCTGTCAGCTGCTCAGTGATAAGAATATGATAATTGTGAAGTGGCATAATTCACAGATAGTATGACTGAGTATGAGCAATATACTATTAACTTTGTTTTATTGTGATTCTAGAAAAGATCCAGCACTGTTTTAATCAGAAAAGCTGAATAAGTTTTCAAGCTGAATGTCTGTTAAGTACTTTGACCTCCTGCGAGATTTACTCACACACAGATATCAATAATAAGCCTTTGAATCTCAACCATGGTGACATGCTTCATGCTGCAATACATTCTGGGAGCCATGGATGAGGTTTGCATGATGCACCCAGAATGCATTGCAGCATGAATCATGTCACCATTGTTTAGATTCATAGGCTGATTCTTGATGTCTGTGTGTGAGTAAAGCTCACAGGAGTTAGAAGTGCTTAATATGTGATGTGTTATTAAACTGGAGAACACAACTTATGTATATGTTTTACAAACCGTTTAGTTGTTCTGATTATCACACTGCTGGATCTCCTACTGTAGAGTTACAAGGATACTTTAGTCAATTACTCTTAGGAGATCATCAAATAAGGCCACTATATGATGATAATAACTGTATCATCTTTCAATAACTCCATCATCAATTTCCTCTTGCTGTTCTCACCATAACAAACAGTTACAGCAGCCAAAGGACACTAAAACGTTGAAAAGTCAAGAGTCCAACTAAAGCAAACACTAATCACCATAATGGTGACTTCAAACAAATCTATTATTTTCAATAAAATATCAACATCTAAACATCAGTTAATCTCAATAAGAGCTTCTGTAGACATCTGACAGAAATAAAGTCAGTCTGGTTAGTAATGTGTGAAGCTGGTAATGCTGTTTGGGGAGTTGTTTAATCCTCCTCTGCTGAGATCTTCAGAGATTCAATGTCTTCTTTTATTTTCAGTCGATTTCATCTAAGGCTCTGGCTGAAGTCAGTTGTAGTTCTTGTTTCTCTTTCATTCAGTGTTTCTCATTATCATCAGGTGTTCATCACTAATGGTCAATCATCACTTAATTAATCACTTAATTATCTCATTAACTTCAACACTGATTCAGTGTTACCTTTTAACACTCTGAGTGTGGACTCATAGTGGACTCATATGAACACCAGCAGTGTTCAATTAACACTGAGGATTTTGCTGTGCAGTAGAGCTATACCACATCATGTACAGCACAGTAGAGCTATACCACATCATGTACAGCACAGTAGGGCTATACCACATCATGTACAGTACAGTAGATCTATACCACATCATGAACAGCACAGTAGAGCTATACCACATCATGAACAGCACAGTAGAGCTATACCACATCATGAACAGCACAGTAGATCTATACCACATCATGAACAGCACAGTAGAGCTATACCACATCATGAACAGCACAGTAGAGCTATACCACATCATGTACAGCACAGTAGAGCTATACCACATCATGTACAGCACAGTAGAGCTATACCACAACAAGTCTGACTTACTGCCGGCAATGCGGACCAAGCTCCAGCTAAGTAGCCTACAGGGATCGAACAGCCCTAATTCATTACCTGTTCAATATAATTTTTTGGCGGCCGAAATTTTGCTGCTTCTCTAGTAAATAGTTCATTTTATGATCCTGCTGGAAAACTCTCTCCAGAGCCCGAAAATGATCAGTTTACTTCAGAGAGTCTCACCAGATTTTTAGTATTTGTTTATTATAACTCCACTGTGGTTCATGAGTTTCAGAGGTTAAATTGATGTCATGAAGTCACTCAGCTCCTCTTGTCTCATTCTCGTCCAGGTCAGACAGCAGTACAGGAAGTGCCTCAGATGTCTTTGCTGTGGACGCAAACAGCACTGAGGACTACAGCATCATCTTCAGGAAATAAAAAGGGCCATTATTATACAAGTATATATAATAGAATCAATGTTTTTGGATGTTAAATGTCATAGTCTATATACTGGGCATTTTGTCATGATTCCAGCCTGTCTCGTGATTAAGGACTTTTATGTTGAAGTGTTTCAGTTCCATTGTTTCTGTGTTCACTTCCTGTGTTTATTTTCTGGTTGCTCTTGTTCCTTCCCACTGAGCAAAGTTATGTCCAAAAGACGTCTTTTCAATGTGTTTGCCCCTAGAGTCGTACGTTGAAAAGACGTCCACTGGGGAGCAAGAATGAAAGTTTTTATGACGTCTGTTTTGACGTGTTCTGCACGTCCGATATAGACGCTCATGGAACCGCAAGGTTAAAAACTAGGTCAAATGTGCTCATTGTGGACATCATTTTCCTTTTGTAATTTCAAAGCAACTTACAGACAGTGTGTGTTTGTCCAGAAATCATGAAAAAAAAAGAAACTTAGCTCACCTAATTCACACATCTTTGGATCGTGAGAGAATCGTGGGATTCAATCCAGGATCTTCTTGCTGTGAGGAGACAGTGTTTCCCACTGAGACACTGGTGCTGCCCTTAATCACAGACATAAGACACACTTTGACTATTTCTGTCAGACGTCTACAGAAGCTCTTACTGAGAATTAACAGAGGTTTAGATGTTGATATTTATGTTTAATTTGAAGTCAACATTGTGGTGGGAAGCGTTTGCTTTAGTTGTGCTATTGGTCCCCGTATTTGTGTTAGCTTTTCTTTGGATGTTATTACTGTGTGTGTGTGAGAAACACAATAGTTATGGCTGAGAAAGCAAAGATTAAGCGACTTCAGGTCTTGTCAGCTCCTTGTTGATGACTAACTCATCAGAAGTCTAGAATCTGATGTTGTGGTTTTGAGTTTTGTGTTCTTGTTTGGCAAATAATCATTTGTCTATAGCCTCAATAACCTTGTAAATCTACTGTATCGGGACCAGTAGCAATACAATAATCACTTATCCTGAAAGATGATAAAACAGCATGTTTTCAGAAAATATTTCACATAGTCACACACAAACATCAAGATTTTGCATATGATTCACAACAACGGTAAAAAAAAAAAAAGCTTCATGCTGCAATGCATGATGGGTAGCTTAATAGTACTAAACTCAAACTTGATTGTCACCGCTGTTGTGAAGCATAGGCATAATCTTGATGTCTGTGTGTGACTATGTGAAATATTTGCTCAAAAACGTTGTTTGCACATACTCTTATATCATCCTTCAGGATAAATGATCATTTTAATGCTATTGGTGCCAATAGGTTTCTCAGCCACAACTATTGTGTTTCACACACACAGTTACAGCAGTCAAAGAAAAACTAACTCAATAACAGGGACCAAGAGGCCAAATAAAGCAAACGCTTCCCACCACATTGGTGACTTCAAATTAACCATAAATATCAACATCTAAAGCTCTGTTAACCCTCAGAGCCCGACGGCATCGCCCACAACGTCACACGGCACCTCCGATAAATATCTATATTATTTCATGAAACTTTTATCGATTTTCTTACCGTTTTTTCCAGCAGAAAGCTAACGAGCTAGCCATCACGGGGGTGTCTTTGGTGTCTTTGTAGCCTTTACAGAAGGTTTTCTATCCAGCCTGGAACATGTGCATCTTTTTGGAGTTGTTCAGCAATAAATCAAAACGCTTACATCCAAGATATATCCACTTGATGTCCATAATTTATAAATTTTCCGTCATTTTTGCCGCTAGCGCGATGCTAGCTGCCATTTTGGATGAGGGTTTGACCAATGACAGGCTGATCCGTCATCCACGTTGGTGTGCGTCATTACGCATGAACCACAGCTCTGTTATCGTGGATGGAGAGAGAGACGCACGGCTAGTGTTGAGGAGAGAGAGAGAGAGACGCGCTGCAGTTTTGTGGAGAAAGTTTGAGAAGAAAGTTTGAGGAGAAGTTCCTGATAGGAACTGTTTTGAGGCTTGGCACCAGTAAATATCCAAAATCCAAAGAGGCCAAAAGCGCCTGGACTTTTTTTGGAAAAATGTAAATAGTTTTGGTTCTGTATAAGTTATCATGTTTATTCCTGAGTTCCAGGACTCCAAAGACTTGAACAAACTGTTTTCCAGAGGAAATATGCTTAGCTTTTATTTATTTGTGTGTGTTTTCAATAAATATTTGACTGATTCAATTTCCGTTTTATGTTTTCATTTGTCTTTATGGTTCCATAACTTATTTTACATTCAGGTGACATCAATGCAACAGAAATATACTGACAGTGCAAATTGTCTTGAAAAAAAAGAGGTGTGTCAATTGTCTGTGCACAACAGGGTTGATGTTTTACAAGCTTTTTTAGTAAATAACACCAGGCGGAAAATTAATTGTAAAAATACCCTTAGGTCTTAAAGGGTTAATTCTCAGTAAGAGCTTCTGTAGACGTCTGACAGAAATAGTCAAAGTGTGTCTTATGTCTGTGATTAAGGGCAGCTCCAGTGTCTCAGTGGGAAACACTGTCTCCTCACAGCAAGAAGATCCTGGATTGAATCACACGATTCTCTCACGATCCAAAGATGTGTGAATTACACATGCTAAATTGTCTAAATTGTCTAAAGTTGTGAGCGAAGTTTCTTTTATTTTCATGATTTCTGGAACATGATTTCAAACACACACTGTCTGTGAGTTGCTTTGCAATTACAAATGGAAAATATGTCCACAATGAGCACATTTGAACTAGTTTTTAACCTTGAGGTTCCATGAACGTCTATATCGGACGTGCAGAACACGTCTAAAACAGACGTCATAAAAACTTTCATTCTGGCTCCTCAGTGGACGTCTTTTCAACGTACACCTCTAGGGGCAAAGACATTGAAAAGACGTCTTTTGGACATAACTTTGCTCAGTGGGAAGCGTCAGTAGTGGATGAGAAAACCCACGTAATTTAATAATACTACTGTTTTTGTGTCACGAAATCTAGTTTTCATACTTTTCAGGCGAGAATGTAGTTATTTAAAGCTCAACTCTGTGGTTTATTTTTAAAGAGAGCGCCTATTTGAACTATTTGGCATTCTCAGAGCTGTGAGATCCAGTCGATCAGCGGCGCTCAGCGCTCATTAACCCCTGCGAGAGCAGCCTTAACTCGGCTAGTCCTCCTGACGTCTGCCGCTGACTCTGATGTCTCTGGTTAAACATGAGATAGAATTCCTCTTGTGTATATCTAATGGGCAATCTTTGGTCTCATGAATCTATAATTTGTTCCCTGGCTATTATTTTTGGCTGAGTGATGTTTCATTTATTTCAGTGGTTTCGTGTGTACACAGATATTTCTTGACACAAGGGGAAAAAAAGTTTTGATGGGGAAAGCTCTGGCTTCGTGTCGATGTGACCTCAATCAGTTCCCTAGCTCCCAAACTCGTGAATCAGTACATCGTGCACATGAATTCTGCACTGGTAAGGACAGTAAAGGACGCTGGCTCACTACACATTGGGACACTGATGATCTGTTTCCAGCGATGTAACATTGTCCTCACTAAACAACATCATTACTGGCATTCATGAACTACAGCAGAGCTGATATCTTTCTGACATTACTTCTAATGTTATTTAAAGTATTATGAAAAATACTTTGTTTCTTACATATACAGGCAACATTTCAGCCGTAAATAAATTATAAATGTTAGCTAGATTGTGTTCATTACCTGTCCAACGACGTATGTTTATGCTGAAATATTATAAAATAATGGTTTGTATTTTTAAAAACATACATCATGTGTCGTCATCTGTGATTATGTGTAGTGATTTAGCTCACGTGATTTAAGTTTCGCGGTCCATTGTGGGACTCTTTAGGGAGTTTCTGTGCACTGGAAGGCTTCTGCGATTGAGACCTTAAAATGGCCGACCCTGATCAGTGCCCTGACTACTGAACTAGGGAGCTGATTGAGACGCATCCCTTGTGTCTTTATACCCTGTGTTTTAGTTGCCTTGTGTCGGTCATTGTCTTTGCATGTTTTGTGAAGCTGTTACATTCTTGTTCCTTGCATTTTGTTCTTGTTCCTGGTTTGGATTCTCGATGTGGATTATGTTTGTGTTTCTGGAATCAATGTCACTGCATCTGGATTCTTGCCCCTTCTCTTCCCTGCTGCTTCATAACAGATTACAGTAAAATACAGAATCAATGTTGTCTATGTTGATACCAGTCTTTAGATATTAAAGCTGTAAATACTATTGACGTAGAACTTATCAACTGTGTTTAATCATTTTTGAAACACACAAGATTTTATTGGTGGAGGGTGAAGAGTATATTTTTACAGACTGAGTTCACAGTTGAGCTCAAAGAAATGACTGTTTCTTCTGCAAGGCCCCTTATTATATCTTCAAATATTCATATGGCAAACTATATTTTTAGAAGGGAAGGTCACATGTTTTATAGGTGTATTGGATTTGCCTTTATAACTAAGATATGATCAGCTGATATCTCAAAATCTGTGTTGTCATGTGGCTTGTATTATTGTATTAAAACATGTGAATGGTTGGCTTTTGCTTTAGTTCAGGTTTTATTTGAATGCACTTTTTGTTACAAAGTTATATCTTAATAAACAGTGTGATGTAATTAGTGGGTTTGTGAACATGTTTTTTCCACATTCCACGAGAGAGAGAGAGATCCCGTCGAGCTGAGAAAAAAACCAATGATCATGTACCAGCGGCTGCCAATGTGGGTTAAAACATATTTTAATAAATTAATTATACAAATTACATTGTGTGGAAATTCTAACAAAGCCCTTACAAGGAACTGTATCGGTTCAACAAATTTGAATTTGAAAAGGAAACAGTGGACTTGTTTTCATGTTTTTTTATCAGGATGATGGACTGATAAGTTTCCTACAAACACAAACATTGTTTTAGTTAAGCAGTCAGTCATATCGGGTGAGGATCACTGTATATCAGCTTACATCAGGTAAGATCTTCTTTCTGCTCACCCAAAAAAAATACGTGGGTTTTACTCAATTTTTTTATGTCAACAGGTTCCACGTAATTGGGTTATGTTGAATTTAATTAAAATTGTTTATTTCAATTAACTTAACTTTTATACGTAAGGTTAATTCAATGCAATTTACTTAAATCAGGTTAACATTCTTAATTTTGTCAAAAACTATTCAATTGAATTATTCTAAAATGAATATAAAAAAATAAACCAAAACAAGTTAACTAGTTTAATTGTTTATTTTTATTTAGAGAGAGGCTATTTTTTTTTACAACATTTACAAAACCTTTTACAAGGTCTTATTGGCTAGCCAGAATATGGTTTTGTTATATCCATGGCCCTATAGTAGATGTTTTTAATTATTAATTAATTATTAAATTATTAAAAGTTGTTTTTAATTAGTAAAACAACTTTAATTGTTATTAGCAAGCACATGCTCTACACGTCACCACACTGTAAAAAAATGTGCTGTAAAATAACGGTAATCTACTGGCAGCTGTGGTTGCCAGCAATATACTGTTAATTTACAGCCCTCTACTGTTTATTTACAGCTCTCCTTTTTACAGTATGTTACCGTAATAATACCATGAATGGCAACTCTTTTCAATTGAAAAACTGATTGCTTCAAACAGTTCTCATTTTAAAACTAGTATTCATATGGTGTTTGTACTGTAAACATTTAATTTGAGTCCACTGAAAAGGAACATTTCTTAATATAAACTGCAAACACGTAATGTGTAGTAGTGAAAGTAGATGACTTTAACTTCAATTTTTACAGTTCATCGCTAGCAATAGCACACATGTATGTGATAAATTACTCAACAAACAGCTCATAACTGCATTAGCAAACACAGTCACTGACTTTAAATAAAGCATCAGGCAGCATTTCATCAGTGTTTCTCTGCTCATCCTGGACAGAAGCACAGGCTCTACTCTCCAGCACAATGGTGACCCACAAAACAAATTAATTAAACTAAAAGATCTCTTCTATATCATCTTCTGCAACAACACATAAACACTGTTCATTTTAATATTTACTCTCCTTATCAGTTACAGACTTTGCACAACTTTTTTCTATTAACTTTCACTACTATTTCAGTGAAAATATCTTGATTCATCTGGTAAATCTGACTGTTACGTTTTACAGTATATTACTGTTTTTTCTTTGATTTTACGGTAATCTACTGGCAGCTCTGGTTGCCAGTAAACTGCTGTTGTTTTACAGTACTTTTCCGTAAATTAATTTACAGTTGTTTACCGTTAATTTTCATCTAATTCCTTTAACCCTTTAAACTCCACAGCAAAATCTTCAGTTTTAAATGAACACTTATATGTGTCCACACTACAGAGTGTTAGAGTAATTGAAGCATTGTTGAAGTTAATGAGATAATTAAGAGATTAATTAAGTGATAATTGAGAATTAGTGATGAGCACCTGCTGTTAACAAGCAGAACCACTCAAGGAAAGAGAAGTACAACTGACTTCAGCCACAGCCTTAGATGAAATCAACTGAAAATAAAAGAAGAAATTAAAGCAGAGGAGGATTAAACAACTCCACAAACAGCATTAACAGCTTCACTTTTTACTAACCAGATTTACTTTATTTCTGTCAGACATCTACAGAAGCTCTTATAGAAAATTAACAGATCAAATTAACTTTTGATGTTTAATTGACAATGTTTGGTCACCATTATGGTGATTAGTGTTTGCTTCAGTTGGGCTCTTGACCCTTGACTTCGTAACAATAGTTTTTCTTTGGCTTCTATAACTGTGTGTTTCTTAAACACATTTGTTGTAGCAAAACACTTGTGATCAGGTGTTAATGGTTGTGACATAAACATAATGGAATGCTTGGTTCGTTCTTTTTATTCAGTGTCTATTCCCTAAACAAAACCTTTTTTTTAATATATACATCTTATTTTACCCCTATTTTTCATTGCCAAAACTGTGACAGTTTATAAAATATCAAACAGTGATTAGGAATCAGTTATGAACGATTTTTAAACTCATGAAATACACAAATGGTTTGTACTATGGTGCCATTTAGACTCACATAGACATGAAGAATCCGCATATGAATCACAACAATGGTGACAGTCAAAAAAAAGATGAACAGATCCACTCTGAACATCACAAAACACTACCAAAAGCCAACACAAAAACAACACCAAAAATAAAGGTAAATATTAAGAATTAAAGAAAGTAACCAGGCTATTCATCAGCATAATTTATTCATGCCGCAATGCATGCTGGGAGTCATTGATGATTTTTGCACAATGCCTGTACCCAGCATGCATTGCAGAATGAAGCTTTTGATTGTCACCATTGTTGAGATTCATACGCCGATGCTTGATGTCCATTTGAGTCTGAATGACTCTGGTATTCAAAAATGTTTTGACCACAATCTTTTTTCCTGTCCTTCAAATTATCTGGTCGTTGCAACACTGCTGGAACTCATGCTGTAAAATTATTGGGTTACCTAAAATAAAACTTAACCTATATCATTATAGATTAGATTATGAAGAAGCTCAGTGAATCAGACCATTAATAAATAGTCTACATCATCTGTTTACTTTTTCTTTCGGATTTGCTTGTTATAACAAATGTATTTAAAATACACAGTTATAGCAGCTATTGAAAAAAACAAAAGTTATTATGTCAAGGTTCAAGAGCCCAACTAAAGCAAACACTAATCACAATAATGGTAACGTCAAAATAAGTTCTGTAGACGTCTGACAGAAATAAAGTCAGTCTGGTTAGTAATGTGTGAAGCTGGTAATGCTGTTTATGGAGTTGTTTAATCCTCCTCTGCTGAGATCTTCAGAGATTTAATATCTTCTTTTATCTTCAGTTGAAAGCAACTTTTTCTGTTCATGTATCTCTTTCCTTCGGTGATAACAGCAGGTGTTCATCAGTGTTTGAATTCACTCACTTATTTTTGCTCACTATCAGTAAACTAGTGTAGGGAATAGTGAATGAGGGTATAGGGTGTGATTTGGAGCACAGCCTCTGAGTGTCGACTTTGAGCACTGTTAATTCACGGTATATTCCTGTTTCCTATTTTCTCGAAAATTACAAATATTACCCAGAATGCATTGTTTTCTACGGTATATTACTGTTTTAATGGAAAACAGCATTTTACTGTCAAAATTTGGCCGTTTTTTTACAGCATTTTTTTACAGTGCACAATGGTAACCTTCAAAAACACTAACATAACAAAAACTTTTAAATACCAGCATAACAAAACATTAAGCATTAAAAAGTATCTCCATTTCCTCATCTTGTTAAAAATGCATCAACTAGCACTTTATTTACATTTACTCTCTGAAATCAGCCCCTTTGCAAAGCTTGATGGGAAGTGAAAGTCTTGTTTGATTGGGTTACTTGATTGAAACATGTTATTTCAAAATGAAAACATCAAGTTATGTCAAAGAGTAACGGTTTTAAGTCAGTTTAACATGAATCAATTACATTTGAACCAGAAACCTGATATAATTAGGTTATATCAAGATGAAATGCTTAAAGGTAGGGTAGGTAAGAATGATCTAAAACACTTTTGCCCAAATTTGTTTAAACTTTCTTTATATGTGTAACGGGGACAACAGAATATGTATTCAATGTATTTTACCCAATAGAGGTTAAATAAGGCCATGGTTCGACTCTAGGAGGATTTAAAAAAATAGAAATACTGGGCCACAGTAAATTCAATTAACAGCCAGCAATTTTATTACAAAGACTCAAAAAAACTTTGAGTAAACAATCTTTCACAATGAAATACACAATAGTCTGGTTTCCACTCAACACCATGAACCAAGGGAAAACTAAAGCACCGTGGTACAACAGTGCTACACATGTTATCAAGAGAGAAGCTCGTAACTTAGAGCATAAATGGAAACAAACTATTTTAGAGGTCTTTAGAATCGCGTGGAAAGATAGTATGTCACGTTATAAAAAGGCCCTAAAAGCAGCCAGGGCTGAGCATCTCCGCAAACTAATAGAAAATAACCAAAATAATCCAAGGTTTTTATTTAACAATGTGGCTAGACTAACAAATAAACAAGCATCACCTGAGCAAAATATTCCGTTACAGTTTAGTAGTAATGATTTTATGAATTTCTTCACTGAGAAAATAGAAAGCATCAGAAACAAAATTGTAAATGTACAATCTTTAATGATGTCTTATGATTCAACCTCAATTATCGCCCCTCAAGAAGTACTACACCGCTTTACAACCATAGGACAGGAAGAGCTAAATAAACTTATCATTGCATCTAAACCAACAACATGTTTATTAGATCCAATACTCACTAAACTACTAGGTCAAGAAAATATGATCATATAACACCAATTTTATCATCTCGACACTGGTTACCTATTGAGTTCCATATCAATTACAAAGTATTGCTACTAACCTATAAAGCCCTAAATGGTTTAGCTCCAGTGTATTTAACGGATCTTCTATCACCCTACAATCCATCGCGCTCTTTAAGATCACTAAACTCGAGGCTTCTGGTCATTCCTAGGATATCTAAGTCCACTAAAGGAGGCAGGGCATTTTCACATTTAGCTCCTAAACTCTGGAATAGTCTTCCTGATATTGTTCGAGGTTCAGACTCGCTGTCCCAGTTTAAAACTAGATTATTCTTTAGCCAAGCATTCACATTATAATTACCTTTTACACTAAATGTTACACTACACTATTCTGAACAGCAGCTATGCTAATTATTTCCCATCTGCTTTTCTGTTGTTTTCTCGGGACACTAGTCCCGAGGTAACTAGTTCGTCAGCTCCAGTTTGTATCCAGCCTTTCATGGAGACTTCAGATGCCCCAACACCTGTGATGAGACGACTCAACACCTGTGAAGAGACGACTCAACGCCAGCGTTGTTATGGCCTAAAATAATACATGATTGATTCACTTATTCGAACATTTTTCTTTAACATTCTCTTTCTAACATTTTTCAATGTACATTTATGAAATGCACTTTCTGTAAAGCTGCTTTGAAACAATGTGTATTGTGAAAAGCGCTATACAAATAAATTTGAATTGAATTGAATTGAAAGGGAGAATGGTTGATATTGTGTCCAAAGTTGAATGTGAAGTCCAAAAACAAAACAAAAAAACAGTCTCAATAGTCCTTCTGCATCCCTTGTGTGTGTGCATGATACTCAAATGTTCATGTGTGTAAAGGCCTTTTTTTTTTTTTTTGCTACCCGGGTAGTGTGTGTGTGCTTTGCTCTCAATTCAGATCCGTGTTGAATCGCGATGATTCTTTTGAATCGTAGATCAGGGTCTGGCTCGCCGTTCAAAGGTGGATCACTCAAACAGAATCAGCATTAAAAAAAAAATATCTGCACAAAACAGTCACATTAAACATTTCTTAATGTCAACAATTTCTGATACACTGGAACACTGATATTTACTATCAGCTGCACAAAAATGTCCGTGATTACCCACTGAGCAAAGTTCTGTCCAAAAGACGTCTTTTCACTGTCTTTGCCCCTAGAGGCGTACGTTGAAAAGACGTCCACTGAGGAGCCAGAATGAAAGTTTTTATGACGTCTGTTTTTGACGTGTTCTGCACGTCCAATATAGACGTTCATGGAACCTCAATGTTAAAAACTAGTTCAAATTGTGGACATATTTTTCATTTGTAATTGCAAAGCAACTCACAGACAGTGTGTGTTTGTCCAGAAATCATGAAAATAAAAGAAACTTAGCTCACACCTTTAGACACTTTAGACAACTTAGCATCTGTAATTCACACATCTTTGGATCGTGAGAGAATCATGGGATTCAATCCAGGATCTTCTTGCTGTGAGGAGACAGTGTTTCCCACTGAGACACTGGTGCTGCCCTTATTCACAGACATAAGACACACTTTTACCCCTTTTCCACCAAGGCAGTGCTAGAGCTAATTCAGAGCCAGAGCTAGTCCCAGTTCATAGTTGGTTCGACTGAGGAGCCTTCTAAGAACCGTTTGCTTTTCCACATGCTGAGAGCCACAACAGAGCCATGTCTTACGTCACTGTATACGTCTCATCTCTCTCAGCAATGCTAGCGAAGCAGCGGCAATGTTGCCAAGTCTATGGTTTTGCCGCGGGCTGTTTTTTCATGTTCGCGGGATGAAGCGACCCCAATTATGTGATATTTAGCCCCGGGAATGTGAATTTTAGTAGGCAACCATGCAAAAAAACACATATTTTACCCCCAAATGTGATTTTTACTGGGGAATCCCCCCCTGGAATGCGATTGGGCTTGTTTGAGTAGCAATTGGGCGGGTTTTGTTGTGAAAACCTGGCAACCCTGGGCAGCGGGAAACACACACACACCAGGCTTGTTCGAGACGCATCGGCGCTGCGCAGACCGATCCACGTATGATATTAAAAAAAAAGCATGAGTGAATCAAAAGCATAAGGAGTCATATGCTCTGTCTGGACTCGTTATCATACGGCGATCAGTCTCTGCACACCACCGCTGCGAACAAGCCTTCCATCAACAAAGCAAAAGTTGCGTTACTATTGATTCACATGGCTTTACGATCCTACAACGGCATCAAAACCCAACGAAAACACAGCGAATCCAAAGCATTCATGCAGTTCGCCGTAATTTATATAGACAGAGATTACAAACGAGCAGCAGCTGTTAGCTCCATTAGCTGCTTTTTCAAAAATGGCGGATCTCAAGTTTGTGTTGGTCTTGTTGACTCCGCCCCCAGCGCCTGACGTAATCGGTTCTTACTTCTATCCCTGTTCTAGCCCAGCAATGTTTTGGTGCTACTTAAGAACTACTTTTCCTGGCTCGGAGCTGGGGCTTTGGGTGTGGAAACACAAAGAACCGATTTGAAACTAGGCTCTGGCTCCGATCTAGCTCTAGCTCTGCTTTGGTGGAAAGGGGGTATTTGACTATTTCTGTCAGACGTCTACAGAAGCTCTTACTGAGAATTAACAGAGGTTTAGATGTTGATGTTTCATTTGAAGTCACCATTGTGGTGGGAAGCGTTTGCTTTAGTTGGCCTCTTGGTCCCTTACTTGTGTTAGCTTTTCTTTGGCTGCTGTGACTGTGTGTGTGAAACACAATAGTTGTGGCTGTGAAAGCAAAGATAAAGTGATAGCATGTGTTGTTAACTCCTTGTTGATGACTAAATTATCAGAAGGCGAGCATCTGATGTTGTTTTGTGTGCTTGTTTGGAACAATAGTCATTTGTCTAAAGTCAATATAACCTTGTGAATCGCCTGTATTGGCACCAATAGCATTAAAATGATCATTTATCCTCAAGGATGATAATACAGCATGTGCAAACAACGTTTTGAGCAAATATTTTACAAAGTCACACACAGACATCAAGATTATGCCTATGCTTCACAACAACGGTGACAATCAAGTTTGAGTTTTGTACCTTGAAGCTACCCATCATGCATTGCAGCATGAAGCTTTTTTTGTTTTGATTGTCACCGTTGTTGTGAATCATATGCAAAATCTTGATGTCTGTGTGTGACTATGTGAAATATATTCAAAACAATATGCACATTCTTTTTTATCATTTTTCAGGATAAGTGATTAATTTATTGCTACTGGGCCCGATACAGTGGATTCACAAGGTTATTTGTCAAACAAGATCACAAAACTCAAAAGCACGACATCAGATTCTAAACTTCTGATGATTAAGTCATCAACAACTAGCTGACAACACCTGAAATCACTTTATCTTTGCTTTCTCAGCCACGACTATTGTCTTTCACACACACAGTAACAGCAGCCAAAGAAAAGCTAACAAAAATACTGGACTAAGAGCCCAACTAAAGCAAAAGCTTCCCACCACAATGGTGTCTTCAAATGAAACATAAACATCAACATCTAAACCTCTGTTAATTCTCAGTAAGAGCTTCTGTAGACGTCTGACAGAAATAGTCAAAGTGTGTCTTATGTCTGTGATTAAGGGCAGCACCAGTGTCTCAGTGGGAAACACTGTCTCCTCACAGCAAGAAGATCCTGGATTGAATCCCACGATTCTCTCACAATCCAAAGATGTGTGAATAACAGAAGCTAAGTTGTCTAAAGTGTCTAAAGGTGTGAGCTAAGGTTCTTTTATTTTCATGATTTCTGGACAAACACACACTGTCTGTGAGTTGCTTTGCAATTACAAATGGAAAATATGTCCACAATTTGAACTAGTTTTTAACCTTGAGGTTCCATGAACGTCTATATCGGACGTGCAGAACACGTCAAAAACAGACGTCATGAAAACTTTCATTCTGGCTCCTCAGTGGACGTCTTTTCAACGTACGGCTCCAGGGGCAAAGACAGTGAAAATACGTCTTTTGGACAGAACTTTGCTCAGTGGGTATGCTTGAGTGTGATATCCATGGCTTGCTCCATTGTTTACTGCCGTGGTCTTGAGTATTCTCAGTATAGTTGTCTCAAAATTACTTTATTAAGGAGCTTTGTTATTTAGTTATTTCACAGACCGATCAGATATGCAGAATGTTAACAGTTGGAAGCCAATTTATATCAGAAAGCCCTGGATCTGCAACACACGCTCAGAGTCAGGCAGCCCTTTTCATCAACAGAACCTTGCTCTGTTCATCTGATGAAAACACTGCTGGATCTCCTGCAGTAGAGTTACAAGGCTACTTTAATCAATGACTCTTAGGACATCAGCAAATAAGGCATTAAATGTTGATACCAACTGTATCATTTACATTCAACTTATCACCATCAAATTTCTCTTGCTGTTCTCACCGTATCAAACAATTACAGCAGACAGAAAGAAAAAATAATGTTAATAAGTTAAGGGTCAAGACCCCAACTAAAGCAACACTAATCACCATAATGGTCACCATAATCAACAAAACTGTTATTTTCAATAAATCATCAACATCTAAACCTCAATAGGAGCTCCTTTAGTCGTCTGACAGAAATAAAGTCAGTCTGGTTAGTAATGTGTGAAGCTGGTAATGCTGTTTGTGGAGTTGTTTAATCCTCCTCTGCTGAGATCTTCAGAGATTTAATTTCTTCTTTTATCTTCAGTTGATTTCAACTAAGGCTGTGTCTGAAGTCAGTTGTAGTTCTTGTGTTTCTCTGTCCTTCAGTGATTCTGCTCATTAGCATCAGTTGTCTTCAATAATGCTCAATCATCACTTAATTATCTCATTAACTCCAACACTGATTCAGTGTTACATTTAACAGCCTGTAGTGTGCACAATGAGCCCATGTGGGGCCTACATCGCTGTGCTGGCTGGGAAACGGTGACAGTTAAGGGGTTAAACTGGAGTGAATTAGTTGAGTTACCTTAAAGTTAAATGCGAATGTTGAGTTGCCTTATTTTTTAAGCTAGCTCAACTTTATTTTTTTACAGTAGTTTCAGAGGTTAAATTGATGTCATGAAGTCACTCAGCTCCTCTCATCTCATTCTTCTTCAGATCAGACAGCAGTACAGGAAGTTCTTCAGATCTGTTAGATCTGTCTTTGCTGTGGACTCAAACAACACTGAGGACTACCAAACCATGAAATAAAAAGTACTGCTCATGTGCCATTAATATACAGGTGATGTTGTCATGAGTCCAGGCATTATTCCCCAGTCTTGTTGTTAAGGACTTTTATGTTGAAGTGTTTCTATTCCATTGTTTCTGTATTCGCTTCCTGTGTTTAGGTCCTGGTTACCCTTGTTGCTACTCCCTTGTTTGATTCCAAAGCTGGTTTGTGACCATGACCACTCATTGCCATTTCTTCCCTGCTGCTCCATAACAGATGTTATGATAGTAAAATACACAACATAATCAATGTTTTTTGATGTTAAATATAGTCTCAGCCCAGATACAGGTCTTTTGATTTGATTAAAGCTGTAAATACTATTGATGTAGAACTTATAAACTGTATTTAATCTTTTTTGAAACCCACAAGATTTTCTTGGTGGAGGGTGAAGAGTATATTTTTACTGACTGAGTTCACAGTTGATCTCAGAAAGCTCCAGGAAATGACTGTTTCTTCTGCAAGGAAGAATATATCTTATATATCTTCAAATATTCATATGGCTAAATATATTATCAGAAGGGAAGGTCACAGGTTTTATAGGTGTAGTGGATTAACCTTTATAAGTAAACTATTAAGATAAGTATATGATCAGCGAGATACGCAGTGCTGTTTATCATATTTGATACATTTGAGTGTGGTTAAAATTAATGTTATAATGCTACTCTGCATTCACTCGATGGCTGCTATGAGACACTTGTTCACACTGCAGTAGCGAGATCATATTAGGCATATCAAAACATGGTACTCACCGTAAATCAAGAAAATTAGATTTAAACAATAAGACTAACTGTGTTGAGCTGTATAACAATGATTCGTTTTCTGACGATGAATGTATCCAAACAGTTTCTCACCTGTCTAATAAAACACATCATATATTAAAGCATCTTTGGCATTTCCATGATTTCTACAAAATAGAACTGGAAATCAAGGGTAACGTGGGTATGATGTCATTGACACGGTCCGTGTCCTGGTTAAATTTCTCTGGATTTAAACATTCTTGTACTTACATTATCCCAAATGTTTCCAAGTCAACAAAATGTATAACATTGTTATAGGTTTTTTTTTCTTTGGATAATTTAATCCAAAAATCTTCCATATTGTGCCTTTTTTGTCACAAAGTTATGTCTTAATAAACTGTGATATAATAAGTGGTTTGTGAACATGTTTTTTCCACATTCCACAAAAGACCAAAATAAAGCAGTGTTCATATAGGAACCGCCAGCAGGTGTTAAAGTAACACTGAAGCAGTGTTAGAGTTAATAAGATACTGAAGTGATTAATTGAGTGATGATTGTTTGATTATTGAAGACACCTGATGATAATGAGCAGAATCACTGAAGGAAAGAGAAACACAAGAACTACAACTGACTTCAGCCACAGCCTTAGATTAAATCAACTGAAGACATTAAATCTCTCTTATTACAAACCAGATTGACTTTATTTCTGTCAGACATCTTAGCTCTTATTGAGAATTAACAGAGGTTTAGATGTTGATGTTTAATAGAAAATGTTTGGTTGCCATGATGGTGGTCAGTGTGTCCTTTAGTTAAAGGCTTCTGTAGACATCTGACACAAATAAAGTCAGTGTCAGTTATTGTCTTTGAATAAAAATCATGGTCAAATATTCTCTGACTCAGGTTTTATTAAAACTAGGCTTATATTACTGTTTTAGGCCTACAGTAGAATGTACTCATCAAAATAATAATACATAATTTAAATATTTAAGAATATATATTTTAATCCATGGTTTAATTTAATAAATCTGCTTTGCAGCATAAAACAAAAGGATACAAGTTTGTATGAAAACCACCATTTTTAAAAAAATATAGTTTCAAGTCTTGCGCTCAAACAGACAAATTCACACAAAAATTGTCTTTGAGCATCCTAGCAAACATAATATTCCTGCTGTCTGTGTTTTATATGATTGTTGATCAAACAACGCAAGACAAGGAAATTCAATCTGCTCTAGATTGAATAGCTTTTGTAACTTTAATAAGGAACAATCTTTAATTTATACAGTCAAATATGCAATGTTTTTTAACATTTGATTACGGATATTCAATCTCTGTTCCTGAAAACTAATGTTAGACCTGCCAGAAAAAAACCTGAAAAGCACTGTTTATTTATCTTTGCTCTATTGTATTTATTTGTGCTGTTGTGTAGTTAGATTCTTTGTTTTTATTTTCTTTTTTTTCCCTGAACAAAGCACATACAAACTGAACCATGACTAATTTGAACAGATACACCCCTAGTAAATATGTACATAATAAATGTATTACAGGCCCCCACTAATTACTCTAGAAATACGTTAATTCAATAAAGGTAACCTCTTTTGCTACATATTTTTGATGGTTCGAATGCACACAGCAAAAGTGTTAAATGAACACTCTTCAGAGTTTATTTGACTCCACACTCAAGAGTGTTAAAAGTAACTCTGAAAAAGTGTTACAAATAATGAGATAATTAAGAGATTAATTAAGTGATGATTGACCATTAGTGAAGACACCTGATGATAATAAGCAGAATCACTGAAGGAAAGAGTCGCCATTTTAAGTCACCATTAGGGTGATCAGTGTTTGCTTTAGTTGGCCTCATTAAGTCAAGAGTTGACTTTTTAGCATTAGTTTTTTTTTCTCTGGCTTCTTTAACTGCGTGTTTGCAAAACACATTTTGTTATGGCTAAGAAAACACAGAGAAAATCTGTTCAGGAGTTAAATATGTTTAAATTATCATTATTAATGTAATCCTCATTTCGTGACCTGATGGACTAATATCTTTATGAGACCAATCTTTGTGTGGATGATGTGGTGATATTACATTATTGAGTACAACAGCTCCATAAAGCTACAGCATGAAATTCAGCACAAAAAAGTTTACAACTACTTTGTTGTTTTAGACACACACACAGACATCAAGCATCAGTGTATGAATCTCAACAATGGTGACAAACAGCATATCAAATACACCTATCAACTCTGAACATCACAAAACAAGCTACTAAAAAGTCACATAAAACAGCAAAAATAAAAAAAATGGTTAGAATAAAAAAAGAATTAAAAAAAATACTAAAACAATTAATCTTATAATTTATTCACGCTGCAATGCATGCTGGGTGCCATTGGTGAGTTTTGATTGGTGCACCCAGAATGCAATGCACAAAGCTTTTTGATGGCCACCATTGTGGAGATTCATACACTGACTCTTGATGTCTCTGTGTGTCTAAATGACAGAGAAGTTCAAACTTTTTTTTTTTTAAATTCCTCTGATTATATTGACAACAACAGATTTTATACTGTAGAATCAGGATTACTGTAATGTGTAAAATAAACCTAACTCCAAGATTAGACTCTAAATGACATCAGTGATTCAACTCATGAAGATTTTGTCAAAACATAACCAAAAACATCTGGTCACATTTTCTTTGGATATGTCTGGCCGCTATAAAGCCAGACAAAAAATTAATGTTAAAATGTCAAGGGTCAAGAGCCCTACTAAAGCAAACAATTGACTTAAAAATGTCATTCAGTGATTCTGCTTGTTATCATCAGGTGTCTAATTAACTTTAACACTTCTTCAGAGTTACTTTTAACACTCTTGAGTGTGGAGTCAAATAAACTCTGAGGAGTATTAATTTAACACGGGAGTTTTTGCTGTGCATACTCTACATGTTTTACCATTTATGAAGTATCATTTATGTGCCCTATATACCATAACCATTCATATCTATAGGTAGACATTAGTCCCTCTAGAGGGGACCCAGGGCATGCCCCCCGAAAGAAAATTGTGTTCATATTAAATTTAAAAGCATAAATCTGGTGCATTTTGAGAGCGAAATTAAGTGACTAGAACCATGAAGAAATTTTTATTTTGTATTCTAGTAGTAATTTATTTATTGGTTGCATATACCACAGTCTCACAAAATCCTGTGGGAAACACTAAATAAAATAATATATTTATAATGCCATATAAATACGAATTAGCACTTCTGCAGCTTCTTGCTGAGATCAAAAGCCACTTTCTACTCTTGTCAATTAAGTTGCTCTATTTTGTTTACAACTATATACAACTATGATAAAAAACATGCTTTTACCATAGGCCATGTGCTTTTACTACTGTTGAGTTATTTGTTATTTCATATCACATTTCAAGTTACTCATTTTGAATTCCTTTTTACGCAGAATATGTTTTGTTATAAAAATAAGTTGTTCATCTAATTCATAATCATGTATTGAATTTAGTTGATTAGATGTTTTATTGATATTTTAATAAACAAAACAAACAAATGGTTTCAAGTTTGTAATAATAAAGCATTTGTTTTCATTCCTTTAACAGCCATTTTAACTGGCGATAACAATAACCATAATTTAATAATACAGCTTATTGATTAAATAATTGTTTAATATCATGATGATGTGAAACTCTGATGTTTTCTGAGATGGTTATCATATTGTAAAAACTAATTCTATCAAAACCCTACACGGGAGATTCCCCGCCCCCGCTGTTAAAAAAACTAACTCAGTAACTTTATGATACATTTTAAATTGAATGAACTTTTACTTTTAATTGAGTAGATTTTTAGACCGGTAATGTTTGAAGTGATAGTACTTTTACTTGAGTAGAATATTTCATTACTCTTTCCACCTCTGGTCTTCAATAATCAAACAATCATCACTTAATGAATCACTTAAGTATCTTATTAACTCTAAAACTGCTTCAGTGTAACTTTAACACCTGCTGGTGTTGCCATATGAACACAGAGTGGTGTTAATTCAACACCGGTGAAGCACTGACAAGGATGTGTGTTTTTTGTTGTTTTTTTCCAATATATACATTTGTATTTGAATTTGAATTTGAGGAAACAGTGGACTTGGGCTCATGTTTCTTTATCAGGAGGATGGACAGATAACTTCTCTATAAACATCTGAACACAAACCATTTTTTAAGCAGTGAGTCATGTTGGGTGAGGATCACTGTACATCAGATCATATCAGGTAAGATCTTCTTTCTCCTCTTAATGATCCTCATCAGTCTATTTATGTCAAAAAGCATGTATTGATGTGTGTAGTTACAGTTGTGTATATAGTTGAGTAATTTGGGCTTTGACAAGGTCAGGACTGTTACTGTAAATCCTTTAACATTTTTAAGAATGAAACTTTATGAATAACTCCAGAGCACCAATTTTCAGATCTGATGTTTTTGGGAAACCGTCATTCTAAGATGATTCGTATATGATAATTCCTGGGAAACACAAAAAACGTAATTTCATCATTTCTCAACAAAATCCCCGGTGTTGAATTAACATTTCTCAGTGTTCATATGGAAACCACCAGCAGGTGTTAAAGTAACACTGAAGCAGTGTTAGAGTTAATAGGATACTGAAGTGATTCATTGAGTGATGATTGTTTGATTATTGAAGACACCTGTTGATAATGAGCAGAATCACTGAAGGACAGAAACACAAGAACTACAACTGACTTCAGCCACAGCTTTAGATGAAATCAACTGAAAAGACATTAAATCTCTCTTATTACAAACCACACTGATTTTATTTCTTTCAGACCTCTAAATTTCTTTTAGAAAATTCAAAGGTTTAGATGTTGAGGATTTATTGAAAATGTAGAGTGGGACCATATGTAACTTAAGCAGTGTTGGTTTAAAACTGGGGATTTTGCTGTGTATAAATTTGAATTTGAGAAGGAAACAGTGGACGTGGGCTCATGTTTCTTTATCAGGATGATGGACAGATAACTTCTCCATAAACATGAACACAAACCAATTGTTTTAGTTAAGCAGTCAATCGTGTTGGGTGAGGATCATCACTGTATATCAGCTTACATCAGGTAAGATCTTCTTTATGCTCATATAATGATCCTCAACAACAAAAACACAACAAAACACAATTTGGTAAAAAGAAAGCCAGAAACAAAGATGATCAAGTGATAGTTTTTTTTCACAAAGTAAAAATAAAAAGTGGTATTTGGTTATTAATATATCTTTTTTTCTCCAACAATATTTGGCACAGATCAGGCATTCTGAATTTAGATTTTTTTTAAATGCATTGTGGGAGAAAAAAAGCTTCCCACTGAGCAAAGTTATGTCCAAAAGACGTCTTTTCAATGTCTTTGCCGTACGTTGAAAAGACGTCCACTGAGGAGCCAGAATGAAAGTTTTTATGACGTCTGTTTTTGACGTGTTCTGCACGTCCGATATAGAAGTTCATGGAACCTCAAGGTTAAAAACTAGTTCAAATTGTGGACATATTTTCCATTTGTAATTGCAAAGCAACTCACAGACAGTGTGTGTTTGTCCAGAAATCATGAAAATAAAAGAAAATTTGCTCACACCTTTAGACACTTTAGACAACTTATCATCTGTAATTCACACATCTTTGGATTGTGAGAGAATCGTGGGATTCAATCCAGGATCTTCTTGCTGTGAGGAGACAGTGTTTCCCACTGAGACACTGGTGCTGCCCTTAATCACAGACATAAGACACACTTTGACTATTTCTGTCAGACGTCTACAGAAGCTCTTACTGAGAATTAACAGAGCTTTAGATGTTGATGTTTGTTTCATTTGAAGTCACCATTGTGGTGGGAAGCGTTTGCTTTAGTTGGGCTCCTGGTCCCTGTACTTGAGTTAGCTTTTTTTGGATGTTATAACTGTGTGTGCGAAACACAATGGCTGAGAAAGCAAAGATAAAGTGTCTTCAGATCTTGTCAGCTCCTTGTTGATGACTAAATCATCAGAAGTCTAGAATCTGATGTTGTGCTTTTGAGTTTTATGTTCTTGTTCGTCAAATAATTTGTTTATAGCCACTGTAACCTTGTGAATCTGCTGTATTGATACGAATAGCAATAAAACATTCACTTATCCTAAAAGATGAAAAAACAGCAGGTGCACATTGTTTTGAGAAAATATTTCTCATAGTCACACACAGACATCAAGATTTTGCATATGATTCACAACCACGGTGACAATCAAGCATGAGTTTTGTACTTTGAAGCTACCCATCATGCATTGCAGCATTAAGTTTTTTTTATTATGATTGTCACCGTTGTTGTGAATCATATGAAAAATCTTGATGTCTGCGTGTGAATATGTGGAATATTTTCTCAAAACAATGTGCACATGCTGTTTTATCATCTTCCAGGATAAGTGATTATTTTATTGCTATTAGTCCCGGTACAGTGGATTCACAAGGTTATAGTATATAAACAAATTATTATTTGCCAAACAAGAACATAAAACTCAAAAGCACAACATCAGATTCTAGACTTCTGATGATTTAGTCATCAACAAGGAGCTGACAACACCTGAAGTCACTTTATCTTTGCTTTCTCAGCCATAACTATTGTGTTTCACACAAACAGTTACAGCTGCCAAAGAAAAGCTAACACAAATACGGGGTCCAAGAGTCCAACTAAAGCAAACGCTTCCCACCACAATGGTGACTTCAAATAAAACATAAACATCAACATCTAAAGCTCTGTTAATTCTCAGTAAGAGCTTCTGTAAATGTCTGACAGAAATAGTCAAAGTGTGTCTTACAACACTGTCTGACAAACACACACTGTCTGTGAGTTGCTTTGCAATTACAAATGGGAAATATGTCCACAATGAGCACATTTGAACTAGTTTTTAACCTTGAGGTTCCATGAACGTCTATATCGGACGTGCAGAACACGTCAAAAACAGACGTCATAAAAACTTTCATTCTGGCTCCTCAGTGGACGTCTTTTCAACGTACGGCTCTAGGGGCAAAGACATTGAAAAGATGTCTTTTGGACATAACTTTGCTCAGTGGGTTTAGACACACACAGATTTCAAGAATTATTCAACTGGATTTTACTATGTTGTTGCATTGTGCTTTGACAATAAATGTTTAAAACTCTCTTTGTTTTAAAATGTTAACTATAATGCAAATTCATAAATGCTGTGGAATATTTTCCATGTGTGTTTGAAACCGAGAAAAGGTTGAGGATTGAAAAAAAAAAAAGTCAAATCAATTCAATGGCTAATGTGTTTATTCTCTGACTGTAAAGGAAACTCATCCTCTGAACTGGTTTGTGATCAAGAGAAATACATCGGATTGTCAAATGGCTTCCACCTTTGATAAAAGTACGTGTTTTTCTTGTCTTTAAAGGCTGGTTTTTATTGCTCCAAAAGCTTTATATAACTTGAACTGCGGTCAGATGATGAATATAGATTTCTCAAACTCAAAATTCTAATACAATTCTTCAGTTGTTTTATTGGATTTCCTTATTTCAGGTTTTATAATCTCACTGAAGACCATCTCTGTTATTCTGTGTGAGTATAAGCAGTGTTTTTTGCTTTTGTTGATCACTTCATGTGTGTTGATCAATCCCAGAAGCATTCGTGTGCTGACACAGTCCTGTTGGGAGCAGTAAAGTTTTAATGTAAAATATAAATGATGTTATTTGGGTTTGAGCTATTCAGTTTGGACACAATTAAAGTCTCTCAAGCACACATTTAGCATTTTAGGATCCGTTTGGGTTGAATTCATTTTCTTTCCCTTGAAACCTCCTGAATTGTTTGGTCATGTACATTAGCAATGCATTCAGTTATGATAAAAGCACAACTACAATGTGCTGATGATTGAGCAACCACTCAAAATAACCACGGAATTTGTGACAATTATTTCATTCTTAACTCAACTTTGGTATTAAAGGTCCTATGGCATGGCATTTTTCTATTATTTTATAATGTTTCCTGAGGTGTACTTATTTTATGATGTAAAAATCATACTAACAATATGTCATAATTTAGAAATAAAAGGCATTTTTTTCTATACTGATGTTTGCCCTCTGGCTGAATGCCCTGTTTCAAGAGGCGTGTCTGCTGTGAGACCTCAGTAAAAACGGCCACTGTTGTGATTGGCTGACATCACGCATTTGAAATGAGCGGAGGTGGCGTGATTTAACGAGGTCTACGAGGCACGAGCAGGCACGAGTCTTCCAGAGAGACGGATGGACCGGAGTTCACTTCTCATCAGTTCTGTCAGTCTCAGTTCAGTGAACTGTTGTAGTTACTAGGATAAACTACAGGTTATCCGTTTATTTCTAGTCGGAGGGGCTGTCACTCATGTCAGAAAGTTAGTAACTCTAGTAAATTATGGATCAGCGCTGACTGGAGACGCGAACCGTTTAGAACGATTCAGTCCGATTTGGTAAACTGGTTCGGTTCACTAAAAAGAACCGGTTCAAAAGAATGATTCTTTCACGAACCGGATATCACGGACCAGAGACGGAGTGATTCATAGTGATTGCTAACAAAGTTATTTATAGTACACAGCAAAATCCCCAGTGTTAAATTAACACTCCTCAGTGTACATATGTGTCCACACTACAGGGTGTTAAAAGTAACACTTAAGAAGTGTTAAAGTTAATGAGATAAAAGTAATTAATTAAGTGATGATTGACCATTAGTGATGAGAAACACAAGAACTACAACTTCAGCCACAGCTTTAGATGCAATCCACTGAAGATAAAAGAACACATTAAATCTCTGAAGATCTCAGCAGAGGAGGATTAAACAACTCCACAAACAGCATTACCAGCTTCACACATTACTAACCAGACTGACTTTATTTCTGTCAGACGTCTACAGAAGCTCTTACTGAGGTTTAGATGTTGATGATTTATTGAAAATAATTGTTTTGTTTGACGCCACCATTATGGTGATCAGTGTTGCTTTAGTTGGGGTCTTGACCCTTGACTTGTTAGCATTTTTTTTTCTCTGGCTGCTGTAGCTGTTTGTTACGGTGAGAACAGCAAGAGAAAATTGATGATGACAAGTTGATGACAGATTATGTTGTCTTGTTGTTGGTGATACAGTTGTTATCATCATATAGTGCCTTATTTGCTGAGAGTCATTGATTATAGTAGCCTTGTGACTCTACAGCAGGAGATCCAGCAGTGTTTTCGTCAGATAAACTGATCAACGTTTAAAATGTGTACAGTCTTGTTTTCCAGTTTAATCACACAATAAGCACTCAAACTCCTGCGAGTTATTCTCACACACAGACATCAAGAATCAGCCTATGAATCTCAACAATGGTGACATGATTCATGCCGCAATGCATTCTGGGTGCATCATGCAAAACTCATCAATGGCTCCTAGAATGTATTGAGGCTTGAAGCATGTCACCATTGTTGAGATTCATAGGCAGATTCTTGATGTCTGTGTGTGAGTTAATCTAGCAGGAGTAAGAAGTGATTAGTGTAGAATCTGCTTTAAAACCTATTCAGCTTTACTGATTAAAAACTATCTGGTTCTTTCCTGGAATCACAGTAAAAAATAAAGTTAATAGTATATTGCTCAGACTCAGCCATAAGATCAGTGATTAAAATCACGATACAATGATCATATTCTTATCACTGAGCAGCCGACAGCATCTGATTGTGTTTTCTCTTGCTTTTCTTGCCATTGCAAACTCAGTTACAGCAGCCAGAGAATTTCTAACATTAAAATGTCATCAAACTGCCCGACTAAAGAAAACACTGGTCACCATGATGGTGACATTAAAAAAAGTTTCAACACAAAATCAAAAAATTTTAAATTCTCAATAAGAGCTTCTGTAGACGTCTGACAGAAATAAACTCAGTCTGGTTAGTAATGTGTGAAGCTGGTAATGCTGTTTGTGGAGTTGTTTAATCCTCCTCTGCTGAGATCTTCAGAGATTTAATGTGTTCTTTTATCTTCAGTTGATTTCATCTAAAGCTGTGGCTGAAGTAAGTTGTAGTTCTTGTGTTTCTCATCTCTAATGGTCAATCATCACTTAATTAATCACTTAATTATCCCATTAACTTTAACACTTCTTAAGTGTTACTTTTAACACCCTGTAGTGTGGACACATATGTACACTGAGGAGTGTTAATTTAACACTGGGGATTTTGCTGTGTAACTACTGAGTTATGAGAGCGCTGTTAGCGCAAGTTTATTTTGTTTGTATCTGAGAGTTCTGAATAAACACGAGTCCCAGTCATGCCGAGCCCGTCTTCATTATTATTCTACCAACTTTGTAACACATGCAATGTACCTTGACAGCTGTCGATATGAACGAGTTACGAGTAAGTGTTGATTATAGCATTATTTTTAGATATTTTCCTATCATATGAAAAGCGTCAGTGTAGCATTGAGTACACAGCGCAAACAAAGACACAACAGCAGTAATCGAATGTAATCCAGTTTATTGTGGGTCTAGGCTGGCTAGCCCAGATACGCTCAAGCTTAACCTTAACATTCTGCTTAATCTCGCGCCGCGTTTGGTGCCTCTGCTGTGGGCCAGATGCAGTACTGGGGGTCGGTGATGTTGAAGGCCGACCGGTCAGTGCAGCCCGAGCCTCGGTATGCGTGAGGTTTATATCTAAAGAGATGTGAGTCTGCCGATGTTGAGCAGAAACTCACAACTATATGCACATTTTAGAACAGATAAACGCGATGAGGACGTACAAAAACACTGACTCACAAGATAGAAAACACGAAAACATCGTTCTGTCGGGAGAGAGAGAAGCCGCAGCATGTGCACGAATAATAAAGTTCTGTGTGAACTTGAATAATTAGCTACACATCAGAAATCACTGATCACAGATCAGAAGGAACTGAAAAAAGACTTATGTTTTCATTTATACATCCAAACACTGAGAAACTGCCAGCATTCACTCGTTCACAAGCCATGATCTCTCGAGGACAAACAAATATGGCGCTCGCATGGGTGTGCCAAATTCTCTGGGCGGAGGAAAGGGAGGTAACCGTTCCTGTAATGACTTCATAACTGGAGACTTCCAGATTGGCTAGTCTGGCCTGTCATTTTCTCAAAGGCAGAGAAAGACAGCCAGAACTCAATTTTACACCGATCAAACATTCTAGCCACTTATTCAGTATTCAAGGCAATATGCAGGCTAGGGGAACTCATATTAATGTTGAAAACCAATTTCATGCCATGGGACCTTTAATGTGGTTAATGTGGTCAGTCAAACAGTTGAGTTGAAGTTCAATTGTTCAGCCATGAATATTTCAGCTACTCCCTCTCATGCCGTTCTAAACCCATAAGTCTGTCTTTATTCAGTGGAAGAATATCCTGACCGCTATTTTTTTTTTTTTTTTAGTATTAAGTTAATGTGAATGGAATTAACCTATCAATTGCTAAAGTACTAAAAAAGTATCCTGAATGAATTCTAAGTCTTCTGCAATTATATGATAGGTTTGTAGCCTAGAAATCTAGACACACCCTAGCGGCAGAACATTTATTTTGCAGCAAGTGTAGTCTAGCAACTCTCTGTAGACCTGAGAGCTGGAAAAACCAAACTCTGGTCAGGCCAATCACAGCGTGTGTTGAGTCGGTGGGTGGGCTTAACATAATGACGGCACGTCACGGCAGAGTTGCGGAGGTTCTGCGTGCTACTCGTAAACAAAGAAGCTGACGAACAGCGGTCTTTTGAATCGGCTTTGGCCGCGACTCTGGAAGACTTGGAGTTAAGCTTTTCTTTGAGAAAAGAACGACACTGAAGTTATTCTTAAGAAAAGAAGATATGTTCGAAGTTTTGCCTACACTGTAAAAAAAAAATCAGGTCTCCAATTGAAAATGTTCTAGTGAGCGATCACATCTAAATTTTTCAGTTGGCCAAATTGAATTTCTGTGAATTGATGCAATTTAATTCAATTAAAATTCAAGAAATTCAATTTGGCCAACTGAACATTTCAGATGTGATCGCTCACTAAAAAAAGTTTAAAATGGAGGCCTGATTTTTTTTTACAGTGTACCGGATACGGCGAAAGTCTATCAACTAACGTTAGCTCGACTTCACCTTCTTCGCTCTGGTTGGTTGTGGCGCTCATGGCGCTATCCAATTGTGTGCAGAGGGAATTTGAAAGACAACCGTTCATCCCGCCCCTCGGATTGAGCCCTGTCAATGGTGAGTTTCCAGACCCAACATCTTGATGTGGGTCTGGCTTGTCAGGCTAATGGGTTTGTGTAAGACTGGAATAATGTGGACTACAAAAATGCCCCACACGACGTATAGTCTGTGTGATAACTAATGCTGAGTTCACATGCTCTCGGAATTATCGTAAATACGAGTTTCCTAGATAAAAATTGCACATGAACGGCCTCCCATTTCGAAATTTGAGTGCAATGAGCTTGTACTCACGAATTCAGAAGTGGGAATTATCAAATTTCCGATAGCACATGAAGGCAGCATAAGTTACAGGTGACATGGGCTGTGTTCGAAATCGCCCCCTATACCCTTAAATAGGGCACTAGTTGAGGGAACAGCCATTTGTAGTGGTGTCCGAAACCATAGTGGACGTTTTTGAGTGCACTCATTCAATCCCACAATGCACCGCAATAACGAGTGTACAGCCGATGTAGTACGAGCAATGGCTGGAGAAGAGGCTTGTTCGATCGGCTCATAAGTACCTCGAGAGCATTTCGAGAGCAAACGACTTGTTATACTTTTGAATCGCTCTCACTCTCAACCATAGACTGTGCTCTCAACTCACTGTGAGAGTCGCGCGCTGGATGAGTTACCGCTGTCCGATTCGCCCCGTATACCCTCATTCTCCATTACTCCACTAGTCCTTGAAGGAGTCAATGAAAACGAGTGAGCGAATTCTGACACTGAAGGTGCCGGAGGGGATGTCGTTTTGTTTGAGCTTTGCTTGTTTGTTAAAATAAAATAAAAAATTTATAAAAAATGCATAAAGTGTGGTACACAGCAAAATCCCCAGTGTTAAATTAACACTACTCAGTGTGCATATGTGTCCACACTACAGAGTGTTAAAAGTAACACTTAAGAAGTGTTAAAGTTAATGAGATAATTAAGTGATTAATTAAGTTATGATTGACCATTAGTGATGAGAAACACAAGAACTACAATTGACTTCAGCCACAGCTTTAGATGAAACAACTGAAGATAAAAGAAGACATTAAATCTCTGAAGATCTCAGCAGAGGAGGATTAAACAACTCCACAATCAGCATTACCAGCTTCACACATTACTAACCAGACTGACTTTATTTCTGTCAGACGACAACAGAAGCTCTTATTGAGAATTACTTTTTTGTTTATTTTGTGTTGAAACTTTTTTAATGTCACCATCATGGTGATTAGTGTTTTCTTTAGTTGGGCAGTTTGATGAAATGTTTCATGTTAGTGTTTCTCTGGCTGCTGTAACTGAGTTTACAATGGCAAGAAAAGCAAGAGTAAACACTCAGATGCTGTCAGCTGCTCAGTGATAAGAATATGATCATTGTATAGTGATTTAAATCACTGATTAATTCTGTTTTTACTGTGATTCCAGGAAAGATCCGGATCAGTTTTAATCAATAAAGCTGAATATGTTTTAAAGCTGATTGTACATCAATCACTTCTAACTCCTGCAAGACTAACTCACACACAGACATAAAGAATCAGCCTATGAATCTCAACAATGGTGACATGCTTCATGAAGCAATGCATTCTGGGAGCCATGGATGAGTTTTGCATGATGCACCCAGAATGCATTGCGGCATGAAGCATGTCACCATTGTTGAGATTCATAGGCTGATTCTTGATGTCTGTGTGTGAGATAATCTTGCAGGAGTTAGAAGTGCTTATTGTGTGATGTGTTATTAAACCGGAAAACAAGACTTATGTACATGTTTTAAACATTGATCAGTTTATCTGATGAAAATGTTGCTAGATCTCCTGCTGTAGAGTCACAATGCCACTATAATCAATGACTCTCAGGATATCTGCAAATAAGGCCAGTATATGATAACAACTGTATCACCAACAACAAGCCAACATCCTCTGTCATCAACTTGTCATCATCAATTTTCTCTTGCTGTTCTTACTGTAACAAATAGTTACAGCAGTCAGAGAGAAAGTGCTGACAAGTCAAGGGTCAAGACCCCAACTAAAGCAACACTGATCACCATAATGGTGGCGTCAAACAAAACAATTATTTTCAATAAATCATCAACATCTAAACCTCAGTAAGAGCTTCTGTAGACGTCTGACAGAAATAAAGTCAGTCTGGTTAGTAATGTGTGAAGCTGGTAATGCTGTCTGTGGAGTTGTTTAATCCTCCTCTGCTGAGATCTTCAGAGATTTAATGTCTACTTTTATCTTCAGTTGATTTCATCTAAAGCTGTGGCTGAAGTTGTACTTCTTGTGTTTCTCATCACTAATGGTCAATCATCACTTAATTAATCACTTAATTATCTCATTAACGTTAACACTTCTGAAGTGTTACTTTTAACACCCTGTAGTGTGGACACATATATACACTGAGGAGTGTTAATTTAACACTGGGGATTTTGCTGTGTAATTGTCACGCGCAGTGTGTATACCTGCACGAGTATTCCCACAAGATTTTTTCTCAGAGAACAGCTGCTGCATCACCACGTCGTGCTTTTACGAAATATTATCTTCCATTGTTCTTCAAATTATAGAACTGAGAGAACAACAAAATGAAAAACTTTTCATACAACAAGACGTCCTATTCTCTTACGCAATGGTCAACAGCTTGTAAGTCAACAAGCTTAAAGTTAACTATAGCGCTCTCTACTTGTGTGGCACTGAACTTACTGGGAAATAGTGTACAAGGAATAATAATAAAGTAACTCATTAGCATTTATTTAAAAAAGTAATAACTTTATTTTTATGTAAAAAAAAATTGTACATAGTAGCTTATAGTATTATATACTATATAGTAGGCTACTAAACTATATTGCATGGGCGTCGGAAGCAAAAAAAAAAGAAAAAAATGTGGGTGATCCTTTCACAGAATTTTTACTGGAGTAACTGTTAGATGCCATTTACATTAAATATATCGCCTTATTTACTAAACGTCTGGATGGGGCAGAAAAATTTATGGAAAACCATTAATCTGCCTTTTGCTGAACTCGCTCTACTCCCTTTTCCCATCCCATATCAGATCAGAAAGGCATTTTTTTTCAATCAAAATTAAGAAAATATTAGAAAAGTGGAAATAAAGCATCTAATGTGTTTAATAATAAGTGTTTATCGGTTAGGGCAGTGGTTCCCAACCACGTTCATGGAGGACCCCCAACAGTGAACAGTTTGCATGTCTCCTCAATCAAACACACCTGATGCAGGTCATCAGCTCATTAGTAGTTACTCCAAGACCTGATGACAAAGGACACATCCAAAATGTGCACTTTTGGGGGTCCTCCAGGTACACAGTAAATTCCCTGGTGTTGAATTAACACCGCTCTGTGTTCATATGGGAACCACCCGCAGGGTGTTAAAGTAACACTGAAGCAGTTTTAGAGTTAATAATATACTTAAGTGATTAATTGAAGCAGTGTTAGAGTTAATAAGATACTTAAGTGATTCATTGAGTGATGATTGTTTGATTATTGACGACACCTGATGATAATGAGCAGAATCACTGAAGGAAAGAGAAACACAAGAACTACTACTGACTTCAGCCACAGCCTTAGATGAAATCAACTGAAGACATTAAATCTCTCTTATTACAAACCAGATTGACTTTATTTCTGACATCTACAGAAGTTCTTATTGAGAATTAACAGAGGTTTAGAGGTTGATGTTTTATTGAAAATATTTGGTTACCCTTATGGAGATCAGTGTGTCCTTTAGCTGGGCAGTTTGACTCTTGGCTTTTGATTTCAGATTGTGGTCTTTGTAACAGTGTTTACTCAAACACAAACACATAATTTATTGCATAAGAAGCGTTAAACTAAAATGGCCATGTGATATATCTTTCAACATCATAGACGAGACGGGTAATTGACACATAAAAAATAAAATTGTCAAATTGCTATTAATAGATTTTCACCAGCAATCATTTCTTGCCAGATACCGAATATTCTGAATTTTGTTATTTTAATACATTGTGAAGAAAAACTCTTTAGGCACACCCACACAAACATCAATAATCCGCATATTAATCTCAATGACGGTGACATGCTTCATGCTGCAATGCATGCTGGGATATATAATCATCATAGTATAACACGCATGACTCCCAGCATGCATTGCAGCATGTCACCATTGTTGAGATTCATATGATGATTCTTGATGTCTGTGTGCGCAAACCTTTTTTTCCCCCCGAATGTATCTAAAAATCAAAATTTAGGATGACTGATCTGTGGCAGTAAAGCATTTATGGTGAAAATCTATTAAAACAACTTTTATTAACATTTCTATTATCCACTTTTCTCAAAGATTAGTTTGGTCACAAAAAAATCTTTATGATGATAACTATTTCACCTGATCATTTATGTTTATGGATTCCTTTGCAACAAAGTATGTGTTCCAGTAAACTCTGTTACTAAGACCACAAAATGACATAAAAGGCCAAGTCAAACTGCCCAACTAAAATAAACTGATCTCCATAACGGTGATAATGTCTTAAAGTGGTGAAGAAAACACGGCACGGCAAGCTAAAAACCTGCAAATAAAAATAAAAACTAACATTAATGACAAAGCTCCCCTGCATCACATCTGGCAAGAGACAGAACAGAAGTTTCTTCATTATATAATGAGGATGAGACGAATGAATGGACATAAGAAAATCACGAGCTGGACCTGTTTGATATTAAAAGGCAATAACTTAAGCCCTGAAAGAGGCCGACACCAAACGCACCGTGTTCAACAGTCACATATCACACAAATGACTTAATTTCCTTATTACCTATTGTTTTAGACATATAAGACATGAGGAAAATAAAACTATTGGCTACAGGCTAACATTAGATAATTATGTGGTAAACGAGAACACACGCATGAACAATGAATGCATGAACTCGTGATTCTACAAAATGTCTTTTAAACTTCATACCCAGTCATAAAGCAAAACTCTGGAGAATAATTTCAGTGTTAAATACTCACCAACGTCTTTGTGAGATGAATATCTCTATTCTCTTGGGAATGTCTGTTTCGGTCTTCAGCACCTGCTGATTCAGCTCCGCGCGCTCCCGCGTCTCCGCATTTGAAATCTCCACAGGAACGGTTTTCTTCAAGTGCATTTTGCGCATGCGTATACCGTTTTTTGGACGTAGGACTTGTTCAGCCAACATGGATTTTTCACTTCTACTTCATAGATTGACTGAGCACAATTAAATATGTGCGGTGAATATACAATTTTAATTTTGAGTGAAGACCTTAAGCTATGATTAGTACAATGCATCTTTTTGCATGGCGATAATTATTTGGAAGTCATTTATTGGGCCAATATGTAATGATCAATTTGCACAATTTTTTTCCCCATTTTTTTTTTTACAGTGTATAGGGGGTGATTTCGTGTGTGTTGCGTTCTTTAACCCTGTAGGCGGTTGAGTTAACTCGAGTAGATGCGGCACTGAATAAAACGGCCTATTTTGTCAAATAGGGTGTCAAATTTCGTTCGACCTCCCCTCCACTAGATGTCAGACATGTCATACTTCATCCCTGACTCAAAAAAACGTCATGCTTCTATAAAAAATCTTCGAGCAAGAGCGCATTGAATCAGTGTGAGCAAAAGCGGAGCTAGTGTGCGAGTGAGCCATTGTATCAGAGCAATATAGTTTAATGTCAGCGAGTATTTTCATTAGATTATTATTTTTATTATTTTCTAATGGCATCAATAAAGCTTACCCCGCAGTGTTGGGTCTTCTATTCGCGGACTCTGATTCTGAAGGGGAATATCTGCCTTCAGAAGATGACGTCCCACTGAGCAAAGTTATGTCCAAAAGACGTCTTTTCAATGCCTTTGCCCCTAGAGGCGTACGTTGAAAATACGTCCACTGAGGAGCCAGAATGAAAGTTTTTATGACGTCTGTTTTTGACGTGTTCTGCACGTCCGATATAGCATTCATGGAACCTCAAGGTTTAAAACTAGTAATGTGCTCATTGTGGACATATTTCCCATTTGTAATTGCAAAGCAACTCACAGACAGTGTGTGTTTGTTCAGAAATCATGAAAATAAAAGAAACTTAGCTCACACCTTTAGACACTTTAGACAACTTAGCATCTGGAATTCACACATCTTTGGATCATGAGATAATCGTGGGATTCAATGCAGGATCTTCTTGCTGTGAGGAGACAGTGTTTCCCACTGAGACACTGGTGCTGCCCTTAATCACAGACATAAGACACACTTTGACTATTTCTGTCAGACGTCTACAGAAGCTCTTACTGAGAATTAACAGAGGTTTAAATGTTGATATTTATGGTTAATTTGAAGTCACCGTATTTGTGATCGATTTTCTTTGGATGTTATAACTGTGTGTGTGTGGAACACAATAGTTATGGCTGAGAAAGCAAAGATAAAGTGACTTCAGGTGTTGTCAGCTCCTTGTTGATGACTAAATCATCAGAAGTCTGCATTTTATCATTTAAACGTGACTTTTCATGAAATTCTATTATCCAAGATGACCACCACCATATGATGTCATAATATGCAAATTAGATGGGAATGTAATCCCTATATAAACTTTGGGTCATCCTTAATATTTCTCTATTTTACAGAAAGTCTCTATCTTTTATCACTTTTAAAATATAGCCTTTTGAAATTAAGATGTCAAAATCGAACGTTTCAGGAAAAAACCTCTGGCGCCTAAAGGGTTAACGGTCCGCCTAGAAACAAATTCTTGTGGAAGAAGAACACCGGCGTGTTTACAACTGTGACTGAGCGCTTACCAGGATCAACTGAACGCTGGATTTTCAAAAGTATGTGAAGTTCGTGGCTCTATTGTTGTAATAAACTTGAACACGTTTATGTATGAATAATTTATAGATGCACGCCGGTCTGTTATTGCAGGGACATCGACTTTACATTTTCACACCCCTAAACATGACGCAGAACAAAATGAACTGTGATTGGTCGCGTTACATGTCAGTCAAACGTCCTCTTGTGCGATCCTTGACCAATTAAAGCTGCGATAGAGTCCAGACCTTCTGCCGTCAGTCTGAAGGTCTGGCTAAGAGAGACTACTGGTGACTTGACTAGAGTAGAAGTGAAATAGGACACACAAATCATACTGTACAGATTTCTGTTGTGCTTTTTTGTCAGTTTGGACAGAAAAGGCTTAAGAGTTTCAATATGGTAAAGATATGTTAGAATAATAGCAAATTCTAGAATAGACAGGAAATTCTTCTGTGTTCTGTGAAAGAAAGTCATACTGGTCTGTAACGACATGATGGTGAGTAAATGATGACAGAATTACTAAATACTACAGACTAACTATTCCTAAAGCCTGTCAAAGCTAGTTTTATTATGTGTTTATTTGTCCAGTTTACTGCCGTTTAATTTCACCCTTTATATTTGTTAATTTGTATTCATAATTATTTTTCAGATGTCTTTACAACTGCCACACAAATGACGACAACAACTGGTAATGTACTACAATGCTAGTCTGCATTTTCTCATATGCATGTGTGTAGCTTTGAATTGAACAGAATAGAGTTGTACAGTAACGGTTCACTCATTTTATCAATGCATTGATCACAAATTCTGCCTTTTCTAAACATTCTGTTTTGGTTATGGGAACATTAAAACAAGTTCCACCAACATTAAGAAAACTAGATATTTTAATTCCTAAAACAATCTTTCATCTTAATTTTAATTAACAAATAATTGTTAATAAATGCTCATTTGTAACATTCCAATAACATAATAATATCCAGCTTCCTTAATGTTAAAAGAACATCATTCAAAGGTTAGTATGATGTTCCTGAAAAAAATATTTCAAATTATTTTTTTTATCAATAACTCAACATTCTACACAGTGAAGTCCTCCTAAAAAACTTTACTAATTGATCCAATGGAGAACGTTATAGTGACTTGATACACTGCAATATACTCTGTGTTGCTCAATGTCTATATGGGTCCAATCTAAAGAGTGTTAAAGTAACATTGAAACAACTGCAGTCCTACTACAGTTGTTGTAATTTGACATACATTTGTGTCTTGTACATGTAAACAATAATGATAATAAACTGTGGCAAGATGTTTAGTTGATAAAACATTTCCGCAAAGGATACACCTGTGTATCCTCGCTCATGACTCCTCAGGAAGCTCCTCGATGACTCCTCACTCCTCCATCCTCGCCTCTTTGCAGTGCATTTAGAGTTATGAGCATTTAGAGTAATGTCCTACAAGATGGCTGAGCTCAATTGTTTTCCGGGTCATAGGATGGAGGATGGAGGAGCGAGGAAAAGAGGAGGGATTTTGAGAAGCACCCCCTATCTCTGAAGATCTCAGCAAAGGAGGATTAAACAACTCCACAAACAGCATTACCACACTCTAAAAAGCAGGCACGTGCAGAGGGGGGGGCTTTGGGTGCTCGAGCCCCTGCCCTTTTTCAAAATGAATCAAAAGTGCCCCTCTCAGACAAATATCAATGATAATATCGTGGTCAATAAAACTAAATAAATGTGATTATTATAACATGACAATGTATACAATAGTAACGGACGGCTCAAAAGTCGGACAATTTCTGTTGAGGCGTTGCCATAACGCGTTGCTATGGGTCGCGTGCGTTTTGATTGATTGCTGATTTTCCACTGTTCGGAAACGGCTCTCGAGCCAAATATGGTCCTTTCAGAGAGTGTGTGGCACTGGCCTGACGAGAAAAAAGTAAACCAATATTTTTTTGTTCATCCATAATCAGAGCTAATGTGTTGATTTAATTACACATCTATATATTATATATTTTAAAGTATTACACAATTCACCAATGCCCGTTTGTCATGTATATACACCAACCAATCGTGATCTGGCAAAGCAAGTTCAAATTCCATTGGGCGATGTGATGTGAAGCGGTAATTTTCTGTTCTTATTCATAAATCGGTTGAAAATGACATGGACAGACGGAACGTAGAACGATTTCCTGCTGTTTGTCTCATTTTATTAATTGCATCACTGACAAAATGGATTTTAATTGACAACAAACAAATCACTGTACAAGACCATGCAGCAACAAAAGTCGCATTAATGGTAAGTAGTGTTAAATTCACTTGTATTTATGTATATTGATACACCGTTTACTATTTCATGAAACTAAACCCAAGTGCCACCGGCACCTAACGTTACAGGCCTATTATGTGAAGTGTAGGCTGGCGAAATGGTTACGTGAAAGGACTTTATTATATTAACGTTAACATTTTTTAATATTATGCAGCATTATGAAAGAAGTATCTTATGTTCTTCAAGCCTGCATTTATTTGATAAAAAACAGCAATATTGTGAAATATATTAAAATAATGGTTTTCTATTTTAAAATAATTTAAAATATAATTTATTCCTGTGATCACAGCTGGATTTTCAGCATAGTGTCACATGATCATTCAGAAATCATTCTAATATGAGGATTTAATGTCACTGATGGAAACTGTGATACTCTTTTCAAGATTGTTGGATTAATACAAAGTTAAAAAGAACATAATGTAATAATATTTCACAATATTAGGCTACTGTTTTTTCTGTATTTTTGATTAAATAAATGCAGGCTTGATGAGCATAAGGATATATATATATATATATATTGCCCCTTTTTTACATTTGAGCCCCTGCCCCTGAAGAACTCTCTGCACGGCCCTGCTAAAAAGAGATGTTGTGATGTTGTTACACATGTGTCAGTTTTAACTCATGCAGTGTGTGTGCTCAGGGACAACACATGCTGTGTCAGTTTTAACTCATGCAGTGTGTGTGCTCAGGGACAACACATACTGTGTCAGTTTTAACACATGTAGTGTGTGTGCTCAGGGAAAACACATGCTGTGTTTTACATTTTTATAGTTTTAAATTTATATTTATGCAGTTAGCAGACGCTTTTATCCAAAGCGACTTACAACTTGGGGGTACACGAAGCGATTGGTCATGAAGAGTCGAGTAAGCGCAACAAGTGCCTGAAATACTGAGACCGTGTACATTGCTCAGTGTAGCACAGGCTAGAGTTGTGAGGGAAAAAAGGAGGAGAAAGAGGAAAGGAAAGTGTTTTTTTTTAATTTTTTTTATTAATGAGGTTAAGTGGTCACGGAAGAGCTGAGTTTTTAGTTGACTTTTGTATGTTGTCAATGATTCTGCGTTCCAGATGGCATTGGGAAGATCTTTCCACCAGCTGGGAATGTTGAATGAAAATGTTCTGGAAAGGGATTTTTTGCCTCTCTGTGATGGTACTATATACTATCCGTACTAAATAGTATTCGAAAAAAGAATTAGTATGTCCCAAATCGTAGTATGTTGAAAAGAGTATTCCAAAGATTCCCGGATGGTCTACTATTTCCTGTCATAATTCGAAGTTCAGATCGATGCGCACTCTAACGGCTGATATTGCCCACAACCCATTGCGAGATAGACGAGGATTCGATTAGAACTACAAACACGGATAAAAAGTGTTAAAAAACTATAAACATGACGGTTACGCGAGTCTGACGGCTAAATAGAGAGGATTGGATAAAGGGGTTTGAGTGAGCAATTATCAGTATTTAACCTGACATAACGATATTTATTCAATGTTAGCCACATTATTTCACCTGATTAGCTGGTTCAGGTGTGTTTTATTTGAGGCTGGAACTAAACTCTGCAGGACAGTGGCCCTCCAGGACCGAGTTTGGAGACCCCTTCTTTAACACATCTCTGTGTTACCTGTAACTCAACTAATGTGTTATTCCTCTTACAAAGAAGTGTGTTGAAACCTTTTACACACTAATGTGTTATAGTTACACAACTTGTGTTAGATGTGTGTTACATGTGACTGTAGGTGTGTATTTGCCAGAGTTACTTCCTGTGTTTGGATGAACACTGAAGCGTATTCAGTGCCGCCGCTCCCACCACGCGCTGCGCGTAGGCCACCACAAGAACCCCCCCCCCCCCCCCCCCCCCCGCTCTACACAATTTGCGAACGCCGCAACCGTGGGCATCATAAAGTGATCGCGCTTAGAGCATCAAAACGGCCAGCGGCGGGACTGAGCATATTGTTAACTTGTGTTTAGTCCATTGACGTTTAAAAAAAGAGTTTGTTTGAACATTTTATCATCTGGATATTTTAGACATCATGAATCTACACACACCAGCTCTTATTGAGATGAACAGAGGTTTAGATGTTGATGATTTATTGAATGTTTAATCTGAAGTCACAAGAATCGATGATCAGTGGCTCCTTTATTTCAGCTCTTGACCCTTTACTTCTCTTTTAATTCTTCTCTTTCTTCTGTAACTTGCTGAGCTCAGCAAATGTATGTGATGATAACATTGCCATCTGATCATATTTTTCTCATGGTTATTTCTGCTGCTTCAAATGTGCAAAATAAACACAGTCACAGCAAACAGAGAAAAACTGATATGAAAGAGTCAAGGGTCAAGAGGTCAAATAAAGGAGCCACTGACAACGATTCTGGAGACTTCAGATGAAACATTCTATGAATCATCAACACCAAGTGCAGCTTCACACATTAGAGCCCTGCACGGGCCTCAAATCTAGGCCCTAGCCCGGCCCGTGTCTGAGAACTTATCAAAATTCTCGGCCTGATTCCGACTGGAGCCTGTGTTTGTTTTTTTTTATCCTCCCAATTACAAATTGTTGCAGCCATTGAAATAGTTTGGTTTTGTTTTTAATGTCAAAGTGGTAATATTTAGTTTCGTGTCTTGTTTGAAGCATTTTTTTGTTTGTTAAATTAAAGTTTTTGTTTTTTAAAGTGACGACCAAGCAGCCAGAGGCCGACAGTGAGTTAACCACGTTTGATCAATTTAGCCTCTCAAATCAACACTTGACTTGTCTTGCTTATAATACAATCCATAGATATAAAATACTTCAAGCATCACAATGTTAGTTTAAACGTTTAGTCTACTATCACCACCACCAAAGTAAAAAGGCATTTTTGACAAGCTGAGGCAGGCTGATGCTGCACGCAAGCAAAACGGGCTACACAATCTAAACAAATAAAAAATAAAAAAACATGCAGGTTGTCTTACCTTACACCTCTCCGCAAAATCAATATAAATCCGATCTTCAATTCCCGCGCTATATGCACATTTAACCCCTAGGAGTCTGAGCTGTTTTGGGGCCCTTTAGAGGTTTTGACATACTCTGATATTTGTGCTTTTTTCAGTTGCTTATAAACACATTAATGGCAAAAGTGTAATTATACTGTATTCAGCACAAACTGGGCTATCATAATATGTGAGCAACATGTATGTACATGCTTGTATTTTTGAGAGAATAATGTTTATGCATGGTTTTTGAAAAAAAAAATTGTTTTAAAATGAAGGCCTCAAAACACACAATAGATATGTGTCCACAAGACGTTTGACTAATGGGTGTTGTTGCCTAGAGTGTTTGCTTCAAAACTGATGTGAGAATAATTGAGCCTACTCATTCACATAAAACAATACACTGATTTAAAATATATATATATATATATATATATATATATATATATATATATATATATATATATATATATTACTTATATACATACATACATACATACATACATACAACAATTTATGAGATTAAAACAATGTTTTTACTCCAAACTTATTTTGTATCACAAGTCAAATAATTTAAATAACCTTCTGTGATCTAATTTGGCTTCAGTTAAAAAAAACTGACAGAAAATATATAATTTTACAATATTCTGTATAATGATAAAAACTATTATGAATGCACCCAACAAGGTATAAAGAACACAGATAAACCATACATTGTCGCGATTGTGTGTTTATTGTCTTCAAACATGTCTATCTGCATGTTCTAGCGATCTCTGGAAGCTTTGTTTATGTCAGAGACTGTGTTCGAAATCGCCCCCTATACCCTTAAATAGGGCACTAGTTGAGGGAACAGCCATTTGTAGGTGTGTACGAAACCATAGTGGACGTTTTTGAGTGCACTCATTCAATCCCACAATGCACCACAATAACGAGTGTACAGCCGATGTAGTACGAGCAATGGCTGGAGAAGAGGCTTGTTCAATGCACCAGCTCTGCGCAGACCGATCGGCTCATAAGTACCTCGAGAGCGTTTCGAGAGCAAACGACTCCTCATGCTTTTGAATCGCTCTCACTCTCAACCATAGACTGTGCTCTCAGCTCACTGTGAGAGTCGCGCACTGAAAGAGTTACCACTGTCCGATTCGCCCCGTGTACCCTCCCACTGAGCAAAGTTATGTCCAAAAGACGTCTTTTCAATGTCTTTGCCCCTAGAGGCGTACGTTGAAAAGACGTCCACTGAGGAGCCAGAATGAAAGTTTTATGACGTCTGTATTAGACGTGTTCTGCACGTCCGATATAGACGTTCATGGAACCTCAAGGTTAAAAACTAGTTAAAATGTGAGAGAATCGTGGGATTCAATCCAGGATCTTCTTGCTGTGAGGAGACAGTGTTTCCCACTGAGACACTGGTGCTGCCCTTAATCACAGACATAAGACACACTTTGACTATTTCTGTCAGACGTCTACAGAAGCTCTTACTGGGAATTAACAGAGCTTTAGATGTTGATGTTTATGTTTCATTTGAAGTCACCATTGTGGTGGGAAGCGTTTGCTTTAGTTGGGCTCTTGGTCCCCGTATTTGTGTTAGCTTTTGTTTGGATGTTATAACTGTGTGTGTGCGAAACACAATAGTTGTGGCTGAAAAAGCAAAGATAAAGCGACTTCAGGTGTTGTCAGCTCCTTGTTGATGAGCAAATCATCAGAAGTCTAGAATCTGATGTTGTGCTTTTGAGTTTTGTGTTCTTGTTTGGCAAATAATCATTTGTTTATAGCCTCAATAGCCTTGTGAATCCACTGTATCGAGACCAGTAGCAATAAAATAATAACTAATTCAGAAAGATGAAAAAACAGAAGGTGCACATTGTTTTGAGCAATTATTTCACATAGTCACACACAGTCATCAAGATTTTGCATATGATTCACAACAATGGTGACAATCAAAACAAAAAAGCTTCATGCTGCAATGCATGATGGGTAGCTTCATAGTACAAAACTCATGCTTGATTGTCACCGTTGTTGTGAAGCATAGTCATAATCTTGATGTCTGTGTGTGACTATTTGAAATATTTTTCAAAACATTTTGTGCACATGCTGTTTTATCCATGAGAATAAATTATCATTTTAATGCTATTGGTGCCAAAGCAGTGAATTCACAAGGTTATAGTGGCTTTAAACAAATGACTATTTTTCCAAACAAGCCCAAATCTTAAAACACAACATTAGCTGCTTGCTTTCTGATGATTTAGCCATCAACAAGGAGCTGACAACACCTGAAGTCACTTAATCTTTGCTTTCTCAGTCACAACTATTGTGTTTCTCACACTCACAGTTACAGCAGCCAAAGAAAAGCTAACACAAACACGGGGACCAAGAGCCCAACTAAAGCAAACGCTTCCCACCACAATGGTGACTTCAAATGAAACATAAACATCAACATCTAAACCTCTGTTAATTCTCAGTAAGAGCTTCTGTAGACGTCTTGAAGTGTGCTAAGTTGTCTAAAGTGTCTAAAGGTGTGAGCTAAGTTTCTTTTATTTTCATGATTTCTGGACAAACACACACTGTCTGTGAGTTGCTTTGCAATTACAAATGGGAAATATGTCCACAATGAGCACATTTGAACTAGTTTTTAACCTTGAGGTTCCATGAACGTCTATATCGGACGTGCAGAACACGTCAAAAACAGACGTCATAAAAACTTTCATTCTGGCTCCTCAGTGGACGTCTTTTCAACGTACGCCACTAGGGGCAAAGACAGTGAAAAGACGTCTTTTGGACATAGCTTTGCTCAGTGGGCAGCTCATTCTCCATTACTCCACTAGTCCACTTAAAGGATTGAATGAAATGAGGGTATAGGGGGCGATTTCGAGCACTGGAATGTCACATGGTATATATCTTCTTCATCTGTATCATATTGACTACATGTGCACAGAGCGCCCTCCGGCTGCCAGTATGAACTGAAAACACAACACATCAGAGTATCCAGCGCTCATAATGATTACATCTGCGCATTTTGGGTAAAGATTGAATAAACATTATTTATACATTTATTATAACCACTATAAGCTTGTGAATCTACTGTATTGGCATCAATAGCAATAAATTGATCCAAAAATGATCCTCTATCCTGTAGAATGATAAATTAAATAAAAGTTGGTTTGCAGTATGTGCATACAACGTTTTGAGCAATTATTTCACATAGTCACACACAGACATCAAGATTTTGCATATGATTCACAACAACGGTGACAATCAAAACAAAAAAAGCTTCATGCTCCAATGCATGATGGGTAGCTTCATAATACAAAACTCATGCTTGATTATCACCGTTGTTGTGAATCATATGCAAAATCTTGATGTCTGTGTGTGACTATGTAAGACATTTTGTGCACATGCTTTTTTTTCATCCTAATGAATAATTTTGATAATTGATCATTTTGATGCTATTGGTGCCAATACAGTGGGTTACAAGCTTATAGTGGTTATAATAAATGACTATATGCTAAACAAGCACACAAAACTTTTTTAAAAAATCAGAGGCCCATTTTCCAAAAGTTTAGTCATCAATAAGGAGCTGACAACACCTGATGTCACTTTATCTTTGCTTCTCTGTAAAAGGCGGCAGCCTTTTGACGCTCATATTATAATCAAAAGTACCGATGCGGTTTTCATATTCATAACTCCTGACACATATTAACAAATGATGGTCACTATAAGACTTTCAGAATAAAACATAGGTAAAAAATGGAAGCTTACAATACAGTATTAACTGTACTTATTAGTACTTACTTAATACAGTATTTTTTCTGTATAAAAAATAATTACTGTATAAAAAAGAATTACTGTAATTTGCCATTAATGTCATAATACTTAAAATAACAGCTTAAATTAACTGTAAATTAACAGATATTGTTTGTAATTTTACAGAGTTTTGAGCACAATTTAAAATAAATAAAAATGGGCGTAAACGAATTAGTTATTTTCCATTAAAAAAAAAAAAAAAAACAATTACAGCGTACACACATTACAAATGTGACAATTTGGAATTGCAGGAAATGTAAGATCATAAAAAATAAAATAACAAAAAAAAATAGTGAACATGCATTTTGGAATTGTATTTTGTAAATACATTTATATTGAGACTATGACTTCATAATAATATGTTCAAGTTTATCTCTGCAGACCCCTGCTACAACTACACTGTGCTGGACAATCCATGGAGATCCATCAATAATACAGGTGGCAGCATGTGTGACACGTCTGTCTCCTGGAGCGGCTGGTATCGTCTCTTCATTAACAACATTAGCGCTCATATCCCAGACACGTGTGTTGCTCAGTCCAGCTGTGGCACTGATGTCCCACTGTGGATACGTGGTGGACACCCAACAGTAACGGATGGAGTCGTCACTCGAGATGTCTGCGGTAACGCTTACAGTTACTGCTGCCATTTCGGGTCTTATCCCATTAAAGTCAAAGCCTGTCCAGACAATTATTATGTCTATGAGCTGGTTAGTCCAACCCGCTGCAATCTGGCATACTGTGCAGGTAATTATATTCACATGAGCTCTTTCTGCACATTCACGATATTTGTGTTTCTGTTCATTAATCACTATTCCTCCAAACTTTCAGACACTGGCAGTGTTAACACCATCTCTACATCTGTCACACCAGTGACCGTCTCTCCTGGTAATGTAACTCTGTCTCTATTGGCTTATTTTCAGAATGTTTCTAATGTATGTACAGATCTACTATTGGATAGATGTGGGCTTGTGTCAGAAGAGTAAAATATTTACTAATATTAAATACATATATAAATATACCAGTATCCTTGCCTGTGCATAAAGGTCATGTAAGATAAATGTAGAGCGATGACATCAGCTCGTTCTGTGGCTGGCTGTCAGTAACACTGTCGTTCTGAATATGTTTTTTCAATAAAGAACTATAAAATAGAAATTCAGCTTCATTTAGAGCAGAGCCTGTTGATGGAACGACACATCTGATTCATCCTCTCTGTACTAAAGGCACATGATCTTTGTCATAGAGTTCAGTTTAACCTGTTAAGATTGGCTAGGTTAAAAAAATACATCTGATTGGCTGAAGAATGGCTGAAATCACACTCCCGGTAGAAACTGATATACAAGTGCATGGTATGAGTGCACATGATTCATCTCTTGTAGACAGGGGCTGCTGTGGACGGTTCCTCTGAGGTGGAAGGCATGTTTCTTCCTGAATTAATGTTACCAGTATTTTGCCCCGTATATGTATTTGCAAGGGTGTTCTCGTCTGACAGAAATGAAGCCAATCTGGTTAGTAATAAGTGAAGCTGGTAATAAGCAGAGGTGGGTAGTCCAGGGGTCAGAAAGTAAAAGTCCTGCCATATTTTTATTCCACTCATGAACTCAGTCAGCTGATTTCACTCATTAATTCTACCTCATGACTGAAAAACTGCACAGTAAAATCAGCAGTGTAAAAATTGCAGTGTTAAAAGTGATTCATTCCCAAAGAGTTAAATTATCAAGTGTTAAAGCGTAACCCCCTCTGTGTAATTATGAGGGTGCTACATAGTGTACATTTATTTTTACACTGAAAGTGCAAAAAAACGCGCCTAATAGTTTTGACTCCGCCCTTCGACGACTGCTGCCTCTCCAGACGACGACGCCATTTTATCTTCATTCGACTGAGATGGTGGGTTGGATTGCTTTTCTTTCTAAAATGAAATACATTTACAATACAAGTACATTTGTTAACATTTTTAGTTATATATAGTGATGAACACATTTATAAATGATTAACTGTGCATTTTTGTCAGTATTAAGGAAGCTCGTCAAGTTCATGAGAAGATGCCGAGATATACAGAAGAATGTGAACTTTTCTCATGCCAATTTGATTTCCTAGATGAAGGTGATTTCACGTTTAAAATATTTTTTGGGATGTGTTTACAATTTGTTATATATACTTTTAGCTTATTTCATTTTGGTTTGTTCACAGCCTTTATGAAAGTGTGCATTCCCGCCTCCAGTCACACGGAGGCCTGGTTTTCCGACGAGTCAGTCAGGCAGTGAAGTTGAAGAAGCTCTGAAGCAGCAACATTTGGGCTTTTTCTGTGCAGATGAGAGAATTCTTCAAATGGTAATTGTATATTTGATTTGTAAGCATTAAGTGTGGCATTATGTTGTGTCCTTTTGTTGAAACGGTAAACGTGTCTGTGTTATACATTAACGTGTTAAGAATTCAGTTTTTGTGACGCATGCGCATTATTAACAGTGTGTTTAAGCGTCTTGTAGCGCTTTTTGCAGACTGAGGTGGGGAAGCGTTTAAACTTTTTATTCGCCCTATGTTTAAGTGTGAATTACATCAAATGCACGTTGCTTGTTCTTAGCACTGAATATGATATCATGTGAAAGTGAGTTAAAGCTAATCTGTAAATCCGTTTGTCTTCCAATTCAGTTAACAAGTTACGTTATTTGCCTACGTACTGGCAGAGCATACAGTTACTTTAGCTTGAAATCAGTGTTTATCAATTCATACTGCATGTTATTTTGGGATAAAAAAATGTCCTAAATATTTATCTCTTTGTGTTTAATATTTTCTGTTCTAATTCTTAAACGTAAATTCTAAACGTGTCTTAAAATGTAATTTATAACCAAGTTCATTTTAAGATACCTTACTAACATTACACATTTAAATTATATAAATGTATTTAATAATCAGATTAAATAAATATGTAAATAGTTTCAGGTCTCCATGTGAACAAAGTTTTTTGGCTATTAAACTTTAACAGTCATTTAATTGATCCTAAAAACGAAGGGTGTGAATATAAATTCACAATTTGACACCCATGTTTTATAGACAGCTCTCAGCGTAATCAAAATTAAGCGTAATCACAATTATTTTTTACTAATTTAAATTGTATTGCATAACTGAATTTTGGAAATATTATTTTGAAATCCTTTTCCAATAGAATTGGCCCAGACCCCTGCAGTGTGAAGTGAAGGAAGCTGCTCTCATAAGATGGGAAACTGAGTCTGATGTTCTTCTGAGTGATGGAAGCCCTTCAAGAAAGCAACAGACTACTGAAGATGAATCTAGAGTTGTGAGTGTCATGATATATTTTTCTATGTGCAGTACAAATTTTAAAACATGACAAATGAACATGTAAAATTAAAACGTAACTGGGCAACCACACAGTATCTTTGTTCAGACCTGGAATTTACGTGTCTTGGGTGATTGTGTGTCTTGATTCATGATGACACATCAATCACTGTCATCATATTAAACTGCAAAAAGTTTAAAATTGTTGTCATTTCTCACCCTCATGTCATTCCAAACCCGAGAAGACTTTTTATTCATCTTCAAAACTCAAATGAATATGACAGTCCATGCAATTACCACATAGACGCACGCTTAAAAAGTTCATAAAGAGATCATAAAACCAATCCAAATTAATGAAGTGGTTTACTCATTCTACTCGATTGATTTTGAAATAGATTTAATGTAGACTTTTATTCGCATATAAACATTAATCAACAAACATAATAAGAAAAAGTTAATTTGGACTAAACAGATTGATTTATTTGGATTAGTTTTAAAATCTCTTTATGATGTTTTTGAAGCGTCAAAGTGGTAGTTGTGTAGCTGCCAATGGAGGGACAGAGCTCTCAGATTTCATCAAAAAGATCTTCATTTGTGTTTCAAAGACAAAAGAAAGTCCTGCGGGTTTGGAACGACGTAAGGGTGAGTAAATAACAGAATTTTCTTTTTTGGGTGAACTATCCCTTTAATAAAAGAATTTGACCTAGACCTTCTTGGTTGCATTTACACCTGTACATCGAGTTCACTTGTGCGTCACCCAAGATGAATGTTAAAGGGTTAGTTCACCCAAAAATGAAAATTCTGTCATTAATTACTTACCCTCATGTCGTTCGACACCCGTAAGACCTTTGTTCATCTTCAGAACACAAATGAAGATATTTTTGTTGAAATCCGAAGGCTCAGTGAGGCCTCCATTGGCAGCAATGACATTTACACTCTCAAGACCCATAAAAGGTACTAAAGACGTCGTCCATCTCACTACAATGGTTCTACAATAATTTTATGAAGCGACGAGAATAGTTTTTGTGAGCAAACAAAAAAATCAAAATAGCGACTTTATTCAACTTTATTCTGTGCCTCAGACATGGCGTACGGGTGTCGAACGACATGAAGGTATCAATTTTTATTTTTGGGTGACAGAATTGTATTTTTGGGTGAACTAACCCTTTAATGCCAGTTGTGAGTGAATGGTGCTACCCTGTGACTACACAATCATCTGAACAGAATGGTTCCTGAGAGTTATTATCATGTCATTATGCTATGTAACTGTTTAGTGATTTTTTTGTTGTTGTTCGTTTTGATTTTTAGTGAGAAGACCTCAGCTAAGTTCCCGGAAAGGCTTCTTCCAAGACCTTCAAGGACCTGATTGACTGCAGAATATGCTGTGAAAGAGGATGAAACCAATGATTCAGGTTCGACTATAATTCAGAATAAGATTATCTATACACGTTCATGCATTTTTTGCTAAAGTTGTCACATTTGTTATTTAGAATCCGCAACGATCCTGCATCAATTCATCTCCTACTTCATTTGATTCCACCATCACCACGAGACTGCAAGAGAACTGAAAAGATGTCCTCATATCAAGCTGAAAAATATTGTCATCCTCAAAAAGGTATATTTGGACATTTCTGTCGCACTACCTCAAAATTAGTCTGCCTCAAAATATTGCCAGTTGTGAAGATTGTATTGTGGAAAACTGATACAAAGATGGCCAATTGGAGAGCTGACTGAGTTTTATTTTTTATTTTGTCTATGATCATAGCCAAGGAATGATATACCAGAACACCTTGATTGAATTGAAGAGACCACACAGCCACACCTGCTCACTGATGGGACAGGGAGGAACAGCATTCATGGATGCTACACAACTGTCGACAAGTAGCTTTCTGCAATCTTGTTCAAATCTACCTGTTATATTTGTTTGTGTCCGGCAAATTTGATGATTTTATGCGTTTTATTAACTTTTATAAAATGTTATTTCTGTGAAAAACCTCAAGAATGTGATTGACTAATTGACATTTACACATCTGATATGTTTTAAAGTAGCCGCTTTGTCCATTTGTTAAATAAACTTTGGATTTATACGTCTGAAGACTCTTGATTTTATGTCGGATCTTGTACATTAACACCATATAATAGTGTAAAAAAATTGTGTAAAAATTGTTTTGCACCGAACAGAATATTTTATTAATAACACTTATAGTGGAATTAAATCATCACTAGGGGTGATAAACACCCCATAGTGTAAAACTTGAACAACAATTGTAAGTGTAACACTTTACACTCACGGTGTAATTTTTCTACACTGTAGGGTGCTATATTAACACTGTAAATTCAACACTACAAACGGTGTACTTTTTACACTAATTAGATTGGGACCATATATGATCCGGAGTAGTGTTAAAATTAACACTAAGTGTTAATTTTAAGTGTAAAATTAACACTAAGTGTTAATTTTACACTGCGTTTTTTACTGTGTGAGGAGCCAGATGGGTTTGACCTGGACTCTAACAGACAGTTTTGCCCTCAGTTTCCATGGAGGTCTCACATGGGTTAGCCCAGATTAAATGAAAACTGCTCAGTGTGCACACTACAGGCTGTTAAATGTAACACTGAATCAGTTTATGTTAATGGGGGTTAATGAGATAATTAAGTGATGATTGAGGGATGATTGAGCATTATTGAAGACTCCTGATGATAATGAGCAGAATCACTGAAGGACAGAGAAACACAAGAACTACAACTGACTTCAGACACAGCCTTAGATGAAATCAACTTAAGATAAATTGACTTTATATTTTTCAGACTTCAACAGAAGCTCTTATTGAGAATGAACAGATGAGTATTGTTGATGATACAGATTAATCATCAGTAATCATCACATAGAGACAATCTCCGAGAAGCATTACCCAGGTGAAAAATAAATATATTTAAATTGTGCTTTTTTGGACATATTTATTATATTATACTAAATACTAAATACATATTAAATGTATTATTTTGAAACAACTTTAAGTATATTAAGTGCATTTTAAGATATGCTTAAGATCAATTTTAAGCTATTGGCAATATATTTTAATATATTAAATTGTGCTAAAATGGAACAACTTTAAGTACATTTAGTGCAATTTAAATGTATTTCTTTAAAATAAATTTAAAATATATTTTTAATAATTAATTTTAATGCACTTCAAGAACATTTTAATAGCATTTTTAGTACATTAGAAATACATTAGTATTACACTACACAGTAAAATCCCCAGTGTTAAATTAACACTACTCAGAGCACATATGGTCCCACTCTACAGAGTGTTAAAGTTAATGAGATAATTAAGAGATTAATTAAGTGATGATTGACCACTAGTGGTGACACCTGATGATAATGAGCAAAATCACAGAAGAAAAGAGAAAAAAAGAAAAACACAAGAACTACGACTGACTATAAAAAAGACATCAAATCTCTGAAGATCTCAGCAGAGGAGGATTAAACAACTCCACAAACAGCATTACCAGCTTCACACATTACTAACCAGACTGACTTTATTTCTGTCAGACGTCTACAGAAGCTCTTATTGAGGTTTAGATGTTGATGTTTTATTGAAAATAAAAGTAGTTTGAAGTCACCATTATGGTGATTAGTGTTGCTTTAGTTGGGGTCTTGACCCTTGACTTGTCAGCATTTTTCTCTCTGGCTGCTGTAACTGTTTGTTACGGTGAGAACAGCAAGAGAAAATTGATGATGACAAGTTGATGATAGATGATGTTAGCTTGTTGTTGTTGATGATGCAGTTGTTATCATCATATAGTGCCTTATTTGCTGATCTCCTGAGAGTAATTGATTATAGTAGCCTTGTGACTCTACAGTAGAAGATCCAGCAGTGTTTTCATCACATAAACTAAATGGTTATCAAAAAATGTGTACATAAGTTTTGTACTCCAGTTTATTAACACATCACATAATAAGCACTTCTAACTCCTGCGAGTTATACTCACACATAGACATCAAGAATCAGCTTATGAATCTCAACAATGGTGACATGATTCATGCCGCAATTAATTCTGGGTACGTCACGCAAAACTCATCTATGGCTCCCAGAATGCATTGTGGCATGAAGCATGTCACCATTGTTGAGATTCATAGGCTTAGTCTTGATGTCTGTGTGTGAGTTAAACTCGCAGGAGTTAGAAGTGATTAGTGTACAATCTATTTCAAAACGAATTCAGCTCTTCTGATTAAAACCCTGCTGGATCTTTTCTAGAATCACAATAAAAAAAAAGTTAATAGTATATTGCTCATACTCAGTCATAAAATCGATTAATTTAATTACTACACAATGATCATATTTTCATCACCGAGCAGTCGACAGCATCTGATTGTGTTTACTCTTGCTTTTCTTGCCATAGCAAACTCAGTTACAGCAGCCTGAGAAACACAAACATTAAAAAGTCATCAAACTGCCCAACTAAAGAAAACACTGATCACCATGATGATCATATTAAGAACTAACAATTTTCTAAACAAAATCAAACAAAAAATCTGTCAATTCTCAATAAGAGCTTCTGTAGACGTCTGACAGAAATAAAGTCAGTCTGGTTAGTAATGTGTGAAGCTGGTAATGCTGTTTGTGGAGTTGTTTAATCCTCCTCTGCTGAGATCCTCAAAAATGTATTGTCTTTTTATAGTCAGTCGTAGTTTTTGTGTTTTTCTTTTTTCTCTTTTCTTCAGTGATTCTGCTCATTATCATCAGGTGTTCACCACTAATGGTCAATCATCACTTAATTAATCTATTAATTATCTCATTAACTTTAACACTGCTTCAGTGCTTCACTGGGGATTTTACTGTGTATGACAAGTGACTTGGGGCTTTACCGAAAAACAAAAACAATTAAATAACAGACAGATTTTTATATGAATGACTCAAAGGAAGCACAGAAATGAGCCATTTGGAGCCAGTTGTGCTATCATTTTCCTATCAAGACATTTTCCGAATCACCCTCCATAAGGCATGATTCAAAATCTGTACATCAGAGGTGATACGAGATTAAATCATACTTACTTCTCTCTTCTTTGCTTGTCTCTGCACTATGTCTTCTATAGCAGCTGATCTGAAAGGAAAAACTAATTAATTAATATTTCACAAAAAACAGGCAGACAAATGATGACGAACGATTTGTTTTCTTTTTAAGAATGACGCGAGTACAATGAATGTACCTGGTGGGTAATATAACCAAAACCCTTCACAGCCTCAGCAGTTTCAGATGTACACTCTCTTATAAGCATTCCTTTTTACAATTTAATATTTGTACGTATCTGTAATTAAAAATATATTTTAGAAAATAAACAAAAAGGCAGGTTGTCAAGCTTGAACAAATATAAATACCAATCAACTTTGCCATAGTTGACTGGTCAGCTCAAGACAAAGTAAATGTATGTTCTTATAACATGGTTATTTCAAACTTGGTAACACTTTACAATAAGGTTCATTAGTTAACATTATCAGTTAACATGAACTAATAATGAACTACACTTATAAAGCATTTATTTATCTTTGTTAATGTTAATTACAACATTTACTTTCAACATGCATTATTAAAATCTTGTTAACATTAGTTAATGCACTGTTAACTAACATTAACAAACCATGAACAGCTGGATTTTTATGAACTAATGTTAACAGAGATTAACTAATGATGAACAGAGGTGTTGTTCATGGTTAGTTCATGGTAACTAATGCATTAACTAATGTTAACTAATACAACCTTATTGTAAAGTGTTACCTCATACTTTTCAAAGATCATTTACCTCATTACCATGAAGCCAAATTTATCAGAAAATCTGAAATAAATACACAACTACATTTTGCAAATAAAAATAATGTTAATGTAATGTTGTACAGGTTAAAATGACTAATTATGTTTTCTGCCGATGCATTGGACAATGTTTTTAGTTGTTTTAAGACAGACAAATGTCACCAGATCGATTTTAAACAGATTCATCAAAGTCTGTAGCCTGGATGCCAGCCGAATTTAGCCCCGCCCACAAAATGTTTTGCTCGGGCAATTCGGTCTGGACTCGCTCCATAGAGGAGGAATTATGCCCGAACAGAAACTGTTCGGACCAATGAAATTGTCAGGGCAGGCTTTAGACGATGATGGACAGATGATCAACAGTAACGTAATCATCCACGTCATCGAAGGCTCTTGGGTTGAATTTGCTCTTATCCTAAACGGAGAACTTGTTCGTATATGCGTTCACCTTTACTATTTCTCTCAGAAACGATGATCGTGTTGGTAAGTACTCTGTGTATCCTTAAATTATTTTATTACTGCCAAAGATCGTTTACACTCATGTTTTTCTTGTAACGTTACTTAATCATGCGTGCATGCAGACAGGGTTTCCAAGTGTTTTTGCAATGTCGCGCACAATTGCTACTCAAAACGTTTGGTTGGCAAAATATGTTATTTTGGCAAGGTTGCCTGCTAAAATTCGCATTCCTGGGTTTATATAATCACATAATTGGGGTCGCTTCAACCCGCGGACATGGAGAAAAACACGGACTTGGTAACAGTGCAGTTGAGTTCTGTTGACATTTGACAACTAACGTTACGCGTCGCTCCGTTGCTCTGATTGGTTGTGGGTCTATCCAATTGAGGTCTTTCCTGGCTCGGTTGAAACACGCCCCATAATCAAAGCTCAATGGAGCGGTACCAGACTCAAATTCTGACTAGAATTGAGTATGGCCACGCCAGGCTACAAAGTCTGTAGAAAGGGACTTTATATAGTGCTGAATTTGCTAAATATCTAACATTAGCTGGTGCCAGTATCATGTTACAGCGGTATTCCACTGTTATCTAGCTAGCAAATGCATAGCAGCCCTATCCACCTAGGAAAAACTAAACAGCTATTTATTTGTGCAAACAGCTTTTAAAACTTACCAGAAACTTCTGTGGGCAGTATCTTCATCTCTTCACGTTTGCTTCGATTAAATGTAGCTTTGGCTCTGATTGGTCAAATTGAATGTACATAAACTGAAAACAAAAAAGTGTCAAATACATTTTGTGTCAAAAATACGACTGGCATAGAAAAGAACGTGAATTAAATAAAAATCTTACCTGGAGTCACAAAATAATGAGAGATTTATAATCCTCCGATGAAAGACAAGTTGCCAAAACTGATCACGTTTCAAAATGCTCATGCAAAAAACAGCAACAAAAAAATATCGCCCAAGTAATCCATATGAATCACATGTTTTCCTCAAAGTCCTCTGAAGAGACACGATCGCTCTATATGATTCACAGTTTAAATTTAGATTTATAATCACATTCTAGCAACATACCGGTATACACGCACAGCATCAGATAATCGGAATCTGAGGTACGAGTCATAGGGTCAGGCTGAGCTCATTATTATCATGAGAACCAATCAGAGCCGCTCATCGGCTCTGGAACCAATCAGGAGTTTAATCATGTGTGGTTTTAATTTAAACACAAGTAAAAACAGGGATTTTTTTTTAAAGATTTATGATTTATGATCACGGTTCTCTATATAGATCAGTGTTTATGATGCATTTCAAATAATATGATGTTGAAATCCTTATGGGAATTTCAGTAGTAGCCTATTACACAGTAAAATCCCCAGAGTTAAATTACCACATGGTGATTAGTGTTTGCTTTAGTTGGGCTCTTGACCCTTGACTTGATAATATAAATTTTTCTCTGGCTGCTGTAACTGTTTGTTATGGTGAGAACGGCAAGAGAATCTTGATGCTTGTTGTTTATGATACAGTTGTTGTCATCATATAATGACCTTATTTGCTGATCTCCTGAGAGTCATTGATTATAGTAGCCTTGTGACTCTACGGCAGAAGATCCAGCAATGTTTACATCAGATAAACTAAACGATTATCAAAAAATGTTTACATATGTATAGTACTGCGTTTTAATAACACATCACACAATAAGCACTTCTAACTCCTGCGAGTTTTACTCACACATAGACATCAAGAATCAGCCTATTAATCTCAACAACGGTGACATGCCGCAATGCATTCTGGGTGCATCACGCAAAACTCATCTATGGCTCCCATGATGCATTGTGGCATGAAGCATGTCACCATTGTTGAGATTCATAGGCAGATTCTTGATGTCTGTGTGTGAGTTAATCGCGCAGGAGTAAGAAGTGATTAGTGTACAATCTATTTCAAAACTTATTCAGCTTTTCTGATTAAAACCGTGCTGGATATTTTCTAGAATCACAATAAAAGAAAGTTAATAGTATATTGCTCACACTCAGTCATAAAAATTGATGAATTACATCATTATACAATGATCACATTCTCAACATCGAACAGCCAACAGCATCTGATTGTGTTTACTCTTGCTTTTCTTGCCATAGCAAACTCAGTTTGGGAGAAACACTAACATTAAAAAGTCATCAAACTGCCCAACTAAAGAAAACACTGATCTCCATGATGGTCACATTAAAAACTAACAATTTTCAAAACAAAATCAAACAAAAAATCTGTTAATTCTCAATAAGTGCTTCTGTAGTCGTCTGACATAAATAAAGTAAATCTGGTTAGTAATGTGTGAAGCTGGTAATGCTGTTTGTGGAGTTGTTTAATCCTCCTCTGCTGAGATCTTCAGAGATTTAATGTCTTTTTTATAGTCAGTCGTAGTTCTTGTGTTTTTCTTTTTCTCTTTCCTTCAGTGATTTTGCTCATTATCATCAGGTGTTCACCACGAATGTCAATCATCACTCAATTAATCTCTTAATTATCTCATTAACTTTAACACTGATTCAGTGTTACTTTAACACTCTGTAGAGTGGGACCATATGTGCTCTGAGCAGTGTTAATTTAACACTGGGGATTTTACTGTGTACAAACAGATAATAAACAACATTTGAATCTATGATATGATTAAGTATGCATATTGAAATGCAAATAGTTTGTAAATGTTTATAATACATTATAATTTGAGACATTTTAAATGTTAAATGTTTTTTTAAATATCTTTTGAAAATATTAAAAAGATAAATGCATAAATATATAATATATATTTAGCATTATATATGTATTATATATTACATAAATATATTGCATTTATAAATACACTAAATATATGTTTCTTAAAAGTATAATTAAGAATATATTTATTACCAAAGTATTTCTAGTATACTTTTTAGAAATATATTAAAAAGATGCTTGTGTTTGGCATATTTCTTAAAAGTATAATTAAGCATATATTTATAACCAAAGTATTTCTGGTATACTTTTTAGAAATATATTAAAAGTACGCTTGTGTTTAGCATATTTCTTAAAAGTATAATTAAGTACATATTTATTACCAAAGTACTTCTAGTATACTTTTTAGAAATATATTAAAATGCAATTCAATATATTTTTAATGCACTTCAAATAAGCATGTTGGGAATACAAATGTATTATAAGCATGCTACTTGAATTTCAAGTATATTTATTATATATTTCATAGTACGACTTTTTCACCTGGGTAAATATTATAACTGTGTGATTTTCAGCATGAGATACAGCAGTGTTTTTATCAGATAAAATATTTAATGATTTAAAAGTTTATTTTGCACACCTGTTTATAGACACTTTCAGCCTCCTATGAGAATTAGGCACAAAGACATCAAGAATCAGTGTATGAATCTCATCAACGGTGATATACTTAATGCCGCAATGCATTTTGGGTGCATCATCAAACTCAATCTGTCGCTCCCAGAATACATTGCGGCATAGAAACCTGTCACCATTGTTGAGATTCATGGGCTGATTCTTGATGTTTGAGTGCGAGTTAATTTCACAAGAGGTTAATGAACTTAGTATTCAATGGATTCTGATCATTTCTGATTAAACTGAGAATCACAACAATAAACAAAATGAAAATAATTAACAATGTCACCATTATAAAAGTCAGACATAACATCAGTGAGTTAAGCCACAACATGATGATTGTATTCTTATCATCACTGAGCCATCATCAAATGTATGGAATTCAAAAACTGCCAAAAATGAATAAATACATAAATTAATATACAAATAAATGATAAAAAATAATTACTTATACATTTATTTCCTTATGTATATACGTATTTGTCCTTATTTATTTATTATTTTATTTATTTCCACATTTATTAATTTCTGCATTTATGTATTTCTATATTTATTTGTGCGTAGGGTAATGAGGAGGCCGTGGTTTACCTCAGACATAGCAATCGAGCTCAGAGTAGGCGAGGGTGAAGCGTTGAAGCCACAGTGACACCTTGTGGTCGAAATACAATACGTATAGTTTACTGACGTTGACACTGTCTGTGACTTGGACAGGTATACGGCCAAAATCTTAAATCTTACTGTGTGACATGGATAGGCTACTCTTTATTCCGGACATGGCCGTGGAATGAGTTCATGAGTGGAATAAAAATATGGCAGGACTTTTACTTTCTGAACCCTGGACTACCCACCTCTGAAAATAACAATATCTGTTAATTTACAGATGCTGTTTGAAATTTTACAGAGTTTTGAGTACAATGTAAAATAAAATAAAATAAAATGACAGTAAAAAAATTAATTATTTTCCGTATTTTTTTATTTATTTTTTTTATTTTCAGTGCACACACATTTAGGGTGATTTACAAATATGTGACAATTTAGAATTGCAAGAAATGTAAAAGCATGAAAAAATTGTGAACATGCATTTGGAATTGTATTTTGTAAATACATTTATATTGAGACTATGACTTTATATTAATATTTTCAAGTTTATCTCTGCAGACCCCTGCTACAACTACACTGTGCTGGACAATCCATGGAGATCCATCAATAATACATATGCATCAGTCTACATGTGTGACCAGTCTGTCTCCTGGAGCGGCTGGTATCGTCTCTTCATTAACAACATCAGCGCTCGTATCCCAGACACGTGTGTCCCAAGGGGTCACTGTACCACTGATGTCTCACTGTGGATACGTGGTGGACACCCAACAGTAACGGATGGAGTCGTCACTCGAGATGTCTGCGGTTACGAGGGCAGTTACTGCTGCCATATCGGGTCTTATCCCATTAAAGTCAAAGCCTGTCCAGACAATTATTATGTCTATGAGCTGGTTAGTCCAACTCACTGCTATTTTGCATACTGTGCAGGTAATTATATTCACATGAGCTCTTTCTGCACATTCATGATATTTGTGTTTCTGTTCATTAATCACTATTCCTCCAAACTTTCAGACACTGGCAGCGTTAACACCATCTCTACATCTGTCACACCAGTGACCGTCTCTCCTGGTAATGTAACACTGTGTCTCTATTGGCTTATTTTCTGAATGTTTACTATGTACTCAGCAGGCACAGTACGTCAATGTGACGTCAGGAAGATGTTGGACTCCAACTACGTCTACAGAAGCTCTTATTGAGAATTAACAGAGGTTTAGATGATGATGTTTTATTGAAAATAATAGTTTTGTCTGACGTCACAGTTATGGTGATCAGTGTTTGCTTTAGTTGGGTAGTTTGACTTGACCTTTTGATTAGTGGTGGTGAAATGAAGCTTTGTGAAGCTTTGAAGTGTTCCAGCCAGATGTGTTGCAAAGTGGTTAATTTCTTGATGCTTCAAATGCACACTAGAGTCACCTGCTGGTCAATGCAAAAATGGTGCTTAAAAATTGTCAGTACGGTGACAGTGCCAATATGTGCTCACAAAAGCTTGATATATTAACGCACACACGTACATGCTTCGAAGCCTCAGTATCAGGCGTAACATCACTACTTTTAACATTAGTTTTTCTCTGGCTGCTGTAACTGTGTTTGTTATGGCAAGAAACACAAGAGAAAATGTGATCAGATGATATTTTCTTACTTGATGATAAAGATATGATCATCATATAGTGGTCTATTTCACTGTCATTCAGAATCTAATCTTTTGATAAATTATAATTTTGTATTATTAATTATAGCAAGTCATAGTAGTAATTCTACATTGTCTACTTAACATTTTGATCTCCAGCATCTATTAGACCTGTGGTTGTCAAACTTTTTGGGGCCAGCGCCCCCCAGTAGGTCCCCTATCGCACCCCCATCAAATTAAATGTAGTCCAGTTGTCTTCCCTGAATTGATTATTATGCTTAATATGCTTATACTTATTGATAATTCATTTATTATAATTAGGTTATATTTACACTACCATTCAAATGGTTGGGTCAGTACAATTCCTTTTTCTTTTTTTTGAAAAGAAAGTGATACTTTCATTCAGCGAGGATTCCTTAAATTGATTCAACGATACATGTAATAAATTCATTTACAAAGCTTTTAAGCATTTTTAGTGATTTGTAGCCTTTGGCAATGTTGAGGTTCCTTTAAAATCCTGTCCCTGCTCCCCCGAAGGTTAAAAAGACTTTCGATTTTTTGACTTGTTACAAAATTCTGTTTGAAATATGTCCATAGTGGAATTTTTACAGATACGTTTTCAGTTTGTTCTTCCTTTTCTAATACTCTTGCAAAATAATATTTATCCCTTAGTTTTAGAAGAAGTGTCTTATTTTCACTAGTATGTCTCTCAGGTGTTGAACAATAGTGCATCTTTGAGAATATATTTAGTATGAGTAAAATACTTAAGTACTTTTAAAAATCAGACACTAAGACTTTTACTCAAGTCATATTGGAATTGATGACTTCTAATTGTCATTTTCTCTGTAAGGAATCTGTACACTGTCAAAAAAAAAAAGAGTAAAAAATTTTACCTTTTTAGATTAGATTAGATTAGATTAGATTCAACTTTATTGTCATTACACAAGTACAAGTACAAGGCAACGAAATGCAGTTTAGGTCTAACCAGAAGTGCAATAGCAGCAAGTGCAGGATATACAATGGATGCGTAAGTGCAGGACATGGATATGTACTGAATATGTATAAATATGTATAAATAGAGAGACGTTATTACTATAAACAGAACTGAATTTACAGGTGAATATGTACAGTGAATAAATATACAGATGGCTATTACTATAAACAGAATTTACAGGTGAATATGTACTATGAATACAATATACAGATGGCTATTACTATAAACAGAATTTTACAGATAGAGGTATACAATAATATGCTAGGCTAATATGAGGAATAGCAGTGGATTAGGGTAGTGCAATAAATTATGGACAGAGCTATCCGGAAAAAAAAAAAGTGGAAAGTGCAGTGGAAAGTGGTTGCATATTACAGTTAGAAGTACAGTGCAAAATGCAAATGTAAACATTGGTACTATAAATACAGTCGGCAGTGCAAATGAGCATAATCCAGTTAAGATATGGCAGTGCAAGATGCATATGTAAACAGTTGTTACTGTGATAAACAGTCGGTAGTGCAAATAACAGAGTGAAGGAAGATGTGAGGTAGGAGAGTTATCAGTTTATGAGGGAAGTGGATCAACGGGGGTTTGAGTTCAATAAAGAGACAGCTCTGGGGAAAAAACTGTTCTTAAGTCTGCTGGTCCTGGTCCGGTGGATCCTGAAACGCCTGCCGGAGGGCAGGAGAGAAAACAGTCTGTGGGCTGGGTGAGAGGAGTCCTTGAGGATGCTGCGAGCTCGATGCAGACAGCGTTTCCTCTGGATGTGTTCGATGGCAGGCAGTGGAGTCCCTGTGATGCGCTGGGCAGTTTTCACCACCCGCTGCAGAGCCTTGCGCTCCGCAACAGAGCAGCTCCCATACCATACTGCCACACAGTTGGTCAGGATGCTTTCTATTGCGCAGCGATAGAAGTTCACCAGGATAGCCGAGGAGAGCTGATTCTTCATCAGTGTCCTCAGGAAGAAGAGGCGCTGGTGAGCCTTCTTGACCAGGCTGGAGGTGTTGGTCGTCCACGACATGTCCGCCGAGATGTGGATCCCCAGGAACTTGAAACTGGAGACACGTTCAACAGCCATTCCATTGATGTGGATGGTGTCGTGTGTGCCTCTTGACTCCTTCCTGAAGTCCACAATGAGCTCCTTCGTTTTGGTGGTGTTGAGGAGCAGGTTATTATCAGCGCACCATGTGGCCAGGTGCTGGATCTCCTCCCTATAGGCAGTCTCATCGTTGTTACTGATGAGCCCAATCACCGTAGTGTCGTCCGCAAACTTGACGATGGAATTAGATCCATACACAGGCTTGCAGTCGGCAGTGAAGAGGGAGTAGAGAAACGGGCTTAGCACACAGCCCTGTGGTACACCAGTGTTAAGAGTGATGGATGTGGAGCAGGTGAATCCTGAACGAACATTCTGGGGTCTGTCAGTTAGGAAGTCCAAAATCCAGTTACACATTGAAGTGTTGATGCCCAGGTCTCCAAGTTTGGCTATTAACTTGGATGGGATGACAGTGTTGAATGCTGAGCTGAAGTCAACAAACAGCATGCGTGCATACGTGTTCTTATGGTCCAGATGGGTGAGCACAGAGTGCAGTGCCATGGAAACGGCATCCTCTGTGCAGTGCCATGGAAACGGCATCCTCTGTGCTCCTATTGCTGCGGTAGGCAAACTGGTGTGAGTCCAATGTGGATGGTATAGAGTCTTTTAGGTGTTCCAGGACCAGCCGCTCAAAGCACTTCATGACGATGGGTGTGAGTGCTACAGGGCGGTAGTCATAAGGGCACCTCGGGTTAGAGTGTTTCGGCACTGGCAAAATGGAAGTGCGTTTAAAGCATGTCGGTACAGCTGCTTGGGCAAGAGACAGGTTGAAAATGTCTGTAAAAACCCCAGCGAGCTGCTCCGCACATGCCCTGAGCACACGTCCAGGGATGTTGTCTGGTCCAGCAGCCTTGTGTGCGCTGATCCGGCTCAGTGCCTTGCAGACATCTGTGGAGGAGAGTGTGATTGGTGGGTGGTCAGCTGAGGGTTTGAGCTTGGTGGCAGTTTCTCTGTTGTCTCTTTCAAAACGAGCATAAAAGTAATTTAGCTTGTTCAGGAAGTTGACATCAGTGGCTGCGGGGGTGGAGTGGGGGGGTTTGTAGTCACTGATGGCCTGGATGCCCTGCCACATGCGTCGAGGGTCAGAGTTGGAAAAGTGACCCTCTATCTTTAGCTTGTAGCAGTGCTTGGCCTTTTTGATGCCCCTCTTTTTTTTAAAGGGATAGTTCACCCAAAAATGAAAATTCTGTCATCATTTACTCACCCTCGAGTTGTTCCAAACCTGTATGAGTTTCTTTGTTCTGCTGAACACAAAAGAAGATATTTTGAAGAATGTTTCTTAACAAAGCATAGAGAAACCATAGACTACCATAGTATTTTGTTCCACTACTATGCTAGTCAATGGTTGCTCTCTCTGCTTGGTTACAAACATTCTTCAAAATATCTTCTTTTGTGTTCAGCAGAACAAAGAAACTCATTCAGGTTTGGAACAACTTCAGGGTGAGTAAATGATGACAGAATTTTCATTTTTTTTGGTGAACTATCCCTTTAATGCAGGGTTCCTCAAATCTTACCCTGGAGGGCCAATGCGCTGCAGAGTTTAGCTCCAACCCTAATCAAACACACCTGAACATGCTAATCAATGTCTTCAGGTTCATTAGAAAACTACAGGTGGGTGAGTTTGATTAGGGTTGGAGCTAAACTCTGCAGCGCATTGGCCCTCCAGGGTAAGATTTGAGGAAACCTCCTTTAAGGTATAAGTGGCCGTCACTGGGGTGTTACCCTTAAGGGCAGTGGTTCTCAACTCCAGTCCTGGGGACCCACTGCTCTGCAGATTTTGTGTCTCTCTTATCTGACACACTCAGTTCAGTTCATGGAGCTCTCTCCTAACGAGCTGATGATCAGAATCAGGTGCCTTAAATAAGGTAGACATACAAAATGTGCAGAGCAGTGGGTCCCCAGGACTGGAGTTGAGAACCACTGCTTAAGGGTATATTTTTGTACCTCTAATGCTGCGTTCACACCAAACGCGAATTGAGCGTCAAAATCGCGTCTACCGCGTCTAGTTTCACGCGCGAACATTTTGAATGCATTCGCGCGTCCGCAGAGAATTGGACGCGCGTAGAAATCGAGCGTTTGAAGCGAAATTGACGCGCGTTCAAGGCACTCCAGGAGAAATATGTCATAAAACACCACTCTGCCTCTTTTCATTTTCATTAAACATATATATTAAGCATTAATAGCCACACAAATGTGGTCCAGGCAACTCCTACATCATCTTCAGTACATGTATATTTAAATATCCTTAAAATATAAAGTTATTAAACTTCTCTTTGCCCTCAGTCAAAACGATTTGGCAGACAACAAATTATAGATTCATGAGAGCAAAGCTTGGCTGTTAGATCTACACAAAACGAACCACTACAGGACATCAGAGCCAGCGGCAGACGCCAGAAGGACTGGCCGAGGAAAGGCTGCCTTCGCCGGGGTTATGAGCAGTGATTGCCCGGTGATCGCCTGGATCTCACAATTCCAAAAACACAAGATTATTTTTTTAAATAGGCGCTCTCTTTATAAATAAACCACAGATTTGAGCTTTAAACAACTACATTCCCACCTGAAAACGTCTTAAAACTACATTTTGTGACACAATAGTACTGTTTTTAATTTATGCAGGGTTTCTCATACACGTCACTTTACCACGTGACAGCAGCGAGCAGGCTCCTGATTGGTTAACGCGGCGCGAATTGACGCCAAAGTTCAATTTTTTCAACTCGGGCGTCAGACGCGAATTCTCTTCAAACGCGTGAATGCACAAAAGCACCATTCGCGTGTAACGCGTGTATCGCGCAAGACGCTCAATTCGCGTCCAATTCGCGCCATTCGCGCGAACTGGACGCGCGAATGAGGCGGATTCGCGTCCTTCGCGCCGCGCGTAACGCGCCTTCCGCGCCGCGGGACCTCCAGACGCGCGTCAACGCGCCTTTCCATTGACTTAACATTGAAATCACTCGCGCCTGACGCTCAATTCGCGTTTGGTGTGAACGCAGCATAAGTCAGGGGTAGGCAAGTTCGGTCCTAGAGAGCTGATGTCCTGCAGAGTTTAGCTCCAACCCTACTAAGCCACCACAGTATAAAACTCATGTCTCCCAGCATGCATTGCAGCATTAAGGATGTCACCATTGTTGAGATTCATATGCTGATTCTTGATATATGTGGGAATCTAAATGGTTTCCCTCTAGAATGTCATTAAAAATGAATGAATTAATGAATGAATGAATGAATGAATGAATGAATGAATTTATTTTTATTTCGAGCAATATATAAAGACGCATAACAAAGGCAATAAAGAAGAATTATGATTAGTCTGTACAACTAGTTAAATTCATCATACTTTAACATCACAATTCCAACTGTTGCTCGAAAAGGAGTGGGTAGAAGTTAACTTATTTAAACCCACCCCGGTTACAATTTAAAACAGGAAAAACAACAAAACAAGAAAAGGAAAAAAACAAAAACAAAACAAACAAACAAAAAATTACAAAGATAAACAAAGGTAGTGCTTCCTTAATTATTGACATTATCCAAACATTCCATTACAATTTGATATATATTCATATGAGAAAAACTCCAAAAAGAAAAGAAGGGGAAATCCCCCCAAAAAGCAAAACAAAAAACACATTCCTTAGATACACACCATATATTACCGCATGTAACAATTATGATAATATCAACAATGATAATCAGAATACCTACGAGGTAAGATAACACAGACTGTGAATTCATAGATCTATACTATTATAGTAATACCAACAATGGTAATCAGAATACCTAAAAGGTAAGATAACACAGACTCTGTATACATGATTTTACACAAAATAAAAATTCAGATTGTCTAATCTGTAGCAAGAAAGTATTGTTGGTGAAGATTATTCATTATGAGTTCAGTCAAGCATTTTCTTCATGACAATTTTTTTTTACGGCTTCTTTTGATTTGAACAGATTGTGTTTTGTTAACACTGTAAAAAAAAAAAACACATAAAAAATATATAATTTTTCACATATCATTTATCATACGCTTCCCAACCCCAAAGAGCAAAAAAAAGGTTATGTGAATTGTAATTATATTTATTAGTGTTGATCAAATGCTTTAGAAATTTGGCATTGCAATTTAATGTAGATTATCACAAACTGCAGCCAATTAGCAAACAAGTAGCTTTCATATAGTGTTCCCACTGAAAACAAGAAGAAGAAAAAAGCATATCGTTTTTATTTTGATTGATAAACGCTCTTGTTTTCACTGGAAGTTCGGCAGCTGCCATACAGAAAGCTGACAGAAACACTGAAGTAAATAGTCGTTGCTATGGAAAAGCATATAAACACCCCAATCTGTATAAAAATGCCCAAACCGAATGAAATTATAATCGGTTTGAGAGAGGTGGGATAAACCTTTTCATGAACCGATCAAACGAAAAAATCCACCATGTAAACGAGCTGATGCGATTACTGTGAGTGTACGTCCTTCTGTGACTGATATATAGCGCCTCCACCACTGAAGAGTGTGCGCTACACTCACAGTAGCCTAAAATGCTGAACATAATGTTGGAATAATGACACAGGCATAGCCTGGCTACGCCATCTCATCTGACAGCGTTTGCTCAGGCTTCAACTGCGGCAAGAATTTATTTTTCTGATGTGATCCCCTTGTCAAAAAATCCTATAGGATTCCTATAAGAAATCTGAACAGTATTTCCATGAAGAATTTCTATCATATTTTGGAATCTTTCTTATAGGATTCCGTTATGAATAGTCTTATAGGATATTTATGTATTTTCCTATAGGAAACCTGTACAAGATTCCATTTAGAATTTATATCTTATTTTGGAACCGTTCTTATAGGATTCCGTTATAAATAGTCTAATAGGATATTCATGTCTTGTCCTATAAGATTCTTATCTGATTCCTATTGGATTCTGTGGGAATTGTCTTATAAGACAATACATATATCCTGTAGGATCATTTTTTCAGAATTTTAAAGGGATTGGGTCTCTGCTCTCTCTCACTAACACACACACACACACACACACACACACACACACACACACACACACACACACACGTTTGTTTTAGTGAAATGTGAGCACATTCCATAGGCGTAATGGTTTTTATACCATACAAACCGTATTTTCTATCCCCCACTGCCCCTGCCTGTAAACCCAGCCCTCACAGGAGACTGTGCAGTTCACTTTCTGTGAAAAAAAACTCATTCTGCATGATTTATAAGCATTTTGAAAAGTGAGGACATGGGGAACGTCCTCATATTTCACCCTCTTTTTGTAATACCCATGTCATTATACACATTTGTGTCCTGATATTTCACAAAAACATGCCCACAAAAACACACACACACACACACACACACACACACACACACACACACACACACACACACACACACACACACACACATACACGTCTATATTACCAACAGGGGACCATCACTCCACACTGACCAAGAGGGGACCTGTGTTTCTAGTCATTTTGAAGAAACAAAACTTAGATACAAAATTTTGTTTTAAGGTCTTTTTTCATAATATAACTTCAAATAAGCATTTATTTTTTTATTTTTAAACATGCCAAGAGGGGACCTGACCGATGTCTACCTATCCAACAGGGGACCTCCATAGCCTGCAATGGAGCTGTGTGTGTGAAAGGGAAGAGAGCTGGCAGTCAAGTCTGTCTTCATTATTTAATATATATATATAATTATAATTATATAATGTTCACACAGGCATCAGGGAACACAATGAGCACACAACGGAGAAAAAGCCATGTTGTGGACATTACAGAAAAGAATTTAAGAAATAAAAAAATTCTTAAAATTAAGAGTTATCTTTAAGAAATTCATTCTCTGTTGTGTCTTCATACTTACAGTATATGATCCGTCCACATCTCTCATTTAAGCTTATTTTCAAGAACACCAACACTGTAAAAAAAATCTCCAGGTCTCCAATTGAAAATTTTCTAGTGACCGATCACATCTAAATTTTTTAGTTGGCCAAATTGAATTTCTTGAATTTTAATTGAATTAAAGTGCATCAATTTACAGAAAATTTTCAATTGGAGACCCACATTTTTTTTACAGTAAAGGTATTTCAATGTGTGACTTATTTTTGAATAAAACATAGTTTCTGCTCTCTAAAATCCCAAATAATGTCCTTTGTTTTTGAGATTTTTAGAGTGAGATTTGATTTCTTGCACCAATAAAAAAGATATATATATATAGGACTGGACAAGCAGAAATTGTTCTTTAAGGTAATAATCACAGGTCATCACTTTATATAGTAAATAATGATTATGTTAAACACAATGACTCGGTCCCCTGTTAGATAGTAAATCACGACACCAGTGTGTTTAATTTTTCATTTCTTGCCATAAACACACTGTAGATATTTAGAGTTTTTATAGCAATAACTGAGTTTTAAGAGTTAAATCAAGCAGAAATATTTCTCTAATGTATTAATTGCAGATCATCTTTGAATAATGATTATGTTAAACACAATGACTCGGTCCCCTGTTAGATAGTAAATCACGACACCAGTGTGTTTAATTTGTCATTTCTTGCCATCATAAACACACTGTGGAGATTTAGAGTTTTTATAGCAATAACTGAGTTTTAAGAGTTAAATCAAGCAGAAATATTTCTCTAATGTATTAATTGCAGATCCTCTTTGAATAATGATTATGTTAAACACAATGACTCGGTCCCCTGTTAGATAGTAAATCACGACACCAGTGTGTTTAATTTGTCATTTCTTGCCATAAACACACTGTGGAGATTTAGAGTTTTTATAGCAATAACTGAGTTTTAAGAGTTAAATCAAGCAGAAATATTTCTCTAATGTATTAATTGCAGATCATCTTTGAATAATGATTATGTTAAACACAATGACTCGGTCCCCTGTTAGATAGTAAATCACGACACCAGTGTGTTTGCGTTGTCATTTCTTGCCATCATAAACACACTGTGGAGATTTAGAGTTTTTATAGCAATAACTGAGTTTTAAGAGTTAAATCAAGCAGAAATATTTCTCTAATGTATAAATTTCAGATCCTCTTTGAATAATGATTATGTTAAACACAATGACTCGGTCCCCTGTTAGATAGTAAATCACGACACCAGTGTGTTTGCGTTGTCATTTCTTGCCATCATAAACACACTGTGGAGATTTAGAGTTTTTATAGCAATAACTGAGTTTTAAGAGTTAAATCAAGCAGAAATATTTCTCTAATGTATTAATTGCAGATCCTCTTTGAATAATGATTATGTTAAACACAATGACTCTGTCCCCTGTTAGATAGTAAATCACGACACCAGTGTGTTTGCTTTGTCATTTCTTGCCATCATAAACACACTGTGGAGATTTAGAGTTTTTATAGCAATAACTGAGTTTTAAGAGTTAAATCAAGCAGAAATATTTCTCTAATGTATTAATTGCAGATCCTCTTTGAATAATGATTATGTTAAACACAATGACTCGGTCCCCTGTTAGATAGTAAATCACGACACCAGTGTGTTTAATTTGTCATTTCTTGCCATAAACACACTGTGGAGATTTAGAGTTTTTATAGCAATAACTGAGTTTTAAGAGTTAAATCAAGCAGAAATATTTCTCTAATGTATTAATTGCAGATCATCTTTGAATAATGATTATGTTAAACACAATGACTCGGTCCCCTGTTAGATAGTAAATCACGACACCAGTGTGTTTGCGTTGTCATTTCTTGCCATAAACACACTGTGGAGATATAGAGTTTTTATAGCAATAACTGAGTTTTAAGAGTTAAATCAAGCAGAAATATTTCTCTAATGTATAAATTTCAGATCCTCTTTGAATAATGATTATGTTAAACACAATGACTCGGTCCCCTGTTAGATAGTAAATCACGACACCAGTGTGTTTGCGTTGTCATTTCTTGCCATCATAAACACACTGTGGAGATTTAGAGTTTTTATAGCAATAACTGAGTTTTAAGAGTTAAATCAAGCAGAAATATTTCTCTAATGTATTAATTGCAGATCCTCTTTGAATAATGATTATGTTAAACACAATGACTCGGTCCCCTGTTAGATAGTAAATCACGACACCAGTGTGTTTGCTTTGTCATTTCTTGCCATCATAAACACACTGTGGAGATTTAGAGTTTTTATAGCAATAACTGAGTTTTAGGAGTTAAATCAAGCAGAAATATTTCTCTAATGTATTAATTGCAGATCATCTTTGAATAATGATTATGTTAAACACAATGACTCGGTCCCCTGTTAGATAGTAAATCACGACACCAGTGTGTTTGCGTTGTCATTTCTTGCCATCATAAACACACTGTGGAGATTTAGAGTTTTTATAGCAATAACTGAGTTTTAAGAGTTAAATCAAGCAGAAATATTTCTCTAATGTATTAATTGCAGATCCTCTTTGAATAATGATTATGTTAAACACAATGACTCGGTCCCCTGTTAGATAGTAAATCACGACACCAGTGTGTTTAATTTGTCATTTCTTGCCATAAACACACTGTGGAGATTTAGAGTTTTTATAGCAATAACTGAGTTTTAAGAGTTAAATCAAGCAGAAATATTTCTCTAATGTATTAATTGCAGATCATCTTTGAATAATGATTATGTTAAACACAATGACTCGGTCCCCTGTTAGATAGTAAATCACGACACCAGTGTGTTTGCGTTGTCATTTCTTGCCATAAACACACTGTAGAGATTTAGAGTTTTTATAGCAATAACTGAGTTTTAAGAGTTAAATCAAGCAGAAATATTTCTCTAATGTATTAATTGCAGATCCTCTTTGAATAATGATTATGTTAAACACAATGACTCGGTCCCCTGTTAGATAGTAAATCACGACACCAGTGTGTTTGCGTTGTCATTTCTTGCCATAAACACACTGTGGAGATTTAGAGTTTTTATAGCAATAACTGAGTTTTAAGAGTTAAATCAAGCAGAAATATTTCTCTAATGTATTAATTGCAGATCCTCTTTGAATAATGATTATGTTAAACACAATGACTCGGTCCCCTGTTAGATAGTAAATCACGACACCAGTGTGTTTGCGTTGTCATTTCTTGCCATAAACACACTGTGGAGATTTAGAGTTTTTATAGCAATAACTGAGTTTTAAGAGTTAAATCAAGCAGAAATAGTTCTCTAATGTATAAATTTCAGATCCTCTTTGAATAATGATTATGTTAAACACAATGACTCGGTCCCCTGTGAGATAGTAAATCACGACACCAGTGTGTTTGCGTTGTCATTTCTTGCCATAAACACACTGTAGAGATTTAGAGTTTTTATAGCAATAACTGAGTTTTAAGAGTTAAATCAAGCAGAAATATTTCTATAATGTATTAATTGCAGATCCTCTTTGAATAATGATTATGTTAAACACAATGACTCGGTCCCCTGTTAGATAGTAAATCACGACACCAGTGTGTTTGCGTTGTCATTTCTTCATCTCAAACACACTGTGGAGATTTAGAGTTTTTATAGCAATAACTGAGTTTTAAGAGTTAAATCAAGCAGAAATAGTTCTCTAATGTATTAATTGCAGATCATCTTTGAATAATGATTATGTTAAACACAATGACTCTGTCCCCTGTTAGATAGTAAATCACGACACCAGTGTGTTTGCTTTGTCATTTCTTGCCATCATAAACACACTGTGGAGATTTAGAGTTTTTATAGCAATAACTGAGTTTTAAGAGTTAAATCAAGCAGAAATATTTCTCTAATGTATTAATTGCAGATCCTCTTTGAATAATGATTATGTTAAACACAATGACTCGGTCCACTGTTAGATAGTAAATCACGACACCAGTGTGTTTGCGTTGTCATTTCTTCATCTCAAACACACTGTAGAGATTTAGAGTTTTTATAGCAATAACTGAGTTTTAAGAGTTAAATCAAGCAGAAATATTTCTCTAATGTATTAATTGCAGATCCTCTTTGAATAATGATTATGTTAAACACAATGACTCGGTCCCCTGTTAGATAGTAAATCACGACACCAGTGTGTTTAATTTGTCATTTCTTGCCATCATAAACACACTGTAGAGATTTAGAGTTTTTATAGCAATAACTGAGTTTTAAGAGTTAAATCAAGCAGAAATATTTCTCTAATGTATTAATTGCAGATCATCTTTGAATAATGATTATGTTAAACACAATGACTCGGTCCCCTGTTAGATAGTAAATCACGACACCAGTGTGTTTAATTTGTCATTTCTTCATCTCAAACACACTGTAGATATTCACTGTATATATTGAGATAACTCAATTTTATGGTGACTTGCATTAAAATGTTTATCCGTCTCAATTAAATTATGTGAACTGAATGACTTTTAACATTGACACTTTAGTTATTTAACCAACTGATGATTTTCAAGTCAGCAATCAACACACAACTGAGTTTTGACCTCCAAAATCTTATTATAGTGTATTTTTATGGTAAGTATTGGTGTTTTATGTTTTAAATCAAGCAGAAATCACTCTTTAAGGAAACAATTGCAGGTCACACTTTATACAGTGAACACTTGGGGTTACTTCACTGTAACCCTGTTCCCTGATAAAGCGGAACGAGATGCTGCATAAGCTTATGCAAATGGGATGTCTTTGACATAACCAGCTATGAAAATGGTGTGAAAACACGTCAATGAAATTGACCCGGAGGTATCTATAGCCTCGGCTGGTGACGTCACCGGGCGCACCTGCTGCACGAGGTTATAAATAGATGAGCTTCCGCTGGAGCAAACCAGATCTTTTGTTTGAAGACCAGTCCTGAAGCATCATCAGCACGGCCAAGCAATGCAGCATCTCGTTCCGCTTTATCAGGGAAAAGGGTTACAGTGAAGTAACCCCAAGTGTTCCCTTTCAAAAGCTACACTCAATGCTGCATAAGCTTATGCAAATGGGAACGAGAATACCCACGCCGCCGTGCCTGATGGTGCCTGGACCCCTTACGGTTGTGTAGGTGTGCACAAGAACGCAAAAAGCCTCAGGCATTAGCCTGCGATGTCGACTCAAGGACATGAGAGCCCGGAGTGGCATGAGCATCCAAGCTATAAAACCTTATGAATGTGTGCGGAGAGGACCAACCTGCCGCATCACAAACACTTTGTAAAGGGGCACCCCTTGCTAACGCAGTAGAAGAGGCGACTCCCCTGGTGGAGTGAGCCCTTAACCCTATAGGCGAAGCTTGACCACGCGCCTCATAGGCAAGAGCAATAGCATCCCTGACCCAATGTGACATTGTCTGTTTGGTGGCGGCAAAACCTCTGTTACGGCCCCCATGACAAACAAACAACTGCTCCGATTTACGCCACTGGCTAGTGCGGTGGACGTAAGCCTGAAGAGCACGGACCGGACACAGTCTATGAAGTCTCTCCTGATCCGGCGTTATGAACGGCGGAGGGCAGAAGGTTTCAAGAGTGACAGGATGTACAGTCGAAAAAGGGACCTTAGGCAGGTAGTCAGGGTGGGGATGCAGAATCACTTTCACCAAGCCTGGGGCAAAGTCTAAGCAGGATGGCGATATTGACAGAGCCTGCATGTCCCCAATTCTTTTCAAGGAAGTTATAGCCATAAGAAAAACCATCTTTAGAGTCAGAAGTTTGTCAGACGCTGATTCTAACGGTTCAAAGGGGGTCTCAACCAGACCCTCAAGGACTAAAGCTAAGTCCCATGAAGGGATCTTGGTTCTAACAGGTGGCCTCAACCGCCTAGCCCCACGAATGAAGCGAGCGAGAAGAGGATGTTTCCCGAGCGACACCCCATCCACCAAGGCGTGGCAAGCCGAAAGAGCGGCCACATAAACCCTGAGAGTGGAGGGGCAGGTGCCTGATGACAACTTTTCTTGCAGAAAATCCAGAACTGAAGCAACTTGGCAGTTGACTGAATCCACATTATGTGTCGTACACCACCTTTCAAAGACACCCCATTTATTAGCATAAACTTTCCGAGTGGAGGAAGCCCTAGCACTTAGAATGGTCTCAATAACTGCAGGCGAAAGCCCCGTGTCCCTCAGTTGGTGCCCTTCAGGGGCCAAACATGAAGGTTCCACAGGTCGGGCCTGGGATGGAATATCGTGCCCTCTGCCTGAGACAGAAGGTCCCTCCTCGCCGGAATCGCCCACGGCGAGCCGTTGAGGAGAGACACTATCTCCGAGAACCACACTCTGTTCGGCCAACGCGGCGCTATCAATAAGAGGCAAGACCCTTGCTGGCGAACCCTGGCTAGAACTTCTGGAAGCAGAGCGACTGGAGGGAAGGCATACAGGCGCATTCTGGGCCATGTATGAGCCATCGCATCCAGACCCAGCGGGGCTGGGTGACCGAGAGAGAAGTAAAGGGGACATTGCGCTGTCTGACAAGAGGCGAAGAGGTCCACTTCCGCTCTGTAAAACCTGGTCCAAATCTGTTTGACTACTTCTGGGTGGAGTTTCCATTCCCCCGCATGTAATCTCTGTCTGGACAGTAAATCTGCTCCCACATTCAGCTGCCCCGGAATGTACACTGCTCTGAGTGACAAGAGCTTGTCCTGGGTCCAGAGAAAAATCTGTCTCGCTATCTTGTTTAGATCGCGTGAGCGCAGACCTCCCTGGTGATTTATGTATGAGACTGCCGCTGTGTTGTCCACCCGCACTAGGACATGACAGCCCCTCAAATGGGGAAGAAAGTACTTCAGGGCCAGAAATACAGCCATCAGCTCGAGGCAGTTGATGTGCCAGGCGCGCTGATGACCCTCCCATTCCCCTTGAGCTGGACGACCACTCAAGACCGCACCCCAGCCCATCAGGGAAGCGTCCGTCGTTAGCAGTTCGCGACGACAGGGAACGCCTAGCGTGGGACCCGAGGTAAGAAACCGGGGTCTGAGCCACATAGTTAGTGTGCGAAGCCCGCGGCGCGTCACCTTTATTAGCCTCTGGGGGTTGGCCCTTGGATGAAACCCCCTGGCCCTGAGCCACAACTGGAACGGTCTCATGTGCAACAGCCCCAAAGGAATCACCGTGGAAGCCGAAGCCATGAAACCTAACAATCTTTGGCACCGTCGAATAGTGAGATTTTGACCTAGCCTGACTTTCCTCAGGGTATGCAGAATGGTTTCGACTCGAGCGGGAGACAGATGTGCCCGCATCGTGTTCGAATCCCAAACTACCCCCAAATAAGTCGTTCTCTGGACAGGAGAAAGAACGCTTTTCTTGGCGTTGAGTCTCAGCCCGAGAGAAACCAGATGAGCTAGCACAATATCTCTGTGCTGAAGCGCCATCTCTCGCGATTGAGCTAGAATCAGCCAATCGTCGATATAATTCAAAATGCGAATGCCCTGGAGTCGCAATGGAGCCAGTGCTGCATCCATGCACTTTGTGTATGTGCGGGGTGATAAGGCTAGGCCGAATGGAAGAACCCGAAATTGGTAAGCTTCGCCCCCGAAAGCGAACCTCAGGAACTTCCTGTGTTGTGGCAGTATTTCTATGTGAAAATATGCGTCCTTCAGATCGATCGTGACGAACCAATCGCGATGTTGAACTTGCGACACGACCATCTTTATGGTTAACATCTTGAACTTGAGTGCTTTGACTAAACGGTTTAAGCCTCGAAGATCCAGGATTGGACGCAACCCCCCCTCCTTCTTGGGAACCAGGAAATATCTGCTGTAATAGCCTGACTCTCTCTCTGGAAGAGGAACATATTCTATGGCCCCTTTTTTCAAAAGAATCTGCAGCTCTTGTGACAGTACTTGCGCTGACTCCGGTCTCACGGAAGTGGAGACCACGCCGTTGAAACACGGAGGGCGCCGAATAAACTGGATTCTGTATCCATTCTGTACTGTGTTTAACACCCATGCAGAAATACCTGGCAGAAGTTTCCACGCTGCCAGGTTTTCTGATAGTGGTATTAATTTTAATATTTCCTGTTGAGGGGATATTAAATGTCCCGTGTCCTGGATGGAAACAGGATTTAGACACGGGAAATTTAACATTTCGCTGGAAACCGCTGCCCCCCGAATCGCCAGAGGCGGCGGAAGAGGAGAGGTTTCGTGAGGGTAGCGAGACGGAGCGAACAGATGTTTTATGACGCGCCCCGTCTCGCGGGGGGCTACCCCCACTAAACTGGGCGCAAGACCATCAGGAAGATTTTTTCTTTTGTGTTATAATGGTCCTGAGGTCTGCCCTGGGAGGCTGCTTAGGGCGGCGAGACGGTCCCCAGTCCTTACGAGGGGGAGCGCGACTCACTACACTTTGCTTTTTAACCTCCCTTGAAGGACCTGGGGGAGGTTGGGTGGATGGTAGCCCCTCCCCTTGAGTGCGGCGAGGAAGGAACTGTGTAAACGCTTCCTCGTGTTTTTTGGCTTCCCTGAATTTAGTGACGACAGAGTCAACTGCGCCACCAAATAAGCCCGTGGGGGAGATCGGAGAATCTAGCAGGAACACTCTCTCCTTATCCTTTATTCCTGACAAATTCAACCACAGATGCCTCTCCGTGCTCACCAATGCAGACATAGAACGGCCGATAGCGCGGGCCGTTTGCTTGGTAGCACGGAGAGACAAATCTGTAGCCCGGCGAAGCTCAGCAAAAGCTTCGCCGTCGATCGACCCCCCCGCACTCAGATCCTTCAATAGGTCAGCCTGGTAAGCCTGTAACACCGCCATGGTGTGCAGCGCTGCACCAGCCTGACCTGCAGCTTGATAAGCTTTCCCCACGAGCGTTGATGTTGTTCTACAAGGCTTCGTGGGGAGGACCGGTTTCTTAAGCGAAGATGCCGACCCAGGCGAGAGATAGCCCGCGAGCGTCTCTTCCACCTGCGGCATCTCCGTATACCCGCGTGCCTTCGCACCCACGATAGTCGAAAAAGTCGACGTCGAGGGCACAAACACACGCGAGGTATATGGTTTATTCCATGACCTAGATAGTTCGTCATGGAGGTCCTCAAAGAAGGGGAGAGACTGATGTTGCGTTCTCTCCCCCCCGCCGGACAGAAACCGATCCTCAAGCTTACTGCGTTTGGGGATCTCTTGTTCACGGGGCCAGTCAATCTGCAACCTGGCCACCGCGCGAGTAACCACTTCCAATAATTCCTCGACAGATTTACTACTGTGCGAGGAACGCTCGGAAAGTGGCTGCTCGAAGTCCTCAGACTCAAGAGATAATACATCCTCATCCCGCGCGCGAGCCGAAGAGGCACCGGAGTGCGCTTCGGGATCGCGCGGAGAGGGATGTGGATCTGGCAAATGAGCAGTCGAAAGGGACGGACCCGTCTCCTGCTCATCAGTCAAATCCATTCTAGAGCCCCACGGTTGTAATGCGGGTGCGGACTGAAAGAAGCCAAGCCGAGCACGCAGCATCTTAACTGTGAACAGCTCACAATGCTGGCACTCGCCCGACTCCAATGCAGCCAACGCGTGCTCTTCCCCCAAACACACAAAGCAGTAATCGTGTGTGTCCACGTCCGCTATCGGGCGAGAGCATGGAGGCACACAACGCTTCTGCTGACTCATTCTCTTTAACTGATAGTGTATTTCTTTTTCACTTGATCAAACAGAGATGAAAGGGAGAAATTCTGCACACTAACAGCTGAAAACTAACTCCTGACACAGATCTCGAGTTGAGTTTGAAGAGAAAGAGTTTTTAGTAGAGAGTTTTTTTTTTTTTTTCTTTCAGAGACTTTGCAAACACACCAAACATAGAGTTGGTCTGAAAACAAAAAGACCTGGTTTGCTCCAGCGGAAGCTCATCTATTTATAACCTCGTGCAGCAGGTGCGCCCGGTGACGTCACCAGCCGAGGCTATAGATACCTCCGGGTCAATTTCATTGACGTGTTTTCACACCATTTTCATAGCTGGTTATGTCAAAGACATCCCATTTGCATAAGCTTATGCAGCATTGAGTGTAGCTTTTGAAAGGGAACATGATTTCCTTAAATTGACTTAAGTCCCCTGTTGGATGGTAAAACACGACACCTGTTTGATTGCTTTGCCATTTCTTGCCATCACAAACACACTGTAGAGATTTTGAAGGTCAGAACTAAATTTTTTGGTGACTTGCATGAAAATCTTCATCCGTCTCAATTAAATTATGTGAACTGAATGTCTTTTAACATTGACACTTTAGTCGAAGATTTTCAACTCAACAATCAACACACAACTGAGTTTTGACCTCCAAAATCATTATACAGTGTATATTAAATTTAAATAAAAAATAAAAATTTCCTTACAAAACAGTTTGACTCAAGTTTGACTCTCTACTGCTTATTCATTATTGTTTATGTTACATGGTCCATGTTTACATTACAGTATAAAATTGTTCCTAAGTTTTCCCCTTTTATATAGATGGTAATGACTAAATATCCTCGCACACCGAAATTTTCACACGTTAAAAAAAAGATCAAGCACGTTTACACACAGCCTCTGAAACTTTCCTTCCTTCATCATAAAAAAAAATCTGATCAGGTTCAGTTTTCTGCATTTTTCGCATCCATAGCAAGCATTTAAAGAGGGGTTTCAAATTTCTGTGTTATTCATTTTTGTGTTAAAATTTTGAACATAAGTTGAACAGTTTAAAAAAGAAAGTGTGAACCTTCAAATTAGCCATTATAGTTCATAAAGTTTTGCTGGCGTTTGTATCTAATTGAGAAAAGAATGAATGTAAATTGAAAGATGTCGTCATTGAACGCATTTTGTGCCAAAGCAAATAAATGATCCACAGTTTAGCCACATAGGCTGATGTGATCCCTGAGTGAAGAGTTTTGAAAAAGTGATGAGTATTCAGAAATGTGTCCTAGCAGATGTTTAAAAAACCCTGTAATATCACTATTAGTAAGGGATCACTGTATAATATCAGTCTTTAAATGTGAGATATTTAAAGTGAACCTAAAGTATACTTGCAATAGTGTGATTTTAGCACAATTAAATATACTTAATGGATGTTTCGCAAAAGCGTTGTTTAGTGATATTGCGTCCTTGTGTTTCTGCTGTACGTCATCAGCAACTAAGTTCAATTACAATACTCAAGAACACATGTACAGAGGATGCACAAAAGTACCCGGATGTTATAAGATATATGAGTATAAATAACTCCATACAGATCTATTGTTTTACAAAAATAATCTATTGTTTACAAAAGGAGAAAACGTGTGTACTTTAATGAAAACTTGGACCATGTGACATAAACTGAAGTTAACAGCAAAAAAATATACTATAATGCTGACTGTTGTTAGTGTTTTTTGTTGTATGAGTTAAAAGTGTATATGTTGGGTGAATCCTCATTGTGTTCTGGAAGAATGAGTTGATTTAAGACATCAATGAAGTGTTTTGGTAGTTTTAGCACATTTTGAACGTGAAATTAACTGCTTTGCTTTGAAAGGTGTCCTAGCGATTGTAGCTGAGAGATAGACGTCAAACAGACTCAAACAAAGACCCAGAATTCTGTGGTGTTACAGCACTGTGGCTGCTGTAAATGGCTGCTGTACGGTTTCTTTATGAAATAACAGGCACAATGGCAAAGATATTTCTGCAAAAACTCCAAAGTAATGTTCGGTTGCAGTGAGAAAGTCACAAGAGACAACTAAAAAAACTCATGCGTGTATTTAGCCTAGTGTAGATCTGTTTGCTTACACATCCCCCAAACTCCATTTACATATGAATACAGGAAAGGCCAAAGCCATTGTCTCACAGGTGAGGAACAGGCCTAACAGAGCTGTTACACCCATGTCACAGACACAAACTTCTCATCCAAACTAGAGAAAACGCTGGGATTTACCTGGGAAAATTAAATCAATGTACACTTTTTCCAATCCCTACGACACATTTTTCAATACTTGGGTCACTTTTTTAAAACTCTTCTCACACTTTTTCACACAAATTCACACAACTGAATTTCAGCTTGGCACAGCAGTTATTTTAGTGTTCAAAATGCACTAAAACTACCAAAAAGGATTCTGAGGATTCAAAAGAATCACCCAATATTTCAATATGGTAATACTGCCTAGATGTAGCAAATTGTTTTGTTTTTTTTTAATTAATTTTAGTTAAGTTTTAAAACATAAGTTAGGGAGTTTTGAAAAGAGAATCAAAAAATTTTCAAATTGGCCTATACAGTTCATAATGTTTTGGTGGTGTTTGTGTTGAAGTAAGAAAATAATTCTTATAAATCGAAAGATGTCGCCATTGAATGTATTTTATGCCAAATCAATGATAAATTATGACTTTAGATGGCCCCACTTTATATTAGGGGGCCTTAACTACTATGTACTTAAATAGGTACAATGTACTTATTGTGTTCATATTGTATTGCAAAACACTTTTGCTGATATTGAGGTGGGATACGGGTAGGGTTAGGGTCAGGTGTGGTTGTATTGGTAAGTTTAAAGGTAGGGTTAGATGTAAGGGAAGTGTCAACAGTGTAATTACAAATGCAACTACATAAATTAATTACAGATGTAATTACATGCAGGTATATTTAAAAATGTAAGTACAATGTAAAGACATGTATGTACACAATAAGTGCATTGTATCAAATGGATAATTAAAATGTTAGTACATAGTAGTTAAGGCCACCTAATATAAAGTGGGTCCCTTTGGATTTTAAGATTTTATATTTCAGTATAATTCCTGCTTTAGCTGGTGTTAGTTTTTAAATTGCATTGCCATCCATTCAAAAGGGAAAAATTTAGGAATAATGTTATACTGTACTGGACCAAGGACCATGTAACATAAACTGCAGTGAATTATAGTGTAAGTCTTTTTTTGAAAAGAAAATTTTACAGAAGAAAACATTGTGTAATGATCATGTGTTTTAGGTCTGTGTTTTATGATTGAAAAAGTGTGTTTGTTGGGTCCTTTTTGGTAGTTTTAGTGCATTTTGAACACTAAAATAACTGCTGTGCCAAGCTGAAATTCAGTTGTGTGAATTTGTGTGAAAAAGTGTGTGAAGAGTTTTAAAAAAGTGACCCAAGTATTGAAAAATGTGTCGTAGGGATTGGAAAAAGTGTACATTGATTTAATTTTCCCAGGTAAATCCCAGCGTTTTCTCTAGTTTGGATGAGAAGTTTGTGTCTGTGACATGGGTGTAACAGCTCTGTTAGGCCTGTTCCTCACCTGTGAGACAATGGCTTTGGCCTTTCCTGTATTCATATGTAAATGGAGTTTGGGGGATGTGTAAGCAAACAGATCTACACTAGGCTAAATACACGCATGAGTTTTTTTAGTTGTCTCTTGTGACTTTCTCACTGCAACCGAACATTACTTTGGAGTTTTTGCAGAAATATCTTTGCCATTGTGCCTGTTATTTCATAAAGAAACCGTACAGCAGCCATTTACAGCAGCCACAGTGCTGTAACACCACAGAATTCTGGGTCTTTGTTTGAGTCTGTTTGACGTCTATCTCTCAGCTACAATCGCTAGGACACCTTTCAAAGCAAAGCAGTTAATTTCACGTTCAAAATGTGCTAAAACTACCAAAACACTTCATTGATGTCTTAAATCAACTCATTCTTCCAGAACACAATGAGGATTCACCCAACATATACACTTTTAACTCATACAACAAAAAACACTAACAACAGTCAGCATTATAGTATATTTTTTTGCTGTTAACTTCAGTTTATGTCACATGGTCCAAGTTTTCATTAAAGTACACACGTTTTCTCCTTTTGTAAACAATAGATTATTTTTGTAAAACAATAGATCTGTATGGAGTTATTTATACTCATATATCTTATAACATCCGGGTACTTTTGTGCATCCTCTGTACATGTGTTCTTGAGTATTGTAATTGAACTTAGTTGCTGATGACGTACAGCAGAAACACAAGGACACAATATCACTAAACAACGCTTTTGCGAAACATCCATTAAGTATATTTAATTGTGCTAAAATCACACTATTGCAAGTATACTTTAGGTTCACTTTAAATATCTCACATTTAAAGACTGATATTATACAGTGATCCCTTACTAATAGTGATATTACAGGGTTTTTTAAACATCTGCTAGGACACATTTCTGAATACTCATCACTTTTTCAAAACTCTTCACTCAGGGATCACATCAGCCTATGTGGCTAAACTGTGGATCATTTATTTGCTTTGGCACAAAATGCGTTCAATGACGACATCTTTCAATTTACATTCATTCTTTTCTCAATTAGATACAAACGCCAGCAAAACTTTATGAACTATAATGGCTAATTTGAAGGTTCACACTTTCTTTTTTAAACTGTTCAACTTATGTTCAAAATTTTAACACAAAAATGAATAACACAGAAATTTGAAACCCCTCTTTAAATGCTTGCTATGGATGCGAAAAATGCAGAAAACTGAACCTGATCAGATTTTTTTTTATGATGAAGGAAGGAAAGTTTCAGAGGCTGTGTGTAAACGTGCTTGATCTTTTTTTTAACGTGTGAAAATTTCGGTGTGCGAGGATATTTAGTCATTACCATCTATATAAAAGGGGAAAACTTAGGAACAATTTTATACTGTAATGTAAACATGGACCATGTAACATAAACAATAATGAATAAGCAGTAGAGAGTCAAACTTGAGTCAAACTGTTTTGTAAGGAAATTTTTATTTTTTATTTAAATTTAATATACACTGTATAATGATTTTGGAGGTCAAAACTCAGTTGTGTGTTGATTGTTGAGTTGAAAATCTTCGACTAAAGTGTCAATGTTAAAAGACATTCAGTTCACATAATTTAATTGAGACGGATGAAGATTTTCATGCAAGTCACCAAAAAATTTAGTTCTGACCTTCAAAATCTCTACAGTGTGTTTGTGATGGCAAGAAATGGCAAAGCAATCAAACAGGTGTCGTGTTTTACCATCCAACAGGGGACTTAAGTCAATTTAAGGAAATCATGTTCACTGTATAAAGTGTGACCTGCAATTGTTTCCTTAAAGAGTGATTTCTGCTTGATTTAAAACATAAAACACCAATACTTACCATAAAAATACACTATAATAAGATTTTGGAGGTCAAAACTCAGTTGTGTGTTGATTGCTGACTTGAAAATCATCAGTTGGTTAAATAACTAAAGTGTCAATGTTAAAAGTCATTCAGTTCACATAATTTAATTGAGACGGATAAACATTTTAATGCAAGTCACCATAAAATTGAGTTATCTCAATATATACAGTGAATATCTACAGTGTGTTTGAGATGAAGAAATGACAAATTAAACACACTGGTGTCGTGATTTACTATCTAACAGGGGACCGAGTCATTGTGTTTAACATAATCATTATTCAAAGAGGATCTGCAATTAATACATTAGAGAAATATTTCTGCTTGATTTAACTCTTAAAACTCAGTTATTGCTATAAAAACTCTAAATCTCTACAGTGTGTTTGAGATGAAGAAATGACAACGCAAACACACTGGTGTCGTGATTTACTATCTAACAGGGGACCGAGTCATTGTGTTTAACATAATCATTATTCAAAGAGGATCTGCAATTAATACATTAGAGAAATATTTCTGCTTGATTTAACTCTTAAAACTCAGTTATTGCTATAAAAACTCTAAATATCTACAGTGTGTTTATGGCAAGAAATGACAATGCAAACACACTGGTGTCGTGATTTACTATCTAACAGTGGACCGAGTCATTGTGTTTAACATAATCATTATTCAAAGAGGATCTGCAATTAATACATTAGAGAAATATTTCTGCTTGATTTAACTCTTAAAACTCAGTTATTGCTATAAAAACTCTAAATCTCCACAGTGTGTTTATGATGGCAAGAAATGACAAATTAAACATACTGGTGTCGTGATTTACTATCTAACAGGGGACCGAGTCATTGTGTTTAACATAATCATTATTCAAAGATGATCTGCAATTAATACATTAGAGAACTATTTCTGCTTGATTTAACTCTTAAAACTCAGTTATTGCTATAAAAACTCTAAATCTCTACAGTGTGTTTATGATGGCAAGAAATGACAAAGCAAACACACTGGTGTCGTGATTTACTATCTAACAGGGGACCGAGTCATTGTGTTTAACATAATCATTATTCAAAGAGGATCTGCAATTAATACATTATAGAAATATTTCTGCTTGATTTAACTCTTAAAACTCAGTTATTGCTATAAAAACTCTAAATCTCCACAGTGTGTTTATGGCAAGAAATGACAACGCAAACACACTGGTGTCGTGATTTACTATCTAACAGGGGACCGAGTCATTGTGTTTAACATAATCATTATTCAAAGAGGATCTGAAATTTATACATTAGAGAACTATTTCTGCTTGATTTAACTCTTAAAACTCAGTTATTGCTATAAAAACTCTAAATCTCCACAGTGTGTTTATGGCAAGAAATGACAACGCAAACACACTGGTGTCGTGATTTACTATCTAACAGGGGACCGAGTCATTGTGTTTAACATAATCATTATTCAAAGATGATCTGCAATTAATACATTAGAGAACTATTTCTGCTTGATTTAACTCTTAAAACTCAGTTATTGCTATAAAAACTCTAAATCTCCACAGTGTGTTTATGGCAAGAAATGACAACGCAAACACACTGGTGTCGTGATTTACTATCTAACAGGGGACCGAGTCATTGTGTTTAACATAATCATTATTCAAAGAGGATCTGAAATTTATACATTAGAGAACTATTTCTGCTTGATTTAACTCTTAAAACTTAGTTATTGCTATAAAAACTCTAAATCTCCACAGTGTGTTTATGGCAAGAAATGACAACGCAAACACACTGGTGTCGTGATTTACAATCTAACAGGGGACCGAGTCATTGTGTTTAACATAATCATTATTCAAAGATGATCTGCAATTAATACATTAGAGAAATATTTCTGCTTGATTTAACTCTTAAAACTCAGTTATTGCTATAAAAACTCTAAATCTCTACAGTGTGTTTGAGATGGCAAGAAATGACAACGCAAACACACTGGTGTCGTGATTTACTATCTAACAGGGGACCGAGTCATTGTGTTTAACATAATCATTATTCAAAGAGGATCTGAAATTTATACATTAGAGAACTATTTCTGCTTGATTTAACTCTTAAAACTCAGTTATTGCTATAAAAACTCTAAATCTCTACAGTGTGTTTATGATGGCAAGAAATGACAACACAAACACACTGGTGTCGTGATTTACTATCTAACAGGGGACCGAGTCATTGTGTTTAACATAATCATTATTCAAAGATGATCTGCAATTAATACATTAGAGAACTATTTCTGCTTGATTTAACTCTTAAAACTCAGTTATTGCTATAAAAACTCTAAATCTCTACAGTGTGTTTATGATGGTAAGAAATGACAACGCAAACACACTGGTGTCGTGATTTACTATCTAACAGGGGACCGAGTCATTGTGTAAATCATAAATAAATCAAAAGTGGTTTGTTTAAAAAAACTCATAAATGTATAAGGTGGTAAGGTGGGCCTTTTACACCCCATTTTACATGGGGCAAAAGTCACACATTATTTATACAAATACTTGAGCTAAAATGTTTTTTTTTTAATAATGTCTTAACACTTGTTTAAAAGAATAGTAAAGTTTGTACTATTTTCTGTTTATTTTGATAAATACAATAATATTCAATGAATATAGGCTACTGTCATTAAAATATGTTAAAATAAAAAATACAAAAACAAAACTTCTAATTACATTCTGGTTGTTTAGATTTTTAAATCCTTTTTTCTTGGATTCTGTGTAGAATTTAATTGTAATGTAATGCAAAGTTTGAAACTAGTCAAGGTATCTAGTAAAGAGATGTAATGCTTGTTCCTTTAGTAAGCAGCCTGTTAAACAGCAGAGTCTCTCTGGGACAGCAGGCCATTCAAACAATAGAGGAGTGTGTGTGAACGACGTGTGTTTAAGAGCCCTTACAGTTCCTGCTCCAGCCTACAGGGGAGCTGCTGAGTATGACCTTAAACACACACACACACTTAGGTCCCCACTTGGTCATAAGTTTTAAAAAAATTACCAGAGTGTTTTTACTTAATTTTCACATGATTTAAACACACACACTTGTAGGTCCCCACTTGGTCAAAAGTAAAAAAAATCACCAGAGTGTTTTTTTAGTGTTTTTACTTGATTTTAACATGATTTAAAGCATGACCAACAGGGGACCTGAAAAATGTCCCCTCTTGGCTCAGAGGTCCCCTGTTAGTGAGTGTGTTACGACACCAAGGTCCCCTGTTAGATAGGTAGACAAGTACACACACACACACACACACACACACACACAGACACAGACACAGACAGACACACACACACACACACACACACACACTACCCCTAAACCTACCCATCTCACACAAACACACACAGACACACACACTACCCCTAAACCTACCCATCTCACACACACACACACACACACACACACACACACACACACACACACACACACACACACTAACCCTAAACCAACCCATCACACACACACACACACACACACACTAACCCTAAACCAACCCATCACACACACGCACGCACGCACGCACGCACGCACGCACGCACGCACGCACGCACGCACACACACACACACACACACAACAACTAAACCTACACTGTAAAAAAAAATCCCCATAAAATTTGGGGTAAAAAAAACAGCAGCTGTGGTTGCCAGAACATTACCGTAAAAAATACGGCAGTAACGTTTTATGTTTTTAGGGACAGCACCATATAATTTAAAGGTTTATAATGCAATAATTACGGTTAAAAAATGTTTTATTTTACAGTTCAAAACCATATAATTTAAAGGTTAACAATGTAATAATTACAGCTAAAAATAAAGAAATTACTGTACATTTAAAAACGGTATAACTTAAAGGTTTATATTGTAATGATCATGTTTACACTATAAACTATTTATGGTAAAATAAATATAATTCATTGATTGAAATAACAGATATATTTCAATATGTTGGTAATTTAACATTATGTACCTTTGACATATACGTAAAACCACCAATCACAGTGGTGATGAGAATCACGTCATGAATCTAAGTTCATCACAAGCAGCTTTTAAGAAAACACATTTAGAAGGTGCTCAGTTTCATTCACTCAAACACTAAACACCATCATGGTAAAACACATGAAATTAAAAAAATGCAATAAACATTAATTTAACCCCTAATTTAACCTGCTAGCGTGACGTTTTCCAGCCAGCACAGCCACGTAGGCCCCACATCGGTTAGCCCAGATGAAATGAACACTGCTCAGCGTGCACACTACAGACTGTTAAGTGTAAAACTGAATCAGTGTTGGAGTTAATTAAGTAATTAAGTGATTAATTAAGTGATGATTGAGCATTAGTAAAGATAGCTCCTGTTAACAATCAGATTCACTGAAGGAAAGAGAAACAAGGACTAAAACTGACTTCAGCCACAGCTTTAGATGAAATCAACTGAAGATAAAAGACATTCAATCTCTGAAGATCTCAGCAGAGGAGGATTAAACAACTCCACAAACAGCATTACCAGCTTCACACATTACTAACCAGACTGACTTTATTTCTGTAGAGCTGCTGTATTTCTCTCATTGAGCTCTTATTTGTGTTGAATTTTAGTTGGGCAGTTTGATGAATTTTTAACATTATTGTTTCTCTGGCTGTTGTAACTGAGTTAGTTATGGCAGGAAAAACAAGAGTAAACACAATCAGATGCTGTCGGCTACACAGTGACAAGAATATGATCATTGTATAGTGATTTAATTCACTGATCTTATGGCTGAGTTTGAACAATATATTATTAGCTTTGTTTTAATTGTGATTCCAGGAAATATCCAAATCGGTTTTAATCAATAAAGCTGAATAAGTTTTAGAAGTGATTAGTGTACAATCTACTTTAACTCCTGCAAGATTAACTCACACATAGACATCAAGAATCATCCTATAAATCTCAACAATGGTGACATGCTTCAATTACAATGCATTCTAGTAGCCATGGATGAGTTTTGCATGATGTACCCAGAATGCATTGCGGCATGAAGCATGTCACCATTGTTGAGATTCATAGGCTGATTCTTGATGTCTGTGTGTGAGTTAAACTAGTAGGAGCGAAAAGAGCTTAGTGTACAATGTGCTGTAAATCGTATTCAGCTTTTCTGCTTAAAATTGTGCCGCATATCTTGAATCACAATAAAACTAATTTAATATTATATTGCTCATACTCAGTCAGGAAATTCACAATGAATTAAATCACTACACAATAATCATATTCTTATTATTAAGTAGCCGACAGCAAATGGTTGTGTCTAGCTTTTCTTGCCACAGCAAATTCAATTACATCAGTCAAAGAAACATTAACATTACAAATTTGTCAAACTGACCAATTTAAGAAAGCACTGATCACCATGATGGTGACATAAAAAACAAAACAATGTAAACACAAAATCAACAAAAAAAAAACTGTTAATTCTCAATAAGAGCTTCTGTAGACGTCTGACAGAAATAAAGTCAGTCTGGTTAGTAATGTGTGAAGCTGGTAATGCTGTTTGTGGAGTTGTTTAATCCTCCTCTGCTGAGATCTTCAGAGATTTAATGTCTTTTTAATAGTCAGTTGATTTCATCTAAGGCTGGGGCTGAAGTCAGTTGTAGTTCTTGTGTTTTTCTTCAGTGATTCTGAAGATTTCAGGTGTTCATCATTAATGCTCAATCATCACTCAATTAATCTCTTAATTATCTCATTAACTTCAACACTGATTCAGAGTTACTTATAACACTATATGAGTGTGGATTATATAAACACTGAGCAGTGTTAATGTAACACTGGGACATTTGCAGTGTGTCTCATAGTGTGATACTTTTGTATCCTTTTTGTATAGTTTTAGCCTGGTTGTCACTGCCATTCACAGCTATGTAGAAGCACGTGCAGGAAGTTTTTATTGATTTATTTCTGCTTATGAGGTCCGTGACTTTATTTTCATTCCAGGGTGACTGTAAAAAGTAATTCATTAATTATTCATTTATTTATTATAATATAAAATATCACAGGACAAAGTGAAATTCCACAATGAAAAACACAATGTCGAATAATCTAATAAGATCCTACAGGACAAAGTGAAATTCCAATAGGATTTTTTGACAAGGGCGATTCTTACCATTTACAACAAATAAATCGTTTTTAAAAACTGTAAGTCCAGGTGACCGTTGATGGTTGCCATGGTAACCGAGAACATTCAAGCTGCTGGAGAGGACATTTCTCTCCGTCTCTCATAAGTTAGGCTATATAAAAAAAGTTTAACAACTGTTTCAAATTGGTTAAGTAACATTACCCACAGTCTACTTTAATTACTTGTGTTATATGTGTATTTATGAGTGATTATGTCTACATTGAACACACGCAAAATCTGCGACAGTAAACAGATGTATACGTTCTATTTCTGACGCACAGGATCTGCGCCAGTGTAGACAATTTCTCTTTTTTGAGAGAGAGTTTTTTCATCATTAGCTACAAGTCACACCACAGACAACCTCAGCTGGTAATCTATTAATATTGTTTAACATGATTTCATACTGATATTTTTGAGTTCTGCTCCTAATGGATCAACATCATAACAGCCTTAAAGTGAGACACTGACTTCCACTCTGGATTAAGTTCAAAATGAATAAAACAGTACAAATGGATATGAGGTCTTTATGAATTATCATTTGCAGCTGTATTGTATTATTGTCTTCATGTTGATTTCTGTCATTGCAGATATAAATATAACACTGCCGGAAGGATGCACCGTAAGTTGAGTTTCTGAAACTGAAGTTTTAGAGTTGGACCCACAGCTCCTGTCAATAGCCATGTTTCCATCCATGTATTTTATGCTAATTTGGGGGTATTGCATAAGATTATGTGATTGGATAAATGGACTAATCAATCTCATCACACGTAAAATTTAGTTTTAGTGATTTAAATGATTTGTGTCAAAATGATTTGGTACAATAACCTCCGAGAGTCATAATCATAGACATCAGGCATTCAAACAAAAGATAACATGACAGTGTTTATTGTTGCGTTTCGTCTGTGAGGAGCAAGTCATTTATTATGCAAGAAAAAGAGCCAGCCCAGCAGGCACAGGATGTAGACTCCAACATCGGACAGACATTGGATTTTGGTGGAAAATTAAAGTTGGGTTGGCGTCTAAATCCAACGTTTGTTTGACATCAAGCTCCAACGTTGGGCAGAATTTCAAATTTTGGTCGGAATAAATACACAAAAACAAAAAGTAAAGGTTAAATGCATAGCAGTTAACTTACAACCAGCTTCACTTATTACTAACCAGAGTGACTTTATTTCTGTCAGGCGTCTACAGAAGCTCTTACTGAGAATTAACAGAGGTTTAGATGTTAATGTTTTGTTGACATTTTTTTGTTTGCAGTGTTTGTTTTAGTTGGGCAGTTTGACCTTTCAACATTAGTTTTTCTCTGGCTGCTGTAACTGTGTTTGTTATGCGAAGAATTGTGTTCAGACATGATGTCAGCTATTTGATAATGATAAAGAGATGATCATAATGTAGTGTTTGATTCACTGATTTGATTCACCGTTATTTGTTTAGATATTTTTGTCTAATTATAGATTGTAACAATCCTGTGATTGTTTTAATCTGAGGGATTGTATACCAAACATTTATAGAGACACACACAGACATTAAAGAATCAGTGTATGAATCTCAATAACGGTGACATGCTTCATGCCGCAATGCATTCTGGGTACATCATACAAAGCTAGTCTATGGCTCCCAGAATGCATTGCGGCTTTAAGCCATCTCACCATTGTTTAGATTCGTAAGCTGATTATTGATCTCTGAGTGAATCTAATAGATGATGGAGATCAAAATGGTTAGTAGACAATGAAGAATTGCAGGCTTGCTGTAATTAATATTACAAATGATAACTTATCAAAAGATTAGATTCTGGATGACATCAGAGAAATAGTCCACTTTATGATGATTATGTCTTTATCATCAAGTAAGACAATTTCATCTGATGACAAAAAACACAGTTGCAGCAGCCAGAGTAAAAACTAATGTTAAAAAATCAAGTCAAACTACCTAACTAAAGTAAACATTACTAAACTATTATTTTCAATAAAACATCAACATCTAAACCTCTGTTAATTCTCAGTAAGAGTTTCTGTAGACGTCTGACAGAAATAAAGTCAGTCTGGTTAGTAATGTGTGAAGCTGGTAATGCTGTTTGTGGAGTTGTTTAATCCTCCTCTGCTGAGATCTTCACAGATTTAATGTCTTCTTTTATCTTCAGTTGATGAAAGCAACTTTTTTATGTTCATTTCTCTTTCCTTCGGTGATAACAGCAGGTGTTCATCAGTGTTTGAATTCACTTACTTATTTTCGCTCACTATCAGTAAACTAGTGTAGGGAATAGTGAATGAGGGTATAGGGTGTGATTTGGAGCACAGCCTCTGAGTGTCGACTTTGAGCACCGTTAATTCACGGTATATTCCTGTTGGAATATTATAAATATTACCCAGAATGCATCGTTTTTTACGGTATATTACTGTTTTAATGGAAAACAGCATTTTACTTTCAAAATTTTGACGTTTTTTTACAGCATTTGTTTTCTACACTGAAAATACAGTGCACGCAGAAATGTCCTCAGCGTTTACTCGTCTTTCACCCTCATGCCATCCGAGATGTATACAATTTTATTTCTTCATATGAACACAGAAAAATAAATAATCTCTGCTAATGAAAACTCATTTGGGTTCCTAAAAGTTCAAGGATCAAACCAATGAATGAATCAATGTCTTCTGAAATGAAACGATAAGTGTTTGTAAGAAAAATAACAATATTTTAAATTTTTTTAAACTGTAGACTATCTCTTCCGACCAGCAGTCATCTGCGCGTGCGTGCGAGGGTTGAGTTCACGCTTGACGTAACTTGAAACGTGGCACGCCGAGGTCATGCGGATGTCGGAAGCTGTCGGTTTTTATTTTGTTAATGCTCACAACAGTATACAAACAATAACATAATATATGATAATAGCAATGAAAAACAAACAAGACTTGAAGACAGAGACTGCAGTTCATGCGTGTGTTTCAGATGAAACTTGCGCGAGAACGTCATGAAAGCTTGAAGCTTCTTTACTCATGCATGCACTGGTAACAGCTGATTGGAAAAAGAAAAGATTAGTAAATTATGAGAACATTTCTTGGTGTACTTTTTATTTTAATAAATAATAATACAACATATCAAAAGACATGGGATTCATCTTAAGATCCATCAGTGGAAATAACGATAAAGAAGAGGAACAAGAAGACGAAGACAAGCAAGAGAAACAAAAAAGGGACAAAACGTGCCTCTTTCTGTCCGGATGTTATTATTTGAAATTAAAAGTTTATTTTTTAAAAATGAATAAGAAGTGTCCAATCTGTTTTGGATTAAGTTGTTTTACAAATAAATATTTCAGAGTGATATCAGATTTTGTACATGTTTATTGTACTTATTGTACCCTGTAACTACACGAAACAAGAGGGGAACAAGAACCACTTTAATTTACAGCCTGTAGATTCATACTTACCCTGTAACTACACAGATAATTACCCCTTAATTAAAAAATACTTACAGTATAAATAATGTGTTAATTTTTCCTGATAGTTACCCCTTTATTCCCCCAATATATCATATTGTTCCCTTATACCTACACATACTTACTTTATAGTCACACTATAATTACAGAAAAATATGCTGTAAATTCTCTTTAATTACACAATACTTTCCGGATATATATATATATATATATATATATATAAAAACATATATACAGTATATATATATATATATGTTTTTTTTAGTTTATGTTTTTTTTTGCTCAAGTTAAACTTGCAACTTTGGATTGGAAACAGATAATTAGTTCAAAGAGTAGTGCAATAGAAGTAGCAACTGTTATGTGAAATATGAATGTGCTTTCCGAGATTTGTGTTGTGTGTCTGTATAACATCACTGAACCTTCACAGTGGCCTTCAGTGCACTAACAATACATGTTTGGTTCTCTGTTCATGTTGAAAACATGATCAAAATCAACAAATACTGCTTTCACAATTGTGATTTCAGGGTCAGAACTGCTTCCAAAATCTTCTTGAGCAAATAGAGAACATCACATCTCAAGTGCTCTCTGTGACTGTAAGTCTTCAAGAGAAAAATGATATCAAATATTTGTCAGTTCCATAATGTAGATAATAGATTATTGACATGATTACCAGTGCTGTCTTACTGGCTCTGTTGATATTTACTGGGACTCTGTTTATCTGATCATTAAACTAGACTGTGACCAACATTTTGACTATGGCCTTCAACGCTTCAGAGAAGATTTTCGAGTCATCCTCATCAGTCAGCCCAGCTAAACTCGCCTCCTATGGAAACCTTGTGTTGAAAACCAGTGAGAAACTCATTTCTACATTGGTGAAGCCGACAGTCACGAGTGACAATGTCAGTTTTACTCTTGCCGCTGTAGGTGAGTGGAGAAACTGTTATTATTGATGATGAAACTGAGATTATATATGATATCAGGTAGTTTATGTAGAGAGCAGCTGTGGATCACACGTGACAGACGGCAACAATAATTAATGCAGCTACAGCAAATATATTACTGTGGAGAATTATAAAATGTTTTAAAAGAGATGAGAAAACACTGTCTGTATCTTTTGTTGTTGATGTCAAAAGTCAGCATTTTGTTGCAAATTCATCCATCATTTGGTAGAAGCTCATTAAATTAGAGAGAAGCCAGATGGGCATGTTCTGTCCTGAAAAACACTCATCCTCAAAAAAACATGAAAAATGTTTGAATTGAAATACATTTTGGACATTTGGATTTGGAAGCAAAACCAGTTGGGAACTGAAGCACTGGAGTATTCAGTGTACTGTAAGATCTGACCTTTGACCTGCAGATGACCTAACAGTTAACCCTTTCACTGTCACTGTCCCGCTACTGCAGGTGTGCAGAACTGCACTTATAAAGCATTTATTTTTCTCTGTTTATGGTAATTTCAACATTTACTAATGCATTATTAAAATCTTGTTAATATTAGTACATGCACTGTCAACTAACATGAACAGACCATGAACAGCTGTATTTGTATTAACTAACATTAACAAAGATTTACTAATGCTGAACAGAGGTGTTGTTTATGGTTAGTTCATGTTCACTAATGCATTAACTAACATTAATACAACCTTATTGTAAAGTGTTACCGCATTGTTGGTGAAAATCTGTTTACGAAAAAAAAATACTGTAATTTGTAAAAACTTTTGTTTATGATGTTGTAAGTTATATCAGCTGATTGTCCTTGTTAATGGCTTCTTTTGCACCAATTTGTGTTTAGGTTAACACTTTTGCAAAAACTAACATAAGAATCCCAGAGTCAAACTGGCCAACTAAAGCAAACACTGATCACCATAATGGTGAACAAATATTTTCAATAAATCTTCAAAATCTAAACCCCTGTTCATTCTCAAAAAAGAACTTTAGACAAACGACAGAAATAAAGTCAGTCTGGTTTGTAAGAGAGATTTAATGTATTTTCAGTTGATTTCATCTAAAACCGTGGCTGAAGTCAGTTGTAGTTCTTGTGTTTCTCTTTCCTTCAGTGATTCTGCTTATTATCATCAGGTGTCTTCAATAATCAAACAATCATCACTAAATTAATCACTTCAGTATCTTATTAACTCTAACACTGCTTCAGTGTTACTTTAACACCTGCTGGTGGTTCCCATATGAACACTGAGTGGTGTTAATTCAACACTGGGAAATTTACTGTAGCTTTGAGCACCGACCGGCTCTACATTCCAAGGATTTACACCTCAGTTCCTGTGGTATTGGGTGAACAATACCAGCGCGTGTCATTGAGCAGAGAGAAATCAGCTTCTCTTTTGAATAAACAAGGTTTCCGACTTGAGGATAAAAAAAAAATCCATATCCATAGATTAAAAATGTAAAAACTAAAAACTCTCGTAGTATATACAAAGTGGAAACAAGTGAAACAAGTACTAGAAGAACACGCAACAGAAATGGAGCTACTGAAAGGCAGACACTCGCTTCAGAGCCATTAGTAAACATGAAGGGTCCAAACTACATCGGAGATGAAAACCAATCAAGTCATTTTATTTGTTTGTATATTGGACTTTCATAATAGAAAAAAAAAAAAACATAAATATTGTACATGAATTAATATGGCACATTACTAAATGTTTGTTTTTAATCAGAGGGTCAAGTCTTCATGGTTGGACCAAATGTCAGCTTAGGTAAAATCCCTCGACTTGACACAACAAATTCTTCTGTGGACATTGATCTCATTGGGATCTCCAAGAACAACTATGAAACAAGTATGTGAAATGTTTCAGTGTGAATGAATAAGAAATCGAAGAAAGAGACATCATAGCACTAAACTACATTCATTTGTAGGTTTTGTTTTCATTGTTGTTTTTACATAGTTTCACATTTCTGTTTCTGTCACACAGGATCAGCTGCTGTGGCTTTCATGAGTTATAACACAATGGAGAATCTACTGAAGCCCGACTTCTTCAACACATCAAATGACACGATTAAAACCATGATGTCCACTGTGATCTCAGCTACTCTTCCCAAAACCACCAACACTAAACTCACCAAACCAGTCAACTTCACCCTCAAACACATCAGAGTGAGAGGCTGAAATGTGCTTTTGTCCAACCTGAGAACTGATGAACATCTGAAAACATCTAATATTCAGTGTTGTAATATTTTCTGCATGTTCTTTCTTCTTTTTGCAGGAGTTTGACCCCAGCGGTTCTCTGTCCTGTGTGTACTGGAATATCAGTGAGTGGATTGTAGATGGTTGTTCTGTTTTAGAGACCAACAGCAGATTCACTGTGTGTTCCTGTGTTCATCTGTCCACATTCGCTCTCATCATGCAAACCAGCCCATCAGAGGTACGAGAACATTTATAGAGAGCATTGAAGAACAACACAGATTTGGCACTCATGTACTCTGACATGTTTTCTCAGAGCGACTCACTGATGGAGCTGTTGAATTTGGTGTGTGTGCCCGTGGGGCTGGTGTTCTTCAGTTTGGCCTTGTTGACCTTTGCCCTTTGTCAGTGGAGTCCTGGAGTTAATAATGTGGCTCGAATCAACCTCTGTGTGAGTCTGTTGTCGGCTCACCTTCTGTTCCTGCTCACACAACAGTTCCTGAGCCTCATACGCCCTCAGAAGGTGAGAATGATGAAGGAGCCCTACAGCTCAGCACAGCCTCACTGAGAATCATCATAACCGTCTCTCATGCTCTCCAGGTGTTGTGTGACGTGATATCAGGTGTGCTGCACTTCCTCTTTCTTTCCGGCTTTGTGTGGATGTCCATTGAAGCTGTGCTGCTCTTCATCTGTGTGAAGAACCTATCACAGATCAGCTCCAAAAAGAGGGAGGTGCTTAGCAGTGGATTCCTGTGTGTGATTGGATATACGGTTGCTCTGGTTGTGGTGAGCGTGTCTGTCGGGCTGTTTCCTGAAGGCTACGGCAGCGAACAGTGAGTTGTTGTTTTTTTGTAAATTAATTCAATTAGAATTAAATAAAGCAGCTCTGGACTATTGTGACATTTCTGCCATCTGATTAAAGTACATTTTACATGCACTGTATAAAAGAGATAAGATAACACCAGAAATAGTATTTTTGAATAAATTCTTTCAGTTCACTTATTGTGTTTTCCTCTAAACAGCTGCTGGATTAAACTAGATAAAGGTTTTATCTGGAGTTTTCTGGGTCCTGTTTGTGTCATACTAGCAGTAAGAACATGTATTATTTATCATGATTTTAATTTATATTAAAGGGAAAACAGGGTGATTTAATTTTTATTTTTCTACTTTTCAGTTAAACACGATTCTCTTCATCTGCATCATCATCAATCTGAACTCAACTCTCAAAAATCTGAACGCTGAAGTTTCACAGATGAAACAAACCAAGTAACAAACATTATGATTTGAACACTCGCATAGAAAAACTCTATGTCAACTAACACACATTAAATGTTAGTTCTATCACAAAACATGCATGAAACAAAATACAATACAAGAGACCAAAGACAGTAATAATCATGCACACAATGTCCTGGAATGCATTTTCTTACAGAGAAGGTTTCTTATGAATGAATGTGGAAGAGTCCTTTTTATGGGCACTATGTGTGTTTCACTAGGAATGTGGAGTGATAGTTGACGTCATATTTTGGTTGAAAATGAAAATCGAGTTGACGTCTTAACCCAATATTTGTTTGACGTCAAGCTCCAACGTCAGAAAGACGTTGAATTTTAGTTGGAATAAACTTCGCACTAACCAGATTGACTTTATTTCTGTCAGACGTCTACAGAAGCTCTTATTGAGAATTAACAGAGGTTTTGATGTTAATGTTTTGTTGAAAAAAATAACTTGGTTTGAAGTCACCATTATGGTGATCGGTATTTACTATAGTTTACTATAGTAACTTCACTTTTTAAAAAAAATGACGTCTGCCCAACGTTGGAGCTTGATATCAAACAAACTTTGGATTTAGACTAGTGGTAGCAAAATGAAGCTTCAAAAAGGTTTGAAGCTTTCCAGCCAGATGTGTTGCAAAGTGGTTCATTTCTTGATGCTTCAAATGCACACTTGAGTCTCCTGCTGGTCAATGCAAAAATGGTGCTTAAAAATGATCAGGACTGTGACAGTGCAAATACGTGCTCACAAAGGCTTGATATATTAACACACACCCACACACATATAAAACAAAGTGAAAGTGATTAAGGTGGACTTGAGAGAGGGCAGTGGAAGTGCTTGTGTAGTTTGACACGTCATATAGTCGAAGCATCCCGCCAAAAGTGAACCCTTTCTCGAAGCGCTGCACTCAAACAAGGGTTCGAACGTCATCGGTGACGTCACTTCACTGAAACAATACAATAATCGATAGGGAGCTCCAATCGTGCCTGACGTTCTTGACACACGCTTCGAAGCCTCTGTATCAGGCGTAATATCACTAATTTAGACGTCAAACCAATTTTCATTTTCAACCAAAATCCAACATCTGACTGATGCTGGAGTCTTCATACTGTGCCAGCTGGGACTCTTCAGAGATTGTCCACCGATATCTTGGTGTCTCGTTTGTTGCTGATTGTTTTTTTTTAAAGATTATTTGTTAAACATAACAAACATTTGTGTCTGATTTGTCTCAGTCATTGCTCTTTCTTTCTCTCAGGACAATGACATTTAAAACACTGGCTCAGTTTGTGGTTCTTGGTTGCTCCTGGATTCTGGGTTTCTTCACTAATGGCAGGACGGAGCTGGAGATCCTCTTCCTGATCTTGAACTCCCAGCAGGGAACCTTCATCTTCCTGGTCTATTGTGTCCTCAATGAGGAGGTCAGACATCACTCAATTTACCACCATATTCCATTTAAAACTGAATATGAAAGACAGTTGTTTTCATGCAGGTCCTGTTCTTCTTTTGGCAACCCGTGTCTTTTAGAGGGAAATGTCAGAGGCAGTTGTTTAATCTGTTACTATTCTCCCATTTCCTTCCTGTGGGAACATTCAAATGATCCAAAACAATGCAAACTCCAATTGTCAAAACTTCTAATTTAAACAGACACTGTAAAAATTAGAATTCTGGGCTGACATCGACAATTCTGCATACACTTGGCCAAAAATATTAATTTCTTATTTTAAATTAGTTTATTGTATAATGGTATTTTTATTAGATGTTTTAATTACATTCAATAATTTTACTGAATCTAACATTTTAAAAAATACAAGCCAATAAAATAAAATAACCCCACTTTTATTTAAAGTAACACAAACATTTTACAGAAAATACAGGCCTATATTAAATATCAATATATTAATATTGATATATTATTCTTAATTCAGTTCTATGCAACAGAATCAGATTTAACAGATTTGTTGTTGAACAAATATCAAAATAACAAAGCTATTATCATCAAGGCTTGTGAGCAGACAGCAGGGAGTGGATCAGTGAATGAGAGGGCAGCGTCATTTCACCAGCGTTGCCCAGCACGGCTATACCACATCATGAACAGCACACAGTAGAGCTATACCACATCATGAACAGCACAGTAGAGCTATACCACATCATGAACAGCACACAGTAGAGCTATACCACATCATGAACAGCACACAGTAGAGCTATACCACATCATGAACAGCACAGTAGAGCTATACCACATCATGAACAGCACACAGTAGAGCTATACCACATCATGAACAGCACAGTAGAGCTATACCACATCATGAACAGCACACAGTAGAGCTATACCACATCATGAACAGCACACAGTAGAGCTATACCACATCATGAACAGCACAGTAGAGCTATACCACATCATGAACAGCACACAGTAGAGCTATACCACATCATGAACAGCACAGTGGAGCTATACCACATCATGAACAGCACAGTAGAGCTATACCACATCATGAACAGCACAGTAGAGCTATACCACATCATGAACAGCACAGTGGAGCTATACCACATCATGAACAGCACAGTAGAGCTATACCACATCATGAACAGCACACAGTAGAGCTATACCACATCATGAACAGCACAGTGGAGCTATACCACATCATGAACAGCACAGTAGATCTATACCACATCATGAACAGCACACAGTAGAGCTATACCACATCATGAACAGCACACAGTAGAGCTATACCACATCATGAACAGCACAGTAGAGCTATACCACATCATGAACAGCACACAGTAGAGCTATACCACATCATGAACAGCACACAGTAGAGCTATACCACATCATGAACAGCACACAGTAGAGCTATACCACATCATGAACAGCACAGTAGAGCTATACCACATCATGAACAGCACACAGTAGAGCTATACCACATCATGAACAGCACAGTAGAGCTATACCACATCATGTACAGCACAGTAGAGCTATACCACATCATGAACAGCACAGTAGAGCTATACCACATCATGAACAGCACAGTAGAGCTATACCACATCATGAACAGCACAGTAGAGCTATACCACATCATGAACAGCACAGTAGAGCTATACCACATCATGTACAGCACACAGTAGAGCTATACCACATCATGAACAGCACAGTAGAGCTATACCACATCATGAACAGCACAGTAGAGCTATACCACATCATGAACAGCACAGTAGAGCTATACCACATCATGTACAGAACAGTAGAGCTATACCACATCATGAACAGCACAGTAGAGCTATACCACATCATGAACAGCACAGTAGAGCTATACCACATCATGAACAGCACAGTAGATCTATACCACATCATGAACAGCACAGTAGAGCTATACCACATCATGTACAGCACAGTAGAGCTATACCACATCATGAACAGCACAGTAGAGCTATACCACATCATGAACAGCACAGTAGAGCTATACACTCACAGAAATATTTCACCCAAAATTTAAGATTTATGTAATTTTATTAAATGACAAATTCCCATTTATATTTTTTTCATAATTTTAACACAAATCTACCAAATAAACTTTACACAATTTATTTTCATTAGGATAATAAAACCTATATATTTAAAATACATAAAGTTTATTGTATAAATTGCATAATAATTAAGAGAACTAAATCAGGATAATTAAAAAAGTTAAATAACATTTATTTGAATCATGTTAAATGTATATTCATGGCAGAGTTAGTTTTTATGCATTTACATCTATTTGATTTTATTTAAAAACTCATATTTTTAAAATCTATACATTAAAAGTAAATAAACTCTAAAAGATTTAATCAATTTTACAATTTATTTAATGCAATTAGTTAATAAATACTAACATTGTTTGAATAATAAGAGTTATAAAACAAACAAGATTCTGTTATTTAAAGTTTATGTGATTGGTTTTCATCAAAGTTATGAAAAAAAATCCATTTGGGAAACAGGAAACGACGTCACTTTCGCTGGACACAAGCCCTCGAGATATTGTGGGAATCCGTCACACACATCCCACTGAGCAAAGGCGTACGTTGAAAAGACGTCCACTGAGGAGCCAGAATGAAAGTTTTTATGACGTCTGTTTTTGACGTGTTCTGCACGTCCGATATAAACGCTCATGGAACCTCAAGGTTAAAAACTAGTTCAAATTATGGACATATTTTCCATTTGTAATTGCAAAGCAACTCACAGACAGTGTGTGTTTGTCCAGAAATCATGAAAATAAAAGAAACTTAGCTCAAACCTTTAGACACTTTAGACAACTTAGCATCTGTAATTCACACATCTTTGGATCGTGAGAGAATCGTGGGATTCAATCCAGGATCTTCTTGCTGTGAGGAGACAGTGTTTCCCACTGAGACACTGGTGCTGCCCTTAATCACAGACATAAGACACACTTTGACTATTTCTGTCAGACGTCTACAGAAGCTCTTACTGAGAATTAACAGAGCTTTAGATGTTGATGTTTATGTTTCATTTGAAGTCACCATTGTGGTGGGAAGCGTTTGCTTTAGTTGGGCTCTTGGTCCCTGTACTTGAGTTAGCTTTTCTTTGGATGTTATAACTGTGTGTGTGAAACACAATAGTTATGGCTGAGAAAGCAAAGATAAAGTGACTTCAGGTGTTGTCAGCTCCTTGTTGATGACTAAATCATCAGAAGTCTAGAATCTGATGTTGTGCTTTTGAGTTTTATTTTCTTGTTTGGCAAATAATAATTTGTTTATATACTATAACCTTGTGAATCTGCTGTATTGACACCAATAGCAATAAACAAATCACTCATATTGAAAGATGATAAAACAGCAGGTGCACATTGTTTTGAGCAAATATTTCTCATAGTCACACACAGACATCAAGATTTTGCATATGATTCACAACAACGGTGACAATCAAGCTTGAGTTTTGTACTTTGAAGCTACCCATCATGCATTACAGCATGAAGTTTTTTTTTATGATTGTCACCGTTGTTGTGAATCATATGCAAAATCTTGATGTCTGTGTGTGACTATGTGAAATATTTTCTCAAAACAATGTGCACCTGCTGTTTTATCATCTTTCAATATGAGTGATTTGTTTATTGCTATTGGTGTCAATACAGCAGATTCACAAGGTTGTAGTATATACACAAATTATTATTTGCCAAACAAGAACATAAAACTCGAAAGCACAACATCAGATTCTAGACTTCTGATGATTTAGTCATCAACAAGGCGCTGACAACACCTGAAGTCACTTTATCTTTGCTTTCTCAGCCATAACTATTGTGTTTCACACACACAGTTACAGCAGCCAAAGAAAAGCTCACACAAATACAGGGACCAAGAGCCCAACTAAAGCGAACGCTTCCCACCACAATGGTGACTTCAAATGAAACATAAATATCAACATCTAAAGCTCTGTTAATTCTCAGTAAGAGCTTCTGTAGACGTCTGACAGAAATAGTCAAAGTGTGTCTTATGTCTGTGATTAAGGGCAGCACCAGTGTCTCAGTGGGAAACACTGTCTCCTCACAGCAAGAAGATCCTGGATTGAATCCCACGATTCTCTCACGATCCAAAGATGTGTGAATTACAGATGCTAAGTTGTCTAAAGTGTCTAAAGGTGTGAGCTAAGTTTCTTTTATTTTCATGATTTCTGGACAAACACACACTGTCTGTGAGTTGCTTTGCAATTACAAATGGAAAATATGTCCATAATTTGAACTAGTTTTTAACCTTGAGGTTCCATGAGCGTTTATATCGGACGTGCAGAACACGTCAAAAACAGACGTCATAAAAACTTTCATTCTGGCTCCTCAGTGGACGTCTTTTCAACGTACGCCTTTGCTCAGTGGGATGTGTGTGACGGATTCCCACAATATCTCGAGGGCTTGTGTCCAGCGAAAGTGACGTCGTTTCCTGTTTCCCAAATGGATTTTTTTTCATAACTTTGATGAAAACCAATCACATAAACTTTAAATAACAGAATCTTGTTTGTTTTATAACTCTTATTATTCAAACAATGTTAGTATTTATTAACTAATTGCATTAAATAAATTGTAAAATTGATTAAATCTTTTAGAGTTTATTTACTTTTAATGTATAGATTTTAAAAATATGAGTTTTTAAATAAAATCAAATAGATGTAAATGCATAAAAACTAACTCTGCCATGAATATACATTTAACATGATTCAAATAAATGTTATTTAACTTTTTTAATTATCCTGATTTAGTTCTCTTAATTATTATGCAATTTATACAATAAACTTTATGTATTTTAAATAAATAGGTTTTATTATCCTAATGAAAATAAATTGTGTAAAGTTTATTTGGTAGATTTGTGTTAAAATTATGAAAAAAATATAAATGGGAATTTGTCATTTAATAAAATTACATAAATCTTAAATTTTGGGTGAAATATTTCTGTGAGTGTACCACATCATGAACAGCACAGTAGAGCTATACCACATCATGTACAGAACAGTAGAGCTATACCACATCATGAACAGCACAGTAGAGCTATACCACATCATGAACAGCACAGTAGAGCTACACCACATCATGAACAGCCCACAGTAGAGCTATACCACATCATATACAGCACAGTAGAGCTATACCACATCATGAACAGCACAGTAGAGCTATACCACATCATGTACAGTACAGTAGAGCTATACCACATCATATACAGCACAGTAGAGCTATACCACATCATGAACAGCACAGTAGAGCTATACCACATCATGAACAGCACAGTAGAGCTATACCACATCATGAACAGCACACAGTAGAGCTATACCACATCATGAACAGCACAGTAGAGCTATACCACATCATGAACAGCACAGTAGATCTATACCACATCATGAACAGCACACAGTAGAGCTATACCACATCATGAACAGCACACAGTAGAGCTATACCACATCATGAACAGCACACAGTAGAGCTATACCACATCATGAACAGCACACAGTAGAGCTATACCACATCATGAACAGCACAGTAGAGCTATACCACATCATGAACAGCACAGTACACTGTAAAAAATTTACCGTAAAATTTACAGTAACTTACTGGCAACGATTGGCCAGTAAGTTACTGTGAATACTTTTTACAGTAAGGGTACTGTACTTCCGTTTAGGGCTGGGCGATATATATCGTGAGATTGTTTTGCGCATCTCATCAGTAAAGCCGGTTAATTGATTAGTAGTAAATCGGCTTCACCTGCTTTCAGATGGCGCGGCATTTACTACAAAGAGCCGTAGTTAACTGACAAGCTGAGCCATATCGCATTAATATCGTGGATGTATCGCCAGCGATAATTAATGCGATATGGCTCAGCTTGTCAGTTAACTACGGCTCTTTGTACACAGCAAAAACTCCAGTGTTAAATTAACACTCCTGGGAGTGTATATGAGTCCACTCAAGAGTGTTGAAGGTAATGAGATAATTAAGTGATTAATTTAGTGATGATTGATCATTATTGAAGACACTTGATGATAACAAGCAGAATCTCTGAAGGAGAAAATCTCAAATTGTAAGCCACCGTTATGGGGATGGGTGTTTGCTTTAGTTGGGCTCTTGACCCTTATGTTATTAACTTTAGATTTTGTCTGGCTGCTGTATCTGAGTTATAACTGCCAGAAGAACAAGGATAAAAAGTGATCTGTTGGTTATATTATGACAATCATCATTTGAACTATATTTTTGATTTATGTTGCGGTTTACAGCATAACTGTGATTCTGCATAAATATACAAAGTTTTAGACATAATATAAAGGATTTCTTAAAAGTTGTTTTAAAAAAAAAAAAGCTTTTCTTTTAGCCACACACAGACATCAAGATTCAGTGTCACGGGGTGACAAAATTCGAACTTTTAAGGCGGAACTAATGTTCGCCGCGATTGCCTCCCGCCGGACCCATAACAACGGGACACCGGGCTAGTTCCGGGTTAGCGGAAAATCCCAGCGAATAGGGTGATCAGCGGAAATTGCCGGCAGCTGTGCACGATGAGAGACGTTGCCCTTAGGGTAGGATAACAGGAGAGAGGATGGAGCAAAGGAGAGTTGTCTTTGGGGGCTGTGAATCTCGAAGGAAATGTGAGCTTTGGAGAAGAGGAAGTGAGGGTGGGTTGGGGCTGTGAATCGCGGAGGAAGTGTGAGCTTGGAGAAGAGGAAGTGGGGCTGGCAAAACGGGCATGGCATTGTGAGTTTGGGAGAGGAGCGCGCCGACTCGACCGGAAGGAGGAAATCGTTGGACAAATAAGATCGTTTGTGAGAGACTGTGAGTAGGGCAATCGGTCTCATCCCCTCTCTCTTGTCTATGGGACTCCCTGACGTGAATGCCAGGTCAGAAAATGGGCAACGGCCATTGATATATGTATTTCCCACTGAGTGTTGAATTGCAGTGATGAAGTGATGTGATGCACTGTGTTGTTGTGTGAAGTGTGAACTTAAACCCGCCGGATGTCTACTACTTACCTGAGTTTTTCTGTCAGTTCTGAGGAAGAGGATTACGTACCTGTGTACTCACCTGTCAGCGTTGCAGTGAACTTCTCCGTTACAAGCTCTGTGTCTGCCAGCCCTTCAAGAGGAGGTCGTACCTGAACGCTCACCTGACTGCTTTGCAGTGAAGCCCTCCAGCCGTAAGTCCCCTGTCTGTCACTTCTGAGGAAGAGGATTACGTACCTGTGTACTCACCTGTCTGCGTTGCAGTGAACTTCTCCGTTACAAGCTCTGTGTCTGCCAGCCCTTCAAGAGGAGGTCGTACCTGAACGCTCACCTGACTGCTTTGCAGTGAAGCCCTCCAGCCGTAAGTCCCCTGTCTGTCATTTCTGAGGAAGAGGATTACGTACCTGTGTATTCACCTGACTGCTCTGCAGTGAAGCCCTCCAGCCGTAAGTCCCCTGTCTGTCATTTCTGAGGAAGAGGATTACGTACCTGTGTATTCACCTGACTGCTTTGCAGTGAAGCCCTCCAGCCGTAAGTCCCCTGTCTGTCATTTCTGAGGAAGAGGATTACGTACCTGTGTATTCACCTGACTGCTTTGCAGTGAAGCCCTCCAGCCGTAAGTCCCCTGTCTGTCATTTCTGAGGAAGAGGATTACGTACCTGTGTATTCACCTGACTGCTTTGCAGTGAACGTTTCCGTTACAAGCTTTGTGTCTGCCAGTCCTTCAAGAGAAACTCCTACCCGAATACTCACCTGATTGCTAGGCAGCGAAGCGGGTCCGCAGGACGGAACGACCCTGCCTAGAAGACTCACCATTTTAGATCCCCCTTTCCACTTTTATATTTAATAAAAAGATTGTTACTTGAAACCTTGTCTGTCGTCCTTGCCGGGCCTCTGTCCGACTCCCCAAGGGTGGTACGGGTCTTGGGGGTGGGTGCAGCCAGGTTGGCCTACCCCCTCCGTGACATAATTTGGCGTAGTCGGCAGGGTTCCACCTTGGGTTGAGTAGACAGAGGCGGAGCAATGGCAGACGAAGATGTACTACGGCTCTTTGTACACAGCAAAAACTCCAGTGTTAAATTAACACTCCTGGGAGTGTATATGAGTCCACTCAAGAGTGTTGAAGGTAATGAGATAATTAAGTGATTAATTTAGTGATGATTGATCATTATTGAAGACACTTGATGATAACAAGCAGAATCTCTGAAGGAGAAAATCTCAAATTGTAAGCCACCGTTATGGGGATGGGTGTTTGCTTTAGTTGGGCTCTTGACCCTTATGTTATTAACTTTAGATTTTGTCTGGCTGCTGTATCTGAGTTATAACTGCCAGAAGAACAAGGATAAAAAGTGATCTGTTGGTTATATTATGACAATCATCATTTGAACTATATTTTTGATTTATGTTGCGGTTTACAGCATAACTGTGATTCTGCATAAATATACAAAGTTTTAGACATAATATAAAGGATTTCTTAAAAGTTGTTTTAAAAAAAAAAAAGCTTTTCTTTTAGCCACACACAGACATCAAGATTCAGTGTCACGGGGTGACAAAATTCGAACTTTTAAGGCGGAACTAATGTTCGCCGCGATTGCCTCCCGCCGGACCCATAACAACGGGACACCGGGCTAGTTCCGGGTTAGCGGAAAATCCCAGCGAATAGGGTGATCAGCGGAAATTGCCGGCAGCTGTGCACGATGAGAGACGTTGCCCTTAGGGTAGGATAACAGGAGAGAGGATGGAGCAAAGGAGAGTTGTCTTTGGGGGCTGTGAATCTCGAAGGAAATGTGAGCTTTGGAGAAGAGGAAGTGAGGGTGGGTTGGGGCTGTGAATCGCGGAGGAAGTGTGAGCTTGGAGAAGAGGAAGTGGGGCTGGCAAAACGGGCATGGCATTGTGAGTTTGGGAGAGGAGCGCGCCGACTCGACCGGAAGGAGGAAATCGTTGGACAAATAAGATCGTTTGTGAGAGACTGTGAGTAGGGCAATCGGTCTCATCCCCTCTCTCTTGTCTATGGGACTCCCTGACGTGAATGCCAGGTCAGAAAATGGGCAACGGCCATTGATATATGTATTTCCCACTGAGTGTTGAATTGCAGTGATGAAGTGATGTGATGCACTGTGTTGTTGTGTGAAGTGTGAACTTAAACCCGCCGGATGTCTACTACTTACCTGAGTTTTTCTGTCAGTTCTGAGGAAGAGGATTACGTACCTGTGTACTCACCTGTCAGCGTTGCAGTGAACTTCTCCGTTACAAGCTCTGTGTCTGCCAGCCCTTCAAGAGGAGGTCGTACCTGAACGCTCACCTGACTGCTTTGCAGTGAAGCCCTCCAGCCGTAAGTCCCCTGTCTGTCACTTCTGAGGAAGAGGATTACGTACCTGTGTACTCACCTGTCTGCGTTGCAGTGAACTTCTCCGTTACAAGCTCTGTGTCTGCCAGCCCTTCAAGAGGAGGTCGTACCTGAACGCTCACCTGACTGCTTTGCAGTGAAGCCCTCCAGCCGTAAGTCCCCTGTCTGTCATTTCTGAGGAAGAGGATTACGTACCTGTGTATTCACCTGACTGCTCTGCAGTGAAGCCCTCCAGCCGTAAGTCCCCTGTCTGTCATTTCTGAGGAAGAGGATTACGTACCTGTGTATTCACCTGACTGCTTTGCAGTGAAGCCCTCCAGCCGTAAGTCCCCTGTCTGTCATTTCTGAGGAAGAGGATTACGTACCTGTGTATTCACCTGACTGCTTTGCAGTGAAGCCCTCCAGCCGTAAGTCCCCTGTCTGTCATTTCTGAGGAAGAGGATTACGTACCTGTGTATTCACCTGACTGCTTTGCAGTGAACGTTTCCGTTACAAGCTTTGTGTCTGCCAGTCCTTCAAGAGAAACTCCTACCCGAATACTCACCTGATTGCTAGGCAGCGAAGCGGGTCCGCAGGACGGAACGACCCTGCCTAGAAGACTCACCATTTTAGATCCCCCTTTCCACTTTTATATTTAATAAAAAGATTGTTACTTGAAACCTTGTCTGTCGTCCTTGCCGGGCCTCTGTCCGACTCCCCAAGGGTGGTACGGGTCTTGGGGGTGGGTGCAGCCAGGTTGGCCTACCCCCTCCGTGACATAATTTGGCGTAGTCGGCAGGGTTCCACCTTGGGTTGAGTAGACAGAGGCGGAGCAATGGCAGACGAAGATGTACCGGTGGGTCACCCACATGTTATGCCCATCTTTATGGGAGCCCCATGGGCCCAAAAGTTTAGAGGACCAGGTTCAGAACTCAGCTTGTTGGCGTGGAAAACTCAAGTAGAGTACTTGGCGGGCCTCCAAGGGCTAAACGCTACACAGAAGACCCAGTTCATTTTAAATTCACTCGAAGGTGACGCCAGGAGAGAAGTACAAGCGGCGCCGGAAGCAACCCGAACCGGCCCAGAACGGGTAATGCATCAGAACCTGATCCGCCCTTGCCTCAACTACCCAAGGCCTGTAGACACCATCCTCCCCACCAAAGAAAGAGCCCAACGAACCCTGATGATAGGTTGGGCAGTGGTTCCAAGGGGACCGGCCATTGAACCTGAGCAAGCAAATTTCCCCTCGCCCCCAAGACGATCCCAGCGGGATAACCGAGGCCGGCCTCAGGCACAGTACGGAGACTGGGTAGAGTCACCACGTTCTAGGGACTAGAACGGTTTGGTGGGGGGGTATGTCACGGGGTGACAAAATTCGAACTTTTAAGGCGGAACTAATGTTCGCCGCGATTGCCTCCCGCCGGACCCATAACAACGGGACACCGGGCTAGTTCCGGGTTAGCGGAAAATCCCCGCGAATAGGGTGATCAGCGGAAATTGCCAGCAGCTGTGCACGATGAGAGACGTTGCCCTTAGGGTAGGATAAAAGGAGAGAGGATGGAGCAAAGGAGAGTTGTCTTTGGGGGCTGTGAATCTCGAAGGAAATGTGAGCTTTGGAGAAGAGGAAGTGAGGGTGGGTTGGGGCTGTGAATCGCGGAGGAAGTGTGAGCTTGGAGAAGAGGAAGTGGGGCTGGCAAAACGGGCATGGCATTGTGAGTTTGGGAGAGGAGCGCGCCGACTCGACCGGAAGGAGGAAATCGTTGGACAAATAAGATCGTTTGTGAGAGACTGTGAGTAGGGCAATCGGTCTCATCCCCTCTCTCTTGTCTATGGGACTCCCTGACGTGAATGCCAGGTCAGAAAATGGGCAACGGCCATTGATATATGTATTTCCCACTGAGTGTTGAATTGCAGTGATGAAGTGATGTGATGCACTGTGTTGTTGTGTGAAGTGTGAACTTAAACCCGCCGGATGTCTACTACTTACCTGAGTTTTTCTGTCAGTTCTGAGGAAGAGGATTACGTACCTGTGTACTCACCTGTCAGCGTTGCAGTGAACTTCTCCGTTACAAGCTCTGTGTCTGCCAGCCCTTCAAGAGGAGGTCGTACCTGAACACTCACCTGACTGCTTTGCAGTGAAGCCCTCCAGCCGTAAGTCCCCTGTCTGTCACTTCTGAGGAAGAGGATTACGTACCTGTGTACTCACCTGTCTGCGTTGCAGTGAACTTCTCCGTTACAAGCTCTGTGTCTGCCAGCCCTTCAAGAGGAGGTCGTACCTGAACGCTCACCTGACTGCTTTGCAGTGAAGCCCTCCAGCCGTAAGTCCCCTGTCTGTCATTTCTGAGGAAGAGGATTACGTACCTGTGTATTCACCTGACTGCTCTGCAGTGAAGCCCTCCAGCCGTAAGTCCCCTGTCTGTCATTTCTGAGGAAGAGGATTACGTACCTGTGTATTCACCTGACTGCTTTGCAGTGAAGCCCTCCAGCCGTAAGTCCCCTGTCTGTCATTTCTGAGGAAGAGGATTACGTACCTGTGTATTCACCTGACTGCTTTGCAGTGAAGCCCTCCAGCCGTAAGTCCCCTGTCTGTCATTTCTGAGGAAGAGGATTACGTACCTGTGTATTCACCTGACTGCTTTGCAGTGAACGTTTCCGTTACAAGCTTTGTGTCTGCCAGTCCTTCAAGAGAAACTCCTACCCGAATACTCACCTGATTGCTAGGCAGCGAAGCGGGTCCGCAGGACGGAACGACCCTGCCTAGAAGACTCACCATTTTAGATCCCCCTTTCCACTTTTATATTTAATAAAAAGATTGTTACTTGAAACCTTGTCTGTCGTCCTTGCCGGGCCTCTGTCCGACTCCCCAAGGGTGGTACGGGTCTTGGGGATGGGTGCGGCCAGGTTGGCCTACCCCGTGACATTCAGTCTATGCATCTCAACAATGGTGACGAGAAGAATAGTCAATTAGGAAAAGAAAATTACATAGACAATTCAGATCATAATTTATTCATACCGCAATGCATGATGGGAGCCATTAATGAGTTGTGATTGGTGGTAGCCACTGCAACATGCTTTATTATTGTCACCATTGTTGAGACTCACAGGCTGATTATTGATGTCTGTGTTTCTAAATTAATTAATTTGAAAGTTTTTTGATCAGAACAATGTGTATTAAATATTTTAGATTATAAGAAAAAAATGATAATACATACTGTATAATCACAAAGCTGCTGTTAACAAGTTAAACCAAACTTTCTCAAAATGTTTCATTTTCTGATCATCGCATGATTATGTCAAAACATAGCCAACACTATCAGATCACACTTTTCTTTGTTAATTTGACTGCTATAAATCAATAACAGCAGACAAACAAAATCTAAAGTTAAGAATATAAGGGTCAAGAGCCCAACTAATGCACACACCCATCCCCATAACGGTGGCTTACAATATATGATTTTCTCCTTCAGTGATTCTGCTTGTTAACATCAGGTGTCTTCAATAATGCTCAATCATCACTAAATTAATCACTTAATTATCTCATTAACTTCTCTAACTTCTTTCTTAATTTAACACTGGAGTTTTAGCTTTGTAGTAAATGCCGCTCCATCTGAAAGCAGGTGAAGGCGATTTACTACTAATCAATTAACCGGCTTTACTGATGAGAAGCGCATAACAATCTCACAATATATATCGCCCAGCCCTACTTCCATTTACATTTGAGCCCCTGCCCCTGACGAACTCTCTGCACGGCCCTGACTTAAAGCTCACCTTCGAGTATTTATATCATATTCCGGTAATGAATTCTGAACAACAATAATCTGGGGCCGTCCATGTGAAAGGGGTACAAAGAAAGATATGATAAAAAAAAGGAAAATTACAGTAGTTTACTTTACTATTTACAGTACTATAGTTGCTAAATTGTGATTTTTTTACAGTAATGCTTTGACTACTGTGATTTCAACTGTAATGCTTGGACTACTGTGTTTTTTACAGTCTTACTGTAAACTTTACAATATTCTACTGTAAAAATCGTTTACAGTACTGTTACTGTGAAATCTACAGTAAATAACTGTAGATTTCACAGCCATTTTTTACAGTGTAGAGCTATACCACATCATGTACAGCACAGTAGAGCTATACCACATCATGAACAGCACAGTAGAGCTATACCACATCATGTACAGCACACAGTAGAGCTATACCACATCATGTACAGCACAGTAGAGCTATACCACATCATGAACAGCACAGTAGAGCTATACCACATCATGAACAGCACAGTAGAGCTATACCACATCATGTACAGCACAGTAGAGCTATACCACATCATGAACAGCACAGTAGAGCTATACCACATAATGAACAGCACAGTAGAGCTATACCACATCATGAACAGCACAGTAGAGCTATACCACATCATGAACAGCACAGTAGATCTATACCACATCATGTACAGCACAGTAGAGCTATACCACATCATGAACAGCACAGTAGATCTATACCACATCATGTACAGCACAGTAGAGCTATACCACATCATGAACAGTACACAGTAGAGCTATACCACATCATGAACAGCACAGTAGAGCTATATCACATCATGAACAGTACACAGTAGAGCTATACCACATCATGAACAGCACAGTAGAGCTATACCACATCATGAACAGCACAGTAGAGCTATACCACATCATGTACAGCACACAGTAGAGCTATACCACATCATATACAGCACACAGTAGAGCTATACCATATCATGTACAGCACAGTAGAGCTATACCACATCATGAACAGCACACAGTAGAGCTATACCACATCATATACAGCACACAGTAGAGCTATACCACATCATGAACAGCACAGTCGAGCTATACCACATCATGAACAGCACACAGTAGAGCTATACCACATCATGAACAGCACAGTAGAGCTATACCACATCATGAACAGCACAGTAGAGCTATACCACATCATGTACAGCACAGTAGAGCTATACCACATCATGAACAGCACAGTAGAGCTATACCACATCATGGATGAGGTTTGCATAATGCACCCAGAATGCATTGCAGCATGAATCATGTCACCATTGCTGAGATTCATAGGCTGATTCTTGATGTCTGTGTGTGAGTAAAGCTTGCAGGAGTTAGAAGTGCTTATTATGTGATGTGTTATTAAACTGGAGAACAAATCCTATGTATACGTTTTACAAACCATTTAGTTGTTCTGATTATCACACTGCTGGATCTCCTGCTGTAGAGTTGCAAGGATACTTTAATAAATTACTCTTAGGAGATCATCAAATAAGGCCACTATATGATGATAATAACTGTATCATCTTTCAATAACTTCATCATCAATTTCCTCTTGCTGTTCTCACCATAACAAACAGTTTCAGCAGCCAAAGGACACTATAACGTTGAAAAGTCAAGAGCCCAACTAAAGCAAACACTAATCACCATAATGGTGACTTCAAACAAATCTATTATTTTCAATAAAATATCAACATCTAAACATCTGTTAATCTCAATAAGAGCTTCTGTAGACATCTGACAGAAATAAAGTCAGTCTGGTTAGTAATGTGTGAAGCTGGTAATGCTGTTTGGGGAGTTGTTTAATCCTCCTCTTCTGAGATCTTCAGAGATTCAATGTCTTCTTTTATTTTCAGTCGATTTCATCTAAGGCTCTGGCTGAAGTCAGTTGTAGTTCTTGTTTCTCTTTCATTCAGTGTTTCTCATTATCATCAGGTGTTCATCACTAATTGTCAATCATCACTTAATTAATCACTTAATTATCTCATTAACTTCAACACTGATTCAGTGTTACCTTTTAACACTCTGAGTGTGGACTCATAGTGGACTCATATGAACACCAGCAGTGTTCAATTAACACTGAGGATTTTTCTGTGCAGTAGAGCTATACCACATCATGTACAGCACACAGTAGAGCTATACCACATCATGTACAGCACAGTAGAGCTCTACCACATCATGTACAGCACAGTAGATCTATACCACATCATGTACAGCACAGTACACAGCAAAATCCCCAGTGTTAAATTAACACTCCTCAGTGTACATATGTGTCCACACTACAGGGTGTTAAAAGTAACACTTAAGAAGTGTTAAAGTTAATGAGATAATTAAGTGATTAATTAAGTTATGATTGACCATTAGTGATGAGAAACACAAGAACTACAACTGACTTCAGCCACAGCTTTAGATGAAATCAACTGAAGATAAAAGAAGACATTAAATCTCTGAAGATCTCAGCAGAGGAGGATTAAACAACTCCACAAACAACATTACCAGCTTCACACATTACTAACCAGACTGACTTTATTTCTGTCAGACGACTACAGAAGCTCTTATTGAGGTTTAGATGTTGATGATTTATTGAAAATAATAGTTTTGTTTGACGCCACCATTATGGTGATCAGTGTTGCTTTCGTTGGGTTCTTGACCCTTGACTTGTCAGCATTTTTTCTCTCTGTCTGCTGTAACTGTTTGTTACGGTGAGAACAGCAAGAGAAAATTGATGATGACAAGTTGATGACAGATGATGTTGGCTTGTTGTTGGTGATACAGTTGTTATCATCATATAGTGCCTTATTTGCTGATCTCCTGAGAGTCATTGATTATAGTAGCCTTGTGACTCTACAGCAGGAGATCCAGCAGCGTTTTCATCAGATAAACTGATCAATGTTTAAAACATATACATAAGTCTTGTTTTCCGGTTTAATAACACATCACACAATAACCACTTCTAACTCCTGCGAGATTATCTCACACACAGACATCAAGAATCAGCCTATGAATCTCAACAATGGTGACATGCTTCATGCTGCAATGCATTCTGGGTGCATCATGCAAAACTCATCCATGGCTCCCAGAATGCATTGCGGCATGAAGCATGTCACCATTGTTGAGATTCATAGGATGATTCTTTATGTCTGTGTGTGAGTTACTCTCGCAGGATTTAGAAGTGATTAGTGTACAATCTGCTTTAAAACATATTCGGCTTTATTGATTAAAACCGATCTGGATCTTTCCTGAAATCACAGTAATAACAAAGTTATCCGTGATTTAAATCACTATACAATGATCATATTCTTATCACTAAGCAGTCAACAGCATCTGTTTGTGTTTACTCTTACTTTTCTTGCCATTGCAAACTCAGATACAGCAGTCAGAGAAACACTAACATTGAAATGTCATCAAACTGCCCAACTAAAGAAAACACTGATCACCATGATGGTGACATTAAAAAAGTTTCAACACAAAATAAACAAGAAAGTAATTCTCAATAAGAGCTTCTGTAGACGTCTGACAGAAATAAAGTCAGTCTGGTTAATAATGTGTGAAGCTGGTAATGCTGTTTGTGGAGTTGTTTAATCCTCCTCTGCTGAGATCTTCAGAGATTTAATGTCTTCTTTTATCTTCAGTTGATTTCATCTAAAGCTGTGGCTGAAGTCAATTGTAGTTCTTGTGTTTCTCATCACTAATGGTCAATCATGACTTAATTAATCACTTAATTATCTCATTAACTTTAACACTTCTCAAGTGTTACTTTTAACACCCTGTAGTGTGGACACATATGTACACTGAGGAGTGTTAATTTAACACTGGGGATTTTGCTGTGTAGGGCTATACCACATCATGTACAGCACAGTAGAGCTATACCACAACAAGTCTGACTTACTACCGGCAATGCGGACCAAGCTCCAGCTAAGTAGCCTACAGGGATCGAACAGCCCTAATTCATTACCTGTTCAATATAATTTTTCGGCGGCCGAAATTTTGCTGCTTCTCTAGTAAATAGTTCATTTTATGATCCTGCTGGAAAACTCTCTCCAGAGACCGAAAATGATCAGTTTACTTCAGAGAGTCTCACCAGATTTTTAGTATTTGTTTATTATAACTCTACTGTGGTTCATGAGTTTCAGAGGTTAAATTGATGTCATGAAGTCACTCAGCTCCTCTTGTCTCATTCTCGTCCAGGTCAGACAGCAGTACAGGAAGTGCCTCAGATGTCTTTGCTGTGGACGCAAACAGCACTGAGGACTACAGCATCATCTTCAGGAAATAAAAAGGGCCATTATTATACAAGTATATATAATAGAATCAATGTTTTTGGATGTTAAATGTCATAGTCTATATACTGGGCATTTTGTCATGATTCCAGCCTGTCTCGTGATTAAGGACTTTTATGTTGAAGTGTTTCAGTTCCATTGTTTCTGTGTTCACTTCCTGTGTTTATTTTCTGGTTGCTCTTGTTCCTTCCCACTGAGCAAAGTTATGTCCAAAAGACGTCTTTTCAATGTCTTTGCCCCTAGAGGCGTACGTTGAAAAGACGTCCACTGAGGAGCCAGAATGAAAGTTTTTATGACGTCTGTTTTGACGTGTTCTGCACGTCCGATAAAGACGCTCATGGAACCGCAAGGTTAAAAACTAGGTCAAATGTGCTCATTGTGGACATCATTTTCCTTTTGTAATTTCAAAGCAACTTACAGACAGTGTGTGTTTGTCCAGAAATCAGGAAAATAAAAGAAACTTAGCTCACACCTTTAGACACTTTAGACAACTTAGCATCTGTAATTCACATTTCTTTGGATCGTGAGAGAATCGTGGGATTCAATCCAGGATCTTCTTGCTGTGAGGAGACAGTGTTTCCCACTGAGACACTGGTGCTGCCCTTAATCACAGACAAAAGACACACTTTGACTATTTCTGTCAGACGTCTACAGAAGCTCTTACTGGGAATTAACAGAGGTTTAGATGTTGATATTTATGTTTCATTTGAAGTCACCATTGTGGTGGGAAGCGTTTGCTTTAGTTAGTTTAGTGCTATTGGTCCCCGTGTTTGTGTTAGTTTTTTTTGGATGTTATAACTGTGTGTGTGTGTGAGAAACACAATAGTTATGGCTGAGAAAGCAAAGATTAAGCGACTTCAGGTCTTGTCAGCTCCTTGTTGATGACTAAATCATCAGAAGTCTAGAATCTGATGTTGTGGTTTTGAGTTTTGTGTTCTTGTTTGGCAAATAATAATTTGTCTATAGCCTCAATAACCTTGTAAATCTACTGTATCGGGACCAGTAGCAATAAAATAATCACTTATCCTGAAAGATGATAAAAAAGCATGTTTTCAGAAAATATTTCACATAGTCACACACAAACATCAAGATTTTGCATATGATTCACAACAACTGTAAAAAAAAAAGCTTCATGCTGCAATGCATGATGGGTAGCTTAATAGTACTAAACTCAAACTTGATTGTCACCGCTGTTGTGAAGCATAGGCATAATCTTGATGTCTGTGTGTGACTATGTGAAATTTTTGCTCAAAAACGTTGTTTGCACATACTCTTTTTTATCATCCTTCAGGATAAATGATCATTTTAATGCTATTGGTGCCAATAGGTTTCTCAGCCACAACTATTGTGTTTCACACATAGAGTTACAGCAGTCAAAGAAAAGCTAACTCAATAACAGGGACCAAGAGGCCAAATAAAGCAAACGCTTCCCACCACATTGGTGACTTCAAATTAACCATAAATATCAACATCTAAACCTCTGTTAACTCTCAGTAAGAGCTTCTGTAGACGTCTGACAGAAATAGTCAAAGTGTGTCTTATTTCTGTGATTAAGGGCAGCACCAGTGTCTCCTCACAGCAAGAAGATCCTGGATTGATTCAAACGATTCTCTCACAATTGAAAGATGTGTGAATTACACATGCTAAATTGTCTAAATTGTCTAAAGTTGTGAGCGAAGTTTCTTTTATTTTCATGATTTCTGAAACATGATTTCAAACACACACTGTCTGTGAGTTGCTTTGCAATTACAAATGGAAAATATGTCCACAATGAGCACATTTGAACTAGTTTTTAACCTTGAGGTTCCATGAACGTCTATATCGGACGTGCAGAACACGTCTAAAACAGACGTCATAAAAACTTTAATTCTGGCTCCTCAGTGGACGTCTTTTCAACGTACACCTCTAGGGGCAAAGACATTGAAAAGACGTCTTTTGGACATAACTTTGCTCAGTGGGAGATAATAATACTACTGTTTTTGTGTCACGAAATGTAGTTTTCATACTTTTCAGGCGAGAATGTAGTTATTTAAAGCTCAACTCTGTGGTTTATTTTTAAAGAGAGCGCCTATTTGAACTATTTGGCATTCTCAGAGTTGTGAGATCCAGTCGATCAGCTGCGCTCAGCGCTTTTTAACCCCTGCGAGAGCAGCCTTAACTCGGCTAGTTCTCCTGACGCCTGCGCTGACTCTGATGTCTCTGTAGTGGTTAAACATGAGATAGAATTCCTCTTGTGTATATCTAATGGGCAATCTTTGGTCTCATGAATCTATAATTTGTTCCCTGGCTATTTGTTTTGGCTGAGTGAAGTTTCATTTATTTCAGTGGTTTCGTGTGTACACAGATATTTCTTGACACAAGGGGAAAAAAAGATTTGATGGGGAAAGCTCTGGCTTCGTGTCGATGTGACCTCAATCAGTTCCCTAGCTCCCAAACTCGTGAATCAGTACATCGTGTACATGAATTCGGCACTGGTAAGGACAGTAAAGGACGCTGGCTCACTACACATTGGGACACTGATGATCTGTTTCCAGAGACGTAACATTGTCCTCACTAAACAACATCATTACTGGCATTCATGAACTACAGCAGAGCTGATATCTTTCTGACATTACTTCTAATGTTATTTAAAGTATTATGATAAATACTTTGTTTCTTACATATACAGGCAACATTTCAGCCGTAAATAAATTATAAATGTTAGCTAGATTGTGTTCATTACACAGCAAAATCCCCAGTGTTAAATTAACACTCCTCAGTGTACATATGTGTCCACACTACAGGGTGTTAAAAGTAACACTTAAGAAGTGTTAAAGTTAATGAGATAATTAAGTGATTAATTAAGTCATGATTGACCATTAGTGATGAGAAACACAAGAACAACAATTGACTTCAGCCACAGCTCTAGATGAAATCAACTGAAGATAAAAGAAGACATTAAATCTCTGAAGATCTCAGCAGAGGAGGATTAAACAACTCCACAAACAGCATTACCAGCTTCACACATTACTAACCAGACCGACTTTATTTCTGTCAGACGACTACCGAAGCTCTTATTGAAAATTACATTTTTGTTTATTTTGTGTTGAAACTTTTTTAATGTCACCCACCATGGTGATCAGTGTTTTCTTTAGATGGGCAGTTTGATGACATTTTAATGTTAGTGTTTCTCTGGCTGCTGTAACTGAGTTTGCAATGGCAAGAAAAGCAAGAGTAAACACAATCAGATGCTGTCGGCTGCTCAGTGATAAGAATATGATCATTGGATAGTGATTTAAATCACTGATTAACTTTGTGTTTACTGTGATTCCAGGAAAGATCGAGATTGGTTTTAATCAGTAGAGCTGAATAGGTTTTAAAGCAGATTCTACACTGACCACTTTCTAACTCCAGCAAGACTAACTCACACACAGACATCAAGAATCAGCCTATGAATCTCAACAATGGTGACATGCTTCATGCCTCAATGCATTCTGGGAGCCATGGATGAGTTTTGCATGAGGCACCCAGAATGCATTGCGGCATGAAGCATGTCACCATTTTTTAGATTCATAGGCTGATTCTTGATGTGTGTGTGTGAGTAAATCTCGCAGGAGTTAGAAGTGCTTATTGTGTGATTTAAACGGAAAACAAGACTTTTGTACATGTTTTAAACATTGATCAGTTTATCTGATGAAAACACTGTTGGATCTCCTGCTGTAGAGTCACAATGCTACTATAATCAATAACTCTCAGGAGATCAGCAAATAAGGCACTATATGATGAAAACAACTGTATCATAAAAAACAAGCCAATATCATCTGTCACCAACTTGTCATGAAGTTTCTCTTGCTGTTCTCACCGTAACAAACAGTTAAAGCCGCCAGAGAGAAAAAAAAACACTGACAAGTCAAGGGTGAAGAGACCAACTAAAGCAACACTGATCACCATAATGGTGGTGTCAAACAAAACTATTATTTTCAATAAATCATCAACATCTAAACCTCAGTAAGAGCTTCTGTAGTCGTCTGACAGAAATAAAGTCAGTCTGGTTAGTAATGTGTGAAGCTGGTAATGCTGTTTGTGGAGTTGTTTAATCCTCCTCTGCTGAGATCTTCAGAGATTTAATGTCTTCTTTTATCTTCAGTGGATTTCATCTAAAGCTGTGACTGAAGTCAGTTGTAGTTCTTGTGTTTCTCATCACTAATGGTCAATAATAACTTAATTAATCACTTAATTATCTCATTAACTTTAACACTTCTTAAGTGTTATTTTTAACACCCTGTAGTGTGGACACATATGTACACTGAGGAGTGTTAATTTAACACTGGGGATTTTGCTGTGTACCTGTCCAACGACGTATGTTTATGCTGAAATATTATAAAATAATGGTTTGTATTTTTAAAAACATACATCATGTGTCGTCATCTGTGATTATGTGTAGTGATTTAGCTCACGTGATTTAAGTTTCACGGTCCATTGTGGGACTTTTTAGGGAGTTTCTGTGCACTGGAAGGCTTCTGCGATTGAGACCTTAAAATGGCCGACCCTGATCAGTGCCCTGACTACTGAACTAGGGAGCTGATTGAGACGCATCCCTTGTGTCTTTATACCCTGTGTTTTAGTTGCCTTGTGTCGGTCATTGTCTTTGCATGTTTTGTGAAGCTGGTACGTTCTTGTTCCTTGCATTTTGTTCTTGTTCCTGGTTTGGATTCTCGATGTGGATTATGTTTGTGTTTCTGGAATCAATGTCACTGCATCTGGATTCTTGCCCCTTCTCTTCCCTGCTGCTTCATAACAGATTATAGTAAAATACAGAATCAATGTTGTCTATGTTGATACCAGTCTTTAGATATTAAAGCTGTAAATAATATTGACGTAGAACTTATCAACTGTGTTTAATCATTTTTGAAACACACAAGATTTTATTGGTGGAGGGTGAAGAGTATATTTTTACAGACTGAGTTCACAGTTGAGCTCAAAGCTCCAGGAAATGACTGTTTCTTCTGCAAGGCCCCTTATTATATCTTCAAATATTCATATGGCAAACTATATTTTTAGAAGGGAAGGTCACATGTTTTATACACTGAAAAAAATGATTATTGCCCTTATTAAATTAAGCTTAATAAAATTTAGCTTGCTTAAATAATTTAAATTTAGTTTTTGAATTTAATAAAAAAATTAATTGAATTACATGTGCTTTGAACCAAGCTAAGTAAATTAATTAAATCCAGTATAAAAGTTGGTCCAGTGGAAAACCATGGAACTGATATGCAGAAGGTTGCTGGTTCGATCCCAGCGGTCACCACCAGTGTGTCCTTGAACAAGGCACTTTTCTCCATGTTGCTCCAGGGGGATTGTCCCTGTAATAAGGGCACTGTAACTCAGTCCACTTTGGATAAAAGCGACTGCCAAATGCATAAATGTAAATGTAAAAAAAAGGTTGGTTCTCTGCGCATGCGCGTGAATACTGTTTCTTTGGCGCCTCTGCAGTCAGTTTCACGCATAGGTTTCACGCATGAGAGTTGAATCGAGTTTCATCATTCGATGGATTCGCACGGTAAGTAATATTTCATATTATACATTACTGTTTATCACAATAAATAGTTTGTTGACTATAACGTTAAAGAATATAAAAGGTTCAGAACGCATATTGGACAAATTCCACAGCGGCCATCGATCACATAAGTTAGCTCGCGCGCCGGCAGCCTTCCCACTGAGCCAAGTTATGTCCAAAAGACGTCTTTTCAACGTCTTTGCCACTAGAGGCGTACGTTGAAAAGACGTCCACTGAGGAGCCAGAATGAAAGTTTTTATGACGTCTGTTTTTGACGTGTTCTGCACGTCCGATATAGACGTTCATGGAACCTCAAGGTTAAAAACTAGTAATGTGCTCATTGTGGACATATTTCCCATTTGTAATTGCAAAGCAACTCACAGACAGTGTGTGTTTGTCCAGAAATCATGAAAATAAAAGAAACTTAGCTCACACCTTTAGACACTTTAGACAATTTAGCATCTGTAATTCACACATCTTTGTATCGTGAGAGAATCGTGGGATTCAATCCAGGATCTTCTTGCTGTGAGGAGACAGTGTTTCCCACTGAGACACTGGTGCTGCCCTTAATCACAGACATAAGACACACTTTGACTATTTCTGTCAGACGTCTACAGAAGCTCTTACTGAGAATTAACAGAGGTTTAGATGTTGATGTTTGTTTCATTTGAAGTCACCATTGTGGTGGGAAGCGTTTGCTTTAGTTGGGCTCTTGGTCCCTGTACTTGAGTTAGCTTTTCCTTGTCTGCTGTAACTGTGTGTGTGAACACACATATACATAACATGCTGAAGAAGCATGCAAAGTTTCATGGAGATCGGACCATAGGTGGCGTTATAACTGTTAAAAAGCTTTGAAAACCATGTATTCCCAATGGTGAATTGCCTGTATTGGCTGTAACTGGTATTTTCCATCTCTGTAATCAGGTGGGGTAAAAAACATCCACATAATATGCAGAAATTATGATAGATCTCCTCATACTGAACAACTTTGCCTCAAGAACCAATACTGTCAATCAAATTGTTATTTATTTATTCACAATTATGTTAAAAACGTATTACCTAAAATTGCCACCAGATGGCAGCAGAAGACCACTCATTGGTTCATTCTGCTTACTAAGCATATTTAAACTTTATAAAATCATTATAATAAATGTTGCAAATTACATTTTGTCAATGTTTATCAATTAATTTGTTCATTTGATTAATGTTTTTACAATAATTATTAAATTACAATTAAAATAATGCCTGAAAATATGTTTTAAAGGGGAAAACCTAGAATAAGCTATTTGTTACCCATCATTTATTTCAAATATCTATATCTCCAACAAAATGTGCATGTGAGTTAAGCACGTTTGAAGACATGAACTTGGAAAATGTGCCCATTAAATGAAAAACAGACATTTAAAATGAAAATGAGCCAATGAGTGGTTCTCTGCTGCCACCTGCTGGGCTTAAATGGTCATTTTGTCATACTATATACTTATCATGTTCTATGATTCCTATTTAGACATTATAAAGTCACTATTACAATATTTACAATTACATTTTGTCAAATTAATTTATTTCAAATATATTATGGCGTATAACCTAAAATTGCCACCAGATGGCAGCAGAAGACAACTCATTGGCTTATCCTCTAAACTAATATTCAATCATATTTAAACTGTGATCGTGCAGACCAAAGCGTAAATGCTAGAGACTTGAAACTTTATCAGATGGTAGTACAAACATCGAGGCTAATGTTGTCAGAGAATGAACCCGATTGGCCAATAGGTGGCGCTACAGCAATCAAAAGCGCGAAATGGCTCATAACTCCTAAACCGTATGTAGTAGACTCAAGTGTCTTATATCATTGGAAAGGTGAGTCCATGACGAACAAAACGTATATCTCCGATTTCATTTCCGCCATGATAGATTTTCCGCCATTTTGAATTTTGTCAAAAAACTACTTTTGCGAACTAGTCCTAGGTTTTTTGCCGGATCGGAACCAAACCAGTGTCAAAATGTTCTCTGGGGTCAGATTATCAATAATTATCAAAAAAAACGTCGAAATTTATATTCACGGTTGCTAAGGGGTGGAAAACGAATGTTGTGGGAGGAGCCTATTTTACTAAAATGGCTATAACTCAAGAACAAAATAAGATATCTTCACCAAACTTGGTACACATGTTTATGGGCTCATTCCTCGGTCTCGATATAAAAATCGCGACGATTGAACACTTGGTGGCGCTATAACACGAAAAAAACAGGAAAAGGGCTATAACCACCCGACCGCTAGTCCGATTGACTTGAAAATTGGTATGCAGTGTCTTGGTCCAAGGTACCATGTATGTCTATAAGGACATTGGCGTATCTCAAAAAACATGGCCGCCACAGCCAATTAAATTTGAGCACCTATTAGACAAGGTTAACAGAGGCCGATCAGAACGAAACTCAATGGGCATGTTTGACTCATGGCCTTAGAGGTCTATAAGAATTTTGAAAGAAATCAGCCACTAGTTGGCGCTAACGAGTTGTATGGCTCTGTAATCACGTGGTGTTGCACACATCCACAAAATATGCATATCATTTGATAGATCTCCTCATATTGAACAACTTTGCCTCTAGAACCATTGCTGTCAATCAAATTGTTCATTAAATATTTGCAATTATGTTAAAAACCTACTTTTGCAAACTAGTCCCTGGTTTTTTGCCCGATCGGACCCAAACCAGTCTAGGACAATTCTCTGGACTCTCTAGATCATTAATTATCAAAAAAAAGTTCAACTTTTGCATTTGAATGGCTATAGCAGGGTGATTTAGAAGAGGGACATAGCAAAACACACTCAATAGCCTATAAATCTTAAAGGAAAACTCAAAACTTCAGGAAAATTGGTGGGCATGTGGGACATTAGATCCTTAACAAGCATACAAAGCTTTATAGAGATCGGACCATAGGTGGCGCTATAACTGTTAAAAACCATATGTTTCCTATGGTAAATTGCCTATATTGCCTGTAATTTGAGTTTTCCATCTATTATTTCAGTGTTTAAAATCTTGCTAAATAAAACTTAATGTATTTTGATGCTTGTGTGCTTAAAGGCCTTAAAGGCTTGAACCCCGCTAAATGCTGCTTGCAGCTTTAATTCTTATTGAAGCTGAGCATGAAGTTCAACTTTCATAGGAATGAACAGAAAATGCTTCGCTCGCTTCATGCCAGTATTACCATTACATACGCTGCAGAACAAATATTGCCCAGCACTTGCCCTCCAACTTCAGGGAGAAACTGCTGTCTTTCCAGCGCTATGTGATAGGCCTAAGCGAAAAACAAAACATTCATGTTCTCAGATAGGTTATGTGGATCAAACCCCTGTTTGTCATGCCAAAATCTGTCACTATAAATAAAAAATAAAATAAATCAGTCATTGTGAAATCTACTGGAAAAGAGAACTACAGGTGATTTTTATTTTTACCAGTATTTACCAAACGTACAATATAAAAATAAAAATGTGCAATGTGACAGTATTTTCAATTTGGTCCTAAAAAAGGGGTTTGTCTTATATTCAAAACAATGGGTTATAATTAAGGTAATTCATTTTTCTGCCAACTGTTTATGGATTGTACACAGCAAAATCCCCAGTGTTAAATTAACACTCCTCAGTGTACATATGTGTCCACACTACAGGGTGTTAAAAATAACACTTAAGAAGTGTTAAAGTTAATGAGATAATTAAGTGATTAATTAAGTCATGATTGACCATTAGTGATGAGAAACACAAGAACTACAACTACAGCCACAGCTTTAGATGAAATCCACTGAAGATAAAAGAAGACATTAAATCTCTGAAGATCTCAGCAGAGGAGGATTAAACAACTCCACAAACAGCATTACCAGCTTCACACATTACTAACCAGACTGACTTTATTTCTGTCAGACGTCTACAGAAGCTCTTACTGAGGTTTAGATGTTGATGATTTATTGAAAATAATAGTTTTGTTTGACACCACCATTATGGTGATCAGTGTTGCTTTAGTTGGGCTCTTGACCCTTGCCTTGTCAGCATTTTTTCTCTCTGGCTGCTGTAACTGTTTGTTACGGTGAGAACAGCAAGAGAAAATTTACGATGACAAGTTGATGACAGATGATGTTGGCTTGTTGTTGATGATACAGTTGTTATCATCATATAGTGCCTTATTTGCAGATCCCCTGAGAGTCATTGATTATAGTAGCATTGTGACTCTACAGCAGGAGATCTAGCAGTGTTTTCATCAGATAAACTGATCAATGTTTAAAACATGTACATAAGTCTTGTTTTCCGGTTTAATAACACATCACACAATAAGCACTTCTAACTCCTGCGAGATTTTCTCACACACAGACATCAAGAATCAGCCTATGAATCTCAACAATGGTGACATGCTTCATGCCGCAATGCATTCTGGGTGCATCATGCAAAACTCATCCATGGCTCCCAGAATGCATTGCGGCATGAAGCATGTCACCATTGTTGAGATTCATAGGCTGATTCTTGATGTTTGTGTGTGAGTTAGTCTCGCAGGAGTTACAAGTGATTAGTGTACAATCTGCTTTAAAACCTTATTCAGCTCTACTGATTAAAACCAATCTTGATCTTTCCTGGAATCACAGCAAAAACAAAGTTAATCAGTGATTTAAATCACTATACAATGATCATATTCTTATCACTGAGCAGTCAACAGCATCTGATTGTGTTTACTCTTGCTTTTTTTGCCATAGCAAACTCAGTTACAGCAGCCAGAGAAACACTAACATTAAAATGTCATCAAACTGCCCAACTAAAGAACACACTGATCACCATGATGGTGACATTAAAAATGTAATTTTCAATAAGAGCTTCTGTAGTTGTCTGACAGAAATAAAGTCAGTGTGGTTAGTAATGTGTGAAGCTGGTAATGCTGTTTGTGGAGTTGTTTAATCCTCTGCTGAGATCTTCAGAGATTTAATGTCTTCTTTTATCTTCAGTTGATTTCATCTAAAGCTGTGACTGAAGTCAATTGTAGTTCTTGTGTTTCTCATCACTAATGGTCAATCATCACTTAATTAATCACTTAATTATCTCATTAACTTTAACACTTCTTAAGTGTTACTTTTAACACCCTGTAGTGTGGACACATATGTACACTGAGGAGTGTTAATTTAACACTGGGGATTTTGCTGTGTAAATATTACAAATTTGATAATTTTTTTCAGACAAGTGATGTCCATATAAAGAGAGAGGCTATCCTCAGAGCTCGATGCATCTACCTTGGTGAGGATGAGGCATGCCTGGTGAAGGAGTACATGGTGAGTGTTGGTATTTTTCTGAAGAACAGTGGGCAATTTAAATGTGCTGGACAAACTGCTGATTCAACTATCAAAAAAAGTTGTTGCTCATCTAGGTAATCAGGGCTTTTTGTGGCTCATAAATGGTTAAAAATTAAAGCTTTGTTTGCTCACCAAGGCTGCATTTTTTTAATTATAAGTACTGGAAAAACTGTAATATTGTGAAATATTATTAAAATTGAAATAACTCTTTTCCACTTGAATATGTTACAAAGTTGAATTTTTTTATTTTTAGCATTACTCCAGTCTTCAGTGTCACATGATCCTAAATAATTTTTGTAATTTTTTTTTTTTTTTCAAAATTATCAATGTTGAAAACTTTTTTTTTTTTTTCAGGATTCCTTGATGAATAGAAAGTTCAAAAGAACAGCATTTATCTAAAATGCTAAGCTTTTGTAACAATACACTACCATTTAAAAGTTTGGGGTCAGTAAGAATTTTATTTTAATTAGAAATTAATACTTGTATTCAGCAAGGATGCACACATCAAGTATTTTTTGAGCATCAAATCCTCATATTAGAATGATTTCTGAAGGATCATGTGACACTGAAGACTGGAGTAATGATGATAAATTCAGCTTTGATCACAGGAATAAATTACATTTTAAAATATTTTCAAATTGAAAAGAGTTATTTTAAATTGTAATATTTCACAATATTACTGTTTTTACTGTAGTTTTAATTCAATAAATGCAGCCTTGGTGAGCAGACGAAACTTCTTTTAAAGGGATAGTTCACCCAAACATGAAAATTCTGTCATTTGCTCACCCTGAAGTTGTTTCAAACCTGTATGAGTTCTGCTGAACACAAAAGAAGATATTTTGATGAATGTTTGTGACCAAACAGAGAGAGAGTAACCATTCACTATCATAGTATTTATTTCCCTACACAGCAAAATCCCCAGTGTTAAATTAACACTCCTCAGTGTACATATGTGTCCACACTACAGGGTGTTAAAAGTAACACTTAAGAAGTGTTAAAGTTAATGAGATAATTAAGTGATTAATTAAGTTATGATTGACCATTAGTGATGAGAAACACAAGAACTACAACTGACTTCAGCCACAGCTTTAGATGAAATCAACTGAAGATAAAAGAAGACATTAAATCTCTGAAGATCTCAGCAGAGGAGGATTAAACAACTCCACAAACAACATTACCAGCTTCACACATTACTAACCAGACTGACTTTATTTCTGTCAGACGACTACAGAAGCTCTTATTGAGGTTTAGATGTTGATGATTTATTGAAAATAATAGTTTTGTTTGACGCCACCATTATGGTGATCAGTGTTGCTTTCGTTGGGTTCTTGACCCTTGACTTGTCAGCATTTTTTCTCTCTGGCTGCTGTAACTGTTTGTTACGGTGAGAACAGCAAGAGAAAATTGATGATGACAAGTTGATGACAGATGATGTTGGCTTGTTGTTGGTGATACAGTTGTTATCATCATATAGTGCCTTATTTGCTGATCTCCTGAGAGTCATTGATTATAGTAGCCTTGTGACTCTACAGCAGGAGATCCAGCAGCGTTTTCATCAGATAAACTGATCAATGTTTAAAACATATACATAAGTCTTGTTTTCCGGTTTAATAACACATCACACAATAACCACTTCTAACTCCTGCGAGATTATCTCACACACAGACATCAAGAATCAGCCTATGAATCTCAACAATGGTGACATGCTTCATGCTGCAATGCATTCTGGGTGCATCATGCAAAACTCATCCATGGCTCCCAGAATGCATTGCGGCATGAAGCATGTCACCATTGTTGAGATTCATAGGATGATTCTTTATGTCTGTGTGTGAGTTACTCTCGCAGGAGTTAGAAGTGATTAGTGTACAATCTGCTTTAAAACATATTCGGCTTTATTGATTAAAACCGATCTGGATCTTTCCTGGAATCACAGTAATAACAAAGTTATCAGTGATTTAAATCACTATACAATGATCAGATTCTTATCACTAAGCAGTCAACAGCATCTGTTTGTGTTTACTCTTACTTTTCTTGCCATTGCAAACTCAGATACAGCAGTCAGAGAAACACTAACATTAAAATGTCATCAAACTGCCCAACTAAAGAAAACACTGATCACCATGATGGTGACATTAAAAAAGTTTCAACACAAAATAAACAAGAAAGTAATTCTCAATAAGAGCTTCTGTAGACGTCTGACAGAAATAAAGTCAGTCTGGTTAATAATGTGTGAAGCTGGTAATGCTGTTTGTGGAGTTGTTTAATCCTCCTCTGCTGAGATCTTCAGAGATTTAATGTCTTCTTTTATCTTCAGTTGATTTCATCTAAAGCTGTGGCTGAAGTCAATTGTAGTTCTTGTGTTTCTCATCACTAATGGTCAATCATGACTTAATTAATCACTTAATTATCTCATTAACTTTAACACTTCTCAAGTGTTACTTTTAACACCCTGTAGTGTGGACACATATGTACACTGAGGAGTGTTAATTTAACACTGGGGATTTTGCTGTGTACTAGTGAATGGTTGCTCTCTCTGTTTGGTTACAAACATTCATCAAAATATCTTCTTTTGTGTTCAGCAGAACAAAGAAACTCATACAGGTTTGAAACAACTTGAGGGTGAGCAAATGATGACAGAATTTTCCATTTTTGGGTAAAATATCACTTTAAAAACATAAAAAAATCTTATCGATCACCCTTGATTGTATAAACTTGTCAAACCGTTATGAATCACAAACAATGTCTAATAATGTTTTTTTTTTTTTTTTTTTTTTTTTTTTTGAATATAGGACAGTCAAAGAGATGACTTCTTGAAAGACCTGGCAAACATCACTATGGGCATGTGTGATTAAAAAGGAAGAAGGAGTTCTCTTGGAGACTGACGATATTGGAATTGTTGTTGATGGAGTAATGATTCTTGAGCAGATCAAATCAGCAGATCAAAAGTGTGTTTGTAGAAATGGACTGTTATTATGGCCAATGTTATAAACGTCAGCCATTTGTTAGCAATTGCGTTCTAATAAATTGTGTCTGGTTACTTGTGTGGCCAATTGTTACCATACAGTTTTAACAAGAAAGGATGTAACTGACTGTTAATTACTGTTGTTGTAACTGACTGTTAATAAACAAGTTTGCTACATTTGCAATCATTAAAGATACGTTTACAAAATTAAAGTGTTTTCTGTGTGCATTTGAAAGCCATTTATGGCTTATTTATGTAGATGAGCTGGTAGAATAAACAATAAAAATGAAGTAAAATAAATAATGTAAGAAGTAACGATTAAATAGGGGTGGAATTTTTTTTTTTTTATATTAAGGTAACTAAATAAAATGTATTAAGTTCAACTAAATGTGTTAAGTATAAGTAACATGATTAAATTGGGCTGGAATTACTAATTGTTTTTATATTAAGGTAACTAAATAAAATTGATTAAGATCAACTAAATGTGTTAAGTATAAGTATCATGGTTAAATTGGGCTGGAATTACTAATTGTTTTTATATTAAGGTAACTAAATAAAATTGATTAAGTTCAACTTAATATGTTTGTTTAAATTGAGATAAAATCAATTGCGTGCAACCACTTACGATAATTTTTTTTAGTAAATTCAACGAATCATTTTTTTCAGTTTAGGTGTATTGGATTTACCTTTATAACTAAGATATGATCAGCTGATATCTCAAAATCTGTGTTGTCATGTGGCTTGTATTATTTTATTAAAACATGTGAATGGTTGGTTTTTGCTTTAGTTCAGGTTTTATTTGAATGCACTTGTTGTTACAAAGTTATATCTTAATAAATAGTGTGATGTAATAAGTGGGTTTGTGAACATGTTTTTTCCACATTCCACGAGAGAGAGAGAGATCCCGTCGAGCTGAGAAAAAAAACAATGATCATGTACCAGCGGCTGCCAATGTGGGTTAAAACATATTTTAATAAATTAATTATACAAATGACATTGTGTGGAAATTCTAACAAAGCACTTACAAGGAACTGTATCGGTTCAACAAATTTGAATTTGAAAAGGAAACAGTGGACTTGTTTTCATGTTTTTTTATCAGGATGATGGACAGATAAGTTTCCTATAAACACAAACATTATTTTAGTTAAGCAGTCAGTCATGTCAGGTGAGGATCACTGTATATCAGCTTACATCAGGTAAGATCTTCTTTCTGCTCACCCCCAAAAAATACGTGGGTTTTACTTAATTTTTTTATGTCAATAGGTTCCACGTAATTGGGTTATGTTGAATTTAATTAAAATTGTTTATTTCAGTTAACTTAACTTGTATACGTAAGGTTAATTCAATGCAATTTAGTTAAATCAGGTTAACATTCTTAATTTTGTCAAAAACTATTCAATTGAATTATTCTAAAATGAATATTAATAAATAAACCAAAACAAGTTATCCAGTTTAATTGATTTTTTTTACAACATTTACAAAACCTTTTACAAGGTCTTATTGGCTAGCCAGAAGATGGTTTAGTTACATCCATGGCCCTATAGTAGATTTATTTTTTATTATTAAAACAACTTTAGTTGTTACTAGCAGGTCCTCACCACAAGCACATGCTCTACACGTCACCACAAAGGTAACCTCCAAAAACACTAACATAGCAAAAACTTTTAAATACCAGCATAACAAAACATTAAGCATTAAAAAGTATCTCAATTTCCTCATCTTGTTAAAAATGCATCAACTAGCACTTTATTTACATTTACTCTCTGAAATCAGCCCCTTTGCAAAGCATGATGGGAAGTGAAAGTCTTGTTTGATTGGGTTACTTGATTGAAACATGTTATTTCAAAATGAAAACATCAAGTTATGTCAAAGAGTTGTTATTCAGTTTAACATGAATCAATTACATTTGAACCAGAAACCTGATATAATTGGGTTAAATCAAGATTAATTGCTTAAAGGTAGGGTAGGTAAGAATGATCTAAAACACTTTTGTCCAAATTTGTTTAAACTTTCTTTATATGTGTAACGGGGACAACAGAATATGTATTCAATGTATTTTACCTAATAGAGGTTAAATAAGGCCATGGTTCGACTCTAGGAGGATTTAAAAAAATATAAATACTGGGCCACAGTAAATTCAATTAACAGCCAGCAATTTTATTACAAAGACTCAAAAAAACTTTGAGTAAACAATCTTTCACAATGAAATACACAATAGTCTGGTTTCCACTCAACACCATGAACCAAGGGAGAATGGTTGATATTGTGTCCAAAGTTGAATGTGAAGTCCAAAAACAAAACAAAAAAAACAGTCTCAATAGTCCTTCTGCATCCCTTGTGTGTGTGCATGATACTCAAATGTTCATGTGTGTAAAGGCCTTTTTTTTTTTTTTTGCTAGTAGTGTGTGTGTGCTTAGCTCTCAATTCAGATCCGTGTTGAATCGCGATGATTCTTTTGAATCGTAGATCAGGGTCTGGCTCGCCGTTCAAAGGTGGATCACTCAAACAGAATCAGCATTCAAAAAAAACTATCTGCACAAAACAATGCAGTCACATTAAACATTTCTTAAAGGGTTAGTTCACCCAAAAATGAAAATTCTGTCATTAATTACTCACCCTCACGTCGTTCGAGACCCGTAAGACCTCCGTTCATATTCGGAACACAAATGAAGATATTTTTGTTGAAAGCTGATGGCTGAGAAAGGCTTCATATAGGCCTCCATTGGCATTCAGTACACTTATACTCCCAAGACGGATAAAAGGCACACAGAACATCGTTACAAAGTCCATCTCACCACAGTGACTCTACAATAATCTTACAATGCGACGACAATAGTTTTTGTGCGCAAAAAAAATCAAAATAACACCTTTTTCCAACTTGTTACTGCCTTCCGTGTGTGCCTCCACGACGCATGCGCGAGAATATGACGTAGATCCGGCGTTCGGACAGATGACCCAGAAGTGATTTGTTTACAATCAGAGGAAGACGCGCGTATCTCAGCTGTTGGATTCTACATTGATCGTGCTTTAGGTCTCGGCGTAGTGCTCAAAATGGGGTTAGAGTGTGCATTTCATGGATTCTCGAACCCCGGCGCTACGTCATATTCTCGCGCATGCGTCGTGGAGGCACACACGGAAGGCAATAACAAGCTGGATAAAGGTGTTATTTTGATTTTGTTTTGCGCACAAAAACTATTGTCGTCGCATCGTAAGATTATTGTAGAGTCACTGTGGTGAGATGGACTTTGTAACGATGTTCTGAGTGCCTTTTATCCGTCTTGGGAGTATAAGTGTACTGAATGCCAATGGAGGCCTATATGGAGCCTTTCTCAGCCATCAGCTTTCAACAAAAATATCTTCATTTGTGTTCCGAATATGAACGGAGGTCTTACGGGTCTCGAACGACATAAGGGTGAGTAATTAATGACAGAATTTTCATTTTTGGGTGAACTAACCCTTTAATGTCAACAATTTCTGATACACTGGAACACTGATATTTACTATCAGCTGCACAAAAATGTCTGTGATTACCCACTGAGCAAAGTTCTGTCCAAAAGACGTCTTTTCAATGTCTTTGCCCCTAGAGCCGTACGTTGAAAAGACGTCCACTGAGGAGCCAGAATGAAAGTTTTTATGACGTCTGTTTTGACGTGTTCTGCACGTCCGATATAGACGTTCATGGAACCTCAAGGTTAAAAACTATAGTTCAAATTGTGGACATATTTTTCATTTGTAATTGCAAAGCAACTCACAGACAGTTTGTGTTTGTCCAGAAATCATGAAAATAAAAGAAACTTAGCTCACACCTTTAGACACTTTAGACAACTTAGCTTCTGTAATTCACACATCTTTGGATCGTGAGAGAATCGTGATTCAATCCAGGATCTTCTTGCTTTGAGGAGACAGTGTTTCCCACTGAGACACTGGTGCTGCCCTTAATCACAGACATAAGACACACTTTGACTATTTCTGTCAGACGTCTACAGAAGCTCTTACTGAGAATTAACAGAGCTTTAGATGTTGATGTTTATGTTTCATTTGAAGTCACCATTGTGGTGGGAAGCGTTTGCTTTAGTTGGGCTCTTGGTCCCTTACTTGTGTTAGCTTTTCTTTAGCTGCTGTAACTGTGTGTGAAACACAATTTTTTTTTTTTTTTTTTTTTTAATCCCTCTGATTATATTGAAAATAACAGATCTTATGCTGTAGAATCAGGGTTTCTTTAATCAGTAAAGTAAACCTAACTCAAAGATTAGGCTCTTAATGACATTAGTGATTCAGCTCATGAAGATTTTGTCAAAACATAATCAAAAACATCTGGTCACATTTTCTTTGGACTTGTCTGGCCGCTATAAAGCAGCCAGACAAAAAAATTATGTTAAAATGTCAAGGGTCAAAAGCCCAACTAAAGCAAACACCGATCACCATAATGGTGACTTAAAATGGCATTCAGTGATTCTGTTTGTTATCATCAGGTGTCTTCACTAATGGTCAATCATCATTTAGTTAATCTCTTAATTATCTCATTAACTTTAACACTTCTTCAGAGTTACTTTTAACACTCTTGAGTAGGGCTGGGCGATATATATCGTGAGATTGTTATGCGCATCTCATCAGTAAAGCCGGTTAATTGATTAGTAGTAAATCGCCTTCATCTGTTTTCAGATGGAGCGGCATTTACTACAAAGAGCCGTAGTTAACTGACAAGCTGAGCCATATCGCATTAATATCGCGGACGTATCGCCAGCGATAATTAATGCGATATGGCTCAGCTTGTCAGTTAACTACGGCTCTTTGTACACAGCAAAAACTCCAGTGTTAAATTAACACTCCTGGGAGTGTATATGAGTCCACTCAAGAGTGTTGAAGGTAATGAGATAATTAAGTGATTAATTTAGTGATGATTGATCATTATTGAAGACACCTGATGATAACAAGCAGAATCTCTGAAGGAGAAAATCTCAAATTGTAAGCCACCGTTATGGGGATGGGTGTTTGCTTTAGTTGGGCTCTTGACCCTTATGTTATTAACTTTAGATTTTGTCTGGCTACTATATCTGAGTTATAACCGCCAGAAGAACAAAGATAAAAAGTGATCTGTTGGTTATATTATAACAATCATCATTTGAACTATGTTTTTGATTTATGCAGCTGTTTACAGCATAACTGTGATTCTGCATAAATATACAAAGTTTTAGATATAATATAAAGGATTTCTTAAAAGTTGTTTAAAAAAAAAAGTCTCTCTTTTAGGCACACACAGATGTCAAGATTCAGTCTATGCATCTCAACAATGGCGACGAGCAGAATATTCAATTAGGAAAAGAAAATTACATAGACAATTCAGATCATAATTTATTCATACCGCAATGCATGATGGGAGCCATTAATGAGTTGTGATTGGTGGTAGCCACTGCAAAATGCTTTATTATTGTCACCATTGTTGAGACTCACAGGCTGATTATTGATATCTGTGTTTCTAAATTAATTAATTTGAAAGTCTTTTGATCAGAACAATGTTTATTAAATATTTTGGCTTATAAGAAAAAATGATAATCACATGCTGTAAAATCACAAAGCTGCTGCTAACAAGTTAAACCAAATTATCTCAAAAAGTTTTATTTTTCTGATCATAGCATGATTATGTCAAAACACAGCCAACACTATCAGATCACACTATTCTTTGTTAATTTGACTGTTATAAATCAATAACAGCAGACAAACAAATTCTAAAGATAAGAACATAAGGGTCAAGAGCCCAACTAATGCACACACCCATCCCCATAACGGTGGCTTACAATTTATGATTTTCTCCTTCAGTGATTCTGCTTGTTAACATCAGGTGTCTTCAATAATGCTCAATCATCACTAAATTAATCACTTAATTATCTCCTTAACTTCTCTAACTTCTTTCTTAATTTAACACTGGAGTTTTAGCTTTGTAGTAAATGCCGCTCCATCTGAAAGCAGGTGAAGGTGATTTACTACTAATCAATTAACCGGCTTTACTGATGAGAAGCGCATAACAATCTCACGATATATATCGCCCAGCCCTACTCTTGAGTGTGGAGTCAAATAAACTCTGAGGAGTGTTAATTTAACACTGGAGTTTTTGCTGTGCATATTCTACATGTTTTACCATTTATGAAGTATCATTTATGTGCCCTATATACCATCACCATTCATATCTCCAATAAAGAAATTACTACTAGAATACAAAATACAAATTTCATCATGGTTCACTTAATTTTGCTCTCAAAATGCACCAGATTTATGCTTTTAAATTTAATATGAAAAAAAAATTCTTTCAGGGATCATGCCCTGGGTCCCCTCTAGAGGGACTAATGTCTACCTAGATTTAGTCATCAACAAGGAGCTGACAACACCTGAAATCACTTAATCTTTGCTTTCTCAGCCATAACTATTGTGTTTCTCACACACACACAGTTATAACATCCAAAGAAAAGCTAACACAAATACGGGGACCAAGAGAATTACAGATCAGTCCACAATTTGAACTGGTTTTTAACCTTGAGGTTCCATGAACGTCTATATCGGACGTGCAGAACACATCAAAAACAGACGTCATAAAAACTTTCATTCTGGCTCCTCAGTGGACGTCTTTTCAACATACGCCTCTAGGGGCAAAGACATTGAAAAGACGTCTTTTGGACAGAACTTTGCTCAGTGGGTAGGGTCACATATGTTACAGGTCTACGTGACTCTTTGGGGACTCCGAGAAATGTACCTCTTTTCAGATCTGATGTTTTTGGGAAACCATCTGTGATTCTAAGGCCCTGTCCACACGAACACGGGTATTTTCAAAACCACAGCTTTTTCTACGCGGTTTGGCTGTTCGTCCTCACGCAAACGCAGTATCCGGTTACTGAAACCGGACTTTTTTAGAAACTCCGGTCACAGCGTTGTCGTGTAGACGGTGAAACCGGAGATTTTGGCTTGTTAAGTCGAAATGTGCGCCGTTATCGCTTTTGTTTATACATGAGTGGAGTCTATGCAATGGCGGACGTAACTTTTAATAACTCTGCTAACAGCGCTTATTACATATATACAGATACATGCGCAGTTATCTCATTGTATTGCAGAACAGAGGCGCCATAATACAAAAATACAACATAGTAAGGCGCGTGTGTGAAGCTTCAGCCCACTTGAGCCCTGCCCCTGTGTATATACAGTTACCTGTCACTGATTCCAAAGTAAACTTGTAGAAGGTTTTCACTGAGCCCATGGCATCCCTCAGTGCATCGATGCCGTGGATGGGACCCATGTGGATATCAAGCAGCCAATCATAGCGCGGTTTTGCGTTTTCATGTGGACAGAGATTTTTTTAAAAACCGTGCTTGTGTGGACGCGATTGTTTTTTAAAATGGAGGAGGAATAACTCTGGTTATAAAAATACCTGTGTATGTGTGGACTAGGCCTGAGATGATTCGTATATGATAATTCCTGGGAAACACAAAAACATAATTTCATCCTTTCTCAACAAAATCCCCGAGTTGAATTAACATCGCTCAGTGTTCATATGGGAACCACTAGCAGGTGTTAAAGTAACACTGAAGCAGTGTTAGAGTTAATAAGATACTGAAGTGATTCATTGACTGATGATTGTTTGATTAATGAAGACACCTGTTGATAATGAGCAGAATCAATGAAAGGAAAGAGAAACACAAGAACTACAACAGACTTCAGCCACAGCTTTAGAAATCAACTGAAAAGACATTAAATCTCTCTTATTACAAACCACACTGATTTTATTTCTTTCAGACCTCTAAAGTTCTTTTAGAAAATTCAAAGGTTTAGATGTTGAGGATTTAATGAAAATGTAGAGTGGGACCATATATAACTTATGCAGTATTGGTTTAAAACTGAGGATTTTGCTGTGTATAAATTTGAATTTGAGAAGGAAACAGTGGACGTGGGCTCATGTTTCTTTATCAGGATGATGGACAGATAACGTCTCCATAAACATGAACACAAACCAATTGTTTTAGTTAAGCAGTCAGTCGTGTTGGGTGAGGATCATCACTGTATATCAGCTTACATCAGGTAAGATCTTCTTTCTGCTCATATAATGATTCTTAACATAATGTACAACAAAACACAATTTGGTAAAAAGAAAGCCAGAAACAAAGATGATCAAGTGATATTTTTTTTTCACAAAGTAAAAATAAAAAGTGGTAATTGGTTATTAATATATCTTTTTTTTCTCCAACAATATTTGGCACAGATCAGGCATTCTGAATTTAGATTTTTTTTAAATGCATTGTGGGAGAAAAAAAAATCTTTAGACACACACAGATATCAATAATTATTCAACTGGATTTTACTATGTTGTTGCATTGTGCTTTGACAATAAATGTTTAAAACTCTCCTTGTTTTAAAATGTTAACTCTAATGCAAATTCATAAATGCTGTGGAATATTTTTCATGTGTGTTTGAAACCGAGAAAAGGCCTTTAAAAAAAAAAAAGTCACATCAATTCAATGGCTAATGTGTTTATTCTCTGACTGTAAAGGAAACTCATCCTCTGAACTGGTTTGTGATCAAGAGAAATACATCGGATTGTCAAATGGCTTCCACCTTTGATAAAAGTAAGTATTTTTCTTGTCTTTAAAGGCTGGTTCTTATTGCTCCAAAAGCTTTATATAACTTGAACTGCAGTCAGATGATGAATATAGATTTCTCAAACTCCAAATTCTAATACAATTCTTCAGTTGTTTTATTGGATTTCCTTATTTCAGGTTTTATAATCTCACTGAAGACCATCTCTGTTATTCTGTGTGAGTATAAGCAGTGTTTTTTGCTTTTGTTGATCACTTCAAGTGTGTTGATCAATCCCAGAAGCATTCGTGTGCTGACACAGTCCTGTTGGGAGCAGTAAAGTTTTAATGTGAAATATAAATGATGTTATTTGGGTTTGAGCTATTCAGTTTGGACACAATTAAAGTCTCAAAAGCACACATTTAGCATTTTAGGATCCGTTTGGGTTGAATTAATTTTCTTTCCCTTGAAACCTCCTGAATTGTTTGGTCATATACATTAGCAATGCATTCAGTTATGATAAAAGCACAACTACAATGTGCTGATGATTGAGCAACCACTCAAAATAACCACGGAATTTGTGACAATTATTTCATTCTTAACTCAACTTTGGCATTAATGTGGTCAGTCAAACAGTTGAGATGAAGTTCAATTGTTCAGCCATGAATATTTCAGCTACTCCCTCTCATGCCGTTCTAAACCCAGAAGTCTGTCTTTATTCAGTGGAAGAATATCCTGACCGCAAATTTTTTTTTAATTATTTTTTTTTAGTATTAAGTTAATGTGAATGGAATGAACCTATCAATTGCTAAAGTACTAAAAAAGTATCCTGAATGAATTCTAAGTCTTCTGCAATTATATGATAGGTTTGTAGCCTAGAAATCTAGACACCCTAGCGGCAGAACATTTATTTTGCCGCAAGTGTAGTCTAGCAACTCTCGGTAGACCTGAGAGCTGGAAAAACCAAACTCTGGTCAGGCCAATCACAGCGTGTGTTGAGTCGGTGGGTGGGCTTAACATAATGACGGCACGTCACGGCAGAGTTGCGGAGGTTCTGTACACAGTAAAATCCCCAGTATTAAATTAACACTGCTCAGAGCACATATGGTCCCACTCTACAGAGTGTTAAAATAACACTGAATCAGTGTTAAAGTTAATGAGATAATTAAGAGATTAATTAAGTGATGATTGACCATTAGTGATGACACCTGATGACAATGAGCAAAATCACTGAAGAAAAGAGAAAAAAGAAAAACACAAGAACTACGACTGACTATAAAAAATACATTAAATATCTGAAGATCTCACCAGAGGAGGATTAAACAACAAACAGCATTACCAGCTTCACACACTACTAACCAGATTTACTTTAGGTCTGTTATACGTCTACAGAAGATCTTATTGAGGTTTAGATATTGATGTTTAATTGAAAATAATAGTTTTATACACCATCATGGTGATCAGTGTTTACTTTAGTTGGGCTCTTGACCCTTGACTTGTTAACATTATTTATTTTCTGGCTGCTATAACTGTTTGTTACTGTGCGACCAGCAAGATAAACTTGATGCTTGTTGTTGATGATTCAGTTGTTATCATCATATAGTTCCTAATTTGTTATAGGAGCCTTGTGACTCTAGGGCAGAAGAACCTGAAATGTTATCATCAGATAAACTAACCGATAATCAAAAAGGTTTTACATAAGTTTTGTACTCCAGTTTAATAACACATCACACATTAAGCACTTCTAACTCCTGCGAACAATTCTCACACACAGACATCAAGAATCAGCATATGAATCTCAACAATGGTGACATGCTTCATGCCGCAATGCATTCTGGGTGCATTAAGCAAAACTCATCTATGGCTCCAAGAATGCATTGCGGCATGAAGCATGTCACCATTGTTGAGATTCATAGGCTGATTCTTGATGTCTGTGTGTGAGTTAATCTCGCAGGAGTTAGAAGTGATTAGTGTACAATCTGTTTCAAAACCGTGCTGGATCTTTTCTAGAATCACAATAAAAAAAGTTAATAGTATATTGTTCATACTCAGTCATAAGATCAATGAATTAAATCACTATACTACGATCATATTCTTATCATCGAGCAGCCGACAGCATCTGATTGTGTTTTCTCTTGCTTTTCTTTCCATAGCAAACTCAGTTTGAGAGAAACACTAACATTAAAAAGTAATCAAACTGCCCAACTAAAGAAAACACTGATCACCATGATGGTCACATTAAAAACTAACAATTTTCAAAACAAAATCAAACAAAAAATCTGTTAATTCTAAATAAGAGCTTCTGTAGACGTCTGACATAAATAAAGTCAGTCTGGTTAGTAATGTGTGAAGCTGGTAATTCTGTTTGTGGAGTTGTTTAATCCTCCTCTGCTGAGATCTTCAGAGATTTAGGGTGCTTTCACACTTGGTTCGATTGCCTGGACCGAACCCGAGTTCGATTGCTCCCCCCTCCCCCTGCCCCCGCTGGACTGTGTTCATATTATATTATTTGGTTCCGAACCGGGGTGCGTTTGCGTCATCAAAGCAGCAGCTGTTTACCGGGTTGCTTAGTAACGACAGCAAGCGTGAAGGTGACGAAATGCATAGTGTTGCTCACCTTACTTTTATATTTTCGTTTTTTAACTGTTGGTTTTGTTTCTAAAGCTTCAGTACATAATGGCCCTTGCGTCTATATGAAAGTAAATCTGGTTAGTAACGTGTGAAACTGGTAATGCTGTTTGTGGAGTTGTTAAATCCTCCTCTGGTGAGATCTTCAGAGATTTAATGTCTTTTTAATAGTCAGTTGTAGTTCTTGTGTTTTTCTTTTTTCTCTTTTCTTCAGTGATTTTGCTCATTATCATCAGGTGTTCATCACTAATGGTCAAGCATCACTTAATTCATCTCTTAATTATCTCTCAATTATCTCAAGAGCCCAACTAAAGCAAACACTAATCACCATAATGGTAACTCCAAACAACTTTTATTTTCAATAAAATATCAACATCTAAACCTCAATAAGAGCATCTGTAGACGTCTGACAGAAATAATGTAAATCTGGTTAGTAACGTGTGAAACTGGTAATGCTGTTTGTGGAGTTGTTTAATCCTCCTCTGGTGAGATCTTCAGAGATTTAATGTCTTTTTAATAGTCAGTTGTAGTTCTTGTGTTTTTCTTTTTTCTCTTTTCTTCAGTGATTTTGCTCATTATCATCAGGTGTTCATCACTAATGGTCAATCATCACTTAATTCATCTCTTAATTATCTCATTAACTTTAACACTGATTCAGTGTTACTTTAACACTCTGTAGAGTGGGACCATATGTGCTCTGAGCAGTGTTAATTTAACACTAGGGATTTTACTGTGTACCATTTATTAGTAACTATTTACACAGTTTGTTTACTATTTAACTGAGCATTCAGTATTGTGCAAAATAGCATACAGAAGGTGAGGGGCATTTTTTTGGGGGGGAAAGAAGTGCTGCATTTTATCATTTAAACGTGACTTTTCATGAAAATTCTATAATCCAAGATGACCACCACCATATGACATCATAATATGCAAATTAGACAGGACTGTAATCCCTATATAAACTTTGGGTCATCCTTAATATTTCTCTATTTTACAGAAAGTCTCTATCTTTTATAACTTTTAAGATATAGCCTTTTGAAATTAAGATGTCAAAATCGAACGTTTTAGGAAAAAACCTCTGGCGCCTAAAGGGTTAACGGTCCGCCTAGAAACAAATTCTTGTGGAAGAAGAACACCGTCGTGTTTACAAATGTGACTGAGCGCTTACCAGGATCAACTGAACGCTGGATTTTCACAAGTATGTGAAGTTCGTGGCTCTATTGTAGTAATAAACTTGAACACGTTTATGAATGAATAATTTATAGATGCACGCCGGTCTGTTATTGCAGGGACATCGACTTTACATTTTCACACCCCTAAACATGACGCAGAACAAAACGAACTGTGATTGGTCGCGTTACATGTCAGTCAAATGTCCTCTTGTGCGATCCTTGACCAATTAAAGCTGTGATAGAGTCCAGACCTTCTGCCGTCAGTCTGAAGGTCTGGCTTAGAGAGACTACTGGTGACTTGACTAAAGTAGAAGTGAAATATGACACACAAATTATACTGTACAGATTTCTGTTGTGCTTTTTTGTCAGTTTGGACAGAAAAGGCTTAAGAGTTTCAATATGGTAAAGATATGTTAGAATAATAGCAAATTCTAGAATAGACAGGAAATTCTTCTGTGTTCTGTGAAAAAAGTCATACTGGTCTGTAACGACATGATGGTGAGTAAATGATGACAGAATTACTAAATACTACAGACTAACTATTCCTAAAGCCTGTCAAAGCTAGTTTTATTATGTGTTTATTTGGCCAGTTGACTGCCGTTTAATTTCACTCTTTATATTTGTTAATTTGTATTCATAATTATTTTTCAGATGTCTTTACAACTGCCACACAAATGACGACAACAACTGGTAATGTACTACAATGCTAGTTTGCATTTTCTCATATGCATGTGTGTAGCTTTGAATTGAACAGAATAGAGTTGTACAGTAACGGTTCACTCATTTTATCAATGCATTGATCACAAATTCTGCCTTTTCTAAACATTCTGTTTTGGTTATGGGAACATTAAAACAAGTTCCACCCACATTAAGAAAACTGGACATTTTAATTCCTAAAACAATCTTTCATCTTAATTTTAATTAACAAATAATTGTTAATAAATGCTCATTTGTAACATTCCAATAACATAATAATATCCAGCTTCCTTAATGTTAATAGAACATCATTCAAAGGTTAGTATGATGTTCCTGAAAAAAATATTTCAAATTATTTTTTTTTATCAATAACTCAACATTCTACACAGTGAAGTCCTCCTAAAAAACTTTACTAATTGATCCAATGGAGAACGTTATAGTGACTTGATACACTGCAATATACTCTGTGTTGCTCAATGTCTATATGGGTCCAATCTAAAGAGTGTTAAAGTAACATTGAAGCAACTGCAGTTAATGAGATGTGTAAGTGATTAAAGTTTGACTTTCTGTCAGTTTGTTTAATTTTCTCATATAGAAAGCAACTGTCCTACTACAGTTGTTGTAATTTGACATACATTTGTGTCTTGAACATGTAAACAATAATGATAATAAACTATGGCAAGATGTTTAGTTGATAAAACATTTCCGCAAAGGATACACCTGTGTATCCTCGCTCATGACTCCTCAGGAAGCTCCTCGATGACTCCTCACTCCTCCATCCTCGCCTCTTTGCAGTGCATTTAGAGTTATGAGCATTTAGAGTAATGTCCTACAAGATGGCTGAGCTCAATTGTTTTCCGGGTCATAGGATGGAGGACGGAGGAGCGAGGAAAAGAGGAGGGATTTTGAGAAGCACCCCCTATCTCTGAAGATTTCAGCAGAGGAGGATTAAACAACTCCACAAACAGCATTACCACACTCTAAAAAGAGATGTTGTGATGTTGTTACACATGTTGTGTCAGTTTTAACACATATAGTGTGTGTGCCCAGGGACAACACATGCTGTGTCAGTTTTAACACATGCAGTGTGTGTGCTCAGGGACAACACATGCTGTGTCAGTTTTAACACATGCAGTGTGTGTGCTCAGGGACAACACATGCTGTGTCAGTTTTAACACATGTAGTGTGTGTGCTCAGGGACAACACATGCTGTGTCAGTTTTAACACATGTAGTGTGTGTGCTCAGGGACAATACATGCTGTGTCAGTTTTAACTCATGCAGTGTGTGTGCTCAGGGACAACACATGCTGGGTCAGTTTTAACTCATGCAGTGTGTGTGCTCAGGGACAACACATGCTGTGTCAGTTTTAACTCATGCAGTGTGTGTGCTCAGGGACAACACATGCTGTGTCAGTTTTAACTCATGCAGTGTGTGTGCTCAGGGACAACACATGCTGTGTCAGTTTTAACTCATGCAGTGTGTGTGCTCAGGGACAACACATGTTGTGTCAGTTTTAACTCATGCAGTGTGTGTGCTCAGGGACAACACATGTTGTGTCAGTTTTAACACATGCAGTGTGTGTGCTCAGGGACAACACATGTTGTGTCAGTTTTAACACATGCAGTGTGTGTGCTCAGGCACAACACATGCTGTGTCAGTTTTAACACATGTAGTGTGTGTGCTCAGGGAAAACACATGCTGTGTTTTACATTTTTACATTTATATTTATGCAGTTAGCAGACGCTTTTATCCAAAGCGACTTACAACTTGAGGGTACACGAAGCGATTGGTCATGAAGAGTCGAGTAAGCGCAACAAGTGCCTGAAATACTGAGACCGTGTACATTGCTCAGTGTAGCACAGGCTAGAGTAGTGAGGGAAAAAAGGAGGAGAAAGAGGAAAGGAAAGTGTTTTTTTTATTTTTTTTATTAATGAGGTTAAGTGGTCACGGAAGAGCTGAGTTTTTAGTTGACTTTTGTATGTTGTCAATGATTCTGCGTTCCGGATGGCATTGGGAAGATCGTTCCACCAGCTGGGAACGTTGAATGAAAATGTTCTGGAAAGGGATTTTTTGCCTCTCTGTGATGGTACTATATACTATCCGTACTAAATAGTATTCGAAAAAAGAATTAGTATGTCCCAAATCGTAGTATGTTGAAAAGAGTATTCCAAAGATTCCCGGATTATTTCCTGTCATAATTCGAAGTGCAGATCGATGTGCACTCTAACGGATGAAATTGCCCACAACCCATTGCGAGATGGACGAGGATTCGATTAGAACTACAAACACGGATAAAAAGTGTTAAAGGTCCCATGGCATGGCATTTTTCTATTATTTTATAATGTTTCCTGAGGTGTACTTATATTGTTAGTATGATTTTTACATCATAAAATGTCATAATTTAGAAATAAAAGGCATTTTTTTCTATACTGCTGTTTGCCCTGTGGCTGAATGCCCTGTTTCAAGAGGCGTGTCTGCTGTGAGACTTCAGTAAAAACGCCCAGTGTTGTGATTGGCTGACATATTTGCATTTGATATGAGCGGAGGGGGCGTGGTTTAACGAGGTCTACCAGGCACGAGCTGCTGCCAGAGAGACGGATGGACTGGAGTTCACTTCCCACTGAGCAAAGTTATGTCCAAAAGACGTCTTTTCAGTGTCTTTGCCCCTAGAGGCGTACGTTGAAAAGACGTCCACTGAGGAGCCAGAATGAACGTCTGTTTTTGACGTGTTCTGCGCGTTCGATATAGACGTTCATGGAACCTCAAGGTTAAAAACTAGTTCAAATGTGCTCATTGTGGACATATTTTCCATTTGTAATTGCAAAGCAACTCACAGACAGTGTGTGTTTGTCCAGAAATCAGGAAAATAAAAGAAACTTAGCTCACACCTTTAGACACTTTAGACAACTTAGCATCTGTAATTCACACATCTTTGTATCGTGAGAGAATCGTGGGATTCAATCCAGGATCTTCTTGCTGTGAGGAGACAGTGTTTCCCACTGAGACACTGGTGCTGCCCTTAATCACAGACATAAGACACACTTTGACTATTTCTGTCAGACGTCTACAGAAGCTCTTACTGAGAATTAACAGAGCTTTAGATGTTGATATTTATGGTTAATTTGAACCATAAATATGAATTCCCATCAAATTCCCATATTTATTCCCATTGTGGTGGGAAGCGTTTGCTTTAGTTGGGCTCTTGGTCCAGTATTTGTGTTAGCTTTTCTTTGGCTGCTGTAACTGTGTGTTTGAAACACAATAGTTGTGGCTGAGAAAGCAAAGATAAAGCGACAGCAGGTGTTGTCAGCTCCTTGTTGATGACTAAATCATCAGAAAGCGAGCGTCTGATGTTGTATTTCAAGTTTTGTGTTCTTTTTTGGCAAATAGTCATTTATTATAACCACTATAAGCTTGTGAATCTACTGTATTGGCATCAATAGCAATAAAATGATCCTCTATCCTGAAGAATGATAAATTAAATAAAAGTTGGTTTGCAGTATGTGCATACAACGTTTTGAGCAATTATTTCACATAGTCACACACAGACATCAAGATTTTGCATATGATTCACAACAACGGTGACAATCAAAACAAAAAAAGCTTCATGCTGCAATGCATGATGGGTAGCTTCATAATACAAAACTCATGCTTGATTATCACCGTTGTTGTGAATCATATGCAAAATCTTGATGTCTGTGTGTGACTATGTAAAACATTTTGTGCACATGCTTTTTTTTCATCCTAATGAATAATTTTGATAATTGATCATTTTGATGCTATTGGTGCCAATACAGTGGGTTAAAAGCTTATAGTGGTTGTAAAGGACTACTATTTTCTGAAGTTAGGTGGAGTGCCAGTCCACTACGGAACTCCGGTAAGAAGTGTGACAGGAAACAGAAGATCGTTTGACTGTTTTATATTTCGTCAGGATGACCATTTACATGGCAAACATACAGCCATTAGGAAACAGAAGTGATCAAATGTGGTTTAGTCTGCAATAAACAAATAAAATATATATCAGAATCTGTCTGCATACTGTAACATAAACATTTACCTCAGTATACATCATCTATACACGTTAATATGATCCACAGCACGTTAAAAGGCGCTAAACATATACACATGCATTACACTGTGCATCACTCGCCTCAAACACATTAAATCACGATATGAACAGAGTCATAACGATCAGATATACTGTCACGACATGAAAGGGTTAATATATCGCGACATAACAGATAAATACAAGGATGAATAAACTTACATTCATGCATGCACATTTACCACTGGTAGAAGACGGCGGCAGAAATGAAACTGAAAGTAAACAAAGACGCGATGACAGAACTGCCGTCAACGCGCAGTACGTACACAACTACGTAATACACATAGAAATGCTATCCATATGAAGATATATATAAGGAATTTAGTACAGCCGCCCCCAGATTAGCATAGCTAATATGTAGAAGATTTAAATTTCTTAGTTCTTAACATCTGTATCATCATCGTCCGGGAGTGCTGGGAGTGGAACTAGCTTAGCCACAGGTCGAAGATACAGGCGATCCTTTATCCTGACCTTTGCTGACCTAAAGTGGCCATCCTCGCTGGGCACCAGACTCTCAATCCTACCAATGGGCCAGTGAGCACGAGGCAGTTGTGAGTCCACCACCATCACCGCAGTACCCTCAGTCAGATCCTGAGTCTCACGCTGCCATTTAAGACGTGGTTGAAGGTTAGGGAGGTAATGTCTGGTATAGTACACCCAGAAGTGATCAGCTATAGTCTGAGCATGACGCCATCGACGCTTAGACAATGGTTCTGGAGTGTAGACCACTTGGGGTAACGCGGCATCCCGCCGCCCCATGAGGAGGAAATTGGGGGTTACTGGGTCTATATCAGCTACATCAGACGAAACGTAGCCTAGTGGCTTGCTATTCAGGATACCCTCTATCTCTACTAACACAGTTTGCAAGACGTCTTCAGGCAGGGATTGACTTCCTACAACCACCTGCAGGGCTGACTTCACAGATTTTATCTCACGCTCCCATGCGCCACCGAAATGCGGTGCCGCAGGAGGATTCATCTTGAATGTAATCTGATGGTCAGCCAGCCGTTCCTGCAGTTGAGGTTCCATTCCTCTGAAGGCCTCCCTCAGCTCTGTTTCGGCACCTCTGAAATTGGTCCCTTGATCAGAGAGGATTTCTGAAGGAGTACCCCGCCGGGCTATGAAACGTCTCAGGGCAAGTAAGAAAGCATCGGCATCCAGACTGTTGAGGAGATCGAGATGTATGCAACGGGTAGTCAAGCATTTAAAGATCACACCCCATCGTTTTTCTGAACGACGGCCTACTTTGACAGCGAAGGGCCCGAAACAGTCGACACCTGTCGAAAAGAATGCAGGTTGATGAAGTCGTAGGCGAGCCAAGGGTAAGTCAGCCATAATGGGTACTGTTGGCTTAGCCCTCCACCTCTGGCATTGCACGCAGCCCCTTTGGTGTTGCTTAACCGCTTGCCGACCTCTCAGGACCCAGTAGTAACGACGGAGCTCAGCAAAAACTCTGTCCGGCCCTGGATGAAGCAAGCGTTCATCAAAGTCCTGAATGAGGAGCTTAGTGATGGCATGATGAGGGTCTAGCACTACCGGGTGAGTCTCAGTAGAACTCAGGCCTTCCAACCTTCGGAGTCGTCCCCCAACTCGGATTAAACGCAATGCCTGATCAAACACCGGGGCTAGGGTGTTCAAACGACTAGAAAGGGGAACTGGTTTACCTGCCTCCAAAGCCTTGAACTCCAGAGGGAAGGACTCAGATTGAGACTGACTCAGGATAGCTGCTTCAGAGCTTCGAAAATCAGGACTTGGTGTTCCTGCATCCAGGGTAGCCGCCCCGTGAAGGGACTGGTGAGTTGCTTTAACCAGGGCTTTCCAGGAGGTGAATCGAGCTGTGTCAGGCATTTGTGGATTCTGGCCATCAACAGTTAACCCACAGAATACGGCCTTCCTGGTTTCTGAGGAATCATCTCGATTCTCCATAGGAGGTGTCGCCGGCCACTGATCTGGTGGTCCACGGAGGAAATGAGGTCCCTGATTCCACCGACTGGGACTTGCCAGCTCTACGAGTGTCTTCCCACGGGTGATGTCGTCTGCCGGGTTATTCGCTGAGTCCACATATCTCCATGAATGCAGGTCAGTCAACTCCTGGATCTCAGCCACTCTAGTGCCGACGAAGACTTTATACCTGCAGGACTCCGACTGTATCCAGGTCAAGACAGTAGTAGAGTCGGTCCAGAGTGTCGTTGTCTCAATGTGGATGGTCAGCTCTTGCAATAGAAGCTTAGCGAGCTGCGCACCCGCCAGGGCTGCACAGAGTTCCAACCGTGGTATCGTCAGTTGCCGCTTGGGAGCTACCCTCGACCTGGCCATCATGAAGGAGGTGTGGATTTCACCCTGTTGCTCGATAAGCAGGTACGCTACAGCTCCGTACGCCACCTCAGCCGCATCACTGAAAACGTGCAAGCTGAATCTTGATGTCTCCTCCTTGAAATGTGAAGGGATGTAACAACGGGGAAACACTACCTTAGTGAGGTTAGGTAACTCATGTTCCCAAGCTCTCCATCTCTCAAGAAGATCTGTGGGAAGGTTGGGATCATCCCAACTTCTTGGTTTAGCCCAGAGCTTTTGGACTAGAACTTTAGCCCTGGTGGTGAAGGGGCTGATGAACCCCAAAGGGTCATATTGGGACGCCAGGACTTTGTAAATGTGCCTCATGGTTGGGAGACACTCTGACGTTGGGCGGTGTCTGTAACCCAGGCGATCATCTAGGCAGTGCCACATCAGACCTAGAGCTGGCTCCTGAGGGTCGGAATGATTCTTCTGCAGCCATAGTTCTATACTCTGTGCTTTCGCATTTGCGGGTAACTGCTCAACAACAGAGGGGGTGTTGCTGGCCCACTGCCGTATTTCAAACCCCCCAGAGGCGAGAAAGGATCTCATCTTGCTGACTAACTGCCTGGCTTGTTCCACAGTGGGGAGGCTCTGTAAGCAGTTGTCCACGTAGAAGCTCTTTTCTATGGACTGTCTCACCCCTTCATCACTGGCCTGCTGGTCTCTGACGTGCTTCTGCAGCGCAAAGGTTGCACAGCATGGGCTGCAGGTTGTTCCGAAGGGCAAGACTTCCCACTGATAGACTTCAGGCTGATCTCCTTTCCGCATGTTTCGCCAAATGAACCTCAGAAGAGGTTTGTCCTCTGGCAGGAGTCTTACTTGATGAAACATTGCCCGTATGTCGCCGCTGATAGCGACTGGATACTGTCGGAATCGAATTAGGACTCCTAGTAATGAAGCACCAAGGCAAGGGCCAGGAAGGAGCTGCTGGTTGAGGGAGAGACCTTGATGGACAAAGGAACAGTTGAAAACAAGTCTGTCTTTACCATTGTGGTGGACAAGATGATGTGGAATGAACCACGTTTCCTTATCTGCATGTAGAACCTCTAGCGGGACCTTGACTACATATCCTGCATCTAAGAGCTTCTGGATCTCAGCCTCATAAACCTTAGCTTTTCCTGGATCTCTGCTCAAGCGTTTCTCCGTGCCCCTGAGATTGGGTAAAACTGAATCCCTGGTACCCTTCAATTGTGGTGCATTTGGTGTGCGTATGAGGGGGGTAGCATAACGCCAGATTCCATCCACTTCCACTCGCTGAGTTCTGTTCTCCAGTAGCTCCATGGCTATTTGGTCCTGCCGGGAACGCACTACCAGCTTCTCGTTGCGGTAAGGAAGGATGTCCAACTGCCACAACTGTTCGACCTGTTGGAGAATAGGATCTCGCACTGATGAAAGGGAAGTAAGCAAACATTGCTGAGGTGACACTTGGTGCGGAAGAAGCCCGTCTGGTCCCTGCAGAACCCAACCGAGCTGCGTATGTACAGCTGCCGGGCCGCCATCTGGGCCTAATCTGATGGGCTCCTTTGCAGTGATTAGACTTGGGTAATCGGATCCAATTAAGAGAAGGGGCTGAATCTTACTGAATGATGGAAGAGGAATATCCTTTAGGTGACTGTAGCTCCGCTGAAGCCTCTTGGTAGGGTACGTCTGTTCAGTCAAGGTCAGGAGAGGTGCAGAGAATACACCAGCCAGGTTGTACCTCTCTTTCGGTCTGGACTGGGGTGAGAGCTGAAAGTGGACTGACTGTCCCTCCAACTGGGTAACATCATGGCGGATTGTGCGAAGGGCCATAACCTCCCTTTTGCCCTTTAGTCCTAGCTGCTGGACCGCCGCAGGGAGAATAATGCTACGCTGTGCACCGTCATCAAGGATAGCATAGGTTGGTATAGACTTTTCGCCTTTCCACAGCAGCACGGGGGTAACCTTAAGGAAAACACGTCCTGTATGGCTAGGTGGCGTCACGTAGATGCGGTCACTTGATGTTGTCACTAGCATGATGCTCGGGCCTTGTTGTGCTATGCGGTGCAGAACCCTGAGATGTACGTCCCCACATTCCCCACATGGTTTCTTCAAAGTGCACTCGTTACAATTGTGGCTGGTGCGTCCGCATTTCCAGCATCTCTTACCTTCCTTTATCCACTTGACAAGTCGCTCAAGAGGGCATTCAACAATCTTACTGCACTGAGAGAGGTAGTGCTCTTCGCTGTGACAGAATAAACACAGGCGCTTGGTTCCCTTGAGTGGTTGCTGGTGTGGAAGAATCTCGGTAATGACAGGGTGTACGTCTTTAACCTCCTTGGGCTGATTACTACCATGATAAACAGAGATGGCCCGGGTGTGCGGCTTAATAATAGATGGACGCTCCCTACGTGGCGCTGGAGCCTTCTCAGTGTGGTAGCGTTGAGCCATCTTCGATGAAAGCCGTTGAGCCTCGGCCTTGACCTTCAGCCACTCCGCAAGGTCATGCAAATTATATGGATTAAGACTGTCTGTACTCAGTCTTCCCCGTAACTGGAGGTGCTCTATGAAACCATCCCTGTAGTGTTTAGGGAGTTTACTAAGCAGCCTGTCAACATGACCGGTACAGGTAAGCTCTCTTCCTTGTGGTCCCTCCAGAGATGTAAGCATACCCACCAGAAGATCAACGTTTAGAGCAAAGTTCTGGAATGCTTTCGAATCTCCAGCCCTGATATCTGGTGAGTTCATTAGAGCCGCAACTTCGCTTTGTGCTAGCTGGTGTGGTTGGCCATATTGGCGCTGCAGAGCTGCCATAGCTGCTGTGTAAGGTACAGTATGGTGACGACACGCTTGAGCTATCAGTCTAGCTTCTTCCAGAACCAACTGCTCCATCAGCACACGATATTTGTAGTGTTCTGTGAGCTCAGTGTGGGGGTTCAGCAGATTGTCGAGGGCTATCTTCAGATCTGTGAACTCTCTTTCACTGTCATTTACAAGTTTTGGCAGCGATGGGACTGGGACTGGTTGAAGTGCAGGTGCCGCAGGTGCTGGCTGGCATACTGGATATGCATGTGATGGCGGAAACAGCCCAGTGTGTGCCGCTGAAGAAGGATACCAGTTCTGCACCGAATACTGACTAAGGGGCTGAGGTGCATAATATCCCATGGGTGAAGGCTGATACAGATCTGGCGCAGGTGTTGGTTGGTACTGTACCTGGCTATGTGCAGGGATCTGTAATTGGTAGACTGGTGGCACCGGAGTATTGCGTACAGTCGTGGATATAGGTAGCTTCACTGATGTGATGGTTTGCGGCAAAGATGATATGAGGTTGTAGGAGGCAGAAGAGGACGTTGCACTGCATGCCACTGGTGTCTGCCTCACATAGATCGCTGCTGGCAGCTGAATAAAGGGTTGAGATGTGGGTGTGCTGTACACCATATGAGCTGTAGTCGGAGATGTCTGCCTCCATCCTGACCGCTGGGAGACGTCCCTGGGTACCCCAAGGCATGGAGTGAGTGGCTCCGAATCCAGTAACGGGATGGCTGGAACTGCAGAAGCCTTTGGCCTAACGATGGGTGGTGAGTAAGCTTGAACCTGTTCCATTCGCCCAGCGAAGGGAGAAACAGTGCCACTACTTAACGACTCACACTCTGACTGGCTGTTGTATCTGTGATGTGGTACTGGAGATGTGTAACGGGAAGAGGAAGGAGATCTCATAACATCTAGCTGCTCCACTAGACCACTGAGCCCAGCGTCTATACCGTCCCTACTGACTATGGCAGGACCTGGTCCATACTGCAAAGATGATAACTCGTGCCTAGTCGGCTGTACCCCAGTCGAGGCAGGCTCGGCCTGCCCACTGAGGGTCAACGATGCCGCTGCATGGTCCGTCTTTGGCTGCTGATATGGCTCGTAAGGCCCAGAAACTGGCAGAAGGGATTTGGGCAAGGCTACCTCATAAGCCTGCAAATACGAAGGTATCTGACGAGCTCTGGCTTGCAGTTGAGCAGGATGCGTGGTATCTGGTGAATAACGTGGTGTCTGTGGCTCCATGTCACCGTAGTGGCTATAGCATCCGGCTCGAAGGACCAAATGTAAAGGACTACTATTTTCTGAAGTTAGGTGGAGTGCCAGTCCACTACGGAACTCCGGTAAGAAGTGTGACAGGAAACAGAAGATCGTTTGACTGTTTTATATTTCGTCAGGATGACCATTTACATGGCAAACATACAGCCATTAGGAAACAGAAGTGATCAAATGTGGTTTAGTCTGCAATAAACAAATAAAATATATATCAGAATCTGTCTGCATACTGTAACATAAACATTTACCTCAGTATACATCATCTATACACGTTAATATGATCCACAGCACGTTAAAAGGCGCTAAACATATACACATGCATTACACTGTGCATCACTCGCCTCAAACACATTAAATCACGATATGAACAGAGTCATAACGATCAGATATACTGTCACGACATGAAAGGGTTAATATATCGCGACATAACAGATAAATACAAGGATGAATAAACTTACATTCATGCACGCACATTTACCACTGGTAGAAGACGGCGGCAGAAATGAAACTGAAAGTAAACAAAGACGCGATGACAGAACTGCCGTCAACGCGCAGTACGTACACAACTACGTAATACACATAGAAATGCTATCCATATGAAGATATATATAAGGAATTTAGTACAGTGGTTATAATAAATGATTATATGCTAACCAAGCACACAAAACTTTTTTAAAAAATCAGAGGCCCATTTTCCAAAAGTTTAGTCATCAATAAGGAGCTGACAACACCTTATGTCACTTTATCTTTGCTTTCTCAGCCACAACTATTGTTTTTCACACACACAGTTACAGCAGCCAAAGAATAGCTAACTCAAGTACAGGGACCAAGAGCCCAACTAAATCAAACGCTTCCCACCACAATGGTGAATTCAAATGAACCATAAATATCAACATCTAAAGCTCTGTTAATTCTCAGTAAGAGCTTCTGTAGACGTCTGACAGAAATAGTCAAAGTGTGTCTTATGTCTGTGATTAAGGGCAGCACCAGTGTCTCAGTGGGAAACACTGTCTCCTCACAGCAAGAAGATCCTGGATTGAATCCCACGATTCTCTCACGATCCAAAGATGTGTGAATTACAGATGCTAAGTTGTCTAAAGTGTCTAAAGGTGTGAGCTAAGTTTCTTTTATTTTCATGATTTCTGGACAAACACACACTGTCTGTGAGTTGCTTTGCAATTACAAATGGAAAATATGTCCACAATTTGAACTAGTTTTTAACCTTGAGGTTCCATGAACGTCTATATCGGACGTGCAGAACACGTCAAAAACAGACGTCATAAAAACTTTCATTCTGGCTCCTCAGTGGACGTCTTTTCAACGTACGCCTCTTTTGGACATAACTTTGCTCAGTGGGTAGGGTCACATATGTTACAGGTCTACGTGACTCTTTGGGGACTCCGAGAAATGTACCTCTTTTATATGCTTTTCTTACACAGCAAAATCCCCAGTGTTAAATTAACACTGCTCAGAGTGTATTTGGTCCCACTCCACAGATAGTTAAAATAACACTGGAGCAGTGTTAAAGTTAATGAGATAATTAAGAGATTAATTAAGTGATGATTGACCATTAGTGATGACACCTGATGATAATGAGCAAAATCACTGAAGAAAAGAGAAAAAAGAAAAACACAAGCACTATGACTGACTATAAAGAAGACATGAAATCTCTGAAGATCTCAGCAGAGGAGGATTAAACAACTCCACAAACAGCATTACCAGCTTCACACATTACTAACCAGACTGACTTTATTTCTGTCAGACGTCTACAGAAGCTCTTACTGAGGTTTAGATGTTGATGTTTAATGAAAATAAATGTTGTCACCATTATGGTGATCAGTGTTTGATTTAGTTGGGATCTTGACCCTTGACTTGTAAACATTAATTTCTCTGGCTGCTGTAACTGCTTGGTATGGATCGAACGGCAAGAGAAACTTGATGCTTGTTGTATATGATACAGTTGTTATCACCATATAGTTCCTTATTTGCTGATCTCCTGAAAGTTATTGATTATAGTAGCCTTGCGACTCTTCAGCAGAAGATCTAGAAGTATTTTCGTCAGACAAATTAAACGATTAAAAAATCTGTACATAAATTTTGTACAATGGTTTAATAACACATCACACAATAAGCACTTCTAGCTCCTGCTAGTTTAACTCACACATAGACATTAAGAATCAGCCTATGAATCTCAACAATGGTGACATATCGCAATGCATTCTGGGTGCATCACGCAAAACTCATCTATGGCTCCCAGAATGCATTGTGCCATGAAGCATGTCACCATTGTTGAGATTCATAGGCAGATTCTTGATGTCTGTGTGTGAGTTAAACTCGCAGGAGTTAGAAGCGATTAGTGTACAATTTGTTTCAAAACTAATTCAGCTTTTCTGATTAAAACACTGCTGGATCTTTTCTAGAATCACAATAAAAAAAAGTTAATAGTATATTGCTCATACTCAGTCATTAAATCGATGACTTAAGTCACCACACAATGATCATATTCTTATCATCAGAGAGCATCTGACTGTGTTTACTCTTGCTTTTCTTGCTATAGCAAACTCAGTTACTGCAGCCAGACAAACACTAACATTAAAAAGTCATCAAACTGCCCAACTAAAGAAAACACTAATCACCATGATGGTCACTTTAAAAACTAACAATTTTCAAAACAAAATCAAACAAAAAATCTGTTTATTCTCAATAAGAGCTTCTGTAGACGTCTGACAGAAATAAAGTCAGTCTGGTTAGTAATGTGTGAAGCTGGTAATGCTGTTTGTGGAGTTGTTTAATCCTCCTCTTCTGAGATCTTCAGAGATTTCATGTCTTCTTTATAGTCAGTCGTAGTTCTTGTGTTTTTCTTTTTTCTCTTTTCTTCAGTGATTTTGCTCATTATCATCAGGTGTCATCACTAATGGTCAATCATCACTTAATTAATCTCTTAATTATCTCATTAACTTTAACACTGATTCAGTGTTACTTTAACACTATCTAGAGTGGGACCAAATACACTCTGAGCAGTGTTAATTTAACACTGGGGATTTTACTGTGTACTAAATAGAATAAATTAACTTCTGTACTAAATGTAGTATCAGCATGTTTTGGAAAAATGTGCTTTGTTGACAGTTAGTTAAGATGTTCTCAACCTTGAGGAAACTGTTATTCTCTGGAGCATTGTGTGTATGTGCGTTGCATGATCTGTGCAGATCCAGTATTGGAGATGGGCTTTTCGGCAGGCGATGCTAGACCTGGAGGCGTCTTTTCTATGACCTCCGAGGTCACTGTGATCTAAATCTAGGCCTGAGCGACATCGAGTCTACGCATTTTTAGTGATATATGCTCCTATCTGTCTACGTGTGGAAAGTTGCTTACATTGCATGTTGTTAGAACCAATCAGAATCATTCCACATGGCAGTAATGACGTGGCTAGACCTTGAAAACAGTATAACTGTTCAGAAAATTGTATGTACGTTAGACGGAGGCGGGGAGACTGTTAGATGGAGAGCGGCCTACGAACTCCTCGTGAGCTGGCTTCTGCTGATGAAACTGCAAACTATTCTTCAGTAAATTTTTCTTTAATTAATCTGACTCCTGACTCTTGGTCTTCATTTTTCACTACTGGTCCTGGGTCCTAAGCTGTTACCCCAAAAATTTGCATCAAATCTTTCTGCCATGCGTTTTACCCCTACACTATTGTTGCTGTAAATAAATCTGGGTTTTCCGTAAATTTGTCTGCCCCATCAGAAGTTTAGTAGACAAGGATAAATATTTGTACTTAAATGTAAATGGCATCTAACAGTTACTCCAGTAAACATTTTCTGTGAATGTCTACCCACATTTTTGTTTTGCTTCCAACACCCATGCAATATAGTAGACTACTATATAGTATATAATATTATAGGCTGCTATATATAATTTTTTACATAAAAATAGTTATTGTTTTTGAAATAAATGCTTTATATAAATGCTTTTATAAATGTTACTTTATTATTATTACTTGTACATTATTTCCCAGTAAGTTCAGTGCCACACAAGTAGAGAGCGCTATAGTTAACTTTAAGCTTGTTGACTTACAAGCTGTTGACTATTGCGTTAGAGAATAGGACGTCTTGTTGTATGAAAAGTTCTTCATTTTGTTGTTCTCTCAGTTCTATAATTTGAAGAACAATGGAAGATAATATTTCGTAAAAGCACGACGTGGTGATGCAGCAGCTGTTCTCTGCGGGAATACTCTTGCCGGTATACACACTGCGTGTGACACAAAGCAATCACAACACTTTAAGCATTTTTTTACATTTTATTTTATTTCAACAAACAAGCAAAGCTCAAACCAAACGGCATCCCCTCCGGCACCTTCATTGTCAGAATTCGCTCACTCATTTTCATTCAATCCTTTAAGTGGACTAGTGGAGTAATGGAGAATGAGCTGGTGTCTGGTCCCGTCCATTAATTATGGGGGAAAGAGGCAAATTCCAAGTCTACAAGCACAATATCATGCATACAGGTATAAATTCTGTTTTAATTGATTATTAAATAGTTTGATTAAGGTTTATACATGGGAGTTTCCACGGCAGAGTTCAAGATAAATCTTTTCATTATTACTGGAGCTGCCGGTTTGATACGTTTCAAATAAACAGCAAGCACAAACTGCAAAAGCGGCAGCCTTTCCGGCTCACTCAGTGTCCAAATTCATTCACTCGTTTTCATTCACTCCCTCAAGTGGACTATATCAGTGGACCAATGTAGGGAATAGTGAATGAGGGTATAGGGGGCGATTTCGAGCACTGGAATGTCACATGGTATATATCTTCTTCATCTGTATCATATTGACTACATGTGCACAGAGCGCCCTCCGGCTGCCAGTATGAACTGAAAACACAACACATCAGAGTATCCAGCGCTCATAATGATTACATCTGCGCATTTTGGGTAAAGATTGAATAAATAATACTTCTCTGTAAAAGGCGGCAGCCTTTTGACGCTCATATTATAATCAAAAGTACCGATGCGGTTTTCATATTCATAACTCCTGACACATATTAACAAATGATGGTCACTATAAGACTTTCAGAATAAAACATAGGTAAAAAATGGAAGCTTACAATACAGTATTAACTGTACTTATTAGTACTTACTTAATACAGTATTTTTTCTGTATAAAAAATAATTACTGTATAAAAAAGAATTACTGTAATTTGCCATTAATGTCATAATACTTAAAATAACAGCTTAAATGAACTGTAAATTAACAGATATTGTTTGTAATTTTACAGAGTTTTGAGCACAATTTAAAATAAATAAAAATGGGCGTAAACGAATTAGTTATTTTCCATTTAAAAAAAAACAAAAAAAACAATTACAGCGTACACACATTACAAATGTGACAATTTGGAATTGCAGGAAATGTAAAATCCTAAAAAATAAAATAACAAAAAAAAATAGTGAACATGCATTTTGGAATTGTATTTTGTAAATACATTTATATTGAGACTATGACTTCATAATAATATGTTCACGTTTATCTCTGCAGACCCCTGCTACAACTACACTGTGCTGGACAATCCATGGCGATCCATCAATAATACAAGTGGCGGCATGTGTGACCAGTCTGTCTCCTGGAGCGGCTGGTATCGTCTCTTCATTAACAACATCAGCGCTCATATCCCAGACACGTGTGTCCTAAGGGGTCACTGTACCACTAATATCGCACTGTGGATCCGTGGTGGACACCCAACAGTAACGGATGGAGTCGTCACTCGAGATGTCTGCGGTCACGCTTACAGTTACTGCTGCCATTTCGGGTCTTATCCCATTAAAGTCAAAGCCTGTCCAGACAATTATTATGTCTATGAGCTGGTCAAACCAACTAACTGCAATTTTGCATACTGTGCAGGTAATTATATTCACATGAGCTCTTTCTGCACATTCATGATATTTGTGTTTCTGTTCATTAATCACTATTCCTCCAAACTTTCAGACACTGGCAGCGTTAACACCATCTCTACATCTGTCAAACCAGTGACCGTCTCTCCTGGTAATGTAACTCTGTCTCTATTGGCTTATTTTCAGAATGTTTCTAATGTATGTACAGATCTACTATTGGATAGATGTGGGCTTGTGTCAGAAGAGTAAAATATTTACTAATATTAAATACATATATAAATTTACCAGTATCCTTGCCTGTGCATAAAGGTCATGTAAGATAAATGTAGAGCGATTACATCAGCTCGTTCTGTGGCTGGCTGTCAGTAACACTGTTGTTCTGAATATGTTTTTTCAATAAAGAACTATAAAATAGAAATTCAGCTTCATTTAGAGCAGAGCCTGTTGATGGAACGACACATCTGATTCATCCTCTCTGTACTAAAGGCACATGATCTTTGTCATAGAGTTCAGTTTAACCTGTTAAGATTGGCTAGGTTAAAAAAATACATCTGATTGGCTGAAGAATGGCTGAAATCACACTCCCGGTAGAAACTGATATACAAGTGCATGGTATGAGTGCACATTCTGCATCTCTTGTAGACAGGGGCTGCTGTGGACGGTCCCTGTGAGGTGGAAGGCATGTTTCTTCCTGAATTAATGTTACCAGTATTTTGCCCCGTATATGTATTTACCAGGGTGTTCTCGTCTGACAGAAATGAAGCCAATCTGGTTAGTAATAAGTGAAGCTGGTAATAAGCAGAGGTGGGTAGTCCAGGGGTCAGAAAGTAAAAGTCCTGCCATATTTTTATTCCACTCATGAACTCAGTCAGCGGATTTCACTCATTAATTCTACCTCATGACTGAAAAACTGCACAGTAAAATCAGCAGTGTAAAAATTGCAATGTTAAAAGTGATTAATTCCCAAAGAGTTAAATTAACAAGTGTTAAAGCGTAATCCTCTTCGGTGTAATTATGAGGGTGCTACATAGTGTACATTTATTTTTACACTGAAAGTGCAAAAAAACGCGCCTAATAGTTTTGACTCCGCCCTTCGACGACTGCTGCCTCTCCAGACGACGACGCCATTTTATCTTCATTCGACTGAGACGGTGGGTTGGATTGCTTTTCTTTCTAAAATGAAATATTAAGTACATTTGTTAACATTTTTAGTTATATATAGTGATGAACACATTTATAAATGATTAACTGTGCATTTTTGTCAGTATTAAGGAAGCTCGTCAAGTTCATGAGAAGATGCCGAGATATACAGAAGAATGTGAACTTTTCTCATGCCTATTTGATTTCCTAGATGAAGGTGATTTCACGTTTAAAATATTTTTTGGGATGTGTTTACAATTTGTTATATATACTTTTAGCTTATTTCATTTTGGTTTGTTCACAGACTTTATGAAAGTGTGCATTCCCGCCTCCAGTCACACGGAGGCCTGGTTTTCCGACGAGTCAGTCAGGCAGTGAAGTTGAAGAAGCTCTGAAGCAGCAACATTTGGGCTTTTTCTGCAGATGAGAGAATTCTTCAAATGGTAATTGTATATTTGATTTGTAAGCATTAAGTGTGGCATTATGTTGTGTCCTTTTGTTGAAACGGTAAACGTGTCTGTGTTATACATTAACGTGTTAAGAATTCCGTTTGTGTGACGCATGCGCATTATTAACAGTGTGTTTAAGCGTCTTGTAGCGCTTTTTGCAGACTGAGGTGGGGAAGCGTTTAAACTTTTTATTCGCCCTATGTTTAAGTGTGAATTACATCAAATGCACGTTGCTTGTTCTTAGCACTGAATGTGATATCATGTGAAAGTGAATTAAAGCTAATCTGTAAATCCGTTTGTCTTCCAATTCAGTTAACAAGTAACGTTATTTGCCTACGTACTGGCAGAGCATACAGTTACTTTAGCTTGAAATCAGTGTTTATCAATTCAATCTGCATGTTATTTTGTGATAAAAAATGTCCTAAATATTTATCTCTTTGTGTTTTAATAATATGAATCTGTATGTTCTGTTCTAATTATAAATGCCATTAATAAGTTAATGGTAAAATAAATTCTAAACGTGTCTTAAAATGTAATGTATAACCAAGTTCATTTTAAGATACCTTACTAACATTACACATTTAAATTATATAAATGTATTTAATAATCAGATTAAATAAATATGTAAATGGTTTCAGGTCTCCATGTAAACAAAGCTTTTTGGCTATTAAAATTTAACAGTCATTTAATTGATCCTAAAAACGAAGGGTGTGAATATAAATTCACAATTTGACACCCATGTTTTATAGACAGCTCTCAGCATAATCAAAATTAAGCGTAATCACAATTATTTTTTACTAAATTAAATTGTATTGCATAACTGAATTTTGGAAATATTATTTTGAAATCCTTTTCCAATAGAATTGGCCCAGACCCCTGCAGCGTCAAGTGAAGGAAGCTCCTCTCATAAGATGGGAAACTGAGTCTGATGTTCTTCTGAGTGATGGAAGCCCTTCAAGAAAGCAACAGACTACTGAAGATGAATCTAGAATTGTGAGTGTCATGATATATTTTTCTATGTGCAGTACAAATTTTAAAACATGACAAATGAACATGTACAATTAAAACGTAACTGGGCAACCACACGGTATCTTTGTTCAGATCTGGAATTTTCGTGTCTTGGGTGATTGTGTGTCTTGATTCATGATGACACACAATCACTGTCATCATATTAAACTGCAAAAAGTTTAAAATTGTTGTAATTTCTCACCCTCATGTCATTCCAAACCCGAGAAGACTTTTTATTCATCTTCAAAACTCAAATGAATATGACAGTCCATGCAATTACCACATAGACGCACGCTTAAAAAGTTCATAAAGAGATCATAAAACCAATCCAAATTAATGAAGTGGTTTACTCAATCTACTCAATTGATTTTGAAATGTAGACTTTTATTCGCATATAAACATTAATCAACGAACATAATAAGAAAAAGTTAATTTGGACTAAACAGATTGATTTATTTGGATTAGTTTTAAAATCTCTTTATGATGTTTTTGAAGCGTCAAAGTGGTAGTTGTGTAGCTGCCAATGGAGGGACAGAAAGCTCTCAGATTTCATCAAAAATATCTTCATTTGTGTTTCAAAGACAAAAGAAAGTCCTGCGGGTTTGGAACGACGTAAGGGTGAGTAAATAACAGAATTTTCTTTTTTGGGTGAACTATCCCTTTAATAAAAGAATTTGACCTAGACCTTCTTGGGTGCATTTACACCTGTACATCGAGTTCACTTGTGCGTCACCCAAGATGAATGTTAAAGGGTTAGTTCACCCAAAAATGAAAATTCTGTCATTAATTACTTACCCTCATGTCTTTCGACACCCGTAAGACCTCCGTTCATCTTCAGAACACAAATGAAGATATTTTTGTTGAAATCCGAAGGCTCAGTGAGGCCTTCATTGGCAGCAATGTATTTTGCACTCACAAGACCCATATAAGGCACTAAAGACGTCGTCCATCTCACTACAATGGTTCTACAATAATTTTATGAAGCGACGAGAATAGTTTTTGTGAGCAAACAAAAAATCAAAATAGCGACTTTATTCAACTTTATTCTGTGCCTCAGACGTGAACTCACGAAGCACCACGACGCATGCGCGAGAGTAGAGCCGGCGTTCTGACACATCACCCGGAAGGCGAGGAGCTTTGTTTACAAGCAGAGGAAGACGCGCTATATCTAAGCTGTTGAATTCTACATTGATCGCGCTTTAGGTCCTGGTGTAGTTCTCAACATGGTGCTAAAGTGTGCATTTCCTGGATGCCCGAACTGTGCTCGACGTCATATTCTCGCGCATGCGTCGTGGTGCTTCACGAGTTCACGTCAGAGGCCCAGAATAAAGTTGAATAAAGTCGCTATTTTGATTTCTTGCTTGTGCACAAAAACTATTCTCTTCGCTTCATAAAATTATTGTAGAACCACTGTAGTGAGATGGACTTTGTAACAAAGTCTTTAGTAGCTTTTATGGGTCTTGAGAGAGGAAATGTCTTGCTGCCAATGGAGGCCTTTCTAAGCCATCGGATTTCAATGAAAATATCGTCATTTGTGTTCCGAAGATGAACAAAGGTCTTACGGGTGTCGAATGACATGAAGGTATCAATTTTTATTTTTGGGTGACAGAATTGTATTTTTGGGTGAACTAACCCTTTAATGCCAGTTGTGAGTGAATGGTGCTACCCTGTGACTACACAATCATCTGAACAGAATGGTTCCTGAGAGTTATTATCATGTCATTATGCTATGTAACTGTTTAGTGATTTTTTTTTTGTGTTCGTTTTGATTTTTAGTGAGAAGACCTCAGCTAAGTTCCCGGAAAGGCTTCTTCCAAGACCTTCAAGGACCTGATTGACTGCGGAATCTGCTGTGAAAGAGGATGAAACCAATGATTCAGGTTCGACTATAATTCAGAATAAGATTATCTATACACGTTCATGCATTTTTTGCTGAAGTTGTCACATTTGTTATTTACATTTATACATTTGGCAGACGCTTTTATCCAAAGCAACTTACAGGGACCTTATTACAGGGACAACCCCCCTGGAGCAACATGGAGTAAAGTGCAAGTGGTGCACACTGGTGGTGACCACTGGGATTGAACCAGCAACCTTCTGCATATCAGTTCCATGGTTTAACCCACTGGACCACCATCTCACGTTATTTAGAATCCGCAACAATCCTGCATCTATTCATCTCCTACTTCATTTGATTCCACCATCACCACGAGGCTGCAAGAGACCTGGAAAGATGTCCTCATATCAAGCTGAAAAATATTGTCATCCTCAAAAAGGTACATTTGGACATTTCTGTCACACTACGTTAAAATTAGTCTGCCTCAAAATATTGCCAGTTGTGAAGATTGTATTGTGGAAAACTTAATTTTTTTTATTTTGTCTATGATCTGTAGGCAAGGAATAACATACCAGAACACCTTGATTGAATTGAAGAGACCACACAGCCACACCTGCTCACTGATGGGACAGGGAGGAACAGCATTCATGGATGCTACACAACTGTCGACAAGTAGCTTTCTGCAATCTTGTTCAAATCTACCTGTTATATTTGTTTTTGTCCAGGCAAATTTGATGATTTTATGCGTTTTATTAACTTTTTCAAAATTGTATTTCTGTGCAACACTTCAAGAATGTGATTGACTAATTGACATTTACACATCTGATATGTTTTAAAGTAGCCGCTTTGTCCACTTGTTAAATAAACTTTGGATTTATACGTCTGAAGACTCTTGATTTTATGTCGGATCTTGTACATTAACACCATATACACAGCAAAATCCCCAGTGTTAAATTAACACTCCTCAGTGTACATATGTGTCCACACTACAGGGTGTTAAAAGTAACACTTAAGAAGTGTTAAAGTTAATGAGATAATTAAGTGATTAATTAAGTTATGATTGACCATTAGTGATGAGAAACACAAGAACTACAACTGACTTCAGCCACAGCTTTAGATGCAATCGACTGAAGATAAAAGAAGACATTAAATCTCTGAAGATCTCAGCAGAGGAGGATTAAACAACTCCACAAACAGCATTACCAGCTTCACACATTACTAACCAGACTGACTTTATTTCTGTCAGACGTCTACAGAAGCTCTTATTGAGGTTAAGATGTTGATGATTTATTGAAAATAATAGTTTTGTTTGACGCCACCATTATGGTGATCAGTGTTGCTTTAGTTGGGCTCTTGACCCTTGACTTGTCAGCATTTTTTCTTTCTGTCTGCTGTAACTGTTTGTTACGGTGAGAACAGCAAGAGAAAATTGATATGTTATGTAATGATGTAGCCGTGTGACTCTACAGCAGGAGATCCAGCAGCGTTTTCATCAGAGAAACTGATCAATGTTTAAAAGTTACATAAGTCTTGTTTTCCGGTTTAATAAGACATTACACAATAAGCACTTCTAACTCCTGCAACGTTTACTCACACATAGACATCAAGAATCAGCCTATGAATCTCAACAATGGTGACATGCTTCATGCTGCAATGCATTCTGGGTGCATCATGCAAAACTCATCCATGGCTCCCAGAATGCATTGCAGCATGAAGCATGTCACCATTGTTGAGATTCATAGGCTGATTCTTGATGTCTGTGTGTGAGTTACTTTCGCAGGAGTTAGAAGTGATAAGTGTACAATCTGCTTTTAAACATTTTCAGCTTTATTGAATAAAACCGATCTGGATCTTTCCTGAAATCACAGTAAAAACAAAGTTAATCAGTGATTTAAATCACTATACAATGATCATATTCTTATCACTGAGCAGTCGACAGCATCTGATTGTGTTTACTCTTGCTTTTCTTGCCATTGCAAACTCAGTTACAGCAGCCAGAGAAACACTAACTTTAAAATGTCATCAAACTGCCCAACTAAAGAAAACACTGATCACCATGATGGTTTCAACACAAAAAAGTTTCAACACAAAATAAACAAAAAAGTAATTCTCAATAAGAGCTTCTGTAGACATCTGACAGAAATAAAGTCAGTCTGGTTAGTAATGTGTGAAGCTGGTAATGCTGTTTGTGGAGTTGTTTAATCCTCCTCTGCTGAGATCTTCAGAGATTTAATGTCTTCTTTTATCTTCAGTTGATTTAATCTAAAGCTGTGGCTGAAGTTGTAGTTCTTGTGTTTCTCATCACTAATGGTCAATCATAACTTAATTAATCACTTAATTATCTCATTAACTTTAACACTTCTTAAGTGTTACTTTTAACACCCTGTAGTGTGGACACATATGTACACTGAGTAGTGTTAATTTAACACTGGGGATTTTGCTGTGTAATAGTGTAAAATATAGTGTCAAAGTTTTTTGGCACCGAACCGAATATTTTATTAATAACACTTATAGTGGAATTAAATCATCACCAGGGGTGTTAAACACCCCATAGTGTAAAACTTGAACATCAATTGTAAGTGTAACACTTTACACTCACAGTGTAATTTTTCTACACTGTAGGGTGCTATATTAACACTGTAAATTCAACACTACAAACGGTGTACTTTTTACACTATTTAGATTGGGACCATATATGAATCCGGAATATTGTTAAAATTAACAATTTAAGTGTTAATTTTACACTGCATGATTTTACTGTGTGCTATTAGCAAATCCAAGAGTTTGGAACAAAATACAGATCAGGAATTTTTTATATTCTGAACCTGGACTTTCCACCTCTGATATTTAGTCAAAAATTGTTGAAAAAAAAGTTATCAGATCCATACATGGAGCAGTCCCTCCTGCTCCGGCCACCATGAGGAGCCAGATGGGTTTGACCTGGGCTCTAACAGACAGTTTTGCCCTCAGTTTCCATGGAGGTCTCACATGGGTTAGCCCAGATTAAATGAAAACTGCTCAGTGTGCACACTACAGACTGTTAAATGTAACACTGAATCAGTTTATGTTAATGGAGTTAATGAGATAATTAAATGATGATTGAGCATTATTGAAGACACCTGATGATAATGAGCAGAATCACTGAAGGACAGAGAAACACAAGAACTACAACTGACTTTAGCCAGTTACTTTTTTTTGAGTATTGTTGATGATACAGATTAATCATCAGTAATCATCATGTGGTGACAATCTCCGAGAAGCATTTATTATTGTAACTATGTGATTTTCAGCATGAGATACTGCAGTAAAAGTCAACGGTGATATACTTCATGCCGCAATGCATTCTGGGTGCATCATCAAACTCAATCTGTTGCTCCCAGAATACATTGCGGCATAGAAACCTGTCACCATTGTTGAGATTCATAGCCTGATTCTGGATGTTTGAGTGTGAGTTAATTTCACCAGAAATTAATGGGCTTTGTGTTCAATGCATTCTGATCATTTCTGATTAAACTGAGAATCACAACAATAATCAAAATGAAAATTAAATAAAAATGTCACTATTATAAAAGTCAGACATAACATGATGATTATATTCTTATCATCACTGAGCCACCATCAAATGTATGGAATTCCAAAACTGCCAAAAATGAATAAATACATAAATTAATATACAAATAAATGATACAAAATTATTATTTATACATTTATTTCCTTATGTATATATGTATTTGTATTTATTTATTGATTATTTTATTTATTTCCACATTTATTAATTTCTGCATTTATGTATTTCTATATTTATTTGTGTGTAGGGTAATGAGGAGGGCGTGGTTTACCTCAGACATAGTAATCGAGCTCAGAGTAGGCGAGGGTGAAGCGTTGAAGCCACAGTGACACCTTGTGGTCGAAATACAATAAGTATAGTCTACTGACGTTGACACTGTCTGTGACTTGGACAGGTATACGGCCAAAATCTTAAATCTTACTGTGTGACATGGATAGGCTACTCTTTATTCCGGACATGGCCGTAGAATGAGTTCATGAGTGGAATAAAAATATGGCAGGATTTTTACTTTCTGAACCCTGGACTACCCACCTCTGAAAATAACAATATTTTTTAATTTACAGATGCTGTTTGTAAGTTTACAGAGTTTTGAGTACAATGTAAAATAAAATAAAATAAAATGACAGTAAAAAAATGTATTATTTTCCGTATTTTATTTTTTATTTTTTTTATTTTCAGTGCACACACATTTAGGGTGATTTACAAATATGTGACAATTTAGAATTGCAGGAAATGTAAAAGCATGAAAAAATTGTGAACATGCATTTGGAATTGTATTTTGTAAATACATTTATATTGAGAGTATGACTTCATAATAATATTTTAAAGTTTATCTCTGCAGACCCCTGCTACAACTACACTGTGCTGGACAATCCATGGAGATCCATCAATAATACAAGTGGCGGCATGTGTGACACGTCTGTCTCCTGGAGCGGCTGGTATCGTCTCTTCATTAACAACATCAGCGCTCATATCCCAGACACGTGTGTCCCAAGGGGTCACTGTACCACTGATATCGGACTGTGGATACGTGGAGGACACCCAACAGTAACGGATGGAGTCGTCACTCGAGATGTCTGCGGTCACGCTTACAGTTACTGCTGCTATATCGGGTCTTATCCCATTAAAGTCAAAGCCTGTCCAGACAATTATTATGTCTATGAGCTGGTTACACCAACTGGCTGCAGTTTTGCATACTGTGCAGGTAATTATATTCACATGAGCTCTTTCTGCACATTCATGATATTTGTATTTCTTTTCATTAATCACTATTCCTGCAAACTTTCAGACACTGCCAGTGTTAACACCATCTCTACATCTGTCACACCAGTGACCGTCTCTCCTGGTAATGTAACACTGTGTCTCTATTGGCTTATTTTCTGAATGTTTACTATGTACTCAGCAGGCACAGTACGTCAATGTGACGTCAGGAAGATGTTGGACTCCAACTACGTCTACAGAAGCTCTTATTGAGAATTAACAGAGGTTTAGATGATGATGTTTTATTGAAAATAATAGTTTTGTCTGACGTCATAGTTATGGTGATCAGTGTTTGCTTTAGTTGGGTAGTTTGACTTGACCTTTTGATAAGTAGTGGTGAAATGAAGCTTTGTGAAGCTTTGAAGTGTTCCAGCCAGATGTGTTGCAAAGTGGTTCATTTCTTGATGCTTCAAATGCACACTAGAGTCACCTGCTGGTCAATGCAAAAATGGTGCTGAAAAATTGTCAGTACTGTGACAGTGCCAATATGTGCTCTCAAAGGCTTGATATATTAACGCACACACGTACATGCTTCGAAGCCTCAGTATCAGGCGTAACATCACTACTTTTAACATTAGTTTTTCTCTGGCTGCTGTAACTGTGTTTGTTATGGCAAGAAACGCAAGAGAAAATGTTATCAGATGATATTTTCTTACTTGATGATAAAGATAGGGCTGGGCGATATATATCGTGAGATTGTTATGCGCATCTCATCAGTAAAGCCGGTTAATTGATTAGTAGTAAATCGCCTTCACCTGCTTTCAGATGGAGCGGCATTTACTACAAAGAGCCGTAGTTAACTGACAAGCTGAGCCATATCGCATTAATATCGCGGACGTATCGCCAGCGATAATTAATGCGATATGGCTCAGCTTGTCAGTTAACTACGGCTCTTTGTACACAGCAAAAACTCCAGTGTTAAATTAACACTCCTGGGAGTGTATATGAGTCCACTCAAGAGTGTTGAAGGTAATGAGATAATTAAGTGATTAATTTAGTGATTATTGATCATTATTGAAGACACCTGATGATAACAAGCAGAATCTCTGAAGGAGAAAATCTCAAATTGTAAGCCACCGTTATGGGGATGGGTGTTTGCTTTAGTTGGGCTCTTGACCCTTATGTTATTCACTTTAGATTTTGTCTGGCTGCTGTATCTGAGTTATAACTACCAGAAGAACAAAGATAAAAAGTGATCTGTTGGTTATATTATAACAATCATCATTTGAACTATGGTTTTGATTTATGTTGCTGTTTACAGCAAAACTGTGATTCTGCATAAATATACAAAGTTTTAGATATAATATAAAGGATTTCTTAAAAGTTGTTTAAAAAAAAAAGTCTTTCTATTAGGCACACACAGATGTCAAGATTCAGTCTATGCATCTCAACAATGGTGACGAGCGGAATATTCAATTAGGAAAAGAAAATTACATAGACAATTCAGATCATAATTTATTCATACCGCAATGCATGATGGGAGCCATTAATGACTTGTGATTGGTGGTAGCCACTGCAACATGCTTTATTATTGTCACCATTGTTGAGACTCACAGGCTGATTATTGATGTCTGTGTTTCTAAATAAATTAATTTGAAAGTCTTTTGATCAGAACAATGTTTATTAAATCTTTTGGCTTATAAGAAAAATGATAATCACCTGCTGTATAATCACAAAGCTGCTGCTAACAAGTTAAACCAAACTATCTCAAAATGTTTCATTTTTCTGATCATAGAATGATTATGTCAAAACATAGCCAACACTATCACACTTTTCTTTGTTAATTTGACTGTTATAAATCAATAACAGCAGACAAACAAAATCTAAAGTTAATAATATAAGGGTCAAGAGCCCAACTAATGCACACACCCATCCCCATAACGGTGGCTTACAATTTGAGATTTTCTCCTTCAGAGATTCTGCTTGTTAACATCAGGTGTCTTCAATAATGCTCAATCATCACTAAATTAATCACTTAATTATCTCATTAACTTCTCTAACTTCTTCCTTAATTTAACACTGGAGTTTTAGCTTTGTAGTAAATGCCGCTCCATCTGAAAGCAGGTGAAGGCGATTTACTACTAATCAATTAACCGGCTTTACTGATGAGAAGCGCATAACAATCTCACGATATATATCGCCCAGCCCTAGATAAAGATATGATCTTCATATAGTGGTACATATAGTAATCTAGTAATCTTATAGTAATCTTTTGATAAATTATAATTTTGTATTATTAATTATAGCAAGTCAGTAATTCTACATTGTCTACTAAACATTTTGATTTCCAGCATCTATTAGACACTGTCTTTTTTGGGCCAGTGCACCCCCCCCCCCCCCCCCCCCCAATAATAATGTAATAAATTGATTGATTTACAAAGCTTTTAAGCATTTTTGGTGATTTTCAGCGCTGTAGCCTTTGGCAATGTTGAGGTTCCTTTAAAATCCTGTCCCTGCTCCCCCGAAGGTTAAAAAGATTTTCGATTTTTTTTGACTTGTTACAAAATTCTGTTTGGAATATATCCATAGAGGAATTTTAACAGATATGTTTTCAGTTTGTTCTTCCTTTTCTAATACTCTTGCAAAATAATATGTATCCCTTAGTTTTAGAAGAAGTTTCTTATTTTCACTAGTATGTCTCTCAGGTGTTGAACAATAGTGCATCTTTGAGAATATATTTAGTATGAGTAAAATACTTAAGTACTGTTAAAAATCAGACACATATTGGAATTGATGACTTGTAATTGTCATTTTCTCTGTAATGAATCTGTACACTGTCAAAAAAAAAAAAAGAGTACAAAATTTTACCTTTACCTATCTTTGGATTGTGAGAGAATCGTGGGATTCAATCCAGGATCTTCTTGCTGTGAGGAGACAGTGTTTCCCACTGAGACACTGGTGCTGCCCTTAATCACAGACATAAGACACACTTTGACTATTTCTGTCAGACGTCTACAGAAGCTCTTACTGAGAATTAACAAAGCTTTAGATGTTGATGTTTATGTTTAATTTGAAGTCACCATTGTGGTGGGAAGCGTTTGCTTTAGTTGGGCTCTTGGTCCCCGTTTTTGTGATCGCTTTCCTTTGGATGTTATAACTGTGTGTGTGTGAAACAAAATAGTTGTGGCTGAGAAAGCAAAGATAAAGTCAATTCAGGTGTTGTCAGCTCCTTGATGACTAAATCCTCAGAAGTCTAGAATTGGATTTTGTGCTTTGAGTTTTGTGATCTTTTTTGGCAAATAATCATTTGTTTATAGCCTCAATAAACTTGTGAATCCACTGTATCGGCACCAATAGCAATAAAATAATCACTTATCCTGAAAGATGATAAAAAAGAATGTGCACATTGTTTTGAGAAAACATTTCTTATAGTCACACACAGACATCAAGATTTTGCATATGATTCACAACAACGGTGACAATCAAAACAAAATGCATGATGGGTAGCTTCATAGAACAAACCTCGATCATGATTGTCACCGTTATTGTGAAGCATAGGCATAATCTTGATGTCTGTGTGTGACTATATGAAATATTTGCTGAAAACATTGTTTGCACATACTGTTTTAACATCTTTCAGGATAAATATTCATTGTAACGTTATTGGTGCCAATGCAGTTGATTCACAAGTTTAAAGTGGTTATAAACAAGTGACTATTGTTCCAAACAAGCACACAAAACTCAAAGGGGTGGTAAACCACGATTTCACTATTCTAACTTCAGCTAAAGTGTAATGTTGCTGCTTGAGCATAAACAACATCTGCAAAGTTACAACGTTCAAAGTTTAAAGCAAAGGGAGATATTTGCTTTTAAAGAAATCAGTTTCTAAGAACTACAGCAAACGGCCAGCAGGCGACTACAGACATTCCTCCAGGGTTTTGTGACATCAACAGGCTCAATATTTACATAAACCCCTCCTCCGAGAATATTAAATAAGGGGGGTGAGGCCATTTTGTATCGCGGCGCTGTTGTGGTATAGTAGGCTGGAGTGTTGTTGCCGCGATGCCGAGGAAACGCTGTTATTTTCATCCGGATTGCAGGTCTGGGGTACTTGCTCTGTTCAGCCTTCCTTGGGACGGGGGTGCGTTGCAGAGCGTTTAACATACAGCATGTTATATGCACGTGTGTTTGAGTCAGCGGGGAACAGGCGCGCGCAGGGCTCCCTGCAGCACATCAAACAGAGGAAAACATCCACCGTCTTCGCAATTTCAATGCCAGATTTGCACAACGTCAGCTGCGTGAAAAAAACACTGCCGGTGCGTGGATGCACGACGCGCGCGCTGCACTTGGGTGATTTGGCTAACTTACTAGTTAAAGCCAGTGCTTAGTGTTTGTTTTGGGTTAGTTCTTGCGACAGATATTTGGCTATAATCGTTCTAAAAATACAAAAGTTAAAATGCCATTCAGTAGCGATCACTATAGATCCGCAGTCTTTACTCTTGAGGACTGAACAGGTTCTGCTCGATCATCTTCACTCAAATGTTCTGGGTCTGATTCGGGCTCAGATTGGTATGGTTTTATTGACGCCGTTGTTTCTAACACTGACCAAAGCACAGCCTCCGGTAAGGGGCGTGACGTTTCCGACATACGTGCACTAGGCGTTTAGCGAATCACAACACACTGGGCCAGCTAACCAATCAGAGCCCACTGCGTATTTTTGAGGGACTGGCTTCATACAACCCGGACAGCATCAGACCGTTTTACAAGGAGGGACAGAGCAGTGTAGAATAAAGGTCAAATATATGAAAAATAAGGCAATTTTTTTTAAAACGAAGCATGAACACATGTTACAGTGCACCCCACAAACACAGTCAAGCCTTCAAAAGAATGTGTTTTACCACCCCTTTAACAAACAACATTAGCTGCTTGCTTTCTGATGATTTAGTCATCAACAAGGAGCTGACAACACCTGAAGTCACTTTATCTTTGCTTTCTCAGCCACAACTGTTGTGTTTCACACACACATACAGCAGCCAAAAAAAGACAAACACAACTACGGGAACCAAGAGACCAAGAACGGTGACTTCAAATGAAACATCAACATCAACATCTAAAGCTCTGTTAATTTGCTCAGTGGGGAGACCTGACGACACACACACTGTTTCTATCTCTGTTCAATCATCTGCATAGTTTAATTATAGGTGCACTTATTTTATTTAAACCTCCTCACATTTTTAATCTTTTAAATGAATCCATAATTGAGATTTAAATCTGAGTTTAAAGTTAATGAGCTACATGATTAAAGTTAATCCATCTTAAATATAAATTAAATCCATGTTCAAAATGATGGTTTAAATGTAAACCTGCTTATTTTTAAACAAGGTTTAAAGTTTGGTGCAATACAATTATTAGATAAACCTAGATTTAATCTAGATTTAAAAGTAATCCTTGTTGGTAACCCACCCTATAAGTCTTTAAAAAATCATGTAAATGGATAATATGTGTACATCCTGTGTACCTAATTACTGTTTGTCTGATGAGTGTCCAATCTCTAACTGATTTCCCCACAACTTTGATGTTAAAGCTAGAATGTCACTAATGTGTTTATTCACAAAAAGGCATTTTATTTGTATATATATTATAGCAATTTTATTTTTTATCTAGGCTACATTTTCCATACCAACAAAGAAACAAAAAAAAGGACAAAATAAATAGGCTGATCTATAGCATGTTAAATGGTGGTAGCCTAGTCTATGAATGGGACACCCATCTAAGCTCACAGAAATGGTTAGACCCAAGTCTTCAGCAGCCAATGACACTGACCCCTTCAAACTGAATTTTAACGCATATATTACGTGTATTTTACGCATGAAATACGCGCTGATTCGTCACACGTATTTAACATGTATTTCACGTTCAAATACACGTAAATTACGTGTTAAAATTCACGTGTTTTTGGCCCTCTTGGCTTTCCATAAAGGACTAGCCGAGGAAAGGCTGCTCTCGCCGGGGTTATGAGCAGTGATTGCCCGGTGATCGCCTGGATCTCACAACTCCAAAAACACAAGATTATTTTTTTAAATAGGCGCTCTCTTTATAAATAAACCACAGATTTGAGCTTTAAACAACTATATTCTCACCTGAAAAAGTCTTAAAACTACATTTTGTGACACAATAGTACTAGTTTTAATTTATGCAGGGTTTCTCATGACGTCACTTTACCACATGACCGCAGCGAGCAGGCTCTTGATTGGTTAACTTGGCAAGAAATGACGGCAAAGTTCACATTTTTCAACTCGGGCGTCAGACGCGAATTCGCTTCAAACGCGTGAATGCACAAAAGCACCATTCGCGTGTAATGAGGCGGATGTCCTTCGCGCCGCGCGAAACGCGCTTTCCGTGCCGCGGGACCTCCAGATGTGCGTCAACGCGCCTTTCCATTGACTTAACGGTAACACTTTATTTTAAGGGTCCAGAATAATGCATTAGTTAAGCATTAATTAAGGGTTAACTTGTTCACAACTAAGCATTAGTTAAGCACGAACACACTAGTAATTAATGATTAACTTTACATTTAAAGGGTCCGTAATTATGCATTAGTTAAACTAGTAATTAATGATTTGCTTGTTCACAATTATGCATTAGTTAAGCATGGACACAATAGTTATTAATGATTAACTTAACATTTGTAACAGTAATGATTCAATCAGTCATGTGGCAGGATAGACCAAAGTCTGAACACCTCACAGCCCTCGTGACTTGTCTAATCAAATCATGCTTAAACAAAGGGCCTGTGTGTTACGCTGATTAGATCCAAACCACATCATGTAGCCGCAAGAGCGTTGAAGGCGTCGGCCTTCCCCTCTATAAAAACTGGAACCGACCATCAGCTCTTTGCATTCTCGCCACCACAAGGAACGGACCTCTTGGCATTTAGCCATGGAGGGGAAGACCCTGGTCTTCCCAACCCTGAGAGAAGGCCTCTCCGCACGGAGAGAGAAACCGGCAGACTTCTTGAGTGACTTTCCTAAACTTCAAAGAAGTTCACCTGGGACTCACAAATCCTTAGCGAACTTCCCCGACGATTCGAACTCAGACACTTACACAAGAAGCCGTAGTAATGCAAGTATTCTATTTCACAATCAAACTGCTTGAAAAACGTTGTCTGAATTATGAATTTATATGAATTTCTTGTGGGCTCTTGGGAAAAGACTGAAGCTGTCTCTCCCTCTCTGTCTGTCTGTCTGTCTCTCTCTCTCTCTCTCTCTCTCTCTCTCTCTCTCTCTCTCTCTCTCTCTCGTTAATTCTTCTTCCCTTTTTATTACTCGTTAAGTTTCATGTTTCCTTGTTTGTACCATATTGTTTGTTTTCTCCTACATATATATGCATATTTCCCCGTATGAATCGTAGCTTTGTAAACTGTAGTTGTTTTATTAAAACCCAATGATTGCATTAAATTGAATCTGTATTGTTTTGCTCACAAATTCGAAGTCACTGAAGCGTAAGATCTAAGCTACCCATTTAAGCTTGATTTTCATGTAGTACTACTTCAGTAGTGCAGATCGTACAAACATAAGAGATATTATTTGTCCTGATCAAACAGATCAATGTTTCTTAAGGTTTGTAAGATTGATAATTGATGAAGAAATCAATTTGGATAAAGGTTACTTTTAAATGATTAAAGGTTCCGTTATACGTAAATTTTGTCTGTACAACAAGCAAATAATATTCATAGACTCATGAATATTAATACCATTTGAGTTAATTATTCCCCAAAACTCATTGTTGCTACAGTGGTGGAGAATGCGGGCAGTTTCAAACTTTGTTTTTGTGAGCAATATTAATATTCATATTCATGTGTATTTTTGGGTATTAATATTATGCACGCGCGTTTTCGTTCGTTTGTTCGAACTGTGAGACAAATCGCTCAAAGCGAACTCACTCACTGACTAGGCACAACGCCGAGCTCAGCTTAAGCATATTAACAGATGCTAATTTAACAATATTAGATGTCCTGCAGAGATAAAGAAATCTCTGTACAGTCCGTACATGCGTAATATTGTTTTATCCCGCTTGACTTGAACGAAGAAATCTTCTTTCAAGCGGAAGATTGAATTAGAGCGAGTTTCCTCTTTTCAATAATAGGCCTAATATAATATTAAATCGTTAAGATAAACGATAACTCCTGGTTTAACATTGGATTAGCTACCCAAATCGGAGACCTAAAACATTTGACTCATAAATGCTGACTGACCGTCAGTCAGTTTGATAAATGTCTATTGGAGTTCTTTTAAATGTGACGTAAGCAGATGTTTATTCCTGTATCCACATTTTCTTGTGCAGCGAATGAATCCTGCCAATTTGTTTGTGCCAATATAGCACGAAAAGATCCGCCGTGGTCTAAAAAAAAAAAACAAAGTAATTGTGATTTGTGTTAATCCTGTGTGCGGCCATCATTTGATTTTTGGTCTTCAAGTCACACGAGCAGGTGCAACTCTGCGTGCTAGACACCAGAGGGCGCGACCTAACAGCTCTCGAATTGCACTTCACCAAAACTTTATCCCGAGCGGGCGCAACAGCGCCATCTGGTGAGCGTTCCTCCTAACTAACTCTAGTCTGGGTGGACTCGACTGCGCCATCTCGTGGGCATTTTCGGATAGTTCTACTCTCCGCTATAAATTTTGTTTTAACAAACTTAATTTCCTTCCTAAGAAGAGCATGTGAATTGTTTATTGATTACTTATAGAAAGGTTTTCATTTATGCAATTTTACTAGCATTAGGCAGCAACCAGGTCTCCGTTCTCGCTGATTAAACGCACTTATTTGAATTTGAGTTTAAAAGGAAAAATGAATTTCCTCTAGCTTAAATTGAAATTAGGTTCTTAAAGTTACTGACAGTCCACTTGGAAGGAAGGACGCCACCGTGTGGCCATACCCTGCTAAGTCAGCTTACAGCTCTCTCTCTCTCTTTTCCCACTTCCTTTTCACCTGCAACCATAAATCACTTGATCCGGTAAACAAGCGAGTCTTAATTAATTTTTGATTTCACCTATTTACCCTCTTTGTGTATTTATTGTAGGGCTCACAAGCATCGGTGGTGAATTGAGAATCGTCTCAACGTGGTCTCCACGAGCAAGGTTGTCCAACCGACGTGACCGGCATCGACTGTGTGTGAATCTCGGTTTCTTTTACCTCTGTCCGCCGTTGCGGCCCGCAGTGGCGACATCAGCAATTTGACACTCCAAAGCCAGTCAACCAGTTCAGCTGACACACAAGGCAATGTCTGGCACCTGTATCTAAACCATGGCTTAATAGGGAGCCACTCTTGAAAAAGAGGGTTCTAGGGAACGTGCCGATTTTGCTGTGCTGGCTGGCGGTTGACGGGTGGGTGCTGTCAGGTTGTGTTTAAAGTCTAAACTGTTTGAGTGGGCGTAACGCGATACAGAGTAACGAAGGACCGAGGACACGGCAGTTGGGTGTTTGGGAACGCCCGGAAGGCTAACTGTGCCGCTGGTTTTCCACCTGAGCGACCTCAACTCGCCCCGGATAAACTAAATGTGATAAAACCCACATTATAAGCCGAATATTAGATACTCCCCCGAGTATAGCCTAAACGTTTGGCCCACCTTTCCTCTCTAAGCCGCACCCTCTTCCTAGGTTTCCTAACCCGATAGCCACACATGCTGTAGGCCCCAGAAACTCTCACGAAAGGTAGCAGGCTTAGCCCCTTTAGTGTTTCTCTAACACTCCCAGCGTTCGCGCTTATTTTCCTTTTTATTGCAGACCAATTCATTTTTGTGTTTGTTTCTTTCCTACCTTCACTGTCCGGACTGTTGTAATCTTGTTTCTCTCAGTTCACCAAGAGACCCCAAGGAAAGCTAAGTAATAGAGTGACAACCAAGCAGCCGGCGTCACCAGGTGACCCACAGGGCTACCACCTGTCAAAGTCTCTATTTCAGGCCGACCCAAAAATTGGCCCGCCTAATTGCCTAACTGTCTAACTGTTTACATCAGTTAGCCAAAATTCTTGTCGACGGCATAGTCCGTACAAGAGCTCGTTAACCTTAGAACAAACTTGCATTGGCCTCTTTGTGTGTGTGTGCTGTGTTTCTCTCGCCCACAGTGAACCAGTATGCCCCGTTCATCCAGTCCCGCTGTCCCTTGGGATCGCCTAGCGGTATGGCTGGAAGCGATGACGAGCACTGTTCCGTCGGAGGACACCAGTGATCTGCAACAGCTGAGCCAGGAGGAACTGGACACAGAGCTAGACAAGCTGACGGCACACGACCCGACGCAGAGTTACTCTCACAAAGAACTGGCCAAGATCCTCGGGAGCCTCGCCCACAACCTTGTCGCCCAGGCACGGCTAAGAGAAAAGAGCCACACCGACCTGGAACAGGAAGCGGCAACATTAAAGCTCCAAGCCGAGGAGGCCCGGAGAAACCAGGCCCTCACCCAGCGTCATCTAGACCAGCTACTTCTAGAGACCGAGAAAAAGGGTGAAACGGACACAGAACGAGAGAAAGAAGTAAAAAGACTTCCAAAGGCCCTGAAAGATCTGCGTCTGGACACAGACCGCAGAGAGCAGTCAGAGAAAGACACCAGGGAAGAACTCAACGAACAGCTCCGGCGAGGCGAAGTTCTCCTAGAGAGAGCCAACACTGCACTCAAAGACAGAGATGCTAAAGCCAAAGCCTCCGAAAACCACTTGCAGGCTGCCCGAGCCGAGATCAATGAGCTTGCCCAGCAAAGACATGAGCTCCAAGATGAACTTGACCTTGTTCACAGAGAACTGAAACATTCATACAAACTGCAAAGTGACCGGGAAGGGGGAACGCACCACACAAAGTTTCCCCCGACCAGCTGGTCCGCACCTTTTAGCCAAGAACCAAGAGCTAGAAAGGGGGGTGACAACCCACTGCTAAGACTGTCACCCGCTAGCCTCCACGAACCCCCGCCAGCAGCGGAGGAAGGGACGCCCTTCCAGGAAGTCAGGGTCAGCAGCCACGTAGCTCATAAAGACCTTGACAAGCTGGCCAGAAATATCCCTACGTTTAGCCCAGACCCTGCAGGAGGAGACGACGTTGACGCCTACTTGCAAGACATAGACTTTCACCTTCAGACTGTCGCTAACACGAACACTTGGGACAGATTGTTCCTACTCAGAATCACGTCTAACCGGGACGTACACAGCTTTCTAGACCGTCAACCAGAGACTGTCAAAGCAGACTACTGGCAGCTACGACGAGCTGTAATTCATGAACACTCTGATCCAGAATCAGACCAGGGGCTAATTGCTGCTGTGGACCTCAGGCAAGGTCGACTTGAAACCCCACTGACTTTACAGCCACTCGTTTCCATCAGTCATGGCAACCTCATGTCAGGACAGACCATCCCGGAACAGGGAACGGTGATACCAGCATACACCAAAGGGGTCGCTGTTCGGCTCAACATGCGATGTGGCCAAACCTTAAATCACGCGCTGGGTTTCTTCAAACCCTCACCTGAATGTGTGGAACTCGGACTCACACTTGAAGCCACACCCCTCACTGAAGTGTCATCTCGTGTAGTCTACATCCTCTTCAACAACTGCACAGCAACTGACATCAACATTCCCAAGGCCTACCGGCTGGGATGGCTAGTGAGCCATGACTTTCATGATTTTGAACTTGAACTACCCATCATTGGGCCCATTCCACCTGCACTGATACCAGAAGGGAGTACAGATAACACGCTGTTCACTGCACCCTTCAAATTCATTGCCATCACGTCTGTCATGCCGATGACCAAAGACCAGGTGTGCCGAACGGAGCTGACTGAGGACAGTCACCTCGCAGTATACACAGTCTCCCACCAGCCTGTCGGTGAGACTGATGAACCTGCTACACCTCTCAAGACCAACCTGATCTATGTAGACAACGTTCTCATGAAGAGCACAACGGTGGCCGACCACCTGAAAGAAAGAGACTATGTTTTGAACCAACTATCCGCAGCCGGTGCCAAGATCGCCCTCCACAAAGGACAGTGGTGCCGGGCCAAGGTCAACTACGTGGGCCTGCTAATCGGATCCCAAGGCATTGAACCTCAGTCAAACTGTATTCATGCCATTCAAAACATCAAGCCTCCTACTAACACCTCTGAGCTGCGCAGTTTTCTAGGGGTATGCAATTACTCCCGACAGTTCATTGAAAACTACTCAGACATGGCCAGACCTCTAACAGCCCTGCTGAAGAAAGACTGCCCTTTTGTCTGGTCGGATGCACAAGAACCCGAACAACAACTGACCTGTCAAAGACACTTTGAACCGAATGCGTGCCAGGGCATGCCCATGGCCTACGTCGATGGGTGCTCCTACAACCACGACGGCATCCTCAAGGCAGATGCAGGAGTGCTGTGGGTGAACGATCAGCCGTGCCCACCACAACACTTCAAGTTGGGTCCTCAGTCATCGCAATATGCAGAGATAGCAGCTATTCTCATAGCCCTACAGATTGCATCAGCACATGACATCAGAGAACTGCTCATCCGCTCAGACTCTACACAGCAAAATCCCCAGTGTTAAATTAACACTACTCAGTGTACATATGTGTCCACACTACAGGGTGTTAAAAGTAACACTTAAGAAGTGTTAAAGTTAATGAGATAATTAAGTGATTAATTAAGTTATGATTGACCATTAGTGATGAGAAACACAAGAACTACAACTGATTTCAGTCACAGCTTTAGATGAAATCAACTGAAGATAAAAGAAGACATTAAATCTCTGAAGATCTCAGCAGAGGAGGATTAAACAACTCCACAAACAGCATTACCAGCTTCACACATTACTAACCAGATTTACTTTATTTCTGTCAGACGACAACAGAATCTCTTATTTAGGTTTAGATGTTGATGATTTATTGAAAATAATAGTTTTGTGTGACGCCACCATTATGGTGATCCGTGTTGCTTTAGTTGGGGTCTTGACCCTTGACTTGTCAGCAGTTTCTCTCTGGCTGCTGTAACTGTTTGTTACAGTGAGAACAGCAAGAGAAAATGGATGATGACAAGTTGATGACAGATGATGTTGGCTTGTTGTTTATGATACAGTTGTTATCATCATATAGTGCCTTATTTGCTGATCTCCTGAGAGTCATGGATTATAGTAGCCTTGTGACTCTACAGCATAAGATCCAGCAGCGTTTTCATCAGATAAACTGATCAATGTTTAAAACATGTACATAAGTCTTGTTTTCCGGTTTAATAACACATCACACAATAAGCACTTCTATCTCCTGCGAGATTAACTCACACACAGAGATCAAGAATCAGCCTATGAATCTCAACAATGGTGACATGCTTCATGCCGCAATGCATTCTGGGTGCATCATGCAAAACTCATCCATGGCTCCCAGAATGCATTGTGGCATGAAGCATGTCACCATTGTTGTGATTCATAGGCTTATTCTTGATGTATGTGTGTGAGTTAAACTCGCAGGAGTTAAAAGTGCTTAGTGTACATTCTTTTTCAAAACTAGTTCAGTTCTTCTGATTAAAACCCTGCTGGATCTTTTCTAGAATCACAATAAAAAAAAAAGTTAACAGTATATTGCTCATTCTCAGTCATAAAATCGATTAATTTAATTATTAAACAATGATCATATTTTCATCATCGAGCAGCCGACAGCATCTGATTGTGTTTACTCTTGCTTTTCTTGCCATAACAAACTCTGTTACAGTAGCCAGAGAAACACTAACATTAAAATGTCATCAAACTGCCCAACTAAAGAAAACACTGATCACCATGATGGTGACATTAAAAAAGTTTCAACACAAAATAAACAAAAAAGTAATTCTCAATAAGAGCTTCTGTAGACGTCTGACAGAAATAAAGTCAGTCTGGTTAGTAATGTGTGAAGCTGGTAATGCTGTTTGTGGAGTTGTTTAATCCTCCTCTGCTGAGATCTTCAGAGATTTAATGTCTTCTTTTATCTTCAGTGGATTGCATCTAAAGCTGTGGCTGAAGTCAGTTGTAGTTCTTGTGTTTCTCATCACTAATGGTCAATCATCACTTAATTAATCACTTAATTATCTCATTAACTTTAACACTTCTTAAGTGTTACTTTTAACACCCTGTAGTGTGGACACATATGTACACTGAGGAGTGTTAATTTAACACTGGGGATTTTGCTGTGTAACTATGCCAGACTCAGTTTCGTGTGCCACCTTCCAAGCTGGAAACAGAATGGTTTCAAGACCGCTAACAACAAGCCAGTCAAACACCAACACCTGTTCCAGGAATGTGACAACATCACAAGAACACATGACCTGACAGTGTACTGGAAGAAGGTAAAAGCACACTCGAAGCTACCAGGTCTCGACAAAGACTTAAATGACCAAACCGACGCCCTCGCCAAGTCGGGCGCACTACACGGCGACATGTGGGTACCCCCAAACCCCACATCCAGCCCCAAAGTTGCAGTGCTAACCCGCAGCAAGCGACCGGCCCCGGCTACAATGCCCGCCTCGCAGCCGCTATCGCTAACTCCGCAGATGTCCAACAACGACATTGCGGATATGCAAGCCTCTGACACTGCGCTATGTATCTCCATGATCATCAGCAATACCCTAACCCTAGGCATAGCCTTTCTCCTGTACAGGAAGTTCAACGAGATGAGAACCCGCTTCAGCCAAACTTACGACAGCTGTGTCTGGAGGTCTCCGATGGAAACCCTGGAGGGAGGGTAACACGCCAGAAGCAGATGCGAACCTCATCGAGCTGGCTCCTCAGCCACAACGAACACCTGCTATCCAGCCGTCCCGATTCACCTGCCATCCGACCATTGTGATGGGGGTTGTCCGATAATGACCATAGGTCATCATCTGACAAAAAGGGGGACTGTAACAGTAATGATTCAATCAGTCATGTGGCAGGATAGACCAAAGTCTGAACACCTCACAGCCCTCGTGACTTGTCTAATCAAATCATGCTTAAACAAAGGGCCTGTGTGTTACGCTGATTAGATCCAAACCACATCATGTAGCCGCAAGAGCGTTGAAGGCGTCGGCCTTCCCCTCTATAAAAACTGGAACCGACCATCAGCTCTTTGCATTCTCGCCACCACAAGGAACGGACCTCTTGGCATTTAGCCATGGAGGGGAAGACCCTGGTCTTCCCAACCCTGAGAGAAGGCCTCTCCGCACGGAGAGAGAAACCGGCAGACTTCTTGAGTGACTTTCCTAAACTTCAAAGAAGTTCACCTGGGACTCACAAATCCTTAGCGAACTTCCCCGACGATTCGAACTCAGACACTTACACAAGAAGCCGTAGTAATGCAAGTATTCTATTTCACAATCAAACTGCTTGAAAAACGTTGTCTGAATTATGAATTTATATGAATTTCTTGTGGGCTCTTGGGAAAAGACTGAAGCTGTCTCTCCCTCTCTGTCTGTCTGTCTGTCTCTCTCTCTCTCTCTCTCTCTCTCTCTCTCTCTCTCTCTCGTTAATTCTTCTTCCCTTTTTATTACTCGTTAAGTTTCATGTTTCCTTGTTTGTACCATATTGTTTGTTTTCTCCTACATATATATGCATATTTCCCCGTATGAATCGTAGCTTTGTAAACTGTAGTTGTTTTATTAAAACCCAATGATTGCATTAAATTGAATCTGTATTGTTTTGCTCACAAATTCGAAGTCACTGAAGCGTAAGATCTAAGCTACCCATTTAAGCTTGATTTTCATGTAGTACTACTTCAGTAGTGCAGATCGTACAAACATAAGAGATATTATTTGTCCTGATCAAACAGATCAATGTTTCTTAAGGTTTGTAAGATTGATAATTGATGAAGAAATCAATTTGGATAAAGGTTACTTTTAAATGATTAAAGGTTCCGTTATACGTAAATTTTGTCTGTACAACAAGCAAATAATATTCATAGACTCATGAATATTAATACCATTTGAGTTAATTATTCCCCAAAACTCATTGTTGCTACACATTACAGTAAGGGCATATTAGACATTATTTACAACTTAATAAGCCATATATTTTTTTTCTGTAGCTGCGTAATTATAAGTCTGTATTTTCTGTTAAGTTAACTGAACAATAAGCTAGTAATTATGTTTAATTACTGCTGATTTTGCCGTTATAAATTGCTGAAATAGTGTAATAAAGACAATTTGAGCCCCTATTCTGAAGTGAAAGTTTTATTCTCATTAATTATGGCACTTATTGAATGATATTTAAGTTTATTAACCAGAATAAGCCAATAATTAAGCCTAACTACACTCTAAAAAGAGATGTGTTAAAAATGACACATGTTGTGTTAGTTTTAACACATGTAGTGAGTGTGCTCAGGGACAACACATGTTGTGTCAAATTTAACACGATAAATGTGTAAGTCATTTTAACACACTAATTGTGTCAGGTAATCACATACTCAGATGTAATTTTAAAAATAAAGTGAAACTAAATTATTAAGCATTTAATCAATAGTCTAGTACAGAACGCATGTGCACACAAAGTACAATGTTTCAAACTCTATGACTCTATAAACTCAATTATTCACACTTCAACACCACATCGATGCTGCTTTTGAGAAAAGATCATGAAGAGATAACAGTTGACAGAGTTTGCGCTTTGAATTAAATTAAAATGTAGCAACTGATAAAACATTCTATATAAATAACTTTTATTTACTCAGGCCTGTTTGTTTGAGAACATAAACACTGCATACAATGCACAATGATGGTGTGTGTCGGTGCTTTATAACATGATGTGTTGAGAACAACACAACCAGATGTGTTAAAAATTGACACATGTTGTGTTAATTTTAACACATGTAGTGTGTGTGCTCAGGGACGACACATGTTGTGCAGATTTTAACACATGTTGTGTAGATTTTAACACATGTAGTGTGTGTGCTCAGGGACAACACATGTTGTGTAGATGTTAACACATGTAGTGTGTGTGCTCAGGGACAACACATGTTGCGTAAAATTTAACACACAACCTGTGTCGTTTTCTTTAACACATCTCCGTGTTACCTGTAACTCAACTAATGTTATTCCTCTTACACAGAAGTGTGTTGAAACCTTTTACACAATAATGTGTTATAGTTACACAACGTGTGTCAGATGTGTGTTACATGTGACTGTATCTGTGTATTTGCCAGAGTTACTTCGTGTTTGGATGAACACTGACACGTATTGTTAACTTGTGTTTAGTCCATTGACGTTTAATAAAGAGTGTTTGACTGTTTATTGTATTACCTGGATGTTTTAGACATCATGAATCTACACACAGCAGCTCTTATTGAGATGAACAGAGGTTTAGATGTTGATGGTTCATTGAATGTTTCATCTGAAGTCACCAGAATCGTGATCAGTAGCTCCTTTATTTGAGCTCTTTACCCTTTACTTGTCTTTTAATTCTCCTCTTTCTGCTGTAACTGCCTTATAATCAAATATGTTTGTTATGGCATGAAAACACGATCAGAAGTTTCTTGATTAAGTCATAATCTCAAGATCTGATCCAGTTTATGATTAAATGGATGGTATACATTTACTTTATTTATGTGCTGTTAGCTATAAAAGTTTTGTGAAGTTAGTCCATGATGTCCAGTAGTGCAGAATGAATTCTTAAAAAAATACAAATTCAATGTTTTCAAAAAGTTTAGAGCTGCAGCAGATACTCGTCAAATACACAGAGATTTTAGATTTTACCACATGTAGTGAGTGTGCTCAGGGACAACACATGTTGTGTCAAATTTAACACGATAAATGTGTAAGTCATTTTAACACACTAATTGTGTCAGGTAATCACATACTCAGATGTAATTTTAAAAATAAAGTGAAACTAAATTATTAAGCATTTAATCAATAGTCGAGTACAGAACGCATGTGCACACAAAGTACAATGTTTCAAACTCAATGACTCTATAAACTCAATTATTCACACTTCAACACCACATCGATGCTGCTTTTGAGAAAAGATCAGGAAGAGATACAGAGTTTGCGCTTTGAATTAAATTAAAATGTAGCAACTGATAAAACATTCTATATAAATAACTTTTATTTACTCAGGCCTGTTTGTTTGAGAACATAAACACTGCATACAATGCACAATGATGGTGTGTGTCGCACTTTAAAATATGATGTGTTGAGAACAACACAACCAGATGTGTTAAAAATTGACTCATGTTGTGTCAGTTTTAACACATGTAGTGTGTGTGCTCAGGGACAACACATTTTGTGTAGATTTTAACACATGTAGGATTTCTTAAAAGTTGTTTAAAAAAAAAAGTTTTCTTTTAGCCACACACAGAGGTCAAGATTCAGTCTATGCATCTCAACAATGGTGACGAGCAGAATATTCAATTAGGAAAAGAAAATGACATAGACAATTCAGATCATAATTTATTCATACCGCAATGCATGATGGGAGCCATTAATGAGTTGTGATTGGTGGTAGCCACTGCAACATGCTTTATTATTGTCACCATTGTTGAGACTCACATGCTGATTATTGATGTCTGTGTTTCTAAATAAATTTATTTGATAGTCTTTTGATCAGAACAATGTTTATTAAATATTTTGGATTATAAGAAAAAAATGATATCTCAAAATGTCAAAATCTCAAAATTTTTCTGATCACAGCATGATTATGTCAAAACATAGCCAACACTATCAGATCACACTTTTCTTTGTTAATTTGACTGCTATAAATCAATAACAGTAGACAAACAAAATCTAAAGTTAATAACATAAGGGTCAAGAGCCCAACTAATGCACACACCCATCCCCATAACGGTGGCTTACAATTTATGATTTTCTCCTTCAGTGATTCTGCTTGTTATCATCAGGTGTCTTCAATAATGCTCAATCATCACTAAATTAATCACTTAATTATCTCATTAACTTCTCTAACTTCTTTCCTAATTTAACACTGGAGTTTTAGCTTTGTAGTAAATGCCGCTCCATCTGAAAGCAGGTGAAGGCGATTTACTACTAATCAATTAACCGGCTTTACTGATGAGAAGCGCATAACAATCTCACGATATACACAGTAAAATCCCCAGAGTTAAATTAACACTGCTCAGAGAACATTTGGTCCCACTCTAAAGAGTGTTAAAGTAACACTGAATCAGTGTTAAAGTTAATGAGATAATTAAGAGATTAATTAAGTGATAATTGACCATTAGTGGTGAACACCTGATGATAATGAGTAGAATCACTGAAGGAAAGAGAAAAAGAAAAACACAAGAACTACGACTGACTATTAAAAAGACATTCAATCTCTGAAGATCTCAGCAGAGGAGGATTAAACAACTCCACAAACAGCATTACCAGCTTCACACATTACTAACCAGACTGACTTTATTTCTATCAGATGACTACAGAAGCTCTTATTGAGGTTTAGATGTTGATGTTTTATTGAAAATTAAAGTTGTTTGAAGTTACCCTTATTGTGATTAGTGTTTGCTTTAATTGGGCTCTTGACCCTTGACTTGCCAACATTAGTTTTTCTCTGGCTGCTGTAACTGTTCGTTACGGTGAAAATGGCAAGAAAATCTTGACGCTTGTTGTTTATGATACAGTTGTTATCATCATATAGTGCCTTATTTGCTGATCCCCTGAAAGTCATTGATTATAGGAGCATTGTGATTCTAGGGCAGAAGATCCAGCAATGTTATCATCAGAGAAACTAAACAATTATCAAAAAATTTTACGTAAGATTTGTACTGCGGTTTAATAACACATCACACAATAAGCACTTCTAACTCCTGCGAGTTTTACTCACACACACATATCAAGAATCTGCCTATGAATCTCAACAATGGTGACATGCTTCATGCCACAATGCATTCTGGGTGCATCACGCAAAACTCATCTATGGCTCCCAGAATGCATTGTGGCATGAAGCATGTCACCATTGTTGAGATTCATAGGCAGATTCTTGATGTCTGTGTGTGAGTTCATCTCGCAGGAGTTAGAAACGATTAGTGTACAATCGGTTGCAAAACTTATTCAGCTTTTCTGATTAAAACAGTGTTGGATCTTTTCTAAAATCACAATAAAAAAAGTGAATAGTATATTGCTCATACTCAGTCATAAAATCAATGAATTAAATCATTATACAATGATCATATTCTCATCATCGAGCAGCCGACAGCATCTGATTGTGTTTACTCTTGCTATAGCAAACTCAGTTACAGCAGCCAGAGAAACACTAATGTTAAAAAGTCATCAAACTGCCCAACTAAAGAAAACACTGATCACCATGATGGTCACATTAAAAACTAACAATTTTCACAACAAAATCAAACAAAACATTTGTTAATTCTCAATAAGAGACGTCTGACAGAAATAAAGTCAGTCTGGTTAGTGATGTGTGAAGCTGGTAATGCTGTTTGTGGAGTTGTTTAATCCTCCTCTGCTGAGATCTTCAGAGATTTAATGTCTTTTTTATAGTCAGTCGTAGTTCTTGTGTTTTTCTTTTTCTCTTTCCTTCAGTGATTCTACTCATTATCATCAGGTTTTCATCACTAATGGCCAATCATCACTTAATTAATCTCTCAATTATCTCATTAACTTTAACACTGATTCAGTGTTACTTTAACACTCTGTAGAGTGGGACCAAATGTTCTCTGAGCAGTGTTAATTTAACTCTGGGGATTTTACTGTGTATATCGCCCAGCCCTACCTTAATCCATTTATCCAAATATACAAATATACAACAAAAGTATGTTTTGTGTCCGTAAAAGCTGCTTATTCTGGTCAATAAACTTAAATATCACTGAATAAGTGCCATAATTAATGAGGATTAAACTTTCACTTTAGAATAGGGGGTCAAATTGCCTTTATTAGTACTGTATTAATGGTAGTTAGGCTTAATTATTGGCTTATTCTGGTTAATAAACTTAAATATCACAGAATAAGTGCCATAATTAATGAGGATTAAACTTTCACTTTAGAATAGGGGCTCAAATTGCCTTTATTAGTACTGTATTAATGGTAGTTAGGCTTAATTATTGGCTTATTCTGGTTAATAAACTTAAATATCATTCAATAAGTGCAATAATTAATGAGAATAAAACTTTCACTTCAGAATAGTGGCTCAAATTGTCTTTACTACACTATTTCAGCAATTTATAACGGCAAAATCAGCAGTAATTAAACATAATTACTAGCTTTTTGTTCAGTTAACTTAACAGAAAATACAGACATATAATTACACAGCTACAGAAAAATGATATATGGCTTATTAAGTTGTAAATAATGTCTAATATGCCCTTACTGTAATGTTAAGTTAATCATTAATAACTATTGTGTCCATGCTTAACTAATGCATAATTGTGAACAAGCAAATCATTAATTACTAGTTTAACTAATGCATTATTCTGGACCCTTAAAATAAAGTGTTACCGACTTAACATTGAAATCATTGTCTGGTTAGTAATGTGTGAAGCTGGTAATGCTGTTTGTGGAGTTGTTTAATCCTCCTCTGCTGAGATCTTCAGAGATTTAATGTCTTCTTTTATCTTCAGTTGATTTCATCTAAGCCTGTGGCTGAAGTCAGTTGTAGTTCTTGTGTTTCTCTGTCCTTCAGTGATTTTTCTCATTATCATCAGGTGTTCATCACTAATGCTCAATCATCACTTAATTAATCACTTAAGTATCTCATTAACTTCAACACTGATGTAGTGTTACCTTTTAACACTCTGAGTGTGGACTCATAGTGGACTCATATGAACACCAGCAGTGTTCATTTAACACTGAGGATTTTGCTGTGTGTAGCAAAAAAGTATTGTTTGTGAATATTATTCATTATGAGTTCAGTCAAGCATTTTCGTCAAGACAGTTTTTGTTTACGGCTTCTTTTAATTTGAACAGATTATGTGTTTTGTTAACGCTGTAAAAATGATTTGAATGAACAGTTGGAATATCATTTATCATTCGCTTCCCAACCCCAAAGAGCAAAAAAAGGTAATGTGAATTGTAATTATATTTATTAGTGTTGATCAAATGCTTTAGAAATTTGGCATTGCAATTTAACGTAGATTATCACAAACTGCAGCCAATCAGCAAACAAGTAGCTTTCATATATAGTGTTCCCACTAAAACAACAAGAAGAAAAAAGCATATCGTTTTTATTTTGTGTCTGAATGATAAACGCTCTTGTTTTCACTGGAAGTTCGGCAGCTGCCATACAGAAAGCTGACAGAAACACTGAAGTAAATAGTCGTTGCTATGGAAAAGCATATAAACACCCCAATCTGTATAAAAATGCCCAAACCGAATGAAATTGTAATCGGTTTGAGAGAGGTGGGATAAACCTTTTCATGAACCGATCAAACGAAAAAATCCACCATGTAAACGAGCTGATGCGATTACTGTGAGTGTACGTCCTTCTGTGACTGATATATAGCGCCTCCACCACTGAAGAGTGTGCGCTACACTCACAGTAGCCAAAAATGTTGAACATAATGTTGGAATAATGACACAGGCATAGCCTGGCTACGCCATCTCATCTGACAGCGTTTGCTTAGGCTTCAACTGCGGCCAGAATTTATTTTTCTGATGTGATCCCCTTGTCAAAAAATCCTAAAGGATTCCTATAAGAAATCTGAACAGGATTTCCATGAAGAATTTCTATCATATTTTGGAACCTTTCTTATAGGATTCCGTTATGAATAGTCTTATAGGATATTTATGTATTTTCCTATAGGAAACCTGTACAAGATTCCATTTAGAATTTATATCATATTTTGGAACCGTTCTTATAGGATTCCATTATAAATAGTCTAATAGGATATTCATGTCTTGTTCTATAAGATTCTTATCTGATTCCTATTGGATTCTTCGGAAATTGTCTTATAAGACAATACATATATACTGTAGGATCTTTTTTACAGAATTTTAAAGGGATTGGGTCTCTCACTAACACACACACACACACACACACACACACACACAAACACACACACACACACACACACACACACACACACACACACACACACACACACAGACACACACACACACACACACACACACACACACACACACACAGACACAGACACACACACACACACACACACACACACACACACACACACACACACACACACACACACACACACACACACACACACACTACCCCTAAACCTACCCATCTCACACACACACACACACACACACACACACACACTAACCCTAAACCAACCCATCACACACACACACACACACACACACGCACACACGCACACGCACACACACACACACACACACACACACACACACACACACACACACACACACACACACACACACACACACACACACACACACACAACAACTAAACCTACACTGTAAAAAAAAATCCCCATAAAATTTGGGGTAAAAAAAAACAGCAGCTGTGGTTGCCAGAACATTACCGTAAAAAATACGGCAGTAACGTTTTATGTCTTTAGGGACAGCACCATATAATTTAAAGGTTTATAATGTAATAATTACGGTTAAAAAAAACATTTATTTTACAGTTTAAAACCATATCATTTAAAGGTTAACAATGTAATAATTACAGCTAAAAATAAATAAATTACTGTACAGTTAAAAACTGTATAATTTAAAGGTTTATATTGTAATGATCATGTTTACACTTTAAACTATTTATGGTAAAATAAATATAATTCATTGATTGTAATAACAGATATATTTCAATATGTTGGTAATTTAACATTATGTACCTTTGACATATACGTAAAACCATCAATCACAGTGGTGATGAGAATCACGTCATGAATCTAAGTTCATTACAAGCAGCTTTTAAGAAAACAAATATAGAAGGTGCTCAGTGTCATTCACTCAAACACTAAACACCATCATGGTAAAACACACAAAATTTAAAAAATGCAATAAACATTCATTTAACCCCTAATTTAACCCGCTAGCAGGACGTTTTCCAGCCAGCACAGCCACGTAGGCCCCACATCGGTTAGCCCAGATGAAATGAACACTGCTCAGCGTGCACACTACAGACTGTTAAGTGTAAAACTGAATCAGTGTAGGAGTTAATTAAGTGATTAAGTGATTAATTAAGTGATGATTGAGCATTAGTAAAGATAGCTCCTGTTAACAATCAGATTCACTGAAGGAAAGAGAAACAAGGACTAAAACTGACTTCAGCCACAGCTTTAGATGAAATCAACTGAAGATAAAAGAAGACATTAAATCTCTGAAGATCTCAGCAGAGGAGGATTAAACAACTCCACAAACAGCATTACCAGCTTCACACATTACTAACCAGACTGACTTTATTTTTGTAGAGCTGCTGTATTTCTCTCATTGAGCTCTTATTTGTGTTGAAAACTGTTATTGTTTGTTTATGTCACCATCATGGTGATCAGTGTTGTATTTAGTTGGGCAGTTTGATGACTTTTTAACATTAGTGTTTCTCTGGCTGTTGTAATTGAGTTAGTTATGGCAGGAAAAGCAAGAGTAAACACAATCAGATGCTGTCGGCTACACAGTGATAAGAATATGATCATTGTGTAGTGATTTAATTCACTGATCTTATGGCTGAGTTTGAGCAATATACTATTAACTTTGTTTTTATTGTGATTCCGGGAAAGATCCAAATCGGTTGTAATCAGTAAAGCTGAATAAGTTTTAAAGTAGATTGTCCACTAATCACCTCTAACTCCTGCGAAATTAACTCACACACAGACATCAAGAATCAGCCCATGAATCTCAACAATGGTGACATGCTTCATGCCACAATGCATTCTGGGTGCCATGGATGAGTTTTGCATGATGCACCCAGAATGCATTGCGGCATGAAGCATGTCACCATTTTTGAGATTCATAGGCTGATTCTTGATGTCTGTGTGTGAGTAAAACTCACAGGCGTCTGAAGAGCTTCGTATACAATCTGCTTTAAATCGTATTCAGCTTTTCTGCTCAACATTGTCCCGCATATCTCAAATCACAATAAAACTAAGTTAATAGTATATTGCTCATACTCAGTCAGGAGATTCACAGTGAATTAAGTCACTACACAACAATCATAGTCTTATAATTAAGTAGCCGACAGCAACTGGTTGTGTCTTGCTTCTCTTGGCATAGCAAATTCAATTACACTAATTCAGAGTTACTTATAACACTATGGCCCGGTTTCACAGACAGGGCTTTGACTAAGCCAGGGTTAGGCCTTAGTTCAATTAGGACATTTAAGTAACTTTTATAAACGTGCACAAGAAAAAAAACATTACTGGTGTGCATCTTGAGACAAAACAATGCCACTGACATATTTTAAGATTTGTCAGTGCAAGATTCTTTTAGTTAAAACAGCTCAAAAATGCATTTTAGTCTAGGATTAGCTTAAGCATTGTCTGTGAAACCGGGGGCTAATGAGTGTGGATTATATAAACTCTGAGCAGTGTTAATGTAACACTGGGACATTTGCAGTGTGTCTCATTGTGTGATACTTTTGTATCCTTTTTGTATAGTTTTAGCCTGGTTGTCACTGCCATTCACAGCTATGGAGAAGCAAGTGCAGGAAGTTTTTATTGATTTATTTCTGCTTATGAGGTCCGTGACTTTATTTTCATTCCAGGATGACTGTAAAAAGTAATTCATTAATTATTCATTTATTTATTATAATATAAAATATCACAGGACAAAGTGAAATTCCACAATGAAAAACACAATGTCCAATAAGATTCTAAGAATCTAATAAGATCCTACAGGACAAAGTGAAATTCCAATAGGATTTTTTGACAAGGGCGATTCTTACACTTTACAACAAATAAATAGTTTTTAAAAGTTTTGTAAGTTGTGGTGACCGTTGATGGTTGCCATGGTAACCGGGAACATTCAAGCTGCTGGAGAGGACATTTCTCTCCGTTTCTCGTAAGTTTGGCTATATAAAAAAGTTTAACAACTGTTTCAAACATTAAGTAACATTACCCACAGTCTACTTTAATTACTTGTGTTAATATTTATACCTCTGTGATAATGGTATCTTTCCTTAATATATTAAATATCTATGTATTTATGAGTGATTATGTCTACATTGGACACACGCAAAATCGGCGACAGTAAACAGATGTATACGTTCTATTTCTGATGCACAGGATCTGCGCCAGTGTAGACAATTTCTCTTTTTTTGAGTCACACCAGAGACGACCTCAACCCACTGAGCAAAGTTATGTCCAAAAGACGTCTTTTCAATGTCTTTGCCGTACGTTGAAAAGACGTCCACTGAGGAGACAGAATAAAATTTTTTATGACGTCTGTTTTTGACGTGTTCTGCACGTCCGATATAGAGGTTCATGGAACCTCAAGGTTTAAAAACTAGTTCAAATTGTGGACATATTTTCCATTTGTAATTGCAAAGCAACTCACAGACAGTGTGTGTTTGTCCAGAAATCATGACAATAAAAGAAACTTAGCTCACACCTTTAGACACTTTAGACAACTTAGCATCTGTAATTCACACATCTTTGGATCGTGAGAGAATCGTGGGATTCAATTCAGGATCTTCTTGCTGTGAGGAGACAGTGTTTCCCACTGAGACACTGGTGCTGCCCTTAATCACAGACATAAGACACACTTTGACTATTTCTGTCAGACGTCTACAGAAGCTCTTACTGAGAATTAACAGAGGTTTAGATGTTGATGTTTATGGTTAATTTGAAGTCACCATTGTGGTGGGAAGCGTTTGCTTTAGTTGGGCTCCTGGTTCCCGCATTGGTGTTAGTTTTTCTTTAGATGTTATAACTGTGGGTGTGTGAGAAACACAATAGCTGTGGTTGAGAAAGCAAAGATAAAGTGAGGTGTTGTCAACTTCTTGTTGATGACCAAATCATCCGAAGTCTAGAATCTGATGTTGTGCTTTTGAGTAATTTGTTTAAAGGCACTATAAACTTGTGAATCTACAGCATTGGCACCAATAGCATTAAAATTATCATTTATCCCTAAGGATGATTAAACAGTATGTGCAAACAATGTTATGAGCAAAGATTTCACATATTCACACACAGACATCAAGATTATGCCTATGCTTCACAACAACGGTGACAATCAAGTTTGAGTTTTGTACTATGAAGCTATTTTTGTTTTGATTGTCACCGTTGTTGTGAATCATATGCAAAATCTTGATGTCTGTGTGTGACTATGTGAGATATTTCCTCAAAAACAATGTGTACATTCTGTTTTATCATCTATCAGGATAAGTGATTATTTTATTGCTACTGGTCCCGATACAGTGAATTTAAAAGGTTATTGAGGCTATACAAAAATGATTACTTGCCAAACAAGTACACAAAACTCAAAAGCACAAAATCAGATTCTAGTCTTCTGATGATTTAGTCGTCAACATGGAGCTGACAACACCTGAAGTCACTTAAAGCTCTGTTAATTCTCAGTAAGAGCTTCTGTAGACGTCTGACAGAAATAGTCAAAGTGTGTCTTATGTCTGTGATTAAGGGCAGCACCAGTGTCTCAGTGGGAAACACTGTCTCCTCACAGCAAGAAGATCCTGGATTGAATCCCACGATTCTCTCACGATCCAAAGATGTGTGAATTACAGATGATAAGTTGTCTAAAGTGTCTAAAGGTGTGAGCTAAGTTTCTTTTATTTTCATGATTTCTGGACAAACACACTGTCTGTGAGTTGCTTTTCAATTACAAATGGGAAATATGTCCACAATGAGCACATTTGAACAGGTTTTTAACCTTGAGGTTCCATGAACGTCTATATCAGACGTGGAGAACACGTCACACAGTAAAATCCCCAGAGTTAAATTAACACTGCTCAGAGAACATTTGGTCCCACTCTACAGAGTGTTAAAGTAACACTGAATCAGTGTTAAAGTTAATGAGATAATTGAGAGATTAATTAAGTGATGATTGGCCATTAGTGATGAAAACCTGATGATAATGAGTAGAATCACTGAAGGAAAGAGAAAAAGAAAAACACAAGAACTACGACTGACTATAAAAAAGACATTAAATCTCTGAAGATCTCAGCAGAGGAGGATTAAACAACTCCACAAACAGCATTACCAGCTTCACACATTACTAACCAGACTGACTTTATTTCTGTCAGACGTCTCTTATTGAGAATTAACAAATGTTTTGTTTGATTTTGTTGTGAAAATTGTTAGTTTTTAATGTGACCATCATGGTGATCAGTGTTTTCTTTAGTTGGGCAGTTTGATGACTTTTTAACATTAGAGTTTCTCTGGCTGCTGTAACTGAGTTTGTTATAGCAAGAAAAGCAAGAGTAAACACAATCAGATACTGTCGGCTGCTTGATGATGAGAATATGATCATTGTATAATGATTTAATTCATTGATTTTATGACTGAGTATGAGCAATATACTATTCACTTTTTTTATTGTGATTTTAGAAAAGATCCAACACGGTTTTAATCAGAAAAGCTGAATAGTTTTTGCAACCGATTGTACACTAATCGTTTCTAACTCCTGCAAGAAACTCACACACAGACATCAAGAATCTGCCTATGAATCTCAACAATGGTGACATGCTTCATGCCACAATGCATTCTGGGAGCCATAGATGAGTTTTGCGTGATGCACCCAGAATGCATTGTGGCATGAAGCATGTCACCATTGTTGAGATTCATAGGCAGATTCTTGATCTCTGTGTGTGAGTAAAACTTGCAGGAGTTAAAAGTGTTTATTGTGTGATGTGTTATTAAACCGCAGTACAAATCTTACGTAAATTTTTTTTGATAATTGTTTAGTTTCTCTGATGATAACATTGCTGGATCTTCTGCCCTAGAATCACAATGCTCCTATAATCAATGACTTTCAGGGGATCAGCAAATAAGGCATTATATGATGATAACAACTGTATCATAAACAACAAACGTCAAGATTTTCTTGCCATTTTCACCGCAACGAACAGTTACAGCAGCCAGAGAAAAACTTATGTTAGCAAGTCAAGGGTCAAGAGCCCAATTAAAGCAAACACTAATCACAATAATGGTAACTTCAAACAACTTTAATTTTCAATAAAACATCAACATCTAAACCTCAATAAGAGCTTCTGTAGTCATCTGATAGAAATAAAGTCTGTCTGGTTAGTAATGTGTGAAGCTGGTAATGCTGTTTGTGGAGTTGTTTAATCCTCCTCTGCTGAGATCTTCAGAGATTGAATGTCTTTTTAATAGTCAGTCGTAGTTCTTGTGTTTTTCTTTTTCTCTTTCCTTCAGTGATTCTACTCATTATCATCAGGTGTTCACCACTAATGGTCAATTATCACTTAATTAATCTCTTAATTATCTCATTAACTTTAACACTGATTCAGTGTTACTTTAACACTCTGTAGAGTGGGACCAAATGTTCTCTGAGCAGTGTTAATTTAACTCTGGGGATTTTACTGTGCAAAAACAGACGTCATAAAAACTTTAATTCTGGCTCCTCAGTGGACGTCTTTTCAACGTACGCCTCTAGGGGCAAAAACATTGAAATGACGTCTTTTGGACATAACTTTGCTCAGTGGGAGCTGGTAATCTATTAATATTGTTTAACATGATTTCATACTGATAGTTTTGAGTTCTGCTCCTAATGGATCAACATCATAACAGCCTTAAAGTAAAACACTGACTTCCACTCTGGATTAAGTTCAAAATGAATAAAACACAGTACAAATGGATATGAGGTCTTTATGAATTATCATTTGCAGCTGTATTGTATTATTGTCTTCATGTTGATTTCTGTCATTGCAGATATAAATATAACACTGCCGGAAGGATGCACCGTAAGTTGAGTTTCTGAAACTGTAGTTTTAGAGTTGGACCCACAGCTCCTGTCAATAGCCATGTTTCCATCCATGTATTTTATGCTAATTTTGGGGTATTGCACAAGATTATGTGATTGGATAAATGGACTAATCAATCTCATCACACGTAAAATTTAGTTTTAGTGATTTAAATGATTTGTGTCAAAATGATTTGGTACAATAACCTCCGAGACTCATAATCATAGACATCAGGCATTCAAACAAAAGATAACAAGACAGTGTTTATTGTTGCGTTTCGTCTGTGAGGAGCAAGTCATTTATTATGCAAGAAAATGAGCCAGCCCAGCAGGCACAGGATGTAGACTACAACATCTGACAGACATTGGATTTTGGTTGAAAATTAAAGTTGGGTTGGCGTCTAAATCCAACGTTTGTTTGACATCAAGCTCCAACGTTGGGCAGAATTTCAAATTTTGGTCGGAATAAATACACAAAAACAAAAAGTAAAGGTTAAATGCATAGCAGTTCACTCGGAAACCTTTATTTAAAAAAGTTTTTAAAAAAAGATTTACAACACTTATTCGTTTCTCTTGCTTGGCTTTATCCTCGTCTTGTTCCTCTACTTTTTCGTCCTTGCCACAGATGAATATTAAGAAGGAATCCCATGTCTCTACACTCTCAGAAAAAAAAGGTACAGTGGAGGTACAATTTTGTTCCTTGGGGAACAAAACGTATAACTGTACCTTTAAAGGTACACAATTGGTCCTTAGGGTACAATTTCCCCTACAATTTCAACCATTAGCAGGCAAGTTCGGTCCTAGTGAGCCAATGTCCTGCAGAGTTTGGCTCCAACCCTGAAAGACATCTATAGAAGCTCTTATTGAGAATTAACAGAGGTTTAGATGTTGGTTTTATTGAAAATGTTTGGTCACCATTATGGCGATCGGTGTTTCCTTTAGTTGGGCAGTTTAACTCTTGGCTTTTTAATTTGAGTTTGTGGTTTTTGTTACAGTGTTAACAAAACACATAATATTTTCAAATCAAAAGAAGCTATAAACAAAAATTGTCATGAAGAAAAATGTTTGACTAAACTCATCACTGACTAAAACTGTTAATAAATTATATTCATCAACAATGCTTTCTTGCCACAGATCAGGCATTTTGATTTTTAAATACATTCTGGGGGGAAAAAAGTTTAGATGCACACAGATATCAAGAATCAGCATATGAATCTCAACAATGGTGACATACTTAATGCTGCAATGCATGCTGGGAGCCATGCGTTTTATACTGTGGTGGCTTAGTAGGGCTGGAGCTAAACTCTGTAGGACATCAGCTCTCTAGGACCCAACTTGCCTACCCCTGACTTAGAGGTACAAAAATGTACCCTTAAGGGCCACTTGGTCCGTGTAACGCTTCACAATTCAATTTTCAGACCATATAGTGCAAATGCAAAAATTAAAATATTGAAACAAACGTCCATTTTTTCCATTTTCTCGGTTACTTCATCAGTGGATTTTTGCCATTTTCTCTCCTTTTTTCAAATTTCCTTTTGCTAAATTATGACTTAAGAAATTATCTTTTGAATAAATTGAAATCTAACCGATTTTATTTTCCTTCTATTTTTTTCCCCAATTTACGTGGACTGTGCCATATAGCGGGGGGAGGTCGCGGACTGTTTTACATCGTTTATGTAGGCTATATATAGCCTGCGTGCACGTTGAGAAGTAACTTATAGTTTAAAAGGCTAACACAGAGGACGCCATAGTTTTTATTGTTAATAACTGTGCTAAATGTAGAATTCAGGTCTGGCCATAGGGAGCAGCGGGCAAACCGGTGGCCTGGCTACTTATTTCGCCCGCTGCTTTGTATTTATCTATACTTATTTGTTATTAGTGCACGCACGCACACACACATACACACACACACGTGCACGCATGCACATACATACACACACACACACACACACACACACCTACTTTATTATATTGATGCATGCCTCGATGTACCCGAATGATTTAAGGACTCGCCATTTGATAATTAACCAATACAAATTATGAATCCGCTACTCTTGACTTGCAGCATATCATTATATAGCCTACATATACATAGGCATATCAAAGCCTATCATTCTCGGCTGGCTTGTAATGAACCGAGTTAATGACTGCTAAATTTAAGGGCACGAGAAGATGTGAGAAGCAGTATATTCAATGAAAAGTTCAATGTTGCCGTGGAAACGAAGAATGATGATGATCACTAAGTCAAAACATCGGCAAAGGAGTTTATTTAGGCCCAAATATTTTGTATGTATGCATGTAGGCTAGGCTAAGATGTGAATAAAAGCTAACAAAAATTTGCTGAACTTTATAACTTTAACAAAATTATAAAGAAAGAAAAAGTGAAAAGACAGTCACAGACATAGGCTACCAATTCAGATAGATTTGAAACATTTTGCCTTATGTAAATATTACGGTGACGCATTGCTGCCACATACATATTATTTTTTTCACACAATTATGTCATGATAACGAGATCTTATGAAAAAGAGACTACTGTCTCAATGTGACTACCCTGGTAAAACAAAGTATAAATTAAAAAAAAAATCTTATGTCGTTAAAACGACATCTTTTCTCGTAATAACAAGATCTTATGTCGTAAAAACAACAATTTTCTCGTAATAACAAGAACTTTTGTCGTTAAAACAACATTTTTCTCATTAAAACGACGTATTTTCTCCTAATAAGGTGTTGTATAGTGATGTGTGTATATATGTCTGTATCCACATTAGAGAATGTATTTAGCCCATGCCTTTGTCACACTTGTTTAAAAGCAGAAAAATATCTCATCCGCTCCCTGTATCAGTAGCAGTGCCCATAGCACGAAATTGTTGCAATTTATTGATTGAAGCCTGCAGTTCATAACAGCCATGGGTAGCAGGTGCCATGGATCAGTAATGATAAGCGTGTAACTTTAACCTAGTAATGATGGACCCCGGTGCAGCCACAAATATCATAACTGTCTATAATGGGCCTACTGTAATTAAGACATATATTCAAAAAATGTATTAAAAACAGAAAGACGCAGGATTCAAAAACTGGAAACTTTTGAACCTTCATTATGTACACAAATTATTTAGTAATAACAACTTCAAATCATTTGAACAACTGAGAATAGAGTTTAAACTACCAAGAACAGACTTTTTCAGGTACCTACAATTAAGGAGTTTCATACTGAAACACCCAAACTGGAACAGATTAATAGAGCCCTCCCTTTTAGAACGGTATTTATAAAAAATTCAGGGTGGAGAACATATGAGGAAACCAATAAGCAATGTTTATAAAATCATTGCTTCAATGACAAGAGATAATTCATTCTATGTGAAAGACAAGTGGACTAGGGAGCTACGGCTCGAAATAAGTGAAGAAGTTTGGTTGGAGGTATGTACTCAGGCTCATAAAGTCACAAACGTCAATTTTTGGAAGGAATTTCAATGGAAAATAAATAACAGATTTTTCAGAACACCACAAGTTGTGGCTAAAATGAATCCGAATCAATCAAGTCAGTGTTGGAGGGGGTGTGGAGAGACAATGGCTACTCACTCACATATTTTTTGGCAATGCCCTTTGTTGGATAACTTTTGGAAATCCATTTTTACATATATTAATAAAGTACTGAATGTTGACCTGATAAGAGACCCTCTGATAGCAATCCTAGGGATTAAACCAGCTGTGATACACAGTACACTGTAAAATCGAATTAGTTAGACTTACTTGAAAAAAGCATGCAAACCGATTGCCTTAAAAAAACCAAGTAAAGTGAAATAGGAATATTATGTTGTGCTAACAAATGCTTAATTAGTATAGTTCACTTACACAAGAGTTCTAGTGGCTAAAAAAGAACTGTAGAGAGTACTTGATCTTTTAATTTAGGTTTACTCTTGACTTAGTTTAGCTACCATAGATGTTACCATTGTTGTGTTTTGCATGCTGAATGTTGAAGTCTGTGTGTGACTCAAGCATGATCAGCTGCAAGATATTGTTACAAATATAGAGGGATTATATCAACTCATTTAAAAGTTCCACAGGTGTTTATGACGTAAGTGTTAGCAATACAATTGTAAATGATCATTATATGACAAAGGAAAATATTACATAGGTTAATTTTAAAAGATGATCTTAATTTCTGACTCATTAACTATAGTTAATTATTCAGTCAGAAGCTAGGTCAACTTTTAAAAGCAACCTATTTATTACTTCTCTTCCTTTGAAACCAAATAACTGTGATTTCTTGTTGCATCGCTGCATCAGAAAGAGAGTTTTAATAATATAAATGTTCCAAGTGCTCAACCAAAGTGAACACTTATCACCATAATGGTAATTTTTTTTTTTTTTTTTGCTTAACAAAATGGCACTCAAACCAATCAATTAATCTTAACTTGTTTTTTCTGAGTAAACAAGGAATAGTATGTGAATAGTACAGATTACTAGATTTTTTCAATTGAGTTAAGACACTAAGTAAAGTTAACTAAAAAGTGTTAGTTAGAATCACTGTTGGATTTTACAGTGTAGGAAAAATATGTATTTATTACAGATATTACTGATAGCAGCAAAGAAAGCAATTACAATAAAATGGCTTAAGAGTGAGCCACCAAACCAAGCTGAATGGCTAACAATTTTGAGAAATATTTACACTATGGAAAAAATTACATATTCATTGAGATTACAGAGGGAACTTTTTATTGAAAGATGGGCACCATTAATGATGGTGATGGAGGACCATTAGAATTAACTGGTTATATTTGCCAGGGGAACTTGAATACAACCCATGTTTTGTTTTAAGTTGATGTTTGGTTTGTTCAAATTTTTTATTTTAAATGTTGTTAATAATTTCTTATTTCTTCTTTTCCTTGTACTTTTGGAAATATTTTTCTGCGGAATTGATCATACATGTAAGGATGCGTGAATGTTATGATCCCCTGTAAAGGATATTGTTTCTGAGTGCAAGTAATTGATGTAAAAGGAGATTTGAAGAACATTCAAAATAAAAAAAAAGTAACACAAAAAAAAAACCCAGAAAGACGCTATTTCAGCCTTAGGCTACTCAAAGGCCGCGGAAACATGGCCAGTGGGTTCGTTACACATGTCAATCCATTCCCGGCGTTCTTGGTTTGCTTCTTATGTATTAAATATACAGGCAATTAGATGAACCTTGATCAAAATTAAAATACAATTGATAGAAAACGAAATTCACTTCAAAGAAATGATTTCTGCAAAACAACACTCAACAAAAATCATGTCTGACTCCACTCCATGTTTCCATCTTACTCATGCCGACAAAAGCGCACGCAAATTCTTTAATATTTTTAATTTTTGCAGTTTTTTTTACCACTTCGTTATTTTGGCTCGGAATTTCGTTTGTTGGAAATATGAACTGAATTTAGAAATTAAATTTGAAATTAAAAACTTTGCGTTAATAAACAAAATACATTTTTGAAGCGTTTGGAGTGGAGTAGGCTACATGCAAACGTAGCCTATTTAGATTCATAGTTAGGCTATATGTTTAAATATTAGCTTATTGAATTATTGTTTTAATTTCATATGTTGATGATGAAAAGTGAGCAGCATGAGTAAGATATAGGCTATAAGACGTGCAATATGTCTGGAGACAAGGAGTGGGGTCAGACATGATTTTTATTGAGTGTTGTTTTGCAGAAATCATTTCTTTAAAGTGAATTTCTTTTTCTATAAATTGTATTTTAATTTTGATCAAGGTTTCATAAACTAATGGCCTGTATATTTAATACATAAGAAGCAAAATAAGAATGCGGGGAATGGATTGCGTAAAGAACCCACTGGCCATGTTTCCGCGGCCTTTGAGTAAGGCTGAAAGCGTCTTTCTTTCTAGAATATACAGTGAGGAAAATAAGTATTTGAACACCCTGCTATTTTGCAAGTTCTCCCACTTGGAAATCATGGAGGGGTCTGAAATTGTCATCGTAGGTGCATGTCCACTGTGTGAGACATAATCTAAAAAAAAAAATCCAGAAAACACAATATATGATTTTTTAACTATTTATTTGTATGATACAGCTGCAAATAAGTATTTGAACACCTGTCTATCAGCTAGAATTCTGACCCTCAAAGACCTGTTAGTATGCCTTTAAAATGTCCACCTCCACTCCATTTATTATCCTAAATTAGATGCACCTGTTTGAGGTCGTTAGCTGCATAAAGACACCTGTCCACCCCATACAATCAGTAAGAATCCAACCACTAACATGGCCAAGACCAAAGAGCTGTCCAAAGACGCTAGAGACAAAACTGTACACCTCCACAAGGCTGGAAAGGGCTACGTGGAAATTGCCAAGCAGCTTGGTGAAAAAAGGTCCACTGTTGGAGCAATCATTAGAAAATGGAAGAAGTTAAACATGACTGTCAATCTCCCTCGGACTGGGGCTCCATGCAAGATCTCACCTCGTGGGGTCTCAATGATCCCAAGAAAGGTGAGAAATCAGCCCAGTCCTACACGGGAGGAGCTGGTCAATGACCTGAAAAGAGCTGGGACCACCGTTTCCAAGGTTACTGTTGGTAATACACTAAGACGTCATGGTTTGAAATCATGCATGGCACGGAAGGTTCCCCTGCTTAAACCAGCACATGTCCAGGCCCGTCTTAAGTTTGCCAATGACCATTAGGATGATCCAGAGGAGTCATGGGAGAAAGTCATGTGGTCAGATGAGACCAAAATAGAACTTTTTGGTCATAATTCCACTTAATGTGTTTGGAGGAAGAAGAATGATGAGTACCATCCCAAGAACACCATCCCTACTGTGAAGCATGGGGGGGGGGGAGCATCATGCTTTGGGGGTGTTTTTCTGCACATGGGACAGGGCGACTGCACTGAATTGAGGAGAGGATGACCGGGGCCATGTATTGCGAGATTTTGGGGAACAACCTCCTTCCCTCAGTTAGAGCATTGAAGATGGGTCGAGGCTGGGTCTTCCAACATGACAATGACCCGAAGCACACAGCCAGGAAAACCAAGGAGTGGCTCTGTAAGAAGCATATCAAGGTCCTGGCTTGGCCTCGCCAGTCTCCAGACCTAAACCCAATAGACAATCTCTGGAGGAGCTCAAACTCAGGCCAGAAACCTGACTGATCTAGAGAAGATCTGTATGGAGGAGTGGGCCAAAATCCCTCCTGCAGTGCAAACATGGTGAAAAACTACAGGAAACGTTTGACCTCTGTAATTGCAAACAAAGGCTACTGTACCAAATATTAACATTGATTTTCTCTGGTGTTCAAATGCTTATTTGCAGCTGTATCATACAAATAAATAGTTAAAAAAATCATATATTGTGATTTCTGGATTTTTTTTTTTTTAGATTATGTCTCTTACAGTGGACATGCACCTACGATGACAATTTCAGACCCCTCCATGATTTCTAAGTGGGAGAACTTGCAAAATAGCAGGGTGTTCAAATACTTATTTTCCTCACTGTATGTATTACAGTATAACATACAATATATTACAGTAGGCCTATTTTAGATAGTTATGATATTTGTGCACCGGGGTCCGTGATGTCTAGGTTAAAGTTATACCACTGATGCGAACATGAGCGGTCCATGGCACCTGTTACCCGTGGCTGTTATGAACTGCAGGCTACATCAATAAATTACGATACTTTCGTGCTATGGGCACTGCCACTGATACAGGCAGCGGAAGAGTCTATTTTACGCTGAGCTTGCTTCTGCTTTTCAGACATGGACGTGTGACAAATGCACAGTGCCACCGCTCCCATTACACATATCACGCGCTGCGCATAGGGCACCAAGTGCTCAGGGGGGCACCACAAGAAAATGCTCTCTCTCTCTTTTCACTTTTTCTTCTTGTATTAGAAGTTATTATTAATGTTTAAAATCTATCTGAATTGGTAGCCTATGTCTGTGACTGTCTTTCACTTTTTCTTTCTTTATAATTTTGTTAAAGTTATAAAGTTCGGCAAATTTTTGTTAGCTTTTATTCACATCTTAGCCTAGCCTACATGCAAACATACAAAATATTTGGGCCTAAATAAACTCCTTTGCCGATGTTATTGTTTTCACTGAGTGATCATCATTCTTCGTTTCCACGGCAACATTGAACTTTTCATTGAATATACTGCTTCTCACATCTTCTCGTGCCCTTAAATTTAGCAGTCATTAACTCGGTTCATTACAAGCCGTTAATTATCAAATGGCGAGTCCTTAAATCATTCGGGTACATTGAGGCATGCATCAATAGGCCTATAATAAAGTGTGTGTGTGTGTGTGTGTGTGTGTGTGTGTGTGTGTGTGTGTGTGTGTGTGTGTGTGTGTGTGTGTGTGTGTGTGCACGTGAGTGTGTGTGCACGTGTGTGTGTGTGTGTGTGTGTGTGTGTGTGTGTGTGTGTGTGTGTATGTGTGTGTGCGTGCACTAATAACAAATAAGTATAGATAAATACAAAGCAGCGGGCGAAATAGTAGCCAGGCCACCGGTTTGCCCGCTGCTCCCGATGGCCAGACCTGAATTCTACATTTAGCACAGTTATTAACAATAAAAACTATGGCGTCCTCTGTGTTAGCCTTTTAAACTATAAGTTACTTCTCAACGTGCACGCAGGCTATAGCCTACATAAACGATGTAAAACAGTCCGCGACCTCCCCCCGCTATATGGCACAGTCCACGTAAATTGGGGAAAAAAATAGAAGGAAAATAAAATCGGTTAGATTTCAATTTATTCAAAAGATAATTTCTTAAGTCATAATTTAGCAAAAGGAAATTTGAAAAAAGGAGAGAAAATGGCAAAAATCCACTGATGAAGTAACCGAGAAAATGGAAAAAATGGACGTTTGTTTCAATATTTTAATTTTTGCATTTGCACTATATGGTCTGAAAATTGAATTGTGAAGCGTTACACGGACCCCACTTGTTTCTTTTTTTTGTAATTTTGTAATCTTTTTTTTTTTGAGAGTGTAGCTGTAAAAAAATTGTGCTGTAAAATAACGGTAATCTACTGGCAGCTGTGGTTGCCAGCAATGTACTGTTAATTTACAGCCCTCTACTGTTTATTTACAGCTCTCCTTTTTTCAAGTATGTTACCGTAATAATACCATGAAAGGTAACTCTTTTCATTTGAAAAACTGATCGCTTCAAACAGTTCTCATTTTAAAACTAGTAATCATACAGTGTTTGTACTGTAAACATTTAATTTGAGTCCACTGAAAAGGAACATTTCTTAATATAAACTGCAAACACGTAATGTAAACATGATTCTCTCACGATCCAAAGATGTGTGAATTACAGATGCTAAGTTGTCTAAAGTGTCTAAAGGTGTGAGCGAAGTTTCTTTTATTTTCATGATTTCTGGACAAACACACACTGTCTGTGAGCTGCTTTGCAAATATGGAAAATATGTCCACAATGAGCACATTTGAACTAATTTTTAACCTTGAGGTTCCATGAACGTCTATATCGGACGTGCAGAACACGTCAAAAACAGACGTCATAAAAACTTTCATTCTGGCTCCTCAGTGGACGTCTTTTCAACGTACACCTCTAGGGGCAAAGACATTGAAAAGACGTCTTTTGGACATAACTTTGCTCAGTGGGTTTGTTTTCTACACTGAAGATACAGTGCACGCAGAAATGTCCTCAGCGTTTACTCGTCTTTCACCCTCATGCCATCCAAGATGTATACAACTTTATTTCTTCATATGAACACAGAAAAATAAATAATCTCTGCTAATGAAAACTCATTTGGGTTCCTAAAAGTTCAAGCATCAAACCAATGAATGAATAAATGTCTTCTGAAGTGAAACGACAAGTGTTTGTAAGAAAAATAACAATATTTTAAATTTTAAAACTGTAGACTATCTCTTCCGACCAGCAGTCATCTGCGCGTGCGTACGAGGGTTGATTTCACGCTTGACGTAACTTGAAACGTGGCACGCCGAGGTCATGCGGATGTCGGAAGCTGTCGGTTTTTATTTTGTTAATGCTCACAACAGTATACAAACAATAATATAATATATGATAATAGCAATGAAAAACAAACAAGACTTGAAGACAGAGACAGCAGTTCTCGCGTGTCTTTCAGATGAAACTTGCGCGAGAACGTCATGAAAGCTTGAAGCTTCTTGCATGCACTGGCAACAGCTGATCAGAAAAAGAAAAGATTAGTAAATTATGAGAACATTTCTTGGTGTACTTTTTATTTTAATAAATAATAATACAACATATCAAAAGACATGGGATTCATCTTAAGATCCATCAGTGGAAATAACGATAAAGAAGAGGAACAAGAAGACGAAGACAAGCAAGAGAAACAAAAAAGGGACAAAACGTGCCTCTTTCTGTCTGGATGTTATTATTTGAAATGAAAAGTTTATTTTTTAAAAATGAATAAGAAGCGTCCAATCTGTTTTGGATTAAGTTGTTTTACAAATAAATATTTCAGAGTGATATCAGATTTTGTACATGTTTATTGTACTTATTGTACCCTGTACCCACTGAGCAAAGTTATGTCCAAAAGACGTCTTTTCAATGTCTTTGCCGTACGTTGAAAAGACGTCCACTGAGGAGCCAGAATGAAAGTTTTTACGACGTCTGTTTTTGACGTGTTCTGCACGTCCAAAATAGACGTTCATGGAACCTCAAGGTTAAAAACTAGTTAAAATGTGCTCATTGTGGACATATTTTCCATTTGTTTGTCCAGAAATCAGGAAAATAAAAGAAACTTAGCTCACACCTTTAGACACTTTAGACAACTTAGCATCTGTAATTCACACATCTTTGGATCGTGAGAGAATCGTGGGATTCAATCCAGGATCTTCTTGCTGTGAGGAGACAGTGTTTCCCACTGAGACACTGGTGCTGCCCTTAATCACAGACATAAGACACACTTTGACTATTTCTGTCAGACGTCTACAGAAGCTCTTACTGAGAATTAACAGAGCTTTAGATGTTGATACTTATGGTTAATTTGAAGCACCATTGTGGTGGGAAGCGTTTGATTTAGTTGGGCTCTTGGTCCCTGTACTTGAGTTAGCTTTTCTTTGGATGTTATAACTGTGTGTGTGAAACACAATAGTTATGGCTGAAAAAGCAAAGATAGTGTCTTCAGGTGTTGTCAGCTCCTTGTTGATGACTAAATCATCAGAAGTGTAGAATCTGATGTTGTGCTTTTGAGTATTATATTTTTGTTCGGCAAGTAATAATTTGTTTATAGCCACTGTAACCTTGTGAATCTGCTGTATTGACACCAATAGCAATAAACTAATCACTCATCCTGAAAGATGAAAAAACAACAGGTGCACATTGTTTTGAGAAAATATTTCTCATAGTCACACACAGACATCAAGATTTTGCATATGATTCACAACAACGGTGACAATCAAGCATGAGTTTTGTACTTTGAAGCTACCCATCATGCATTGCAGCATTAAGTTTTTTTATTATGATTGTTACCGTTGTTGTGAATCATTTGCAAAATCTTGATGTCTGCGTGTGACTATGTGAAATATTTTCTCAAAACAATGTGCACATGCTTTTTTATCATCTTTCAGGAGAAGTGATTATTTTATTGCTATTAGTCCCGATACAGTGAATTTACAAAGTTATAGTATATAAACAAATTATTATTTGCCAAACAAGAACATAAAACTGAAAAGCACAACATCAGATTCTAGACTTCTGATGATTAAGTCATCAACAAAGAGCTGACAACACTTGAAGTCACTTTGTCTTCGATTTCTCAGCCATATATTGTTTTTCACACACACAGTTACAGCTGCCAAAGAAAAGCAATCACAACTACGGGGACCAAGAGCCCAACTAAAGCAAACGCTTCCCACCACAATGGTGACTTCAAATAAAACATAAACATCAACATCTAAAGCTCTGTTAATTCTCAGTAAGAGCTTCTGTAGACGTCTGACAGAAATAGTCAAAGTGTGTCTTATGTCTGTGATTAAGGGCAGCACCAGTGTCTCAGTGGGAAACACTGTCTCCTCACAGCAAGAAGATCCTGGATTGAATCCCACGATTCTCTCACGATCCAAAGATGTGTGAATTACAGATGATAAGTTCTCTAAAGTGTCTAAAGGTGTGAGCTAAGTTTCTTTTATTTTTTATGATTTCTGGACAAACACACACTGTCTGTGAGTTGCTTTGCAATTATAAATGGAAAATATGTCCACAATTTGAACAGGTTTTTAACCTTGAGGTTCCATGAACGTCTATATCGGACGTGCAGAACACGTCAAAAACAGACGTCATAAAAACTTTCATTCTGGCTCCTCAGTGGACGTCTTTTCAACGTACGCCTTTGCTCAGTGGGTAACTACACGAAACAAGAGGGGAACAAGAACCACTTTAATTTACAGCCTGTAGATTCATACTTACCCTGTAACTACACAGATAATTACCCCTTAATTAAAAAATACTTACAGTATAAATAATGTGTTAATTTTCCTGATAGTTACCCCTTTATTCCCCCAATATTACATATTGTTCCCTTATACCTACACATACTTACTTTATAGTTACACTATAATTACCGAAAAATACACAATCAATACTTTCCGGATATATATATACATAAAATATGAAAAAGTATATATATATATATATCTGTATATATGGTTTTTTTTGTTTATGTTTTTTTTTTGCTCAAGTTAAACTTGCAACTTTGGATTGGAAACAGATAATTAGTTCAAAGAGTAGTGCAATAGAAGAAGCAACTGTTATGTGAAATATGACTGTGCTTTCCTAGATTTGTGTTGTGTTGTGTGTAACATCACTGAACCTTCACAGTGGCCTTCAGTGCAGTAACAATACATGTTTGGTTCTCTGTTCATATTGAAAACATGATCAAAATCAACAAATACTGCTTTTACAATTGTGATTTCAGGGTCAGAACTGCTTCCAAAATCTTCTTGAGCAGATGGAGAACATCACAACTCAAGTGCTCTCTGTGACTGTAAGTCTTCAAGAGAAAAATGATAATGAAATATTTGTCAGTTCCATAATGTAGATAATAGATGATTGACATGATTACCAGTGCTGTCTTATTCGCTCTGTTGATATTTACTGGGACTCTGTTTATCTGATCATTAAACTAGACTGTGACCAACATTTTGACTCTGGCCTTCAAAGCTTCAGGGAAGATTTTCGAGTCATCATCATCAGCTAGCCCAGCTAAACTCGCCTCCTATGGAAACCTTGTGTTGAAAACCAGTGAGAAACTCATTTCTACATTGGTGAAGCCGACAGTCACGAGTGACAATGTCAGTTTTACTCTTGCCGCTGTAGGTGAGTGGAGAAACTGTTATTATTGATGATGAAACTGAGATTATATATGATATCAGGTAGTTTATATAGTCTAGAGAGAAGCGGTGGATCACACGTGACAGACGGCAACAATAATTAATGCAGCTACAGCAAATATATTACTGTGGAGAATTATAAAATGTTTTAAAAGAGATGAGAAAACACTGTCTGTATCTTTTGTTGTTGATGTCAAAAGTCAGCATTTTGTTGCAAATTCATCCATCATTTGGTAGAAGCTCATCAAATTAGACAGAAGCCAGATGGGCAGGTTCTGTCCTGAAAACACTCATCCTCAAAAAAACATGAAAAATATTTGAATTGAAATACATTTTGGACATTTGGATTTGGAAGCAAAACCAGTTGGGAACTGAAGCACTGGAGTATTCAGTGTACTGTAAGATCTGACCTTTGACCTGCAGATGACCTAACAGTTAACCCTTTCACTGTCACTGTCCCGCTACTGCAGGTGTGCAGAACTGCACTTATAAAGCATTTATTTTTCTCTGTTTATGGTAATTTCAACATTTACTAATGCATTATTAAAATCTTGTTAATATTAGTACATGCACTGTCAACTAACATGAACAAACCATGAACAGCTGTATTTGTATTAACTAACATTAACAAAGATTTACTAATGCTGAACAGAGGTGTTGTTTATGGTTAGTTCATGTTCACTAATGTATTAACCAACATTAATAAAACATTATTGTAAAGTGTTACTGCATCTGTTTGCGAAAAAAAAAATACTGTAATTTGTAAAAACTTTTCTTTATGATGTTGTAAGTTATATCAGCTGATTGTCCTTGTTAATGGCTTCTTTTGCACCAATTTGTGTTTTGGTTAACACTTTTGCAAAAACTAACATAAGAAGCCCAGAGTCAAACTGGCCAACTAAAGCAAACACCGATCACCATAATGGTAAACACACATTTTCAATAAATCTTCAAAATCTAAACCCCTGTTCATTCTCAAAAAAGAACTTTAGACAAACGACAGCAATACAGTCAGTCTGGTTTGCGAGAGAGATTTAATGTATTTTCAGTTGATTTCATCTAAAGCTGTGGCTGAAGTCAGTTGTAGTTCTTGTGTTTCTCTTTCCTTCAGTGATTCTGCTTATTATCATCAGGTGTCTTCAATAATCAAACAATCATCACTAAATTAATCACTTCAGTATCTTATTAACTCTAACACTGCTTCAGTGTTACTTTAACACCTGCTGGTGGTTCCCATATGAACACTGAGTGGTGTTAATTCAACACTGGGAAATTTACTGTAGCTTTGAGCACCGACCGGCTCTACATTCCAAGGATTTACACCTCAGTTCCTGTGGTATTGGGTGAACAATACCAGCCGGTTAATTGATTAGTAGTAAATCGCCTTCACCTGCTTTCAGATGGAGCGGCATTTACTACAAAGCTAAAACTCCAGTGTTAAATTAAGAAAGAAGTTAGAGAAGTTAATGAGATAATTAAGTGATTAATTTAGTGATGATTGAGCATTATTGAAGACACCTGATGTTAACAAGCAGAATCTCTGAAGGAGAAAATCATAAATTGTAAGCCACCGTTATGGGGATGGGTGTGTGCATTAGTTGGGCTCTTGACCCTTATGTTCTTAACTTTAGATTTTGTTTGTCTGCTGTTATTAATTTATAACAGTCAAATTAACAAAGAAAAGTGTGTTCTGACAGTGTTGACTATGTTTTGACACAATCATGCTGTGATCAGAAAAATGAAATATTTTGAGATAGTTTGGTTTAACTTGTTAGCAGTAGCTTTCTGATTTTCCAGCATGTGATTATAATTTTTTCTTATAAGCCAAAATATTTAATAATCGTTGTACTGATCAAAAGACTTTCAAATTTATTTAATTAGAAACACAGATATTAATAATCAGCCTGTGAGTCTCAACAATGGTGACAATAATAAAGCATGTTGCAGTGGCTACCACCAATCACAACTCATTAATGGCTCCCATCATGCATTGCGGTATGAATAAATTATGATCTGAATTGTCTATGTAATTTTCTTTTCCTAATTGAATATTCTGCTTGTCACCATTGTTGAGATGCATAGATTGAATCTTGACAACTGTGTGTGCCTAAAAGAAACACTTTTTTTTAAACAACTTTTAAGAAATCCTTTACATTATATCTAAAATTTTGTATATTTATGCAGAATCACAGTTCTGCTGTTAACAGCAACATAAATCAAAAGTATAGTTCAATTGATGATTGTTATAATATAACCAACAGATCACTTTTTATCTTTGTTCTTCTGGCAGTTATAACTCAGATACAGCACCCAGACAAAATCTAAAGTGAATAACATAAGGGTCAAGAGCCCAACTAAAGCAAACACTCATCCCCATAACGGTGGCTTACAATTTGAGATTTTCTCCTTCAGAGATTCTGCTTGTTATCATCAGGTGTCTTCAATAATGATCAATCATCACTAAATTAATCACTTAATTATCTCATTACCTTCAACACTCTTGAGTGGACTCATATACACTCCCAGGAGTGTTAATTTAACACTGGAGTTTTTGCTGTGTACAAAGAGCCGTAGTTAACTGACAAGCTGAGCCATATCGCATTAATTATCGCTGGCGATACGTCCGCGATATTAATGCGATATGGCTCAGCTTGTCAGTTAACTACGGCTCTTTGTAGTAAATGCCGCTCCATCTGAAAGCAGGTGAAGGCGATTTACTACTAATCAATTAACCGGCTTTACTGATGAGATGCGCATAACAATCTCACGATATATAGCGTCCAGCCCTAGTATTGGGTGAACAATACCAGCGCGTGTCATTGAGCAGAGAGAAATCAGCTTCTCTTTTGAATAAACAAGGTTTCCGACTTGAGGATAAAAAAAAAATCCATATCCATAGATTAAAAATGTAAAAACTAAAAACTCTCGTAGTATATACAAAGTGCAAACAAGTGAAACAAGTACTAGAAGAACACGCAACAGAAATGCAGCTACTGAAAGGCAGACACTCGCTTTAGAGCCATTAGTAAACATGAAGGGTCCAAACTACATCGGAGATGAAAACCAATCAATAGTCATTTTATTTGTTTGTATATTGGAATTTCATAATAGAAAAAAAAAAAAAACATAAATATTGTACATGAATTAATATGGCACATTACTAAATGTTTGTTTTTAATCAGAGGGTCAAGTCTTCATGGTTGGACCAAATGTCAGCTTGGGTAAAATTCCTCGACTTGACACAACGAATTCTTCTGTGGACATTGATCTCATTGGGATCGCCAAGAACAACTATGAAACAAGTATGTGAAATGTTTCAGTGTGAATAAATAAGAAATCGAAGAAAGAGACATCATAGCACTAAACTGCATTTATTTGTAGGTTTTGTTTTCATTGTTGTTTTTACATAGTTTCACATTTCTGTTTCTGCCACACAGGATCAGCTGCTGTGGCTTTCATAAGTTATACCACAATGGAGAATCTACTGAAGCCCGACTTTTTCAACACATCAAATGACACGATTAAAACCATGATGTCCACTGTGATCTCAGCTACTCTTCCCAAAACCACCAACACTAAACTCACCAAACCAGTCAACTTCACCCTCAAACACATCAGAGTGAGAGACTGAAATGAGCTTTTGTCCAACCTGAGAACTGATGAACATCTGAAAACATCTAATATTCAGTGTTGTAATATTTTCTGCATGTTCTTTCTTCTTTTTGCAGGAGTTCGACCCCAACGGTTCTCTGTCCTGTGTGTACTGGAATATCAGCGAGTGGATTGTAGATGGTTGTTCTGTTTTAGAAACCAACAGCAGCTTCACTGTGTGTTCCTGTGTTCATCTGTCCACATTCGCTCTCATCATGCAAACCAGCCCATCAGAGGTACGAGAACATTTATAGAGAGCATTGAAGAACAACACAGATTTGGCACTCATGTACTCTGACATGTTTTCTCAGAGCGACTCACTGATGGAGCTGTTGAATTTGGTGTGTGTGCCCGTGGGGCTGGTGTTCTTCAGTTTGGCCCTGTTGACCTTTGCCCTTTGTCAGTGGAGTCCTGGAGTGAATAATGTGGCCCGAATCAACCTCTGTGTGAGTCTGTTGTCGGCTCACCTTCTGTTCCTGCTCACACAACAGTTCCTGAGCCTCATACGCCCTCAGAAGGTGAGAATGATGAAGGAGCCCTACAGCTCAGCACAGCCTCACTGAGAATCATCATAACCGTCTCTCATGCTCTCCAGGTGTTGTGTGACGTGATATCAGGTGTGCTGCACTTCCTCTTTCTCTCCGGCTTTGTGTGGATGTCCATTGAAGCTGTGCTGCTCTTCATCTGTGTGAAGAACCTATCACAGATCAGCTCCAAAAAGAGGGAGGTGCTTAGCAGTGGATTCCTGTGTGTGATTGGATACACGCTTGCTCTGGTTGTGGTGAGCGTGTCTGTCGGGCTGTTTCCTGAAGGCTACGGCAGCGAACAGTGGGTTATTGTTTTTTTCTAAATTAATTCAATTAGAATGAAATAAAGCAGCTCTGGGCTATTGTGACGTTTCTGCCATCTGATAAAAGTACATTTTACAGGCACTTTTTAAAAGAGATAAGATAACACCAGAAATAGTATTTTTGAATAAATTCTTTCAGTTCACTTATTGTGTTTTCCTCTAAACAGCTGCTGGATTAAACTGGATAAAGGTTTTATCTGGAGTTTTCTGGGTCCTGTTTGTGTCATACTAGCAGTAAGAACATTTATTATTTATCATGATTTTAATTTATATTAAAGGGAAAACAGGGTGATTTAATTTTTATTTTTCTACTTTTCAGTTAAACACGATTCTCTTCATAAACATCATCATCAATCTGAACTCAACTCTCAAAAATCTGAACGCTGAAGTTTCACAGATGAAACAAACCAAGTAACAAACATTATGATTTGAACACTCACATAGAAAAAAAAAACTTCCACTGAGGAGCCAGAGTGAAAGTTTTTATGACGTCTGTTTTTGACGTGAGACAGTGTGTTTTGTCTAGAAATCATGAAAATAAAAGAAACTTCGCTCACACCTTTAGACACTTTAGAGAACTTAGCATCTGTAATTCACACATCTTTGGATCGTGAGAGAATCGTGGGATTCAATCCAGGATCTTCTTGCTGTGAGGAGACAGTGTTTCCCACTGAGACACTGGAGCTGCCCTTAATCACAGACATAAGACACACTTTGACTATTTCTGTCAGACGTCTACAGAAGCTCTTACTGAGAATTAACAGAGCTTTAGATGTTGATGTTTATGTTTCATTTGAAGTCACCATTGTGGTGGGAAGCGTTTGCTTTAGTTGGGCTCTTGGTCCCCTTATTTGAGGTAGTTTTTTTTGGCTGCTGTAACTGTGTGTGTGAAAAACAATAGTTGTGGCTGAGAAAGCAAAGATAAAGTGACTTCAGAAGTTATTAACTTCTTGTTATGTCTGTGAGTTGTGTTGCAATTACAAATGTAAAATATGTCCACAATTTGAACTAGTTTTTAGCCTTGAGGTTCCATGAACATCTATATCAGACATCATAGAAACTTTCGTTCTGGCTCCTCAGTGGACGTCTTTTCAACGTACGCCTCTAGAGACAAAGACATTGAAAAGACGTCTTTTGGACATAACTTTGCTAAGTGGGAAGAGACCAAAGACGGTAATAATCATAAACACTATGTCCTGGAATGCATTTTCTTTCATAGAAGGTTTCTTATGAATGAATGTGGAAGAGTCCTTTTTATGGGCACTATGTGTGTTTCACTAGGAATGTGGAGTGATAGTTGACGTCATATTTTGGTTGAAAATGAAAATCGAGTTGACATCTAAACCCAACATTTGTTTGACGTCAAGCTCCAATGTCAGAAAGACGTTGAATTTTAGTTGGAATAAGCACCGCACTAACCAGATTGACTTTATTTCTGTCAGACGTCTACAGAAGCTCTTATTGAGAATTAACAGAGGATTAGATGTTAATATTTTGTTGGAAAAAAAAACTTAGTTTGAAGTCACCATTATGGTGATCGGTGTGTACTATAGTTTACTATAGTAACTTCACTTTTAAAAAAAATAACGTCTGCCCAACGTTGGAGCTTGACGTCAAACAAACGTACGATTTAGATTAGTGGTGGCGAAATGAAGCTTTAAGAAGCTTTGAAGCTTTCCAGCCAGATGTGTTGCAAAGTGGTTCATTTCTTGACGCTTCAAATGCACACTAGAGTCACCTGCACCAAAAATGGTGCTTAACAATTACCTGGACTGTGACAGTGCCAATATGTGCTCACAAAATCTTGATATATTAACACACACACACACATATATATATATATATATATATATATATATATATATATATGTATATATATATATATAAGGTGGACTTGAGAGAGGGCAGTGGAAGTGCTTGTGTAGTTTGACATGTCATATAGTCGAAGCATCCCGCCAAAAGTGAACCCTTTCTCGAAGGCTTCGACGTCATCGGTGACGTCACTTCACTGAAACAATACAATAATCGATAGGGAGCTCCGATGGGAGGTGCCTGACGTTCTTGACATACGCTTCGAAGCCTCGGTATCAGGCATCACTAATTTAGACGTCCAACCAATTTTCATTTTCAACCAAAATCCAACATCTGACTGACGCTGGAGTCTTCATACTGTGCCTGCTGGGACTCTTCAGAGATTGTCCACTGATATCTTGGTGTCTCGTTTGTTGCTGATTGGGGTTTTTTAAAGATTATTTGTTAAACATAACAAATATTTGTGTCTGATTTGTCTCAGTCATTGCTCTTTCTTTCTCTCAGGACAATGACATTTAAAACACTGGCTCAGTTTGTGGTTCTTGGTTGCTCCTGGATTCTGGGTTTCTTCACTAAAGACAGTGAGACGCTGGAGATCCTCTTCCTCATCGTGAACTCCCAGCAGGGAACCTTCATCTTCCTGGTCTATTGTGTCCTCAATGAGGAGGTCAGACATCACTCAATTTACCACCATATTCCATTCAAAACTGAATATGAAAGACAGTTGTTTTCATGCAGGTCCTGTTCTTCTTTTGGCAACCCGTGTCTTTTAGAGGGAAATGTCAGAGGCTGTTGTTTAATCTGTTACTATTCTCCCATTTCCTTCCTGTGGGAACATTCAAATGATCCAAAACAATGCAAACTCCAATTGTCAAAACTTCTAATTTAAACAGACACTGTAAAAATTAGAATTCTGGGCTGACATCGACAATTCTGCATACACTTGGCCAAAAATATTAATTTCTTATTTTAAATTAGTTTATTGTATAATGGTATTTTTATTAGATGTTTTAATTACATTCAATAATTTTACTGAATCTAAAATTTTAAAAAATACAAGCCAATAAAATAAAATAACCCCACTTTTATTTAAAGTAACACAAATTTTTTACAGAAAATACAGGCCTATATTAAATATCAATATATTAATATTGATATATTATTCTTAATTCAGTTCTAACAGAATCAGATTTAACAGATTTGTTGTTGAACAAATATCAAAATAACAAAGCTATTATCATCAAGGCTTGTGAGCAGAGAGCAGGGAGTGGATCAGTGAATGAGAGGGCAGCGTCATTTCACCAGCGTTGCCCAGCACGGCTATACCACATCATGAACAGCACAGTAGAGCTATACCACATCATGAACAGCACACAGTAGAGCTATACCACATCATGAACAGCACAGTAGAGCTATACCACATCATGAACAGCACACAGTAGAGCTATACCACATCATGAACAGCACACAGTAGAGCTATACCACATCATGAACAGCACAGTAGAGCTATACCACATCATGAACAGCACACAGTAGAGCTATACCACATCATGAACAGCACACAGTAGAGCTATACCACATCATGAACAGCACAGTAGAGCTATACCACATCATGAACAGCACAGTAGAGCTATACCACATCATGTACAGCACAGTAGAGCTATACCACATCATGAACAGCACAGTAGAGCTATACCACATCATGAACAGCACAGTAGAGCTATACCACATCATGAACAGCACAGTAGAGCTATACCACATCATGAACAGCACACAGTAGAGCTATTCCACATCATGTACAGCACAGTAGAGCTATACCACATCATGAACAGCACAGTAGAGCTATACCACATCATGAACAGCACAGTAGAGCTATACCACATCATGAACAGCACAGTAGATCTATACCACATCATGAACAGCACAGTAGAGCTATACCACATCATGTACAGCACAGTAGAGCTATACCACATCATGAACAGCACAGTAGAGCTATACCACATCATGAACAGCACAGTAGAGCTATACCACATCATGAACAGCACAGTAGAGCTATACCACATCATGAACAGCACAGTAGATCTATACCACATCATGTACAGCACAGTAGAGCTATACCACATCATGAACAGCACACAGTAGATCTATACCACATCATGAACAGCACAGTAGATCTATACCACATCATGAACAGCACACAGTAGAGCTATTCCACATCATGAACAGCACACAGTAGAGCTATACCACATCATGTACAGCACAGTAGAGCTATGCCACATCATGAACAGCACAGTAGAGCTATACCACATCATGTACAGCACAGTAGAGCTATACCACATCATGAACAGCACAGTAGAGCTATACCACATCATGTACAGAACAGTAGAGCTATACCACATCATGAACAGCACAGTAGAGCTATACCACATCATGAACAGCACAGTAGAGCTATACCACATCATGTACAGCACAGTAGAGCTATACCACATCATGAACAGCACAGTAGATCTATACCACATCATGAACAGCACAGTAGATCTATACCACATCATGAACAGCACACAGTAGAGCTATTCCACATCATGAACAGCACACAGTAGAGCTATACCACATCATGTACAGCACACAGTAGAGCTATACCACATCATGAACAGCACAGTAGAGCTATACCACATCATGTACAGCACAGTAGAGCAATACCACATCATGAACAGCACACACACAGCAAAATCCCCAGTGTTAAATTAACACTCCTCAGTGTACATATGTGTCCACACTACAGGGTGTTAAAAGTAACACTTGAGAAGTGTTAAAGTTAATGAGATAATTAAGTGATTAATTAAGTCATGATTGACCATTAGTGATGAGAAACACAAGAACTACAATTGACTTCAGCCACAGCTTTAGATGAAATCAACTGAAGATAAAAGAAGACATTAAATCTCTGAAGATCTCAGCAGAGGAGGATTAAACAACTCCACAAACAGCATTACCAGCTTCACACATTATTAACCAGACTGACTTTATTTCTGTCAGACGTCTACAGAAGCTCTTATTGAGAATTACTTTCTTGTTTATTTTGTGTTGAAACTTTTTTAATGTCACCATCATGGTGATCAGTGTTTTCTTTAGTTGGGCAGTTTGATGACATTTCAATGTTAGTGTTTCTCTGACTGCTGTATCTGAGTTTGCAATGGCAAGAAAAGTAAGAGTAAACACAAACAGATGCTGTTGACTGCTTAGTGATAAGAATCTGATCATTGTATAGTGATTTAAATCACTGATAACTTTGTTATTACTGTGATTCCAGGAAAGATCCAGATCGGTTTTAATCAATAAAGCCGAATATGTTTTAAAGCAGATTGTACACTAATCACTTCTAACTCCTGCGAGAGTAACTCACACACAGACATAAAGAATCATCCTATGAATCTCAACAATGGTGACATGCTTCATGCCGCAATGCATTCTGGGAGCCATGGATGAGTTTTGCATGATGCACCCAGAATGCATTGCAGCATGAAGCATGTCACCATTGTTGAGATTCATAGGCTGATTCTTGATGTCTGTGTGTGAGATAATCTCGCAGGAGTTAGAAGTGGTTATTGTGTGATGTGTTATTAAACCGGAAAACAAGACTTATGTATATGTTTTAAACATTGATCAGTTTATCTGATGAAAACGCTGCTGGATCTCCTGCTGTAGAGTCACAAGGCTACTATAATCAATGACTCTCAGGAGATCAGCAAATAAGGCACTATATGATGATAACAACTGTATCACCAACAACAAGCCAACATCATCTGTCATCAACTTGTCATCATCAATTTTCTCTTGCTGTTCTCACCGTAACAAACAGTTACAGCAGACAGAGAGAAAAAATGCTGACAAGTCAAGGGTCAAGAACCCAACGAAAGCAACACTGATCACCATAATGGTGGCGTCAAACAAAACTATTATTTTCAATAAATCATCAACATCTAAACCTCAATAAGAGCTTCTGTAGTCGTCTGACAGAAATAAAGTCAGTCTGGTTAGTAATGTGTGAAGCTGGTAATGTTGTTTGTGGAGTTGTTTAATCCTCCTCTGCTGAGATCTTCAGAGATTTAATGTCTTCTTTTATCTTCAGTTGATTTCATCTAAAGCTGTGGCTGAAGTCAGTTGTAGTTCTTGTGTTTCTCATCACTAATGGTCAATCATAACTTAATTAATCACTTAATTATCTCATTAACTTTAACACTTCTTAAGTGTTACTTTTAACACCCTGTAGTGTGGACACATATGTACACTGAGGAGTGTTAATTTAACACTGGGGATTTTGCTGTGCAGTAGAGCTATACCACATCATGAACAGCACAGTAGAGCTATACCACATCATGAACAGCACAGTAGAGCTATACCACATCATGAACAGCACAGTAGAGCTATACCACATCATGAACAGCACAGTAGAGCTATACCACATCATGAACAGCACAGTAGAGCTATACCACATCATGTACAGCACAGTAGAGCTACACCACATAATATACAGTACAGTAGAGCTATACCACATCATGAACAGCACAGTAGAGCTATACCACATCATGAACAACACAGTAGATCTATACCACATCATGAACAGCACACAGTAGAGCTATACCACATCATGAACAGCACAGTAGAGCTATACCACATCATGAACAGCACAGTAGAGCTATACCACATCATGTACAGCACAGTAGATCTATACCACATCATGAACAGCACACAGTAGAGCTATACCACATCATGAACAGCACAGTAGAGCTATACCACATCATGAACAGCACAGTAGAGCTATACCACATCATGTACAGCACAGTAGAGCTATACCACATCATGAACAGCACAGTAGAGCTATACCACATCATGAACAGCACAGTAGAGCTATACCACATCATGTACAGCACAGTAGAGCTACACCACATAATATACAGTACAGTAGAGCTATACCACATCATGAACAGCACAGTAGAGCTATACCACATCATGAACAACACAGTAGATCTATACCACATCATGAACAGCACAGTAGAGCTATACCACATCATGTACAGCACAGTAGAGCTATACCACATCATGAACAGCACAGTAGAGCTATACCACATCATGTACAGCACAGTAGAGCTATACCACATCATGTACAGCACAGTAGAGCTATACCACATCATGAACAGCACACAGTAGAGCTATACCACATCATATACAGCACAGTAGAGCTATACCATATCATGAACAGCACAGTAGAGCTATACCATATCATGAACAGCACAGTAGAGCTATACCATATCATGAACAGCACAGTAGAGCTATACCATATCATGAACAGCACAGTAGAGCTATACCATATCATGAACAGCACAGTAGAGCTATACCACATCATGAACAGCACACAGTAGAGCTATACCACATCATGAACAGCACACAGTAGAGCTATACCATATCATGAACAGCACAGTAGAGCTATACCACATCATGAACAGCACACAGTAGATCTATACCACATCATGAACAACACAGTAGATCTATACCACATCATGAACAGCACAGTAGAGCTATACCACATCATGTACAGCACAGTAGAGCTATACCACATCATGTACAGCACAGTAGAGCTATACCACATCATGAACAGCACACAGTAGAGCTATACCACATCATATACAGCACAGTAGAGCTATACCACATCATGAACAGCACAGTAGAGCTATACCATATCATGAACAGCACAGTAGAGCTATACCATATCATGAACAGCACAGTAGAGCTATACCACATCATGAACAGCACACAGTAGAGCTATACCACATCATGAACAGCACAGTAGAGCTATACCACATCATGAACAGCACAGTAGAGCTATACCACATCATGAACAACACAGTAGATCTATACCACATCATGAACAACACAGTAGATCTATACCACATCATGAACAGCACAGTAGAGCTATACCACATCATGTACAGCACAGTAGAGCTATACCACATCATGAACAGCACAGTAGAGCTATACCATATCATGAACAGCACAGTAGAGCTATACCACATCATGAACAGCACACAGTAGAGCTATACCACATCATGAACAGCACAGTAGAGCTATACCACATCATGAACAGCACAGTAGAGCTATGCCATATCATGTACAGCACAGTAGAGCTATACCACATCATGAACAGCACAGTAGAGCTATACCACATCATGAACAGCACAGTAGAGCTATACCACATCATGAACAGCACAGTAGAGCTATACCATATCATGTACAGCACAGTAGAGCTATACCACATCATGAACAGCACAGTAGAGCTATACCACATCATGAACAGCACAGTAGAGCTATACCACATCATGAACAGCACAGTAGAGCTATACCTAGGGCTGGGGATATATATCGTGAGATTGTTATGCGCATCTCATCAGTAAAGCCGGTTAATTGATTAGTAGTAAATCGCCTTCACCGGCTTTCAGATGGAGCCGTAGTTAACTGACAAGCTGAGCCATATCGCATTAATATCGCGGACGTATCGCCAGCGATAATTAATGCGATATGGCTCAGCTTGTCAGTTAACTACGGCTCTTTGTACACAGCAAAAACTCCAGTGTTAAATTAACACTCCTGGGAGTGTATATGAGTCCACTCAAGAGTGTTGAAGGTAATGAGATAATTAAGTGATTAATTTAGTGATGATTGATCATTATTGAAGACACCTGATGATAACAAGCAGAATCTCTGAAGGAGAAATTCTCAAATTGTAAGCCACCGTTATGGGGATGAGTGTTTGCTTTAGTTGGGCTCTTGACCCTTATGTTGTTCACTTTAGATTTTGTCTGGCTGCTGTATCTGAGTTATAACTGCCAGAAGAACAAAGATAAAACGTGATCTGTTGGTTATATTATGACAATCATCATTTGAACAATGTTTTTGATTTATGTTGTTGTTTACAGCATAACTTTGATCAGCATAAATATACATAATATTAGATATAATATAAAGGATTTCTTAAAAGTTTTTTTTTTAAAAAGTCTTTCTTTTAGGCACACACAGATGTCAAGATTCAGTCTATGCATCTCAACAATGGTGACGAGCAGAATATTCAATTAGGAAAAGTAAATTACATAGACAATTCAGATCATAATTTATTCATACCGCAATGCATGATGGGATCCATTAATGAGTTGTGATTGGTGGTAGCCACTGCAACATGTTTTATTATTGTCACCATTGTTGAGACTCACAGGCTGATTATTGATATCTGTGTTTCTAAATTAGTTTATTTGAAAGACTTTTGATCAGAACAATATTTATTAAATATTTTTGATTATAAGAAAAAATGATAATCACCTGCTATAAAATTATAACGTTGCTGTTAACAATGTAAAACCAAACTATATCAAAAAGTTTCATTTTTCTGATCACAGCATGATTATGTCAAAACATAGCCAACACTCTCAGATCACACTTTTCTTTGTTAATTTGAATGTAATAAATCAATAACAGCAGACAAACAAAATCTAAAGTTAATAATATAAGGGTCAAGAGCCCAACTAATGCACACACCCATCCCCATAACGGTGGCTTACAATTTGAGATTTTCTCCTTCAGAGATTCTGCTTGTTAACATCAGGTGTCTTCAATAATGCTCAATCATCACTAAATTAATCACTTAATTATCTCATTAACTTCTCTAACTTCTTTCTTAATTTAACACTGGAGTTTTAGCTTTGTAGTAAATGCCGCTCCATCTGAAAGCAGGTGAAGGCGATTTACTACTAATCAATTAACCGGCTTTACTGATGAGATGCGCATAACAATCTCACGATATATATCGCCCAGCCCTAGCTATACCACATCATGAACAGCACAGTAGAGCTATACCACATCATGTACAGCACAGTAGAGCTATACCACATCATGTACAGTACAGTAGAGCTATACCACATCATGAACAGCACAGTAGAGCTATACCACATCATGAACAGCACAGTAGAGCTATACCACATCATGTACAGCACAGTAGAGCTATACCACATCATGAACAGCACAGTAGAGCTATACCACATCATGTACAGCACAGTAGAGCTATACCACATCATGTACAGTACAGTAGAGCTATACCACATCATGAACAGCACAGTAGAGCTATACCACATCATGTACAGCACAGTAGAGCACAATGGTGACAATCAAAAGCATCATTCTGCAATGCATGCTGGGTACGCGCATTGTACAAAAATCGTCCATGACTCCCAGCATGCATTGCGGCATGAATAAATTATGCTGCTGAATAGCCTGGTTAGTTTCTTTAATTTTAACTATTTACCTTTATTTTTGGTGTTGTTTTTGTGTTGACTTTTAGTAATGGTTTGTGATGTTCAGATAGGGCTGAGCGATAAATATCGTGAGATTGTTATGCGCATCTCATCATTAAAGCCGGTTAATTGATTAGTAGTAAATCGCCTTCACCTGCTTTCAGATGGAGCGACATTTACTACAAAGAGCCGTAGTTAACTGACAAGCTGAGCCATATCGCATTAATATCCGGACGTATCGCCAGCGATAATTAATGCGATATGGCTCAGCTTGTCAGTTAACTACGGCTCTTTGTACACAGCAAAAACTCCAGTGTTAAATTAACACTCCTGGGAGTGTATATGAGTCCACTCAAGAGTGTTGAAGGTAATGAGATAATTAAGTGATTAATTTAGTGATGATTGATCATTATTGAAGACACCTGATGATAACAAGCAGAATCTCTGAAGGAGAAAATCTCAAATTGTAAGCCACCGTTATGGGGATGGGTGTTTGCTTTAGTTGGGCTCTTGACCCTTATATTATTAACTTTAGATTTTGTCTGGCTGCTGTATCTGAGTTATAACTGCCAGAAGAACAAAGATAAAAAGTGATCTGTTGGTTATATTATAATAATCATCATTTGGACTATGTTTTTGATTTATGTTGCTGTTTACAGCATAATTGTGATTCTGCATAAATATACAAAGTTTTAGATATAATATAAAGGATTTCTTAAAAGTTGTTTAAAAAAAAAAAGTCTTTCTTTTAGGCACACACAGATCTCAAGATTCAGTCTATGCATCTCAACAATGGTGACGAGCAGAATATTCAATTAGGAAAAGAAAATTACATAGACAATTCAGATCATAATTTATTCATACCGCAATGCATGATGGGAGCCATTAATTGTTGTGATTGGTGGTAGCCAATGCAACATGCTTTATTATTGTCACCATTGTTGAGACTCACAGGCTGATTATTGATGTCTGTGTTTCAATATAAATTAATTTGAAAATTTTTTGATCAGAACAATGTTTATTAAATATTTTGGCTTATAAGAAAAAATGATATTCACATGCTATAAAATCACAAAACTGCTGCTAACAAGTTAAACCAAACTATCTCAAAAAGTTTCATTTTTCTGATCACAGCATGATTATGTCAAAACATAGCCAACACTATCAGATCACATGTTTCTTTGTCAAGTTGACTGTTATAAATCAATAACAGCAGACAAACAAAATCTGAAGTTAAGAACATAAGGGTCAAGAGCCCAACTAAAGCAAACACCCATCCCCATAACGGTGGCTTACAATTTATGATTTTCTCCTTCAGAGATTCTGCTTGTTAACATCAGGTGTCTTCAATAATGCTCAATCATCACTAAATTAATCAGTTAATTATCTCATTAACTTCTCTTACTTCTTTCTTAATTTAACACTGGAGTTTTAGCTTTGTAGTAAATGCCGCGCCATCTGAAATCAGGTGAAGGCGATTTACTACTAATCAATTAACCAGCTTTACTGATGAGAAGCGCATAACAATCTCACGATATATATCGCCCAGCCCTATGTTCAGAGTTGATCTGTTAATCTTTTTTGTTGATTGTGACCATTTTTGAGATTCATAAGCTGATTCTTCATGTCTAATTAAATCTAAGTGACACCATAGATCAAACCATTTTTGTAAAACATGAGTTAAAAAATCCTTCATAACTGAATCCTACACAGCAAATTCTGGTTTTTGGAATAAACTCCCTGTTAGTTAAAATCAACTCAATCTGAGTGTACATGCGTGACCATCCAATAAACTCCAGCGCAGAGTTAAAATAACTCTGCTCTTGGAGTTGAATTTTTAACACTTTTTCAGAGTTAAAATTTAACTCTTTCTGGAGTTAAAATACTAATCCTACGGAGAGTAACTGTAACTCTGAAATGTAGTTAATTATAATATAAACTCCTTACCAGTGTTAAAAATTAACACTTGAAACACTATTTAACACTTCTTAGAGTTAACATGTATTTAACACAATATGTTTTATGTGGAAATGACTACACTGAACACCATACTCTTGATTTACTGCCTTTATTTGAGCAAATTCATACATTTGGTTCAGAAATTCATTGCATGGACACACTTTGAAAACAATTGCCGTCATACTGTAAAATCTAACAGCAAAACATATAGGCAGCTAACAGAGTGAATTACGTTACCTCGTCGGCATTAAAGTTAGTGTGGAAGCTGAACAGGTTTCTTGACTCATTTTCAGAAACACGGTGAATGTGTAACAAGTACAATTCGGTGCTGCTCCTTTAAGGGGGGAGGCACTTATTACTCACTCGCTGAGTGCAGTCCTTAGATGGAGCACGAGCTGTGAGCTGCATGTATGCTTTATATATTTCTGTTGCTCTTTATCGTTTATTTTTCCGTTCAGTAACGCCATAAAGTGTTGCAAACTAACGTTACCCCATGTGAAACGTCAGATAGCCTGCCTACGTGAGTTTTGCTTGCACTTGGCTGAAGCCATTCTATCCGGTTTCTCTGCAAAGCAAATGGAAAGACGGTTAGCTGGTTTACATCGACAAACAGCCCGCGCAAATTTTGAAACAAGTTATCGGCTACGTTCATACGTTGCCATGGTCGTTGACGTTAGTACACAGTATATAACGTAACAGCTATGACAAAACGTGTTTGTCAGAAAATATAGAACATGTTGAAATAGTTTTTTTGTTGTTGTATATATACACTTTTACCTACCTCAGTCACGACGAAGCACATAAGTCCATTATTTGTGCTGCAGAACCAGGGTCGTGTCGTGACGCACTTCTCAAAATGTAACTCCAGATGTAGTGTTAAAACACGCTCCTGAACACCAATGAATGAACGCCAAAATACAACACAGCCAGGGAGTATCCAATAACACACACGGTAGTCAAAATTAAAAAAATAACTCAACAAATTTAACTCATTCACACTTTTTTGTCTAACTCATGATTTTTCAACTCCTGAAATTTGCTGTGTAATAATTGCTTGATATTTTGCCGAAGTAACACAGTTTTGGTAATGTAAAAGAAGTGTAAAATCATATGTATTTTTAAAAGAATGGGTTTGATTAGGGAATAGACACTGGATGAGATGAACAAACCAAGCATTCCATTAGGATTATGTCATGAGCAAAACATAATCAATAACAACTGATAAAACATTTTTGCTGGGCTTTTTTTGGCTACAACAAATGCATCTAAGAAACACACAGTTACAGCAGCCAAATGAAAAATAGTGTTACAATGTCAAGGGTCAAGACCACAACTGAAGCAAACACTAATCACAATAACGGTGACAAAACATTTTCAATTAAACATCAACACATAAAGATCTGTTAATTTTCAATAAGAGCTTCTGTAGACGTCTGACAGAAATAAAGTCAGTCTGGTTAGTAATGCGTGAAGCTGGTAATGCTGTTTGTGGAGTTGTTTAATCCTCCTCTGCTGAGATCTTCAGAGATTTAATGTCTTCTTTTATCTTCAGTTGATTTAATCTAAAGCTGTGGCTGAAGTCAGTTGTAGTTCTTGTGTTTTTCTTTCCTTCAGTGATTCTGCTTCTCTTTCGTTAGATGCTAATCACTAATTCTGAATTATCACTTAATTAATCTCTTAATTATCTCATTAACTTCAACAATTCTTCAATTACTCTAACACTCTGTAGTGTGGGCACATATAAGTGTTCATTTAAAATGGAAGATTTTGCTGTGGGTTTATAAGGGTTAAAGGGATTAGATGAAAAAACACAGCTGTGTACTGTAATCTTACAGTTTCATTACCGTAATCTACATTACAGCTTCTCTGTAATTTAACGGTAAAATACTGGCAGCAGGGTTTCCAGCTGTGTACCGTAATCCTGCAGTTTCATTACTGTATTCTAACATAAATTAATCATTGGAAAACTCTCTCCAGAGACAGAAAATGATCAGTTTACTTCAGAAAGTCTCAACAGATTTTTAGTATATCTTTTTTATATATCCACTGTGGTTCATGAGTTTCAGAGGTTAAATTGATGTCATGAAGTCACTCAGCTCCTCTCGTCTCATTCTCGTCCAGGTCAGACAGCAGTACAGGAAGTGCTTCAGATGTCTTTGCTGTGGACGCAAACAACACTGAGGACTACATCATCATCTTCAGGAAATAAAAAAGGGCCATTATTTTACGAGTATTGTAATATAATCAATGTTTTTGGATGTTAAATGTCATAGTCTATATATACAGGGCATTTTGTCATGATTCCAGCCTGTCTTGTGGTTAAGGACTTTTATGTTGAAGTGTTTCTGTTCCATTGTTTCTGTGTTCACTTCCTGTGTTTAGTTTCTGGTTGCTCGTGTGCCTTATTTCCTTGTCTGTTTCCAAAGCTACCCTTCTTTGTTACCATGGTCACTTATTGCCTACACCTGTCCCGCATTTGCCTCTTGGTTTCCTTGTGCGTCTTGGGTTCCGTCTACACGGAGATGCGTTTAGCTCTATACGTAATTTAAAAAAAAAATATATAATATCAGCATTTTGTCCAGACGGATCCGGCATTTCAGGAGCTTGAAACTGATATTTTTTTAAACTGAGTCTGTCCAAGAGTGGATAGATCTGAAACCGACACCCTTGCGTTTTCGTGCATCCAATCCATATATATTTAGTGAAACGGTGATGTCCTCACACTACGGCCGTTTCTCAATACCAAGTACGCGAACTTCTGACTTGCGTCCTTGGTAGTTCAGACCTGCAAGTTCGACTGGGGAGAACAAACTCCAGAGAACGGGAGGAATCGTCATCAACCGTCAATGGTGAAACGTCATCAGTTGCTGCCCAAGTACTGTTCCAATTCAAAGTTCACATCTAGCCAAGTACAGTTCAAATCCCCGGATGTGTCCTTGATCCGCCCCTTTTATCGAGGATGTATCGAGAGGAGGACTTGTGGACTTGAGACAGACCGGTATCCCAGAATGCATCTGGCACCAACAAGCAAAGTCAATAGCGGATTAGCAACCCCTCGTAACTTAAAAATACTACTGTTAATGTTTCACAAAATGTAGTTTTAAGACTTTTCAGGCGAGAATGTACTTGTTGAAATCTCAAATCTGTGGTTTATTTATAAAGAGAGCGCCTTTTTGAAAATTTGATCTGGCGTTTTCGGAGATGTGAGATCCAGTCGATCAGCAGGTGCTCATCGGGCGCTCTCCCCGCCGAGAGCAGCCTTAACACGGCTAGTCCTTCTGACGTCTGCCGCTGGCTCTGATGTCTTCAGATATAATCTTCTAACGGGCAATCTTTGGTCTCATGAATCTATAATTTGTTCCCTGGCAAATCATTTTGACTGAGGGCAAAGTGAAGTTTCATAATTTTATATTTTTAGGCTATTAAACACATAAACTGACATTAACAAAAATAGACTGGGTTGTGTTTTATGTCATAATTCATTTCATTACAGTGATAATCACACTTGTCTGAACCACATATTAATGTTTTTTTATGTAAACGAAAAAATATTTTGTTTTGTTATAAATATACATGCAATAACATTGCCTGCACTGCATTTGTGTGGCTATAATATGTTTAGTATTTTTTAATGAAAATGAAAAGAGGCAGAGTGGTGTTTTATCATATATTTAGTTTCATTGTTGCCTAAAATATACATATAAACACTGAATAACACTATCAAGAACGCTGCTGTTCCATTAGCAGAGTACCGGACTATTGTCCTCCTGTCCTCGGGAGTTCGTTCTCCGGAGTTGAACTTGCCCACTGAGCAAAGTTATGTCCAAAAGACGTCTTTTCGATGTCTTTGCCCCTAGAGGCGTACGTTGAAAAGACGTCCACTGAGGAGCCAGAATGAAAGTTTTTATGACGTCTGTTTTTGACGTGTTCTGCACGTCCGATATAGACATTCATGGAACCTCAAGGTTAAAAACTAGTTCAAATGTGCTCATTGTGGACATATTTTCCATTTGCAATTGCAAAGCAACTCACAGACAGTGTGTGTTTGTCCAGAAATCATGAAAATAAAAGAAACTTAGCTCACACCTTTAGACACTTTAGACAACTTAGCATCTGTAATTCATACATCTTTGGATGGTGAGAGAATCGTGGGATTCAATCCAGGATCTTCTTGCTGTGAGGAAACAGTGTTTCCCACTGAGACACTGGTGCTGCCCTTAATCACAGACATAAGACACACTTTGACTATTTCTGTCAGACGTCTACAGAAGCTTTTACTGAGAATTAACAGAGACAACACCTTATGTCACTTTATGTTTGCTTTCTCAGCCACAACTATTGTGTTTCACACAAACAGTTATAGCAGCCAAAGAAAAACTAACACAAATACGCGGACCAAGAGCCCAACTAAAGCAAACGATTCCCACCACAATGGTGACTTCAAATGAACCATAAATAACAACATCTAAACCTCTGTTAATTCTCATTCTTATTATCTTATATATTTATAACAAAACGAAGTATAAAACACAACCCTGCCTCTTTTCGTTTAGATAAAAAATAAAAAAATTATATATATATATATATATATATATATATACACAGTAAAATCCCCAGTGTTAAATTAACACTGCTCAGAGCACATATGGTCCCACTCTACAGAGTGTTAAAGTGACACTGAATCAGTGTTAAAGTTAATGAGATAATTAAGAGATTAATTAAGTGATGATTGAGCATTAGTGATGAGACCTGATGATAATGAGCAAAATCACTGAAGAAAAGAGAAAAAAGAAAAACACAAGAACTACGACTGACTATAAAAAATACATTAAATCTCTGAAGATCTCAGCAGAGGAGGATTATATATATATATATATATATATATATATATATATATATATATATATATATATATATATATATATATATATATATATATATATATATATATATATATTAGGGCTGGGCGATATATATCGTGAGATTGTTATGCGCTTCTCATCAGTAAAGCCGGTTAATTGATTAGTAGTGAATCGCCTTCACCTGCTTTCAGATGGAGCGGCATTTACTACAAAGCTAAAACTCCAGTGTTAAATTAAGAAAGAAGTTAGAGAAGTTAATGAGATAATTAAGTGATTAATTTAGTGATGATTGAGCATTATTGAAGACACCTGATGTTAACAAGCAGAATCTCTGAAGGAGAAAATCATAAATTGTAAGCCACCGTTATGGGGATGGGTGTGTGCATTAGTTGGGCTTGACCTTCTGGTTCTTCACTTTAGATTTTGTTTGTCTGCTGTTATTGATTTATAACAGTCAAATAAACAAAGAAAAGTGTGATCTGATAGTGTTGGCTATGTTTTGACATAATCATGCGATGATCAGAAAAAAATTAAACTTATTGAGATAGTTTGGTTTAACTTGTTAGCAGCAGCTTTGTGATTTTACAGCATGCGATTATCATTTTTTTCTTATAATCCAAAATATTTAGTAAACATTGTTCTGATCAAAAGACTTTCAAATTAAATTATTTAGAAACACAGACATCAATAATCAGCCTGTGAGTCTCAACAATGGTGACAATAATAAAGCATGTTGCAGTGGCTACCACCAATCACAACTCATTAATGGCTCCCATCATGCATTGCGGTATGAATAAATTATGATCTGAATTGTCTAAAAAATTTTCTTTTGTCACCATTGTTGAGATGCATAGACTGAATCTTGACTTCTGTGTGCCTTAAAAAAAAAAAATTTTTAAACAATTTTTCAGAAATCCTTTATATTATATCAAAAATGTGTATGTTTATGCAGAAACACAGTTAATAAACAGCAAAATAAAATTAAAAACATAGTTTAAATGATGACTGTCATAGTATAACCAACAGATCACTTTTTATCTTTGTTCTTCTGGCAGTTATAACTCAGATAAAGCAGCTACACAAAATCTAAAGTGAATAACATAAGGGTCAAGAGCACAACTAAAGCAAACACCCATCCCCATAACGGTGGCTTACAATTTGAGATTTTCTCCTTCAGAGATTCTGCTTGTTATCATCAGGTGTCTTCAATAATGATCAATCATCACTAAATTAATCACTTAATTATCTCATTACCTTCAACACTCTTGAGTGGACTCATATACACTCCCAGGAGTGTTAATTTAACACTGGAGTTTTTGCTGTGTACAAAGAGCCGTAGTTAACTGACAAGTTGAGCCATATCGCATTAATTATCGCTGGCGATACGTCCCCGATATTAATGCGATATGGCTCAGCTTGTCAGTTAACTACGGCTCTTTGTAGTAAATGCCGCTCCATCTGAAAGCAGGTGAAGGCGATTTACTACTAATCAATTAACCGGCTTTACTGATGAGATGCGCATAACAATCTCACGATATATATCGCCCAGCCCTAATATATATATATATATATATAATCCTCCTCTGCTGAGATCTTCAGAGATTTAATGTATTTTTTATAGTCAGTCGTAGTTCTTGTGTTTTTCTTTTTTCTCTTTTCTTCAGTGATTTTGCTCATTATCATCAGGTCTCATCACTAATGCTCAATCATCACTTAATTAATATATATATGTGTGGTTTGGGTAAGGTGACCAGATTTCTTAAATGGAAACGGTGACATTTTCTATTTGAGAGGTCAAAATATCACTAAAATCGAATTTGTTATTATCTTTTAATTAAAAAACGGGACAATATATTTTTAAAATTTTTTGTTTGTTTATTTGTTGTTGTTGTTGCTGGCTCTCTGTATTATTATTAACATTAATAATATTATGATTAAGTTTGATTTTTAGGATTTTTATGTGGATTTAATACAATTCCACGCACCCGCAAAAAAGAAAAAAAAGTTAATAATTGCAATTGTAAATAACAAGCAGTTCAAGACAATATTATAACATGACTTAACAAAAACACATTACAAAAATAAAACATAAATATGAAAAATAAAACTATTTAACAAATATTTTAACATTTTATAATTGTATTTAATATTTTCATTTTCACAAGTTTATACTACTATATAAGTATTAAATTAAAAAAAACATTGTTTTACTTCAAATGTTTTATTAGGCTTGTGCTTAAAAAAGAACTCTTACCCCCGGTTTCACAGACAATGCTTAAGCTAGTCCTAGACTAAAATGCATGTTTGAGCTGTTTTAACTGAAAGAATCTTGCACTGACAAATCAGTGGCATTGTTTTGTCTCAAGATGCACACCAGCAATGTTTTTTTTCTTGGGCACGTTTATAAAAGTTACTTAAATGTCCTAATTGAACTAAGGCCTAACCCTGGCTTAGTCTAAGCCCTGTCTGTGAAACCGGGCCTTAATATCCTAAATTGGTCTTGTTTTGCATTTTAGGCTTATTTTAAGCAGAAATTATGTGTATTCTGGATGTGTTGCAAGTGACAAAACAATGCCGCACCCTGTTGAGGCTCTGTTATAAAGCACATGCAAACAGAATAACTTTAATTGATGATAATGTCGCTGTGTTCTCGGTTATGTTCTTAGTAGTAGAGGCTCGCTCACAACCAAGTTCAGCTTATCATGCGGGGGTGTTGGGGGGCATTACTGATTGTTGCGTCCGTCGGTGCAAGATGCATTCTGGGATACCGGTCTGTCTGAAGTCTCCTCTCAATGCATCCTCGATAAAAGGGGCGGATCAAGGACACATCCGGGGATTTGAAGGGGCTGGGCGATATATGTCGTGAGATTGTTATGCGCATCTCATCAGTAAAGCCGGTTAATTGATTAGTAGTAAATCGCCTTCACCTGCTTTCAGATGGAGCGGCATTTACTACAAAGAGCCGTAGTTAACTGACAAGCTGAGCCATATCGCATTAATATCGCGGACGTATCGCCAGCGATAATTAATGCGATATGGCTCAGCTTGTCAGTTAACTACGGCTCTTTGTACACAGCAAAAACTCCAGTGTTAAATTAACATTCCTGGGAGTGTATATGAGTCCACTCAAGAGTGTTGAAGGTAATGAGATAATTAAGTGATTAATTTAGTGATGATTGATCATTATTGAAGACACCTGATGATAACAAGCAGAATCTCTGAAGGAGAAAATCTCAAATTGTAAGCCACCGTTATGGGGATGAGTGTTTGCTTTAGTTGGGCTCTTGACCCTTATGTTGTTCACTTTAGATTTTGTCTGGCTGCTGTATCTGAGTTATAACTGCCAGAAGAACAAAGATAAAAAGTGATCTGTTTGTTATATTATGACAAACATCATTTGAACTATGTTTTTGATTTATGTTGTTGTTTACAGCATAACTTTGATTCTGCATAAATATACAAAATTTTAGATATAATATTAAGGATTTCTTAAAAGTTGTTTTTTAAAAAAAGTCTTTCTTTTAGGCACACACAGACATCAAGATTCAATCTATGCATCTCAACAATGGTGACGAGCAGAATATTCAATTAGGAAAAGTAAATTACATAGACAATTCAGATCATAATTTATTCATACCGCAATGCATGATGGGATCCATTAATGAGTTGTGATTGGTGGTAGCCACTGCAACAAGCTTTATTATTGTCACCATTGTTGAGACTCACAGGCTGATTATTGATATCTGTGTTTCTAAATTAATTTATTTAAAAGTCTTTTGATCAGAACAATGTTCATTAAATATTTTGGATTATAAGAAAAAATGATAATCACCTGCTGTAAAATCACAACGCTGGTGCTAACAACGTTAAACCAAACTATCTCAAAAAGTTTCATTTTTCTGATCACAGCATGATTATGTCAAAACATAGCCCACACTATCAGATCACACTTTTCTTTGTTAAGTTGACTATTATAAATCATTAACAGCAGACAAACAAAATCTAAAGTTATTAATATAAGGGTCAAGAGCCCAACTAATGCACACACCCATCCCCATAACGGTGGCTTACAATTTGAGATTTTCTCCTTCAGTGATTCTGCTTGTTAAAATCAGGTGTCTTCAATAATGCTCAATCATCACTAAATTAATCACTTAATTATCTCATTAACTTCTCTAACTTCTTTCTTAATTGAACACTGGAGTTTTAGCTTTGTAGTAAATGCAGCTCCATCTGAAAGCAGGTGAAGGCGATTTACTACTAATCAAGGAACCGGCTTTACTGATGAGATGCGGATAACAATCTCACGATATATATCGGCCAGCCCTAATTTGAACTGTACTTGTCTATGGCTAGATGTGAACTTTGAATTGGAACAGTACTTGGGCAGCGACTGATGACGTTTCACAAGTCCACGAGAACACACAGACAAGAATGCATATTGAGAAACGGCCTACATCTAGCGCAAGCTCCAAGTCTTCTTCTCTGTTTTTAGTGTATCTCTGTGGCAGAATTACAGCGCCACATACTGGTCTGGCATGTTTACTACATCGTTTTGAGTCAGTTTCAATGGTTTCGTGTGTACGCAGATATTTCTTGAGACAAGGGAAAAAAGATTGGATGGGGAAAGCTCTGGCTTCGTGTGGCTGTGACCTCAATCAGTTACCTACACAGCAAAATCCCCAGTGTTAAATTAACACTGCTCAGAGTGTATTTGGTCCCACTCCACAGAGAGTTAAAATAACACTGGAGCAGTGTTAAAGTTAATGAGATAACTAAGAGATTAATTAAGTGATGATTGACCATTAGTGATGACACCTGATGATAATGAGCAAAATCACTGAAGAAAAGAGAAAAAAGAAAAACACAAGAACTATGACTGACTATAAAGAAGACATGAAATCTCTGAAGATCTCAGAAGAGGAGGATTAAACAACTCCACAAACAGCATTACCAGCTTCACACATTACTAACCAGATTGACTTTATTTCTGTCAGATGTCAACAGAAGCTCTTATTGAGGTTTAGATTTTGATGTTTTAATGAAAATAAATGATGTCACCATTATGGTGATTAGTGTTTGATTTAGTTGGGATCTTGACCCTTGACTTGAAAACAATATTTTTCTCTGGCTGCTGTAACTGCTTGATACGGATCAAACGGTAAGAGAAACTTGATGCTTGTTGTATATGATACAGTTGTTATCATCATATGGTGCCTTATTTGCTGATCTCCTGAGAGTCATTGATTATAGTAGCCGTGTGACTCTACAGTAGAAGATTTAGAAGTGTTTTCGTCAGACAAATTAAACGATTATCAAAAAATTTGTACATAAATTTTGTACTCCGGTTTAATAACACATCACACAATATGCACTTCTAACTCCTTCGAGTTTAACTCACACATAGACATCAAGAATCAGCCTATGAATCTCAACAATGGTGACATGCTGCAATGCATTCTGGGTGCATCACGCAAAACTCATCTATGGCTCCCAGAATGCATTGAGGCATGAAGCATGTCACCATTGTTGAGATTAATAGGCAAATTCTTGATGTCTGTGTGTGAGTTAAGCTCGCAGGAGTTAGAAAAGATTAGTGTAAAATCTTTTTCAAAACTAATTCAGCTTTTTTGATTAAAACACTGCTGGATCTCTTCTAGAATCACAATAAAAAAATAAAAAATAAAAAAAAAAGTTAATAGTATATTGCTCACACTCAGTCGTTAAATCAATGACTTAAGTCACTACACAATGATCATATTCTTATCATCAGAGAGCATCTGATTGTGTTTATTCTTGCTTTTCTTGCCATAGCAAACTCAGTTACAGCAGCCAGAGAAACACTAACATTAAAAAGTCATAAAACTGCCCAACTAAAGAAAACACTGATCACTATGATGGTCACATTAAAAACTAACACTTTTCAAAACAAAATCAAACAAAATCTCTGTTGATTCTCAATAAGAGCTTCTGTAGACGTCTGACAGAAATAAAGTCAGTCTGGTTAGTAATGTGTGAAGCTGGTAATGCTGTTTGTGGAGTTGTTTAATCCTCCTCTTCTGAGATCTTCAGAGATTTCATGTCTTCTTTATAGTCAGTCATAGTTCTTGTGTTTTTCTTTTTTCTCTTTTCTTCAGTGATTTTTCTCATTATCATCAGGTGTCATCACTAATGGTCAATCATCACTTAATTATCTCATTAACTTTAACACTGATTCAGTGTTACTTTAACACTATCTAGAGTAGGACCAAGTACACTCTGAGCAGTGTTGATTTAACACTGGGGATTTTACTGTGTAGCCTCAGAGCTTGTGAATCAGTACATCTTGCACATGAATTCGGCACTGGTAAGGACAGTAAAGGACGCTGGCTCACTACATACACATTGGGACACTGATGATCTGTTTCCGGCGACGTAACATTGTCCTTACTGTACAACTTTATTACTGGTGTTTATGAACTACAGCAGAGCTGATATCTTTCTGACATTACTTCTAATGCTATTTAAAGTACATTATGATAAATACTTTGCTTGTTACATATAAGGGCAACATTTCAGCCGTAAATAAATTATAAATGTTAGCTATGTTTGTCATTACATGTCCAATGATGTATGTTTATGCTGAAATATAATAAAATAATGGTTTGTATTTTTTAAAAACATACATCACGTGTCGTCATCGATGATTATGTGTAGTGATTTAGCTCACGTGATTTAAGTTTTGCGGTCCATTGTGGGACTCTTTAGGGAGTTTCTGTGCACTGGAAGGCTTCTGCGATTGAGACCTTAAAATGGCCGACCCTGATCAGTGCCCTGACTACTGAACTACACTGTAAAACCTAACAGTTGTATGTACTAAATAAAAATGAGTTCACTGCACTCAAACATTACCGAATGTTGTGTGGACACAATGACTGAAACAGAACTCAAAATGAATGAGTTATAGAACAGTTCTAGTTCCCAGCATGATAATTAGATAATAATTGTATTGTTAAGTGATTAAATAAGTGATAATTGCGAATTGGTGGTGACACCTGATGATGGTAAAGGGAGCAGAATCCCTGAAGGAAATAGAAACACAAGAACTACAACTGACTACAGCCACAGCTTTAGATGAAATCAACTGAAGATAAAAAAAGACATTAAATCTCTGAAGATCTCAGCAGAGGATTAAACAACTCCACAAACAGCATTACCAGCTTCACACATTACTAACCAGACTATCTTTATTTGTCATTTCTGTTATATTGAAAATAATAATTTTGTTTGAATTCACCATGATGGTGTTCAGTGTTTGCTTTTGTTTGGATCTTGACCCTTGACATAGCATGTCTTGATCTGGCTTCTTTGACTGTGTTTACAAAGCACATTTGTTAAGGCAAGAAAAGCCAAAAGAAAATGTGATCAGCTGGTGTTGATTGCTTACGATATTATTGTCATGTAGTGACTAAATCACTGATCTCATTCAGAGTCTAATGCTCTGGTTAGAAAGGTTTTGTGTTATTATATTTTTGAAATATTCATAATAGAACCTATGTGAATTTACAGTGCAAAATCCAGGATGGTTGTATAATCAAACAATGCAGGATTGAAATAAATAAAATTAATGCACAAAAGGTTTTAATCTACAACTTTGCTTAGATACACACAGACATCAAGAATCAGAGTATGAATCTCAACAATGGTGACAAAAAAAATATTCAGATAAAGATTAACTTTGAACATAAAACAAGCTACAAAAACATCACAAACACAGCAAAAGTAAAAGCAAATAGTAAGAATCAAAGAAAATTTATCACAATTCAGATGCATAATTTATTCATGCCGCAATGCATGCTGGGACCCATGAGGGAGTTTTGATCGGTGGTACCCAGCATGCACTGCAGCATGAAGCTTTTCATTGATTGTCACCATTGTTGAGATGCTTACGCAGATTCTTGATGTCTGTGTGTGTCTAAGTAATGTCATAGATTAAAAACTTTTGAGCATTACAGGGTGTTGAAATTTTACATATTATTCAATTACCATAACAGTGCTGGATTTTGTGCTGTTTAATCCTGTAGCCATTATTATTAATAATACAAAAATTATCAACACAATACATTGCTGTTATTTCCAGAGCATAAGACTCTGAGTGAAATCAGTGACTTAAGTCTGTACACGATGATTATACCAACATTATTGTATAGCCAACATCTCCTAATCACATTTTATCTTGGTATTCCTTACCATAAGAAATGAGCTTTCTAAACACACAGTTAAAGCAGCCAGAGAAAAAAACTAATGTTAAAGATTTAAGGGTCAAGAGCCCAACTAAAGCAAACACTCATCACCATCATGCTGACTTTAATTAAACTATTATTTTCATTAAAACAGTTAGTAATGTGTGAAACTGGTAGTGCTGTTTGTGGAGTTGTTTAATCCTCCTCTGCTGAGATCTTCAGAGATGTAACGTCTTCTTTTATCTTCTATTATTTCATCTAATGCTGTGGCTTAAGTCAGTTGTAGTTCTTGTGTTTCTCTTTCCTTCTGTGATTCTGCTCATTATCATCAGGTGATCATAATTAATGCCCAACCATCACTTAATCTCTTAATTACTCAACTGCAACATATATTAAGAATCATTAAAAAAAGTATATTAGTGTACTCAACTGAAATGAGCTTAGAGTACTCATAACTGGTTTGAGTTGTTTTTTTACTCAAATTATTTGAGGTAATACGTTTCCTCAAATGTAATGAGTTTGCTTAACTCATTAGGTTTGACTTTGTTTGTGCTATTGTGAGCTAGCAGTAACTAGCAAGCTCTCTGAGTTCATTTAAAGTTTGTAATTTCTGTTGTTTTACTCATTATAGTGAAGTTTTAGCTGTAAAAAGTATTTGAATGCAGTGTAAAGTTTTATTGGATATTAAGAAGTATCCTTGGTTTAGTGGACTCAATTAAAATAAGTTCAGAGTACTCATAACTACAGTTTTTCTTAACTTCAATTAAGTTTGTTAAACTCAATTTAATTGAGGTAATGAGTTTCCTCAAATTAAATGAGTTTGCTTGTTGGGTTTTACAGTGTAGGGAGCTGATTGAGACGCACCCCTTGTGTCTTTATACCCTGTGTTTTAGTTGCCCTGTGTCGTTCATTGTCTTTGCATGTTTTGTGAAGCTGTTAAGTTCTTGTTCTTGGTTTGGATTCTCGATGTGGATTATCTTTGTGTTTCTGGAATCAATGTCACTGCATCTGGGATCTTGCCCCTTCTCTTCCCTGCTGCTTCATAATACACTGTAAAACCCAACAAGTTAAGCTAACTCATTTAATTTGAGGAAACTGATTACCTCAATTAAATTGAGTTTAACAAACTTAATTGAAGTAAAGAAAAACTGTAGTTATGAGTACTCTGAACTTATTTTAATTGAGTCCACTAAACCAAGGATATTTCTTAATATCCAATTAAACTTTACACTGCATTCAAATAATTTTTACAGCTAAAAATTCACTATAATGAGTAAAACAACAGAAATAACAAACTTTAAATTAACTCGGAGAGCTTGCTAGTTACTGCTAGCTCACAATAGCACACAAAAAAGTCAAACCCAAGGAGTTAAGCAAAGTCATTAAATTTGAGGAAACTTATTACCTCAAATAATTTGAGTTTAAAAACCAATAGTTATGAGTACTCTAAGCTCATTTCAGTTAAGTACACTAATAGACATTTTTTTAAATGATTCTTAATATATGTTGCAGTTGAGTAATTAAGTGATTAATTAAGTGATGATTGAGCATTAATTATGAACACCTGATGATAATGAGCAGAATCACAGAAGGAAAGAGAAACACAAGAACTACAATTGATTTAAGCCACATCTTTACATGAAAAAACAGAAGATAAAAGAAGACATTAAATCTCTGAATATCTCAGCAGAGGAGGATTAAACAGCTCCACAAACAGCACTACAAGCTTCACACATTACTAACCAGACTGACTTTATTTCTGTCATTTCTGTTTTAATGAAAATAATAGTTTAATTGATCATTCATTCATCATGTCACCATGATGGAGATGAGTCTTTTCTTTAGTTGGGCTCTTGACCCTTCAACATTTAACTTTAATTTTGTTTCCTCTGGCTGCTTTAGCTCCGTGTATAGAAAACATATTTGTTATGGGAAGAAATGCCTAGAGAAAATGTGATTACGTGATGTTGGCTATACAGTGATGTTGGTACAATCATCATGTGGTGGTTTAAGTCACTGATCTCACTCAGTGTCTTACGCTCAGGTTATAGCAGTATTGTGTTCTTAATATTCATAATATCATGATTCAGCGGCACAAGATCCAGCACTGTTGTGGTAATTGAATATGCAAAATTTTAAAATCATGCCGTGCTCAAAAGTTGTATTGCAGTTTTAATCTATGGCCTTACTTAAACACACACAGATATCAAGAATCTGCGTATGAATCTCAACAATGGTGACAATCAATGAAAAGCTTCATGCTGCAGTTCATGCTGGATACCACCAATCAAAACTCCTTCATGGGTCCCAGCATGCATTGCGGCATGAATAAATTATGCATCTGAATTGTGATTCTTCCTATTTGCTTTTACTTTTGCTGTGTTTTTGTGATGTTTTTGTAGCTTGTTTTATGTTCAAAGTTGATCTGTTTATCTGAATATATTTTTTGATTCTCAACATTGTTGAGATTCATACGCTGATTCTTGATGTCTGTGTGTGTCCGAGTAATGTTGCAGATTAAAACCTTCTGTGCATTAACTTTATTCATTTATATCCTGCATATTGTTTCATTTCCGCCACCATCCTGGATATTGTGCTGTGTCACATAGGTTCTTTTATGAATAATGCAAACAAAAAAACTCTATAACCAGAGCATTAGACTCTGAATGAGATAAGGGATTTAGTCACTACATAATGATAATATCATCAGCAAAAAACAACCAACACCAGCTGATCACATTTCCTCTTGACTTTACTTATCATACCAAATGTGCTTCATAAACACAGTTAAAGCAGCCAGAGCAAGACATGTTTTGTCAAGGGTCAAGATCCCAACAAACGCAAACACTGAACACCATCATGGTGAATTCAAACAAAACTATTATTTTCAATATATCAGAAATGACAGAAATAAAATTAGTTTGGTTAGTAATGTGTGAAGCTGGTAATGCTGTTTGTGGAGTTGTTTAATCCTCCTCTGCTGAGATCTTCAGAGATTTAATGTCTTCTTTTCTCCTTCAGTTGATTTCATCTAAAGCTGTAGTTCTTGTGTTTCTATTTCCTTCAGTGATTCTGCTCATTACCATTATCAGGTGTCACCACCAATTTGCAATTATCACTTATTTAATCACTTGACAATACAATTATTATCCAATTATCATGCTGGAAACTAGAAATGTTATATAACTCATTCATTTTGAGTTCTGTTTCAGTCATTGTGTCCACACAACATTCTGTAATGTTTGAGTGCAGTGAACTCATTTTTATTTAATATCACTGTATAGCCAACATCACCTAATCAGATTTTCTCTAGGCATTTCTTACCATAACAAATGTGCTTTCTAAACACAATGTTAAAGCAGCCAGAGGAAAAAAAATTAAAGTTAAATGTTTAAGGGTCATCTCCATCATGGTGACATGATGAATGAATGATAAATTAAACTATTATTTTGATTAAAACAGATATGACAGAAATAAAGTCAGTCTGGTCAGTAATGTGTGAAGCTGGTAGTGCTGTTTGTGGAGTTGTTTAATCCTCCTCTGCTGAGATATTCAGAGATTTAATGTCTTCTTTTATCTTTTGTTATTTCATCTAAAGCTGTGGCTTAAATCAATTGTAGTTCTTGTGTTTCTCTTGCCTACTGTGATTCTGCTCATTATCATCAGGTGTTCATAATTCATGCTCAATCATCACTTAATCAATCACTTACTTCAATTAAGTTTGTTAAACTCAATTTAATTGAGGTAATCAGTTACCTCAAATTAAATGAGTTAGCTTAACTTGTTGGGTTTTACAGTGCACATGTTTCATAGGTGTAGTGCAGGGTTCCTCAAATCTTACCCTGGAGGTCCAATGCGCTGCAGAGTTTAGCTCCAACCCTAATCAAACACACCTGAACATGCTAATCAATGTCTTCAGGTTCATAAGAAAACTACAGGTACACTCTAAAAAGAGATGTGTTAAAAATGACACATGTTGTGTTAGTTTTAACACATGTAGTGAGTGTGCTCAGGGACAACACATGTTGTGTCAAATTTAACACAATAAATGTGTAAGTCATTTTAACACACAAATTGTGTCAGGTAATCACATACTCAGATGTAATTTTAAAAATAAAGTGAAACTAAACTATTAAGCATTTAATCAATAGTCGAGTACAGAATGCATGTGCATACAAAGTGCAATGTTTCAAACTCTATGACTCTATAAACTCAGTTATTCACACTTCAACACCACATCGATGCTGCTTTTGAGAAAAGATCATGAAGAGATAACAGTTGATAGAGTTTGCGCTTTGAATCAAATTAAAATGTAGCAACTGATAAAACATTCTATATAAATAACTTTTATTTATTCAGGCCTGTTTGTTTGAGAACATAAACACTGCATACAATGCACAATTATGGTGTGTCGTGGTTTATAATATGATGTGTTGAGAACAAAACCAGATGTGTTAAAAATTGACACATGTTGTGTCAGTTTTAACACTTGTAGTGTGTGTGCTCAGGGACAACACATTTTGTGTAGATTTTAACACATGTAGTGTGTGTGCTCAGGGACAACACATGTGTAGATTTTAACACATATTGTGTGTGTGCTCAGGGACAACACATTTTGTGTAGATTTTAACACATGTAGTGTGTGTGCTCAGGGACAACACATGTTGTGTAGATTTTAACACATATTGTGTGTGTGTGTTCTCAGGGACAACACATGTTGTGTCAGTTTTAACACATGTAGTGTGTGTGCTCAGGGACAACACATGTTGTGTAGATTTTAACACATGTAGTGTGTGTGCTCAGGGACAACACATGTTGTGTAGATTTTAACACATGTAGTGTGTGTGCTCAGGGACAACACATGTTGTGTAGATTTTAACACATGTAGTGTGTGTGCTCAGGGACAACACATGTTGCGTAAAATTTAACACAAAACCTGTGTCGTTTTCTTTAACACATCTCTGTGTTACCTGTAACTCAACAAATGTGTTATTCCTCTTACACAGAAGTGTGTTGAAACCTTTTACACAATAATGTGTTATAGTTACACAACGTGTGTCAGATGTGTGTTACGTGACTGTAGGTGTGTATTTGCCAGAGTTACTTCGTGTTTGGATGAACACTGACACGTATTGGTAACTTGTGTTTAGTCCATTGACGTTTAATAAAGTGTGTTTGACTGTTTATTGTATTACCTGGATGTTTTAGACATCATGAATCTACACACACCAGCTCTTATTGAGATGAACAGAGGTTTAGATGTTGATGGTTCATTGAATGTTTCATCTGAAGTCACCAGAATCGTGATCAGTGGCTCCTTTATTTGAGCTCTTGACCCTTTACTTGTCTTTAAATTCTCCACTTTCTGCTATAACTGCATTTAATCAAATATGTTTATTATGGCATGAAAACACAATCCGAAGTTTCTTGATCAAGTCATAATTTCAAGATCTGATCCAGTTTATGTGGAAATGGATGGTACACACTTACTTTATTTGTGTGCTGTTAGCTATAAAAGTTTTGTGAAACTACTTCATGTAGTCCAGCAGTGCAGAATTCATTCTTTAAAAAATAAAAAATTCAATGTTTTCAGAAAGTTTAGAGCTGCAGCAGATACTCGTTAAACACACATATCAAGAATCAGATCATGAATTGCAATAATGGTGACAAACGCTTCATCCTGCAGTGCATGCTGGGAGTCATGGATGAGTTTTGTACTATGGTGACTCCCAGAATGCATTGCGGGATGAAGCTTTTGGTTTGTTACCATTATTGAGATTCATGAGCTGATTCTTGATATGTGTGTTTGCCTGTGAGACACCATAAACTAGAACATCCTATGTGCACTGAATATCTAAAATCAAATGTGCAGATAATAATAACAATATTATAAAATAATTATTAAATATTTTTTAATTATTAAATATTTTTTACACTAAAGTTTCAGATATCAAACATTTGCTGAGCTCAGCAATTGTATGTGATGATATCATTACCACCTGATCATAGTTTTCTCATGGTAATTTCTGCTGCTTCAAATGTGTTTAATAAACACACAGTCACAGTAAACAGAGAAAAATTGATGTGAAAGAGTCAAAGGTCAAGAACTCAAATAAAGGAGCCACTAATCACGATTCTGGTGACTTCAGATGAAACATTCAATGAACCATCAACATCTAAACCTCTGTTCAACTCAATAAGAGCTGGTGTGTGTAGATTCATGATGTCTAAAACATCCAGGTAATACAATAAACAGTCAAACACACTTTATTAAACGTCAATGGACTAAACACAAGTTAACAATACGTGTCAGTGTTCATCCAAACACGAAGTAACATGTAACACACATCTGACACACGTTGTGTAACTATAACACATTATTGTGTAAAAGGTTTCAACACACTTCTGTGTAAGAGGAATAACACATTAGTTGAGTTACAGGTAACACATAGATGTGTTAAAGAAAACGACATAGGTTGTGTGTTACAATTTTACGCAACATGTGTTGTCCCTGAGCACACACACTACATGTGTTAACATCTACACAACATGTGTTAAAATCTACACAACATGTGTTGTCCCTGAGCACACACATTACATGTGTTAAAATCTACACAACATGTGTTAAAATCTACACAACATGTGTTGTCCCTGAGCACACACACTACATGTGTTAAAATCTACACAACATGTGTTGTCCCTGAGCACACACACTACATGTGTTAAAATCTACACAACATGTGTTGTCCCTGAGAACACACACACACAATATGTGTTAAAATCTACACAACTTGTGTTGTCCCTGAGCACACACACTACATGTGTTAAAATCTACACGAAATGTGTTGTCCCTGAGCACACACACTACATGTGTTAAAACTGACACAACATGTGTCAATTTTTAACACATCTGGTTGTTTTGTTCTCAACACATCATGTTATAAAGCACCGACACACACCATCATTGTGCATTGTAAGCAGTGTTTATGTTCTCAAACAAACAGGCCTGAGTAAATAAAAGTTATTTATATAGAATGTTTTATCAGTTGCTACATTTTAATTTAATTCAAAGCTCAAACTCTGTCAACTGTTATCTCTTCATGATCTTTTCTCAAAATCGGCATTGATGTGGTGTTGAAGTGTGAATAATTGAGTTTATAGAGTCATAGAGTTTGAAACATTGTACTTTGTGTGCACATACGTTCTGTACTCGACTATTGATTTAATGCTTAATAATTTAGTTTCACTTTATTTTTAAAATTACATCTGAGTATGTGATTACCTGACACAATTAGTGTGTTAAAATGACTTACACATTTATCGTGTTAAATTTTACACAATATGTGTTGTCCCTGAGCACACTCACTACATGTGTTAAAACTAACACAATATGTGTCATTTTTAACTCATCTCTTTTTAGAGTGTAGGTGAGTTTGATTAGGGTTGGAACTAGGGCTGGGCGATATATATCGTGAGATTGTTATGCGCATCTCATCAGTAAAGCCGGTTCCTTGATTAGTAGTAAATCGCCTTCACCTGCTTTCAGATGGAGCGGCATTTACTACAAAGCTAAAACTCCAGTGTTAAATTAAGAAAGAAGTTAGAGAAGTTAATGAGATAATTAAGTGATTAATTTAGTGATGATTGATCATTATTGAAGACACCTGATGTTAACAAGCAGAATCTCTGAAGGAGAAAATCTCAAATTGTAAAACACCGTTATGGGGATGGGTGTGTGCATTAGTTGGGCTCTTGACCCTTATATTATTAACTTTAGATTTTGTTTGTCTGCTGTTATTGATTAATAACAGTCAACTTAACAAAGAAAAGTGTGCTCTGATTGTCTGGGCTATGTTTTGACATAATCATGCTGTGATCAGAAAAATGAAACTTTTTGAGATAGTTTGGTTTAACATTGTAAGCACCAGCGTTGTGATTTTACAGCAGGTAATTATCATTTTTTTTTATAATCCAAAATATTTAATAAACATTGTTCTGATCAAAAGACTTTCAAATAAATTAATTTAGAAACACAGATATCAATAATCAGCATGTGAGTCTCAACAATGGTGACAATAATAAAGCATGTTGCAGTGGCTACCACCAATCACAACTCATTAATGGCTCCCATCATGCATTGCGCTATGAATAAATTATGATCTGAATTGTCTATGTAATTTACATTTCCTAATTGAATATTCTGCTCGTCACCATTGTTGAGATGCATAGACTGAATCTTAATGTCTGTGTGTGCCTAAAAAGAAAGACTTTTTTTAAAAAACAACTTTTAAGAAATCCTTTATATTATATCTAAAATTTTGTATATGTATGCAGAATCAAAGTTATGCTGTTAACGACAACATAAATCAAAAACATAGTTCAAATGATGATTGTCATAATATAACCAACAGATCACTTTTTATCTTTGTTCTTCTGGCAGTTATAACTCAGATACAGCAGCCAGACAAAATCTAAAGTTAATAACATAAGGGTCAAGAGCCCAACTAAAGCAAAAACTCATCCCCATAACGGTGGCTTACAATTTGAGATGTTCTCCTTCAGAGATTCTGCTTGTTATCATCAGGTGTCTTCAATAATGATCAATCATCACTAAATTAATCACTTAATTATCTCATTACCTTCAACACTCTTGAGTGGACTCATATACACTCCCAGGAATGTTAATTTAACACTGGAGTTTTTGCTGTGTACAAAGAGCCGTAGTTAACTGACAAGCTGAGCCATATCGCATTAATTATCGCTGGCGATACGTCCGGATATTAATGCGATATGGCTCAGCTTGTCAGTTAACTACGGCTCTTTGTAGTAAATGGCTCCATCTGAAAGCAGGTGAAGGCGATTTACTACTAATCAATTAACCGGCTTTACTGATGAGATGCGCATAACAATCTCACGATATATATCGCCCAGCCCTAGAGCAGATAGAGAACATCACATCTCAGGTGCTCTCTGTGACTGTAAGTCTTCAAGAGAAAAATGATAATCAAATATTTGTCAGTTCCATAATGTAGATAATAGATGATTGATATGATTACCAGTGCTGTCTTATTGGCTCTGTTGAAATTTACTGTGACTCTGTTTATCTGATCATTAAACTAGACTGTGACCAACATTTTGACCCTGGACTTCAACGCTCTAGAGCAGATTTTCGAGTCATCATCATCAGTCAGCCCAGCTGAACTCACCTCCTATGGAAACCTTGTGTTGAAAATAAGCGAGAAACTCATTTCTACATTGGTGAAGCCGACAGACACGAGTGACAATGTCAGTTTTACTCTTGCTGCTGTAGGTGAGTGGAGAAACTGTTATTATTCATGATGAAACTGAGATTATATACACAGTAAAATCCTCAGTGTTAAATTAACACTGCTCAGAGCACATATGGTCCCACTCTACAGAGTGTTAAAATAACACTGAATCAGTTGTAAAGTTAATGAGATAATTAAGAGATTAATTAAGTGATGATTGACCATTAGTGGTGAACATCTGATGATAATGAGCAGAATCACTGAAGAAAAGAGAAAAAAGTAAAACACAAAAACTACGACTGACTATAAAAAAGACATTAAATCTCTGAAGATCTCAGCAGATGAGGATTAAACAACTCCACAAACAGCATTACCAGCTTCACACATTACTAACCAGACTGACTTTATTTCTGTCAGACGTCTACAGAAGCTCTTATTGAGAATTAACAGATTTTTTGTTTGATTTTGTTTAGAAAATTATTTGTTCTTAATGTGACCATCATGGTGATCAGTGTTTTCTTTAGTTGGGCAGTTTGATGACCATAGATGAGTTTTGCGTGATGCACCCAGAATTAATTGTGGCATGAAGCATGTCACCATTGTTGAGATTCATAGGCTGATTCTTGATTTCTATGTGTGAGTAAAACTTGCAGGAGTTAGAAGTAGTGATGGCCAAATGAGACTTTCTGAACCACTGAGGCTTTCCAGCCCATTGGTTCACCAAAAGGTTAATTATGCTGAAGCCTCATGAAACAGTGTGCTCCCTAGTGACACCTGCTGTGCAAAGCAATGTATCGCACACAAATCGATTCATCCTGAGCAACCAAATTGTCAGAGTGTGGGCACACCCTTTTTCTATTGCCTGTGTATTAAATAAAGTATTTTACTCTGCTTGTATTAACCTATGCACACACAACTCACACAAACACACAACTTTGTGTTCAACTATTCAGTAGTTATTTGGGTTAGTGATGACAGTGAATGGCCCAAATGATTGTAAAGAAATTATTGTGTGTGCAGTGCTGATTGGGAGTGCAATAGTGCATGGAACTGGGAGGCTATACATATAATATATATATATATATATATATATATATATATATATATATATATATATATATATATATATATATATATATATATATATATATATATATATATATATATATATATATTTCTATCTGTATTGTCTTTATTGTTTGATGAAACTTTTATCTTTTGTGTGAACTTTGTAAGGTGTCCTTGAGTGTCATGAAAGGCGCCTATAAATAAAATGAATAATATATATATATGTACACACATATGTATGTATATGTATATTAGTATATATATATGCACAGCAAAAACTCCAGAGTTAAATTAACTCTCCTGGGAGTATATGTGAGACCACACTCAAGAGTGTTAAAGTGTTAAAATAAGAGTGTTAAAGTAACACTGAAGCAGTGTTAAAGTTAATGAGATAATTAACTGATTCATTGAGTGATGATTGGTCATTATTGAAGATACCTGATGATAACAAGCAGAATTACCAAATAAAAAAAATCAAAAATGCCAGTCACCATTATTGCGAACAGTGTTTGTTTTACTTTACTTTTGATCTTGACCCTTGAGTTTTTAATATTATATTTTATTTGGTGCTGTAACTGAGTTTTAACAACTAGACAAGCAATGACAAAAGCTGATTGCTTGGTGTTGGCTATGTTTTGACATTGTCATTACTTGACCTGAATCACTAACCTCATTTAGAGTCTAGTTACTGAGATGGGTTTCTTGTATTGATTATAACATAAGATCCAGTATTTTCAATATAATTCTAAGGATTTCTTAAAAGTTGTTCTGATTAAAAAAAATATATATACTGTATTTAGGCACACGCAAATCAAGAATCAGTGTAGGAATCTCAAAAATGGTGACAAACAGCTTGTAAAGCTCATAATTTATTCATGCAGCTATGAATGATGGGAGCCATGGAATAATTTTGAATGATGGCTCCCAGAATGCACTGCAACATGCTTTTTGATGGTCACCACTGTTGAGATTCTCAGGCTAATTCTTGATGTCTGTGAATTTTTTTTTGTTCAGAACAACTTTTAAGAAAACCTTTGGAATAGTTGAAAATGCTTGATTTTATCTCTTGGAATCACAAGGCTGGTGTATACATAACTCAGATATTAGGCTATATAATCAATGATTCAACTCAGTTGATGACTATTGCTGCCTCCACGTCCCATCGGAATTATCGTAAATACGAGTTTCCTAGGTAAAAATTGGCCATGAACACCCTGACCTTTTGAAACTTGAATGCTGTGAGCTCGTAATCACAACTTTAAAGTCGAAATTATCAAATGTCCGATAGCACGTGAAGTCAGCATTAGTCAAAACATATCCAACACCACTTGATCAACTTTTACTCTTTGCTTATCTGGCTGTTAAAACAACCAAAATAAAATATAATGTGTTAAATGTCAAGGGTCAAGATCCAAATTAAATCAAACACTTATCACCATAATGGCGACTTAAGAATTGTGGCGTTCTCCTTTGGCAATTCTGCTTGTTATCATCAGGTGTTCCTCACTAATGGCCAATCGTCACTCAATTAATCACTTAATTATCTCATTAACTTTAACACTGCTTCAGTGTTACTTTAACACTCTTATTTTAACACTTTAAAACTCTTGAGTGTGGTCTCACATATACTCCCAGGGGAGTTAATTTAACACTGGAGTTTTTGCTGTGTGTATATGTATGTATATATGTATATGTATATATATGTATTATAGGTATTACAACTAGATAAAGGCTAATTTACTCTAATAATCTACTGAACTAATTTACTCTAATAATCTACTAAACTAAGTATAATGTAATATAATATAGGCTATAATACAAGCTATGATATATAATGATAACTATGCTACTACAAACACGCTACTACTCGCTACTACGTACAACCAACACCTCAACACCAATGCAAACGCCTACTGCAAACCCCACAAGAGGCGCGAGGTTTCGAACCACTTTTATCCGGAAGCGATACTCAGAATGAAGCAATGACGTATTCAACAGAAACCGAGGCCTCGTTTGTCATCGTCACGTGATTTTCACGGAAATGATACAAGCCTCGAATCGGGGCTTCATCTGGAACGCCCCTTTTTGCTCGACACAAGCTCCGGAGCCTCGCTTCAGATGTCCTATCACTAGTTAGAAGTGCTTATTATGTGATGTGTTATTAAACTGTAGTACAAAACTTATATACACTTTTTTTGATAATCATTTAGTTTATATGAAGAAAACACTGCTGGATCTTCCGCTGTAGAGTCACACAGCTACTATAATCAATTACTCGGAGATCAGCAAATAAGGCACTATATGATGATAACAACCGTATCATCAACATCAAGCCAATAACATCTGTCATCAACTTGTCATCATGAATTTTCTCTTGCTGTTCTCACGTAACAAACAGTTAGAGCAGCCAGAAAGAAAAAATACTGACAAGTCAAGGGTCAAGACCCCAACACTGTAAAAAAGGATTTGTTGACACAACTTGACTTGGTCAAGTCATCTTGTTGCATTGACTCAGTTAAGTTTAGCCAACATTAGAAGTTAAGTTAACTCAACTTATATGTATTTGTTGAAATAACTTGCAGTAAATTGGGACAACGTACTGTATCAATTAATAAGCATTTAATTTTTTTAGTTGAGTCAACTTGACATTATTTGTTTTCTGGAGAAATGCAACTATTCTGTAACAAATCTTTTGTAGTTGAGCCAATTCAAGAAATGTTGTCCATTGGAAACAGAAGTTGAATTTTTTATTGAAAATCATTACCATTTTGGTGATGAGTGTTTCCTTTGGCTGGGCAGTTAGCCTCTTTGTGTAAGTGTGTGGCCTTTGCAACAGTGTTTAGGAAAACACATCATTTGTTGCTAAGAAAGAAACCAACCAAGATGATTAAGTTTTCAGCCTCATAAACTCTAATAAATCAATAATCTTATTTCTGACCAATATTTTACAATATTATTTTACCAGCAAAACTTTGTTGCAGCAGATCAGACATTCTGAATTTAAAATACATTACAGGAAATAAAAACACAGACATCAAGAATCAGCATATGAATCTCAACAATGGTGACATGCTTCATGCCGCAATGCATGCTGGGAGCCAACAAAGTATCAAAATTATGGCTCCCAGCATGCATTGTGGCATGAAACATGTCACCATTGTTGAGATTCATATGCTGATTCTTGATGTCTGTGTTTTTGTCTAAAAAAAAAAAAAAAAAAAAAAATCCCGTATACGTTGTGTATTTAAATATCAGAATTTAAATTTAGACTGACTGATCTGCTGCATAAAATTTTGTTGGTAAATATAAAATATTATTAATAAATAATCACTTTCAATCAGGAATAAAGTAGTAAACTACTCCACTTTATGCTGTTATCCATCACCTGATCATTGGTTACAGCTTTTTATTGTAACAAATTTAGTGCTTTGTTAAACACTGTTACAAAAACCACAAACTCACTTAAAACACCAGGAGTCAAACTGCCCAACAAAAGGAAACACTCATCACCATAATGGTGACCAAACATTTTCAATAAAAAATTCTGCATCTGAACCTGTTAATTCTTAATAAGAACTTCTGTTTCCAATAGACACAAATTGTTAACAACTTCAAATAAAACAATATCTTCAATTCCCAATCAAACGTCAAATATGACATACTATAAAAATCCATCTTTAGTCGTCAAATAAGATCTCCTTCCTCTTTTTTTCTCGCATCAGCAACTCGTGTCGTGATCTTGTGTTCTCGTGCAAAAAATGGCATGGCGCGTCTGGTTCAAATGCGTTTTTTGGCACATGCACATTTTCACATGAGGCAGAAAATTGAAAGAACCTATATTTTGTTGTTATATGAACACGTTATTTTAAGTTTTCCATTTACCTTCAAGTTGAGGTTGTTATAACTCATCCTATTGTGTAGTGAGACACTGCAAGTTGACAGGACATGATTTTACTTGTCCACCTGACTAAAACTCAGAATCACTTTTTACAGTGAAGTAAAGCAACACTAATTTTCAATAAAACAAACAACTTTTATTTTCAATAAAACATCAACATCTAAACCTCAATAAGAGCTTCTGTAGACGTCTGACAGAAATAAAGTCAGTCTGGTTAGTAATGTGTGAAGCAGGTAATGCTGATTGTGGAGTTGTTTAATCCTCCTCTGCTGAGATCTTCAGAGATTTAATGTATTTTTTATAGTCAGTCGTAGTTCTTGTGTTTTTCTTTTTTTCTCTTTTCTTCAGTGATTTTGCTCATTATCATCAGGTGTTCACCACTAATGGTAAATCATCACTTAATTAATCTCTTAACTACCTCATTAACTTTAATACTGCTTCAGTGTTACTTTAACACTCTGTAGAGTGGGACCATATGTGCTCTGAGCAGTGTTAATTTAACACTGGGGATTTTACTGTGTATGATATCAGGGAGTTGATATAGTCTAGAGCAGGGGTGGCGAACTCCGGTCCTGGAGGGCCACTGTCCTGCATAGTTTTGCTTCAACCCTAATCAAACACACCTGAACAAGCTAATCATGGTCTGAAGGGTTACTAGAAAGCTACAGGCAGGAGAGTTTGATCAGGGTTGGAGCTGAACTCTGCAGGACAGTGGCCCTCCAGGACCGGAGTTCGCCACCCCTGGTCTAGAGAGCAGCGGTGGATCACAGGTGACAGACGGCAACAATAACTAATGCTGATACAGTAAATATATTACTTTGAAGAATTATAAATGTTTTAAAAGAGAGCAGAAAACACTCTCTGTATCTTTTGTTTTTCGATCAATAGTCAGTATTTTGGTGCAAATTCATTCACAATTTGGTAGAAGCTCGTCAAATTGGACAGAAGCCAGATGGACAGGTTTTGTCCTGAAAAACACTCATCCTCAAAAAACCTTTTGAATTTAAAGACATTTTGGACATTTGGATTTGGAAGCAAAACCAGTTGGGAACTGAAGTACTTGAGCACTGTAAGATCTAACCTTTGACCTCCTGACCTAACAGTTAATTGTGTGTTCAGATGATGATTGAATTAATTTAAAGGGTAATTAGTGAAGTCATGTCACCTTTATTTATATAGCACTTTTTACAATGCTGATTGTTTCAGCAGCTTCACAGTGTTAAACAGGAAAATGATGAAACATAATTTGATTCAGCTGCACAGCTGCTCTGGAGAAAAGGGTGATTTCATCTAGCTCATTTCAATTATCATACAGTGACAATGCGGGCAGATCAGCAATCCAGTTGAAAATGTATTCGAATATTTAGTTGAAACTTTAGTGTTCCCAACTGAGCAAGCCAAGCAAAGGCAACAGTGGCAAGGAACCAAAACAGGGCATAATAGAGAAAAATAAACTTTGGGAGAAACCAAGGCCACATTTACACATTTACCGGGCATTTAGAGAAACAAATACCCCCCCCTTCCGTTTTCAAAAATAACATTGTGCACACAACATCGTTCTCAAAAAAGTTGTTGTTTACATCAACCCACATAAATACGCTGTCGAGCACCATCTTAACTATGCCAAACCTATGGGCGGCAGTGTAGGGAGAAGGATAAAGCCATGCAAGCCAATCAGAATCCTCAAACATGCCGACCTTCGTGTACTCTTTCGCCTCTGCTCCTCGATATAGTACAGCAGTTGTGTTTGCCAATGCAAACAGGCCAAAAGCTTTTGCACAAAAGTAAAAATGAGTACCACCTTAACAGCATCCATGATCAAACAAACTCTAAACATAGGGCGCTCACATGACGTAAGCATTTTCTGGAGCATAATGTGACGTTTGAGAACTTAAAACCCTGTTTCTCCCAGTTGACACGGCAACACATAACCCATGTTTTCAGAAATCTCCACTTTGGCCGGAGTTTTTAGAAATAATAGTTTTCTGGGATTAAAAACAGCGTTTTTGTGTAAATGACAGGCCAAAATGCAGGGAAATATCTGCGTTTTCCCATCGTGTAAACGGGGCCCAAGCCTGCAGCACTCCTCTCAGAAACTGAAGCTTCCGCGCCTCGATCGCCCCCCGGAGGTTGGTCCCAGTATAGCTCCTAAACCCCACCTCTCCATATATTTAAATGGACGCGAGACTAGGGCTGCACGATTCTTGCTAAAATGTGAATCACGATTTTTCTCCATGGGAATTGAGATCACGATTCTCTTACACGATTCTAATTTTTTCTTATACTTTAAAAAAATGAATCAATTTTAAATAAAAGTAATTAGTTACAATTAAATTAAAATGTAGAAACAACAAATGTAGGCAGACTAGATGTAAATATATGCTTATTACTGTTTATTTCTATTTTTATGATTATTTAATATCTTGCCTTGTGGAGAGAGGGTTTTTGTTGTCTTATTTCGTTGTTTCATTATGTTTTTGCATTTTTGTAAAAAATGAAAACTATAAATAAAATATTTAAAAAAAAATGTTTTAAAAGAAAACGCTTAACGTGGCTTAATGTACTAAGACAGTGTTACAGACATCCCAACCTGAAAAAAGTAATTTCAGGGAGGTATACCCCCCCCCCCCAAAAAAAAAAATAAACATGAAAGGAGGAAAAGTATCCCGCATTTCACCACAGAACATGACTTTACTTGTATATTATAATATAATATATCATTAATATATAATTTCTTTAGGCCTATGCAATTATTTGTAAAAAAAAATATGTAAAATTATGTAGATCACTTTTACTATTTACATAAGCTGCTTATACTATTTATGTAAACTGCTTTTATTTATATTTCATTGCAACTTTAAACAGGTCCAAGGAGTTTGTTGTTTTCATGTAGCCTTGGCAACTAGCCGACCTGAAAGATATGCACATGAAATGAAACTTGTTTAACTCAAACATAACATGTCAGTAACAAACTGTACAGCGTGCAAGATTGTCATTATGTTTATACTTTATGCTTTCGTTTTTTGGGGCACTCTCCCTCTGCCATGGCGCTCCAGTTTCTAGATACACTGAACTGATTAATTTGGTTCGGGAGAAGAGATAAAAGCCCGCCCACACTGACAATTGATTGGTTGACTTACCGAAACAAGCCAATCAGGACGCTCTCCGTCTTACATGCGCTTCATTAGGTGCACACCAGGTGTGTGCTGGTGTGCACCTAATGAAGCGCATGTAAGACGGAGAGCAAGGTCTCTCGCTCTCTCTCCCTCTCTGCCGTGCGCGCGTGCACAGTTTGCGGTAAATTTTTACCTCTTACCGCTACAAATCTGACTCCGTTTCGGTCTGCTCTGCCGTCTTGTTACACGTCAGTAACAGCGAAACATGGCCAATGAGGGAGAGGAGAAAAGTGGAGATTTATGATTGATTGGTTATTGTTTTGTTATTGTGTGAGTGTGACAAGCTCTGGTGTGACCAATAACGCGTGAACGCAGCATGATCTGAGGGAAATACACGGAAGTGAATCGCCAACATTAAGAAATGAGATCGCATTTATGTTTGAATCGAGATCGTGATTTTTTTTCAGATTAATCGTGCAGCCCTACTCGAGACACACTAAACAATTAAATTACACTTCAAATAATTGTTTCCTAAAGATGGTTTCTGTCATTTTAGGCAGTTTTTATCACAATGATTTCATTTCAAGTGTTTAAATAAGTTTAGCTGAGTTGTCACTGAGGTACTAGCAGACTTTTTTAGGGATTTTTGGGAGGAGATTGGAGCTTTAGCTTTAATTTCTACATTTCTATAACTGTTTATTTCACACCAACATGATGAATTGTTCTGCATCTGTGAGAGTGTGGGCGGGCTTTTGATAATCGCGCCTCTACTTCCTGTTCTCAACTGCGCAACCCCGGTCCCGAGATCGCTACTGCGCAAACTCGGTCCCAAGATGTCAGCGCCGTGTGCGGGCCTACGAAAGCTTCAACTCTGGTCAGCGGAAGTCAATAAAGTTGCATCGTCCATATTTTTTTACGGTCTATGGGAGAAACCAGGCTCAGTCGGGGTGCCAGTTCTCCTCTGGTCATCATACCATGTCGGCGAGGCAATTATTAGATAGGAATATTCGAAACATCAGAGTCATCACGCTGAAGACGGTATATTGGGATGTCATGTCGATAAGACAATTTATTAGATAGGAATATTCGAAAAGATCAGAATAGTCTAATTGACGCAGCCTCTGCAGACACTTCAGGGATGCGTTGGTCATGTCTGGGCACAGGTCCACCATCTGATCTGGATACGGCCCAGATACGGCCCGGATCCGGCTGACTGCAGTAAACCTCAGGATAAAACAGAGAGACTAACATTAGCGTAGATGCCATTCTTTTTATGATGTAACGAGTACATCAGGTGTTATGGGAATTGTTCCCGGTTCCGGCTGACCTAGTTAATGCAGCCTAACAATCATTTCATTGATTTGAATAATATAAATAAAAAATGTTTTAAGTGTATGCCATAGAAAAGAGATGTGTTTTTAGTCTAGATTTAAACTGACAGAGTGTGTCTGCTTCCCGAACAATGCTATAGAATGCTTGGAATTCTACCTCCTGTCTGAAAAACTGAGCTACTTAGCAAATCCAGGTGTTTGGATCAAAATACAGAGCAGGACTTTTTATTTTCTGAACCTGGAATTTCTACCTCTGTTCACATTTCAAAGTCTCTGCTGCCCTGTGGTGGACAATATGAGACACTAGGTGCGTTTCCATTACCCTTCAAATTGCGCAAATTGAAATTGCGAATTGAAAATACGCCCAATGGAAACGTGTACATTTCGTAAAAACTCCCATATATCGCAAAAAAGATTTTACGCTCGCATGTGGTGGTCTTTCAGGCAATTCGAAAAAGGAAATTTTCGCAAAACTGCAATGGAAAGGGGTCACCTGTTTTTACAGGTCACCTGGTAGGCTACGGTCACGCAATGCTCTCACATAGGGCCTACATATATTTTTTTTTCCACTCAAGTATGTACGAGATCTTATGTCGTTAAAACAACATATATTTTCTCCTAATAAGGAAAGTGGCGTAACTTTATAATGATCGTGTGGCAGCTTGGACTAGAGGTACACTAAAGATTTAAAGAAAAGTTACCGACTACGCCACCCCGGGAACTATTTCCGGGGAAATGCCCTTTAACCAGGAGCAAGGCTCAGAGGTTCGTTATATCAGAGTCAGGTATCAGACATGGGTTGAGTATAAACAATAAAACACTTTATTGTTCTCAGTAATAGAAAGATATCATTTTATTTAACATGACAACAGCTATAATTCAAAACGAATCTATGCACAAAATGACACATACGCTCACTTCAGAATGGGGCGCTGGCTCTCCTTGACAGAATTGATACAGCAATCATGCGTGCACACTCACTGCACACTCACTGCACACTCACGCCACACCTCACTGTGAGCACAGCACTCAGGCAAAAGAACCCACCACCATAACCGGAAAGAGACGCTTATCCTCTGTAACTGGCTGCCCCAATTCTGAAGAGAGAGAGAAAGAAAGAAAAAATAATAATAACAAAAACACACACAGTAAGCCAAGTATATCAAAAACAAACAGAACAACAGGCAACAGGCAATCTAAAACAATGTTAAAAGTTCGCTACAGCAATTTGGTTCATGGAATCGAGGCGCCGCGTCCGGTCACCCGACAATGCTGGAGTGGACAGAAATGGGCAAAAAAAAACAACCAACACTAAATCACAAAAAGAAACACATTCTATAGGTTGCCCTTAGGCCACCAACACATAAGAAATAAACAAACCAAAAATAAACTTGAAAAAATAATTCGCAAAAAGAAAATATGTAATATACCCAACTTAAATCAAATAAAAAAAACACACAACAACAATCAATTCACAAAAAAAACATATGTTTACAGAAACACGCTGCAGAAAATAATGGTGACAGTTAGGTGGCTTTATCTCATATTTAAATACCACCGGAGGCTTTTGATTCGGATTAGTTACTCACAATACACAATCGATGATAAAAATACCACACCAACGGCCCACAATCATCGGCCCAGCTGATGTAGCGCGTTCAACACCATGAACGATGGACAAGGAAATCAGACGCAGCGTGTCAACAACACTCGATCTGAAACTGAGTAAATGAGTTAGTGATGCTTGTCTGGCGGTTCAATGGAACAGACAAACTCGTAGTCCCGTCCCTAAACACTGAAAACGGAATAGTCACTGTGACAAGTCCAATGATGGCGAAACCGGAAGCAAAACAATGCAGACAGCAAAAGGAGCATCCGCTTTGGATGAACCCAGAGCCCACTGTAACGTCCCCTGCACGTTGGCCCGCACCTTAAATATAAAATATAATGCAAGATATTAATTTGGCCAGCCCAGCTAGCAATCATATGTTTTCGTCACTGTTAAACATACCTGTAGTGCGATTCACACGGCACCAGAGCTGTGATGTGTTAAACACGCATCAAATTGACGGCATCCGCTCGACAGCATCCCACAAAGTTCCCCTGTCCAACCTTTAACAAGAAAACCCCTGTAATCCCTGTGAGACAAACCCACGAGCAAACCATACTAGTCACTGCCAGCAGCTCTTACCGTACAAACAGTCATGCGTCCCGCCGGAAAGCACTGTGTCTCGCTCAAATGACGCAGAGAGAAGGCACACCCATAGCGACACCCTTATATACAGAAGGAACGCAATTAAAGGGGCACTCCCCCAGCATATTAAATAACCCGGCAGAAATAAACCATACTGCTACAGTTGCATAACATCAGTTAATGGAAACGCTGTCATTTCGCAATATTTTTTTGTCGACTTTTATAAAATATCGCAAAAGTTTTGCGCAAATCTGTAATGGAAACGCGGCTACTGACAATCAGGTCATGTTGTGACTCGTGACTGCCCAGTTAGCCAAGTCATGTGTGGCCCAGATGGGTTTGACCTGGGTTGCCTAACTGACTGGGGCCCAGTCAGTTTTGTCCTCAGTTTCCATGGAGGTCCCACATGGGTTAGCCCAGATTAAATAAAAACGAAGTATGCACACTACATGCTGTTAAATGTAACACTGAATTAGTGTTGGAGTTAATGAGACAATTAAGTGATTAATTGAGTAATGATTTAGCATTTGTGAAGACATCTGATGAAAACAAACAGAATCACTGAAGGACAGAGAAACACAACTGACTTCAGCCACAGCCTTTGATGAAATCAACTGAAGATAAAATAAGACATTAAATCTCTGAAGATCTCAGCAGAGGAGGATTAAACAACTCCACAAACAGCATTACCAGCTTCACACATTACTAACCAGACTGACTTTATTTATGTTACTCGTCTATAGAAGCTCATATGGACAATCAACAGAGGTTTAGATGATGATTATTTGTTGAAAAGAAAAGTTTAGTTTTATGTCACCACTATGGCGGTCAGTGTTTAGATAGTTGGGCTCTTGACCCATTGATAAGAATATAATCACGTTGTGGTTTAAATCATTGATCTTATGTCTGACTTTTTATATTTTATGATGTTTGTTATTAATTATGTTTAATTGTTGATGTGATTCTACAGCAAGAGATTCAGTTTTATCAGACATCACACAGTCACACACAGACATCAAGATTTTGCCTGTGATTCACAACAACGGTGACAATCAAAACAAAAAAAAATGTCATCCTGCAATGCATGATGGGTAGCTTCAAAGTACAAAACTCATGCTTGATTGTCACCGTTGTTGTGAATCATAGGCAAAATCTTGATATGTGTGTGTGACTATGTGAAATATTTGCACCCACTGGTAAGATTCCGCCCTGTTCTCCTCCTCTCTTTTATCTAGGTGTGCCGTGTATTTTGTTTGCTGTGAAGATTTTCCTTTTATTTTTGCTGTGAAATCCCACTTAGTTTTGGAGTGACTATTGTGCGTGTGTTTGAGTTTTAAAGTGAAAATAAAAATAATATTTTTGTATCGGACCACTGTCTCTGGCTGATCCATCAACGAAATTGAGTGCCTGGTTAGAACAAGATAACAAATTCTTTGGGTGTAAATCCCATCGTGGCGTAGTCTGCTAATGTGTATCCGGCCTGCCACACTAGTTTTTAACCTTGAGGTTCCATGAACGTCTATATGGGACGTCCCGGACACATCTAAAACAGACGTCATAAAAACTTTCATTCTGGCTCCTCAGTGGACGTCTTTTCAACGTACGCCTCTAGGAGCAAAGACATTGAAAAGATGTCTTTTGGACATAGCTTTGCTCAGTGGGACGTGATGATTACATCTGTATCATCAACAAGTAGCCAAAATCATCTGATCATCTCTTGCTGTTCTCGCCATAACAAACACAGTTACAGCAACGAGAGAAAATCTGATGTTAAAAAGTCAAGGGTCAAGAGCCCAACTAAATCAAACACAAAACTATTGTTTTCAATAAAACATCAACATCTAAACTTATGTTAATTCTCAATAAGAGCTTCTGTAGATGTATAAAAGAAATAAAGCCAATCTGGTTAGTAATGTGTGAAGCTGGTGATGCTGTTTGTGGAGTTGTTTAATCCTCCTCTGCTGAGATCTTCAGAGATTTAATAATAAAAAGATAAATATTGTAAATTATTTAATATGGCACACAACTAAATGTTTGTTTTTAATCAGAGGGTCAAGTCTTCATGGTTGGACGACAGGTCACCTTAGATAAAATCCCTCAACTTGACACAAAATATTCTTCTGTGGACATTGATCTCATCGGGATCGCCAAGAACAACATTGAAACAAGTATGTGAAATGTTTCAGTGTGAATTAATAAGAAAAGTCAAAGAAAGAGACATCATAGCACTAAACTACATTTACTTGTAGGTTTTGATTTCATTGTTGTTTTTACATATAGTTTCTTTTTCTGTTTCTGTCACACAGGATCAGCTGCTGTGGCTTTCATGAGTTATACCACAATGGAGAATCTACTGAAGCCCGACTTCTTCAACACATCAAATGACACGATTAAAACCATGATGTCCACTGTGATCTCAGCTACTCTTCCCAAAACCACCAACACTAAACTCACCAAACCAGTCAACTTCACCCTCAAACACATCAGAGTGAGAGACTGAAATGTGCTTTTGTCCAACCTGAGAACTGATGAACATCTGAAAACATCTAATATTCAGTGTTGTAATATTTTCTGCATGTTCTTTCTTCTTTTTGCAGGAGTTCGACCCCAGCGGTTCTCTGTCCTGTGTGTACTGGAATATCAGCGAGTGGATTGTAGATGGTTGTTCTGTTTTAAAGACCAACAGCAGCTTCACTGTGTGTTCCTGTGTTCATCTGTCCACATTCGCTCTCATCATGCAAACCAGCCGCCCATCAGAGGTACGAGAAGATTTATAGAGAGCATTGAAGAACAGCACAGATTTGGCACTCATGTACTCTGACATGTTTTCTCAGAGCGACTCAGAGCTGGAGCTGTTGAATTTGGTTTGTGTGATCGTGGGGCTGGTGTTCTTCAGTTTGTGCCTGTTGACCTTTGCCCTTTGTCAGTGGAGTCCTGGAGTGAATAATGTGGCCCGAATCAACCTCTGTGTGAGTCTGTTGTCGGCTCACCTTCTGTTCCTGATCACACAACAGTTCCTGAGCCTCATACGCCCTCAGAAGGTGAGAATGATGAAGAGCCCTACAGCTCAGCACAGCCTCACTGAGAATCATCATAACCGTCTCTCATGCTCTCCAGGTGTTGTGTGACGTGATATCAGGTGTGCTGCACTTCCTCTTTCTCTCCGGCTTTGTGTGGATGTCCATTGAAGCTGTGCTGCTCTTCATCTGTGTGAAGAACCTATCTCAGATCAGCTCCAAAAAGAGGGAGGTGCTTAGCAGTGGATTCCTGTGTGTGATTGGAATATGATTGCTCTGGTTGTGGTGGGCGTGCCTGTCGGGCTGTTTCCTAAAGGCAGCGAACAGTGAGTTGTTGTTGTTGTTGTTGTTAAAATTTAATTTGATTAGAAGCAAATAAAGCTATTGTGACATTTCTGTCATCTGATAAAAGTTAATTTTACACACACTGTATAAACACATACAAGATTAAAAAGATAAGTCAACACCAAAAATAGCATTTTTGACATTTGTCTAGTTCATATATTGTGTTTTCCTCTAAACAGCTGCTGGATTAAACTGGATAAAGGTTTTATCTGGAGTTTTCTGGGTCCTGTTTGTGTCATACTAGCAGTAAGAACATTTATTATTTTTCATGATTTTAATTTATATTAAAAGGAAAACAAGGTGATTTAATTGTTATTTTTCTACTTTTCAGTTAAACACGATTCTCTTCATCTGCATCATCATCAATCTGAACTCAATCTTTTGTGTTGTGGACTGTTATCATTAACTGCATTACGTGTTATTGGATGCTCAGGTTAAATATGCGTAGAGGCTCCACCCCTGGGGTGGTTTTGGGGGAAAGAGGGGAGAAGGGGGCAGAAGAGTGCCTCGCTGTTTCAAGTGGTGTTCTCTGTTCAAGTCGGGGTCTGTACGGCGTGGGTTGTGGCCTACAACAGCCCAAATAAACACCCCTTTTGACTAGCACGTCGCTTTATTGTCTGAGAACGTTATAACAGGTGTCAAAAGTAAAAACGATTGCAGACAGCTGGAGGTAAAGTGGCTGATTTGAGTCCTGACTGTGCGTGCATTAGCCAAGCAGCTGATCTTCCGCTGATGAGAATGGATAATCCCGTTCATATTAAGATGGAGGAAGATGATGGTTATGCTGGGGCAGCAAATATTTTTGCTGTGCACACTGCGTCTATAAACAGTCACTTCAAGGCGAATTCTGTGAAGAAAGACCCGCGTGAAGCCACTGTTGCGGGCGAGAAAGTCAGCCACCATTATCTGCCGCTGCTGAGCGCCATCAGCCGCCATTACTCACCGCTGCCAAACATCATGACGTCAGACGCCAGTTGGAATTAAAACACCTAAAATGCAGACCCCCATTCCCTTGTCTCGCTCAGTGCCAGTGCAAGCAAACAGGCCAACCATGAACAACGGGACGAATGAACTAGGGGTGGTGGTAGTGGGAAGAACAGACTGGTGTAGTCAATATACGGTGCGGGAGAGGGTGTGCAACCCCGATTTGGAATAACTCTGTCTGTCATTAAGATGTGTGTACTTACCCAGGGAATTTGGGTAAATTATTTTATGTGTGGCATATATCCCTCCTGATGGAAACGCTGCAAAATCGGCAGCGCAAATTGCTGACTTTGTTCAGAAACAGTTACAAAGAACACCTTGCACCCCTGTTTTTATTATGGGGGATTTTAATCAGTGTAAAGCTAGAATTAATGCTTCCTGGCTATGATCAATATGTCAAATGTGAAACTCGGGATAAGAAGATTCTGGATAAATGTTATGGTAATGTCAAAGATGCTTATATTGCAAAATCAAAGCCTCCGCTATCTACTTCTGATCACAACATGATTCATCTGATACTGTAAATCTCCATCCATTAGCCCAAAAAACGAAAACTAATGACGTGGTCAAAAGGAATTCTGCGTGTAAGCCTTTTCAGCCTTTCGGTGAAGTTCTTTTAATTTATTGATATCTCATTTTAAATCTGACTCCATTAATAATTTTATCTGACTCCAATACTAAGTGACTCCATAAAGTGTGCTACATTTAGAGTTTATCAGCTGATTTTATGATTAGTTGCGATTTAATTTAGATCGTTGATTTTCTTTATATCTTCCTAGTTTTTATATTCGTTCATCGAGAGACCCTAAATCGCAGAGAGACAGACGCGTCCGGTTCGCGCGCTCACGGACACAAAACGGTTACTTCTGTGATTAGTCAGAGGGTGTAGAGTGAATATTTTACCTTTAAGTGGTTGCACATGCTCACTCAACAAAAAGTGTAATTTTAGCAATATTCACGGACTACAACGTGCTAACCCAGCGATAGTCAGAAATCGGAATATCGCTCACGCTGCGCTCCATGCTTCAGTCGTGGCGTCATCGGTGTGATCTATCATAACCCTAGATTTTGCGGTAATAAAGGACTCTACATCGATCCATACTAGAATAACGATTTCGGAACCATACAAGAGAAATCAAGGTTAACATTTATTTTGGCCAGACAGGAAAAGTAAATATCGTAAACAAGAATCCATGGTACACAACTGATCAGCGTAAAAACATAAAACACAATTGCAAAGCAATATGAAAATAATTTAAAAGAGTCATCATGTCTGGCACATCTACATGCAGTTTGCACGGGGGGTCTGATTGCAGAATATTCCCCCAGAGAGTTAGAACATCCAGCCTTAAATACTCCAACCAGAACAAAAGGGCTGTAAATATTTGCAACACCCCCACCTGGGTTTGGGGGAGTGGATCAGATATCTTTGAAGAGACTACTCAAAGGAGGACTGAATTCTCATTAGTTTTCCAATCTTTCTAATACTACCAGTGACTGCAGTGAAACTGAGACCATTTTACCATTCGCACTGAGACCTTTAAAAAGACATCAAACATGAAAAGGATAAAACAATAAATTTACAAATAACATCATCACTGATATATCTGCATTTGGTGACTTGAAACCAGGACAAGGAGAAGGCAAAATGGGGAGGGGGGAGTAATGTTTGTCAGGGTGTTGTCACAGTTTCTGTGAGATCTTTTCCTCAAGATTAGTGACTTTTATTGTTCAATTACTGAAGTGTGTATCTCAGCTTTTGTCTTAGCACCAAAACCGACTCTTACAATTCTAACCTATTGAACTGTTTTTAAAAGTAAGAAAACGGAGGTAAAGACTATATCTGTGTGGTCAGAGAATAGCATAGAGACACTTAAGGGATGTTTCCTATGTACAGATTGGGAAATTTTACACATTGATGAGGCCACTGACACGTTGACTGAGTATATTAAGTTTTGTGAAACCTTTTGGAAAGGAAGTGTGTAACTGTTTTTCCAAATAACAAGCCATACATTACTAAAGAAATTAAAGAATGCATTAATCGAAAGAAGCAAGCTTTTAAGGAGAAAGACTGGGTTTGTCTGAGAGTGGTACAGAAAGAGCTCACTGGCATGCTGAGAGTCTCTAGGAAAAGACACAAGGACAGTTTGGAGCAGAGTTTTAATTCTATACCATCAAAAAAAATATGGGACACGATTAAAGCAATGACAAATGTGAATACTGGACGTAAGCACCTCATTACTAATAATGATTTAGAAAAGGCAAAAAAATTAAATGAGTTTTATCTTAGGTTTGATACGCAGGATTATACCCAGGAAATGTACAATTTTTTTAGGGACTGCTGTAAACGAAGACACTTCTTTCAGAGTGATAATCGACCCACAAAAGGTTTGCTCACTCTTTAGTCAAATTAATACAAGAAAGTCCACAGGACCAGATGGCATTTCAGCCGTACTTTTAAAATCATGTGTGGAGGAGCTTACCCATGCATGGTGTCCTATTTTCCAACGATATGTGGATTGTCATAAGGTCCCTGATATTTGGAAACATTCCGTTGTTGTTCCGATACCAAAGAAATCGAGTCCAATGGAAAATAATGAATATAGGCCCATAGCCTTGACATCATGTGTCATGAAGTGCTTTGAGAGATATATGGTGTCCATGTTAAAGATAGAGGTTAAATCAGTTTTAGACCCATTTCAGTTTGCCTACAGACAAGGTCGTGGTACAGAGGATGCTATTAACACTATTACTAATGCTATTACGAAACATCTGGAGAATCCAAAAGCATATGCACAGTTGTTATTTGTTGATTTTAGCTCTGCTTTTAACACAATTAAGCCCTATGGTCTAATCAAAAAACTGAACTACTGAATCAGTGGGGTGTGAACCCCTTTTTAATTGAATGGTATTATTCGTTCTTAACCAATCAAACTCAGCAGGTTAAGGTCAACCATACTGTATCAGAAGTTAGAACACAGTAAATTCCCTGGTGTTGAATTAACACTGCTCATATGGGTTCATATGGGAACCACCAGCAGGGTGTTAAAGTAACACTGAAGAAGTGTTAGAGTTAATAAGATTCTTAAGTGATTCATTGAGTGAGGATTGTTTGATTATTGAAGACACCTGATGATAATGAGCAGAATCACTGAAGGAAAGAGAAACACAAGAACTTCAACTGACTTCAGCCACGGTTTTTACCGATTTTTGAATCGGTACCTGAAGGCCAAGCTCACACAAGAAGGAGGAGAACCCCATTCAAATTTAGAGACTTTGTCCTTGGGGTCAAGGCCTTCAGTAAGAGGGGGGCAGTGTAACATGTTCTAAATGTTATTGTGTTGCACTTTATTCATTTTTGTGTTGTGGACTGTTATCATTAACTGCATTACCTGTTATTGGATGTTCAGGTTAAATATGCCTCTAACTATGCCGTCCAATCTTCTCGCAGTAACATTACTGGAACCGTATATAAAAATAGTGCCTGTTTTAAAATGCGTTTAAAAGCTTCCGCAGATGCGAGCTCCAGGCCGTTAGCGGCCATTCAGCACTCCTGTACCCGCCGAGAACAGCTTAATCTCAGCTAGTCCTTCAGGAATTTACTGCTGGATTTTACTGTATGTATATAGTGGTTAAACATGAGATATAAATAATTTAGGTATATTAAACAGGCAATCTTCAAATAGACTTGGTCGGTGTCGTGTCATAGCTTGAGGCGTGGGGAAAACAGTTTATTCCTCCACACTGGAAATGCATGGCGTTAACCCAGTATAGCCTATGTAGAATCACTTCTGCTGATCGACAGTGCAAGATACAAAGACAAACTGAGCCATCTTGGGTCAGATTGTTCGTATGTGACTGGACAAACTGAATGGCTATAGGAGTGAGTAGTAGAGTGAGTAGAGTGAGGAGTAGAGTGAGTTCGGCAAAGGGCAGATTCGAACCTGTGTCGATCGCGTCAAAAGCAAGTTCTTTAAGCCTTATGCTGCATTCACACCAAACGTGAATAGAGTCAAAATCGCGTCTACCGTGTCTAGTTTGACGCATGAACATTTTTAATCCATTCGCGCGTCCACGGGAATCAAGCGTTTGAAGCGAAATAGACGGGCGTTCAAGGCGCTCCAGGAGAAATCTGTCATAAAACACCACTCTGCCTCTTTTCATTTTCATTAAAAATATATATTAAGCATTAATAGCCACACAAATCCGGTCCAAGCAACTCCTACATTATCTTCACTGCATGTATATTTAAATATCCTTAAAAAATAAAGTTATGAAACTTCTCTTTGCACTCAGTCAAAACGATTTGGCAGACAACAAAATATAGATTCATGACACCAAAGATCGCTCGTTAGATCCACACAAGATGCACCACTACAGGACATCAGAGCCAGCGGCAAACGTCAGAAGGACTGGCCGAGGAAAGGCTGCTCTTGCCGGAGTTAATGAGCGCTGAGCGCCCGGTGATCGCCTGGATCTCACAACACCAAAAACACAAGATTATTATTTTTAAATAGGCGCTCTCTTTATAAATAAACCACATATTTGAGCTTTAAACAACTACATTCCCACCTGAAAAAGTCTTAAAACTACATTTTGTGACACAGTAGTATTTTTAAATTGTGCAGGGTTTCTCATCATGTCACTTTACCACGTGACCACCGCGAGCAGGCTCCTAATTGGTTAACGTGGCGCGTCAACTGGACGCGCGAATGAGTCAGATTTGCGTCCTTCGCACTGCGCAAAATGCGCCTTCCGCGCCGCGGGACCTCCAGATGGGCGTCAACGCGCCTTTCCATTGACTTAACATTGAAATCATTCGCCCCAGACGCTCTATTCGCATTTGGTGTGAACGCAGCATAACTGAATGCATAACATACACTTTACTGATTGCACCACTGAAGACATCAAAATATGCATGTTTTTTTTGTTTTATCTTCTTTGGCCCAACCAGGCATTGTCAGGTGTATGTCACATGCATATATTGCAAAGCTCTCAGCCAATCAGATTCGAGAACCAGAAAGCACTTAAGATATAGTACTACTGTTTCTCTCTCTCTCTCTCTCTCTCTCTCTCTCTCTCTCTCTCTCTCTCTCTCTCTCTCTCTCTCTCTCTCTCAGGACAATGACATTTAAAACACTGGCTCAGTTTGTGGTTCTTGGTTGCTCCTGGATTCTGGGTTTATTCACTAATGGCAGGAAGGAGCTGGAGATCCTCTTCCTCATCGTGAACTCCCAGCAGGGAACCTTCATCTTCCTGATATATTGTGTCCTCAAAGAGGAGGTCAGACATCCCTCAATTTACCACCATATTCCATGTCAAAACTGAATATATGAAAGAATATTACAGTTGTTTTCTTGCATGTCCTGTTCTTATTTTGGCAATCCGTGTCTTTTAGAGGGAAATGTCAGAGGTAGTTGTTTAATCTGGTACTATTCTTCCATTTCCTTCCTGTGAAGGAACGTTCAAACAAGCCAAAACTATTCAAACTCCAACTGTCAGAACTTCTGAACTGTCTGACTGCATCGCATTAAAGGGTTAGTTCATCCCAAAATAAAAATTCTGTCATTAATTACTTGCCCTCATGTCATTCCAAACCCATAAGACCTTTATTCATCTTTGGAACACAAATGGAGATATTTTTGATGAAATCCTTTCTGATCCCCGTTTACATGCACACTTTTATACAAACGCTGCAGGATGAGATGGTGTAGCCAGGCCATGTCTGTGTCATTATTCCAACATTATCTTCATAGTGGAATTTTTCGTTTGATCGGTTCATGAAAAGGTTTATCCCACCTCTCTGGGTGGGATCGGAATTTTTATTCCGATTGAGGGTTTATATGGAGTATTTTCATGCGGATTGGGCTTTTAAACTGATTACAGTGCTCCATGTAAACACACCTATTGAGATCAACACAACGACCCATTTTAAGGTCCAGAAAGGCAGTAAAGACATCATCAAAATAGTCCATGTGACTCCAGTGTTTCAACCTTAATGTTATGAAGCGACGAGAATACTTTTTGTGTGCAAAAAACAAACAAAAATAACAAAATTTTTGAACAATTTCTTCTTGTCTGTGTCAGTTTCCTACTCCGTTAACATTGTAAATAGACTGAAGTGCTTCTGAGCTCTTAGTCAGAGCGCTGATGCCATTTGGCCGACGCTCTTCACGTGAGCACCACGAAAAAATACGAAGCCGACATTCCTCGGAAGCACTTCAGTGAAGGAGACTGACATTTGGAATGACATGCGTAATTAATGACAGAATCTTCATTTTGGGTGAACTAACCCTTTAATGCCTTCAAACTCCAAGCTTTTAAAACTACTAGGCCCGGCTCTTTTTTTTCTATTTTGTCCTCTGTAATTAGTTCAGCCATTTTATGATCCCGCTCCATAGGAAACCGTTTCACTCTCTCCAGAGGCAGGAAGAAAATGATCAGCTTACTTCAGAAAGTCTTAACAGATTTTTAGTATACATTTGTTATAAATCCACTGTGGTTCATGAGTTTCAGAGGTTAAATTGATGTGAGGAGTCACTCAGCTCCTCTCATCTCATTCTCCTCCAGGTCAGACAGCAGTACAGGAAGTGCTTCAGATGTCTTTTCTGTGGACGCAAACAACACTGAGGACTACAGCATCATCTTCAGGAAATAAAAAGGGCCATTATTATACGAGTATATATAATATAATCAATGTTTTCGGATGTTAAATTTCATAGTATCAGCTCCTTTCTGCAAATAATAGTAAAAATGTTTTGCAAGTTAATATTATGTGTTAATATTACAGCTGTCAATAATATTGATGTGAATCTTATCTTTTTTATTTAAGTTTAAGCACTCAAGATTTTTTTGGTGTAGGGCAAAAATATGTGTAGACTTTAAAAAAAAATCGAATTTAGTATCTAATAGTTTTTTTTTTTACTTAATATAAAATCTGAATATGGAAAAATGCTTTCAAATAAATAAAAATGCGTATGTGGTAATTATTGAACTGCTTCTTTTGATTTGAACAGATTATGTGTTTTGTTAACATTCTTTCAAAAAAAACCTCTAACTTGAATAAAAAGCCAAGAGTCAAACTGCCCAACTAAATGAAACACTGATCCACATAATGGTAACCAAACATTTTAAATAAAACATCAACATCTAAACCTCTGTTAATTCTCAATAAGAGCTTCTATAGATGTCGTTCAGGGTTGGAGCCAAACTCTGCAGGACAGTAACTCTCTAGGACTGACCTTGCCTACCCCTGCTCTAAGTAGAGGAAAACAATGGTATAATTGTACTCTAAGGACCAATTGTGTACCTTTAAAGGTACAGTTATACGTTTTTTGTCAATGCGGGCAGATCAGCAATATAGTTGAATATTTAGTGTCCCCACATAAGCAAGCCAAAAGCCAAAGGCAACAGAGGCAACAGTGGCAAGAACCAAAACTCCATCAGGTGACAGAATGGAGAAAAAAAACCTTAGGAGAAACCAGGCTCAGTCGAGGTGCCAGTTCTCCTCTGGCCAACGAACAAACAGTGTATGATTATGATTCAGGCAACATTACAAGTCAGAAGTCATGTTAGATCGAAATATTCAGAATATTTGTCCAGTTCCATCTGATTGAAGATCGTAGTCATCACGCTGGAGACGGGTTTATTGAGGATGCCGTGTTGATGAGGCCGTCACAGGGGAGAGTCTAGTTGACACAGTCTGTGCTGACACTTCAGGGATGCATTGGTCGTGTCTAGCGCATGTCCACCATCTGATCTGGATACGTCCCGGATCCGGCTGACTACAGTAAAACTCGGGATAAACAGAGAGACTAACATTACCGTAGATGCAATTCTTCTTCATCTAAGTCCCCTGCAAATATTGTAAATATGTGAAATATTACAACTTCTATCTGAAGGTGAGTAGATTTCCCACTACAGGTGGTCATGTTGTTTTTATATGATGCCCGCGAGCTAAACAACAATGTCCCCAGATCTAAATGGTGAAAAGCTGTTCTTCCAAACAACAGAGTTAGCACAAATGTCCATTTGAGACATGAGCCAAAGGTCATAAATCATTACCAAGAATAAAATCAAACCCAGCATTATAACAGTAAAAAGGTTGTCTGGTGTATGTCTATGTAAATCACCAACTCTTGCTTTCCTTTTATTTAAATGAGTGACATGTTCAAATCTGTTTTCTGTTGTGGTATTGGAGTATTTTAATCTAGTTGTACTGTTTGTACACTATTTTGTTATTTTTTGGAACATTTGAATACTGGTTTTCAACTTACTGTCAAAAAACAAAACCCTTTATTGTTTTGTAAAGGATACTCGAAAGATTCTCAGTTTGTTCCTGAAATAATGTAAATGATGTTTGACGAAAGCACAGTGATAAAAGCCACAGTTTTTGAATATGTGAGGACTGTGTGTTCTAGACTGAATGCAAATGCAAATTCCTTGGAGACCGTAGTGATCAGTTAACTGTTCAGAGGTTTCTATTTATACTACAGATACTAACAAAAATAGCTGCACTTTGGGAGCACTATTAAGGAAGCTATGAAGGAATTTGAAATCAACTTCTCACTGAAGTGAATTAGACTTTCCTGTGCTAAGAGAGGAATCAAGGAGAGCATGTTTGATGATTGTATACTATAGGCCAGGGATGGGCAACGTCGGTCCGGGAGTGCAGCTCTCCTGCAGAGTTTAGCTCCAATCTAACACACCTCAATAGCTAATCAATGTCTTCAGGATTACTAAGGCTACAGGGTTTTTTTTTTTCTACAGTTTTTTTTTTTTTCAGGGTTGGAGTTAAACTCTGCCGGAGAGCGGAACTCCAGGACCGACACTGCCCATTAGGCCTATATTCTGCCAGAAAACCAGATGTTGTGTTTTTGGTTGGCGCTTGTTTGTTAAAAATTTACATTTGGGCTTTTTCAGAGATTTCGGAGTTACTTCGCAAACAATGATCATTTTAACAGCCAGAGTCCAGCGGCTAAATGTGAAAAGATGTGGTCACATTAGCGATAGTTCAGCATAATTTCAAAAGTTCCATTGTCAACAGTGAAGCGATGTATGAAGCACCACTCACGCAGAAAGAACTCCCCAAATAAGCAGCTTTCTGGTATTTGGTCAGCACAGCGAAATAACATCTTAACATGATTAACATGAGATCAATCTGCACGGGGAATTGTTCGCCTTCAATTAAAACTCTACACTGTGTAGATTCCTACTGGAATTTTTCTCACGAAATTCCATACAGGTCCTGTTCTTATTTTGGCAATCTGTGACTTTTAGAGGGAAATGTGAGAGGCAGTTGTTTAATCTGTTACTATTCATTCAAAACTATTCCATCTCCAAATTTCAAAAATTTTAATTTAAACAGACAGAATTATTTTAATCTGCTAAACATAATATATTCAATCAATCCATATTCCACAGATTAAAAAAATGCAACATAAAAAAAAGTTCTGAGATAAGTCAATTAAATAATCAGTAATTATTTGTTTTAAATGGACAGAAATTCTGGTCACAAAGTCTATGCATTTTTACTGTCAATTATTGCTCCACTATTTGAATGCCTTTTTTGTTGCTTTTGTTCTTTTTATTGCATCTATTAATCAGAGTTTGAGGGATGGATGAGACTTGAAATGTCCATCTAATTGAAGAATTTAAGAAGGGAATGTTGGGAAGCTGAGAAAAAAGCCTAATGATCAATTACAGACAGCTGCCAACATAACATCACAGTCCACTTGGAGTCCTTAGTTAAAACCTGAATTACACATATGATGCTACTGTATAGAAGGTCACTGACACTGAAGAGAAAGACATGTGAGCTATTAATTTGTATTTAAATTTGAATATGACGAGGTAACAGTGGACTTATGAGAATGATGGACAGATAACTTATCTATAAACATCTCAACAAAAATATCTTGTTCAGTCAGTCGTGTCGGTGAGGATCACTGTATATCAGCTTACATCAGGTAAGATCTTCTTTCTCCTCATAATGATTCTCATAAATCTCTTTAAATCAAACCCTCGCAGCATGTGTTGATGTGTGATCATGGACTGGCGTGTGATTTGTGTGGAGTTTTAATGGAGTAATTATATTTCTGTTCTAACCAGGGCTGACCTCTTAAACCCTTTTACGGCTTTAGACATTAAAACATTTTGTCAACTGGTTGAAACTGCGTAGGAATACTAATACTCAATTTACAGTATGTGATTTAAGTATTCGGACAATACACTGACTAATCTTGCAAAGTTGAAAATAGCACAAAGATCATTAAAAATTAAATTTCAGTCTTTCTGCTTCAAAATCTCAGTTTAATTCATTGGTTACTTGCAGATTCTTTGCAAACCCCCCACCCCCAGTGCACTTGTAGATCTTAACTTATTTTAAGTATTTCATTTTTGAGTCACAGTTTGTGATTATATGCTGATTCGTATACAATAATTTCTGCGATCGGTTTAGGCTTACTGTTTTAGGAAATGTTCATTCAGTATTCAATTGCTTAACTTAATTTCTTAATTTAATTGCTTAACTTATAGGAACTTTGGACCCGCTTTATATTAGGTGGCCTTAACTATGTACTAATATTTAAATTAACCATTTGATGCAATGCACTTGTGTACATGTTTTTACATTGTACTTACATAAAAAAATACCAGTCAAACATTTTTCTTCATGACAATTTTGGTTCATGGCTTCTTTTGATTTGAACATATTATGTGTTTTGTTTACACTGGAACAAACTCACATAAAAAGCCAAGAGTCAAACTGCCCAACAAAAGGAAACACTGACCCCCATAATGGCGACATTTTCAATAAAACATCAACATCTAAACCTCTGTTAATTCTCAATAAGAGCTTCTATAGATGTCTTTCAGGGTTGGAGCCAAACTCTGGACAGTGACTCTCTAGGACCGAATTTGCCTACCCCTGCTCTAAGTAGAGGAAAACAATCGTATAATTGTACCCTAAGGACCAATTGTGTACCTTTAAATGTACAGTTATACATTTTGTTCCTCAAGGAACATAATTGTACCTCCACTGTACACTTTTTTTCTGAGAGTGCACACTTAAACATACCCATACCAAAAATGCAATATAAAACAATATTAAAAAAACATGTATGTACACAATAAGTGCATTGCATCAAATGATTAATTTAACTGTTAGTAATTAAGGCCACCTAATATAAATTGGGACCGGAACTTTTCATTAATTTTAAATTACAAATGTTTAAAATTGTCCTCTCTTTCAATATGTAAATCCATAAATTCAGTGGAATTTTCCACATGTTAGAAACAGAGGGAACACAAACAGAAGTCATGCATCAGTGCCAAAGCTCATTTGTTTGTTTCCTCTGAACTGTAAAGGAAACTCATCCTCTGTTCTGGCCTTTGGATAAAGAAAAAAATAACCGCACTGTCAGAATTGTCAATGGATTCCTCTCTTCATGAAGGTGATTTTTCTTGTCATGATTAGCATGTAAAGAGTTCATGCTGCCCCAAACTCCTTTATTAACTGTGGTCAGATGATGAACGTAGTTTTCTCAAACTCTAAATTACAGTACTGCATATATTTTTGTTTGTTTTCTTATTTTTTTCTTCATATTTCATGACAGGTCTTAAAAGAGCCCTGACTATCATCTCTATTATGCTGTGTAAGTAACGGTTTTTTTTTGCTTTTGTGGCTTCACACTGATAACCCAGATAGCAAGCATCGGAACAATGTTATATCAATGTAGTTGTAGTTACAATCAGTTGTAGTTGTTGAGTTTAATTTTCTGAGAGTACAAGCATGAATGTTACAACACCACATTGATTTAACATTGTTTTGATGGTGGCTTGCTATCTGGGAATGACCGGTTATACTTCACATCCGTATGCTGACACAGCCCTGTTTGGAAGGAGTAAAGCTGCATTTTAGATTAGATTAGATTAGATTCAACTATTCAACTATTTGTGACACATAAATGATGCCTTTTGGTTTGCATGTTTATTAGAGCATCTGGAAGTGTTCGGTCTTCAGATTTCAGATGGACCATTATTTCATTGTGTATTTTGTCATTTGTTAATTAATTTCAGATGTCTTAACACTTAATTTGGCCTTTACAAGTGGCACACCAGAGATGACTACAATTGGTAAGTATTGTGCTTTAACCCCTTGCCCCCCCCCCCCCCCCCCATTTTGGCAAGCAGGGCATTTTGACATACCCCGAATCAAAGGGCTGCTGCTCGCAAGTCTTTCTGAATATACACATAAGTAACATATATCTAGAAAGCCAATGCTTAAGAGTTTACAATTTGAAGATCAGAATTACTCAGACTGTTATTAATATGGATATATATAGGCTCAAACATTAAAACTAAAATTAAAAATGTTAATAATATATTATGCATTTTATGAAGCTTATTGTATGGCATGTCATGTGAGTTTTTAGCAAATGCTAAGAAAAGATGCTATCATTATGTTATTGGCCTGTAAAACACATAGAGCGGGGCAGAACCTAACGCTTTTTGACTATCTCAGTTTGTGTAAATCCACTTGAGGTTCAGAGTATCTAGTACAATTATGTGGTTTTGTTTCATTAATACAGTGTATACTTTTTTCTTGATTTTTCCCGAAAGAATGGAAGTGAAATGTGACAACATGCCCCATATGTGGGGCACATTATAACATGACCAAATGACAGCTTAAAATGTTATCTGATATAATCAAAAAAATATCCACGACAAACTAAACTATTTTGTCAATAAAATACAATTATTAACTTTTTAAAAATAAAATAATGGCATTTTATAATCATTAAAAATATATTCATTTTTGAGTTTGACAACAAACACATAGCTAAATACAGTTATACAGTATAGTTAAAAACATAATAATAATGAAAAACTTCTGAACATTGACTCTCAGTCATTATTCACACTTTTCTTCACAAAATAATTCATAAAAGTATAGAATATAATGGCATATTTATAATAGGGGCTCATTGTAAAGAAGTGAACGCACCCCATCTGCACAATTTGGATTTAAACCGCGGCTCGTGTCTTCTGCTGTTAGATCAGCATTAAAGAACGATCTCAACTGTTAAATAACAGATATAAGATTAAAAAAAAATATCAGATTTGTCTTATTTTAAATAAACACAAAACACAGAGATGAAAAATAAAATTAAGTAAGAAATTTACTTTTGTAATGGTTAAATAAATATTCAGTGATATCTTCCAAATACTTTTTAATTTTGGTGCAATTTTTTCTCTAAATAATATTGAAATGATGTGAGATGGTGGTCCAGTGGGTTAAACCATGGAACTGATATGCAGAAGGTTGCTGGTTCAATCCCAGTGGTCACCACCAGTGCGTCCTTGAGCAAGGCACTTTACTCCATGTTGCTGCAGGGGGATTGTCCCTGTAATAAGGGCACTGTAAGTCGCTTTGGAAAAAAGCGTCTGCCAAATGCATAAATGTAAATGATATGGCACCTAGTAAATACACAAAGTTTCGTCATCCTGTTTAAAAAAAAAAAAGTTTTAAACCTTGTGTGTGACATCTAACCCCACGTTAGGTTATTTTATTATTTTAGTTATTTTATTATTTTAGTTGATTGTTTTATGTTCAAAGTTGATGTGTTTATCTAAATTTTTTTTGATTGTCACCATTGTAGAGATTCATACGCTGATTCATGATGTCGGTGTGTGTCTAAGTAATGCCGCAGATTAAAACCTTTTGTGCACTTTTTTTATCTGGATATAATTCAATTAATACAACCGTTCTGTATCTTTTGCTCTAAAATCACCTGGCTAATTCTATGAATACAACACATTACATCTATAACCAGCGAATTAGCCTCTGAATGAGAGCAGATATTCAGGCTACTACAAATAGCCAACATTCTCTGATAATATTTTCTCTTGGATTCCTTTGAAATAATAAATGATCTTTATAAACACACAGTTAAAGGATCCAGAGAATAACTAAAGTTAAAAATGTAAGGGTCAAGAACCCAACTAAAGCAGACACTGATCTCCAGCATGGTGACTTCCAACAAAACTATTATTTTCATTAAAACAGAAATTACAGAAATAAAGTCAGTCTGGTTAGTAATGCGTGAAGCTGATAATGCTGTTTGTGAAGTTGTTAAATCCCCATCTACTGATATCTTCAGAGATTTAATGTCTTATTTTATCTTCAGTTGATTTCATCTAAGGCTGTGGCTGAAGTCAGTTGTAGTTATTGTGTTTCTCTTTCCTTCAGTGATTCTGCTCATTATCATCAGGTGTTCATTATTAATTCTCAATCATCACTCAATTATCTCAATAACTTTAACACTGCTTCAATGGTACTTTAACCCAGTAGTGAGCACACAAATGAACACTAGGAAGTGTTAATTTAACATGGGCATTTTTCTGTGCACTTTTACATAAATCTTACCTGTTTCATTCACATATAACTGGTATATATGAATCACATTCAGTTTATTAATACAATTACATAAATCTTACCTGTTACATTTATGTATGACTTACATGTACGAATCACATTAAGTTTATTAATTTGTTTATGTTAAAATTATGTAATCCAAATGCATGGAAAATTTATATGCAATAAAAATACATAAATCTTATGTTTAGACCTAAATTGTTTGTTTGAGTGTTGTTTGCTTCTATGGCTGCAATACGTTGTGTTTTCTGCCAACTGGAAACCCGGTTTGTCAAAATACTATAGACCTTTTTCACATTTCCGGGTTTCTCAGAGCGGAAGTCATCATAGTTGGGTTAAATATTATAGCTGTGAATGAGAGAATACATTAAATATTTTTAATGTATTTGATCAAATAGCAAAATAAATACGCCACAACAGTGATTTCACAACTTTCAAAAAGAGGGAAAAAATAGTGTGAGATTGATAGCAGCAGTCAAAAGAGAGAAATATGTTAATTTTTACCATCACTCCCATAGACGCTGTATTAGAAACACCCTCAAGGTTTCATCAACTAATTGCCTGAATATTTAATAAATAAGAAGCAAACCAAGAATGCTTGGAATTGATGGATGTGCGTAACAAACCCACTGGCCTGTTTCCGCTGCCTTTGAGTAAAGCTGAAACTATAACGTCTTTCTGTTTTAATACATTTCTTGAATATATGTCTTAATTACAGTAGGCCTATTATAGATAGTTATGATATTTGTGGCTGCACACACAGCAAAAACCCCAGTGTTAAATTAACACTCTTCAGAGTTTATTTGACTCCACACTCAAGAGTGTTAAAAGTAACTCTGAAAAAGTGTTAAAGTTAATGAGATAATTAAGAGATTAATTAAGTGATGATTGACCATTAGTGAAGACACCTGATGATAACAGGCAGAATCACTGAAGGAAAGAGTCGCCATTTTAAGTCACCATTATGGTGATCGGTGTTTGTTTTATTTGGGCTTATCAAGTCAAGGGTTGACTTTTAAACATAAGTTTTATTTTCTCTGGCTTTTTTAACTACGTGTTTAGAAAACACATTTTGTTATGACAAAGAAGGCACAGAGAAAATCTGTCCAGGAGTTGATTATGTTTAGATTAACATTATTAATGTAATCATCATTTAGTGACCTGATGGACTAATATTGTTATGAGACCAATCTCTAATTGTGTTGGTGATGTGGTGATGTTACATTATTGAGTACAACAGCTCCGTAAAGCAACAGCATGAGATTCTGCACAAACAAGTTTGCAACTGCTTTGTTGTTTTAGACACACACACAGACATCAAGAATCAGTGTATGAATTTCAACAATGGTGACAAACAGCATATCAGTTACACAGATCAACTCTGAACATCACAAAACAAGCTACTAAAAATTGCTAAAACAATTAATCTTATAATTTATTCATGCTGCAATGCATGCTGGGAGCCATTGGTGAGTTTTGATTGGTGCACCCAGAATGCACTGCACAAAGTTGATGGCCACCATTGTGGAGATTCTTACGCTGACTCTTGATGTCTCTGTGTGTCTAAATGACAGAGAAGTTCAAACTTTTTTTTGAACAGATTATTTTTGAAAAAATCCCTCTGCTTATATTGAAAACAACAGATCTTATGCTGTAGAATCAGGGTTGCTGTAATCAATAAAATAAACTTAACTCAAAGATTAGGCTCTAAATAACATCAGTGAATCAGCTCGAAAAGATTTTGTCAAAACATAACCAAAAACATCTGGTCACATTTTCTCTTCACTTGACAAAACTTAATGTTAAAATGTCAAGGGTCCAGAGCCCAACTAAAGCAAACACTGATCACCATAATGGTGACTTAAAAATGGCATTCAGTGATTCTGCTTGTTATCATCAGGTGTATAATTAACTTTAACACTTCTTCAGATTTACTTTTAAAACTCTTGAATGTGGAGTCAAATTAACTCTGAGGAGTGTTAATTTAACACTGGAGTTTTTGCTGTGCAGGGGTCTGTCATTACTAGGTTAAAGTTACGCCACTGAAGCTAATCATGAGCGGTCCATGGCACCTGTTACCCATGGCTATCTGTTAAGAACTGTAGGCTACATCAATAAATTTCAACAATTTCATAATATGGGCACTGCCACTGATACAGGCAGTGGAACAGCCTATTTTTCGCTGAGCTTGCTTCTGCTTTTCAAACATGGAAGTGTGGCAAAGGCACATAGCTATATAAATTCTCTAATGGATACAGGCATATTTTGTACACATCATTATACAAAACATGTCCTTATTAGGAGAAAATATATGTAGTTTTAACGACATAAGATCTCGTTATTACGACAGAACTGAGTGTAAAAAATATGTATGTGGCAGCAATGCGTTACCGTAGAAAATACACAGTAAATTCCCCGGTGTTGAATTAACACCGCTCAGTGTTCATATGGGAACCACCAGCAGGGTGTTAAAGTAACACTGAAGCAGTGTTAGAGTTAATAAGATACTTAAGTGATTAATTGAGTGATGATTTATTTGATTATTGAAGACACCTGATGATAATGAGCAGAATCACTGAAGGAAAGAGAAACACAACTACAGCCACAGCCTAAGATGACATCAACTGAAAATACATTAAATCTCTCTTATTACAAACCAGACTGACTTTATTTCTGTCATTAGTCTACAGTTCTTTTTGAGAATTAACAGAGGTTTAGAGGTTGATGTTTTATGGGAAATGTTTGGTCACCGTTACGAAGATCAGTGTTTATTTTAGTTGGGCAGTTTGACTTGGCATTTTATGTCAGTTTCTGATCATTGTAACAGTGTTTACTGGAACGCGTACTTTGTTGCAAAGGAAGCCATAAACCTAAATTATCAGGATATATAGTTATCATCATAAAGATTTTGTTTGACCAAACTAATCTTTGAGAAAAGTGGTTAATAGAAATGTTAATAACATTTGTTTTAATAGATTTCCAGCATAAAAGCTTTACTGGCATAGATTAGTCATCCTAAGTTTTGATTTTTAAATACATTAAGGGGGAAAAGAATGTTTGCGCACACAGACGTCACGATTCATCATATGAATCTCAATAATGGTGACATGCTGCAATGCATGCTGGGAGTCATGAGTGTTATACTATTGCTGCGTCCCAATTCGCATACTATCCGTACTAAATAGTATTCGAAAAAAGAATTAGTATGTCCCAAATCGTAGTATGTTGAAAAGAGTATTCCAAAGATTCCTGGATGGTTTACTATTTCCGGTTAGAATCCGAAGTGCAGATCGATGCGCACTCTAACGGCTGATATTGCCCACAACCCACTGCGAGATGGACGAGGATTCAATTAGAACTACAAACGCGGATAAAAAGTGTTAAAAAACTACAAACATGACGGTTACGCGAGTCTGACGGTTAAGTGGAGAGGATTTGATAAAATGGTTTGAGTGAGCAATTATCAGTATTTAACCTGACGAAAAGATATTTATTCAATATTATCCACATTATATTTCACCTGCAGCAGCATTGAGAACTTTTGTAATGATACGTTTGGCCATTAACTTTGCAAACACATGAGAGGAGTCTAAAGACCCACGAAAGTCAGATCAACGAGCGACTACATTTCTCTCCGACACGGTAGGAAATTAAATTTAAAGCGGGGGATTTTAACTGTGATGATGATTGACAGGGCAGTTTACACGGTGACGGGACGCACGTAACACAGTCCGTTAAAGATGACGAAGTAGTATGTCCCAAAGCTTGCATACTCTTCTGCTACACACTCAAAAGTATGTACTTTTTCTTCACAAAAAGAGTACATACTTTTAGGACGTAGTATAATTAGGCGAATTGGGACGCAGCATATGAATTATAGATCCCAGCATGCATTGCAGCATGAAGTATGTCACCGTCATTGAGATTAATATGTTGATTCTTGATGTTTGTGTGGATATGTGTAAAGGTTTTTTTTTAATAACAAAGGGTCTACTAATAACAATTTTACTAATTAGCTTTTAATATTTCAACTATCAGTTTCTTTTATGATTTTGAAAAATAGATCATGTGACCATTGTTGTTTATGGTTACTTTTCGTAACATATTATGTGTTGAAACACTTATCACCATAATGGTGACCAAATATTTTCAATACAACATCACCCTCTAAACCTCTGTTTATTCTCAATAAGAGCTTCTTTCAGAAATAAAGTCAGTGAGGTTTGTAATAAGAGATATGTAATGTATTTTCAGTTGATTTCATCTAAAGCTGTGGCTGAAGTCAGTTGTAGTTCTTGTGTTTCTCTTTCCTTCAGTGATTCTGCTCATTATCATCAGGTGTCTTCAATAATCAAACAATCATCACTCAATTAATCACTTAAGTATCTTATTAACTCTAACACTGCTTCAGTGTTACTTTAACACCTGCTGGTGGTTCCCATATGAACACCGAGCGGTGTTAATTCAACACCGGGGAATTTACTGTGATGTATAAGATGATAAAAATGTATACCATTAATTGTACTCAGCATATATGTAAAATGTTACCTGAGAGTTAGGAAGAGAGAGAAAGAGACAAAGAATAGAGGAGGCAGAGAAAGAGACGAGCCAAATAGCAGGCCCTGAGAAAAGAGAGACCCAGAGAATAACAGAGACTTTTCTTTTATCCCTTCCTTGACCGTGAGACTGGAACCCAAACTGACCAATCAGATAATCACAACTTCCCCCACTGTAAAGGTGTGACATACATTTTGACCTTCAGGCCTTGAGGACTATCAACACCTCTGTCTTTAGAAATTCAAAAGGCCCTTGTGCTAAGAAAGATGGGGCTGAACAGTAAAGCAAATGTCTTTGTTTTCAAATATCTTTGATTATTTTCAATCCTATAGTGCTAGTTTAGAGTCAGACCCCATCAAACCACTGATACAGTGTGAGTGAAGACACTTCTGGAATTAAACACTTTTGCTGCGTGGAAATTCACCTTCACATATTATGTGTGAAAATAAAATCATTTTATAGTGAATTCGTTTGGCAAAAGTTTAACTTTTTTTCTTTATATGCATATGAAACATTGAGGAAACTGAATCTGAGATTTTTACTTGAAATTCTTCATATTAGTTTATCACAGGATTCCCACTCAAAACCTTGGAATGTTAGGTCATTTTGAAATGGTTATTTCTAGACCAAGAAAATTGAAAATAATACAGTCTTAATAATAATAATATGTACATGTATTTAATGTGTTAACTTTCAATTTACAAGTTTGTCTTTTTTGTCTAAGATAGAAATTAATCGCTCCAAATTATTTATAATAGTTCATAATTTATAAATGTTATTTATATTAATTTTCAGAAACATGTTAATTTCTTTAAATATTTTCATAACAGCTACTCTCTCTGGTCCCTGCCACAACTACACTGTGCTGGACAATCCATGGAGGTCCATCAATAATACAAACGCTTCAGTTATAAAGTGTGACCAGTCTGTCTCCTGGAGCGGCTGGTATCGTCTCTTCATTAACAACATCAGCGCTCATATCCCAGACACATGTGTTGCGAAGTCCAGCTGTGGCACTGATATCCCACTGTGGATACGTGGTGGACACCCAACAGTAACGGATGGAGTCGTCACTCGAGATGTCTGCGGTCACTCTCACAGTTACTGCTGCTATTACGGGTCTTATCCCATTAAAGTCAAAGCCTGTCCAGACGATTATTATGTCTATGAACTGGTTACACCAACTCTCTGCAATTCATCATACTGTGCAGGTAATTATATTCACATGACATACGCTCTTTTTTTTGTTTTTGTTTACACATTCGTGATGCTTGTGTCTCCATGTCTGTCTATATTTAAAGATGAAGAATAGTACCTGTATTTTGATTAGTTAATGCCATTTTACAGAGTATGAAATTGGTCAGATAGACATTGTATGCACACATCACTGATCAGTAGCATACATCAAAATTATACAATAGCAAAACAATAGCATGAATGTAACTCTACACCCTTGCTTCATTTAGTATACACAGACACAACATGAACATGCAAATGAATCCCCGCCTCCACTACACTTTAAATTAATTATAATAAAGTCTTCTATCCTGAGAAGAGACGCTTATTTTATCTCCCCTCATACAGCATCTTTAACTGGCACCTGTAATCTGTGAAGCACCATAGAAAACAAGAATAAATTCCCCGTTGTTGAATTAACACCGCTCGGTATTCAAATGGGAACCACCAGCAGGTGTTAAAAGTAACACTGAAGCAGTGTTAGAGTAAATAAGATACTGAAGTGATTAATTGAGTTGTAGTGATTATTACTCAATTCACCGATGATGTAGTGATTTTTAGATCGTCTTAGAGACGTCTTCCACTGGCTATGCAGTTAGCATGCAGTCCCACTGAGCAAAGGCGTACGTTGAAAAGACGTCCACTGAGGAGCCAGAATGAAAGTTTTTATGACGTCTGTTTTTGACGTGTTCTGCACATCTGACATAGACGTTCATGGAACCTCAAGGTTAAAAACTAGTTCAAATGTGCTCATTGTGGACATATTTTCCATTTGTAATTGCAAAGCAACTCACAGACAGTGTGTGTTTGTCCAGAAATCATGAAAATAAAAGAAACTTAGCTCACACCTTTAGACACTTTAGACAACTTAGCATCTGTAATTCACACATCTTTGGATTGTGAGAGAATCGTGGGATTCAATCCAGAATCTTCTTGCTGTGAGGAGACAGTGTTTCCCACTGAGACACTGGTGCTGCCCTTAATCACAGACATAAGACACACTTTGACTATTTCTGTCAGACGTCTACAGAAGCTCTTACTGAGAATTAACAGAGGTTTAGATGGTGATGTTTATGGTTAATTTGAAGTCACCATTGTGGTGGGAAGCGTTTGCTTTAGTTGGGCTCTTGGTCCCTGTACTTGAGTTAGCTTTTCTTTGGATGTTATAACTGTGTGTGTGAAACACAATAGTTGTGGCTGAGAAAGCAAAGATAAAGTGACTTCAGATGTTCTCAGCTCCTTGTTGATGACTAAATCATCAGAAGTCTAGAATCTGATGTTGTGCTTTTGTGTTTTATGTTCTTATTTGGCAAATAATAATTTGTTTATATACTATAACCTTGTGAATCCACTTTATCAGGACTAATAGCAAAAAAATAATCATTTATCCTGATGATAAAAAAGCATGTGCTCATTGTTTTGAGAAAATAATTCACATTGTCACACGCAGACATCAAGATTTTGCATATGATTCACAACAACGGTGACAATCAAAACAAAAAAACTTCATGCTGCAATGCATGATGGGTAGCTTCAAAGTACAAAACTCATGCTTGATTGTCACCGTTGTTGTGAATCATATGCAAAATCTTGATGTCTGTGTGTGACTATCAGAGGTATTTTCTCAAAACAATGTGCACCTGCTGTTTTTTCATCTTTCAGGAGGAGTGATTTGTTTATTGCTATTGGTGTCAATACAGCAGATTCACAAGGTTAAAGTGGCTAGAAACAAATTTTTATTGGCCAAACAAGAACATAAAACTCAAAAGCACAACATCAGATTCTAGACTTCTGATGATTTAGTCATCAACAAGGAGCTGACAACACCTGAAGTCGCTTTTTCTTTGCTTTCTCAGCCATAAATATTGTGTTTCACAAACACAGTTATAACATCCAAAGAAAAGCTAACTCAAGTACAGGGACCAAGAGCCCAACTAAAGCAAACGCTTCCCACCACAATGGTGACTTCAAATTAACCATAAATATCAACATTTAAACCTCTGTTAATTCTCAGTAAGAGCTTCTGTAGACGTCTGACAGAAATAATCACAGTGTGTCTTATGTCTGTGATTAAGGGCAGCACCAGTGTCTCAGTGGGAAACACTGTCTCCTCACAGCAAGAAGATCCTGGATTGAATCCCACGATTCTCTCACAATCCAAAGATGTGTGATTTACAGATGCTAAGTTGTCTAAAGTGTCTAAAGGTGTGAGCTAAGTTTCTTTTATTTTCCTGATTTCTGGACAAACACACACTGTCTGTGAGTTGCTTTGCAATTACAAATGGAAAATATGTCCACAATGAGCACATTTGAACTAGTTTTTAACCTTGAGGTTCCATGAACGTCTACATCGGATGTGCAGAACACGTCAAAAACAGACGTCCTAAAAACTTTCATTCTGGCTCCTCAGTGGACGTCTTTTCAACGTACGGCAAAGACATTGAAAAGACGTCTTTTGGACATAACTTTGCTCAGTGGGGTGGGAAGAGTGCAGAGTTGCGACCCACACAGTAAAATCCCCAGAGTTAAATTAACACTGCTCAGAGAACATTTGGTCCCACTCTACAGAGTGTTAAAGTAACACTGAATCAGTGTTAAAGTTAATGAGATAATTGAGAGATTAATTAAGTGATGATTGGCCATTAGTGATGAAAACCTGATGATAATGAGTAGAATCACTGAAGGAAAGAGAAAAAGAAAAACACAAGAACTACGACTGACTATAAAAAAGACATTAAATCTCTGAAGATCTCAGCAGAGGAGGATTAAACAACTCCACAAACAGCATTACCAGCTTCACACATTACTAACCAGACTGACTTTATTTCTGTCAGACGTCTCTTATTGAGAATTAACAAATGTTTTGTTTGATTTTGTTGTGAAAATTGTTAGTTTTTATGTGACCATCATGGTGATCAGTGTTTTCTTTAGTTGGGCAGTTTGATGACTTTTTAACATTAGTGTTTCTCTGGCTGCTGTAACTGAGTTTGCTATAGCAAGAAAAGCAAGAGTAAACACAATCAGATGCTGTCGGCTGCTCGATGATGAGAATATGATCATTGTATAATGATTTAATTCATTGATTTTATGACTGAGTATGAGCAATATACTATTCACTTTTTTTATTGTGATTTTAGAAAAGATCCAACACTGTTTTAATCAGAAAAGCTGAATAAGTTTTGCAACCGATTGTACACTAATCGTTTCTAACTCTTGCGAGATGAACTCACACACAGACATCAAGAATCTGCCTATGAATCTCAACAATGGTGACATGCTTCATGCCACAATGCATTCTGGGAGCCATAGATGAGTTTTGCGTGATGCACCCAGAATGCATTGTGGCATGAAGCATGTCACCATTGTTGAGATTCATAGGCAGATTCTTGATCTCTGTGTGTGAGTAAAATTCGCAGAAGCTAGAAGTGCTTATTGTGTGATGTGTTATTAAACCGCAGTACAAATCTTATGTAAAATTTTTTTGATAATTGTTTAGTTTCTCTGATGATAACATTGCTGGATCTTCTGCCCTAGAATCACAATGCTCCTATAATCACAATGCTCCTATAATCAATGACTTTCAGGGGATCAGCAAATAAGGCACTATATGATGATAACAACTGTATCATAAACAACAAGCGTCAAGATTTTCTTGCCATTTTCACCGTAACGAACAGTTACAGCAGCCAGAGAAAAACTTATGTTAGCAACTCAAGGGTCAAGAGCCCAATTAAAGCAAACACTAATCACAATAATGGTAACTTCAAACAACTTTAATTTTCAATAAAACATCAACATCTAAACCTCAATAAGAGCTTCTGTAGTCATCTGATAGAAATAAAGTCTGTCTGGTTAGTAATGTGTGAAGCTGGTAATGCTGTTTGTGGAGTTGTTTAATCCTCCTCTGCTGAGATCTTCAGAGATTGAATGTCTTTTTAATAGTCAGTCGTAGTTCTTGTGTTTTTCTTTTTCTCTTTCCTTCAGTGATTCTACTCATTATCATCAGGTGTTCACCACTAATGGTCAATTATCACTTAATTAATCTCTTAATTATCTCATTAACTTTAACACTGATTCAGTGTTACTTTAACACTCTGTAGAGTGGGACCAAATGTTCTCTGAGCAGTGTTAATTTAACTCTGGGGATTTTACTGTGCAGTAGTCATTGCCATGCTGAGCTGAAGGATGCGGAACTTTGGTTGCGCAAAGAGGGTCCTTTAAAACTGGACCTGGCAGCTGGGTCAGTGGAATCTTCACAGGGTCTGTTGCAGGCTGGCTGCGTCACTGAGGAGCCGGGTGGGACAGGCAATGTCTGCCGATGCAGAGGTCCTTGGTGGACTGGGCTGTGCTCCTGGAGGAGTCGTAAGGGTCAGATAAGATCTCTCAGTGAGAGAGCCCTTCTTGCAGCAAGAGTGCAGCCGAAAGCAATATAAAAGGTTTTGCTCGCAAAAGCTTAATCTCAACCATCTAGTTGTCTCCTTCCCCGTCGGGTTAGAAACGCAGAACAAGGGTGTGTCTACCCAGGGGACATATTTATCCCTTTCTGGTGAGGAGGAGATTGAAGTCCTATTCCGATCCTGGAGTGTGATTGGCCACTGGTGTCCAAAGTAGCCCTGATGTTACCCACCCTAGTGTGGAACTCATTTGCATAGCATAAAGTGGCATGTCAATACAATGTCTTTAATGTTTTACCCATGCATTATTTCTTTACCAAAACTCTTTTAAAATATGAAAGGCATCGTATGGAACAGCAGTGTTAGAGTTAATAAGATACTTAAGTGATTAATTGAGTGATGAATGTTTGATTATATAAGATTCCTGGGGCCAGTTGTTCAAAAGTAATCTGAGCTAACTAAGCTTTTGTTAGCACAACATACTATTCCTATTTCACTTTACTTGTTTTTTTAAGACAATTGATTTGCATGCTTTTTTTTAAGTCCAACTAATCTCAAGCAGTAGAATTTCCAGAGCTTTACTGTATTCACAATGTTCTTCATCATCTTTAGAAAAGTGTAAAATAAATTAAACTAGATAAAAGCTTGACTAAGGCTTGTTCAGGCAAATTGGCTTTTATTTCACATACTGTGCTGGTAAATATATTTACATATATATTTATAATTTATAATTATATATTAAAATTTTTTTTTATTTAAATATATTTAAATTTATTTGCATTTGTCAATTCATTGATATTCATCAATCATTATTTTTTCAGTTGTTACTAACATCATCAGCACCGCTACAACAACAGTCACACCACAGACGACCTCAGCTGGTAATGTAGTCTGATGTTCCCTTTCAGTCGGTCACGTTCGACGTACGTCGGACGTCACCGACGAATTGGGATCACTTCAGAGAGCCCCTATCAGCTTTGAGATATAGAGAACAGGCCAATGGGCCATTGGCGTGCAAGATTTGCATCTTGCGCTCCGCCCCACGCCACGGGTATAATTCGGAAGCGAGAGCAGCGTACTGTTGTCATTCACTTCGGAGCCGAACGGCATTATTCGAAGAGCTTCAAAGACTACTCAGCATATTGAGATTAAACACTGCAGAGAACAATGAGGATGCTCGTGCTGGCATGACGGCACATCACAGTGCTCAACGCTGCAAGCAGCAAACAACTGCTGTTCTCACAGCACCGCAAATTTCTTTGTTTTAGTTGGTACGGTGAGGCGTTTTTCCAGTGAGTACAGGTGCAGGCTGCACTTTCCCTGTATCCTGTCGCAGTTATCCCCTGGGTGCTTCAGCACTAAAAGAGCATTTCCTCACAAAAGAGTACACGGGTGTGACACTGCGTCTTTTTGAAGATGTCATTCCACCCGTGCGTTTCTGGATGCGGTTGTTCCCTGTCGCCTGCTGTGTCTGGGCATCCTGCATGCTGAAGCAGCGTTTGCGGATAGTTCATGTTCCCACTGCGGGAACATGACTATCTCGGCGCATAAATCTAGACTCACCTACCTTCGGGAAGGCGGAGTCCCCCTCTCCATACCTCGATCAAGTGCTATTCCTGCCCCGCAGAATAGACCTACTTCAACAGATGGCAGGGGTCCCTTCACAGGCTACCGTTCAGAATGCTAATGCAGAAACGCATCTTCAGGTGCATCTGTCCCCAAAATTGGTTTGCAGCGATCAACCTGAAGGACGCCTACTTTCATGTCTTGATTCTCCCTTGACACAGGCTGTTACTACAGTTTGCGTTCGAGGGACGGGCATATCAGTACAGAGTCCTACCCTTCGGGCTGTCCCTGTCGCCCTGTGTCTTCACAAAAGTCGCGGAGGTGGCCATTACTCCCATGAGAGAGCGTGGTGATCGCATCCTCAACTATCTCGACGACTGGCTGATCCTTGCCCAGTCGCGAGAGCAGTTGTGCGAACAAAGGGACATGGTGCTCAGGCTCCTCAGCCAGTTGGGGCTTCCGGTCAACTGGGAGAAGATCAAACTCTGCCCCGCACAGAGGATCTCCTTTCTCGGGATGGAACTGGATTTGGTCGCCCTGACAGCGTGCCTCACCGAGGAGCACGTCTAGTCTGTGTTGAACTGCTTGAATTTGTTCAAATGCAGGACAGCGGTACCACTGAAACATTTTCAGAGGCTCTTGGGGCATATGGCATCCGCAGCCGCAGTAACGCCGCTTGGATTGCTTCATATGAGACCGCTTCAACGCTGGCTACATGACCGAGTCCCGAGATGGGCATGGCACAGCAGCTCCCTCCATGTTTCAGTGATGCTGAGGTGCCGCCAAACCTTCAGCCCGTGGTCGGACCCTTCATTTCTACGGGCAGGAGTGCCTCTAGATCAAGTGTCCAAGCATGCTGTTGTCTCCATGGATGCCTCATCCACCGGCATCTGAGGTCGCTTCATGCCATTCACATTCCAGGACTTCCACCCTCGAAGTTTATGTTGCCGCGATCGCCGCAAACCATGACATGGTAGATGGTAAGTCTGTTGGCACAATCTGATCGTCAGACTAAATACGCCTTGCCCTCCCTCTATACCCTCTTGGGACTTAACTCTGGTGCTAACCGCACTACAGAGAGCGCCCTTTGAGCCTTTGCAGTCAGCGGAGTTGAAAATTCTGTCTCTGAAGACAGTACTCCTGACTGCATTGGCCTCTATCAAGAGGGTTGGGGACCTGCAGGCATTTTCGGTCAACGAATTGTGCCTGGAGTTCGGGCCTGGTAACTCTCATGTAATCCTGAGACCCCGGCCTGGATACGTGCCCAAGGTTCCCACCACTCCCTTCCAGGACCAGGTGGTGAGCCTGCAAAGCCGGTATCTTCCTGTGTGCTCACTTCCCATAGTCAGTAACCCCGAAGTGCCCGTTTTAGTGTCGGCTTGCTGCTCCACTCCCTTCCCCACGGAACGGATACGTGCGCTTATTTGCTCCAGTCGAGTTCCCCAGAACGGCAAACCTTGTTGAGTCCTCCGCAACCCGCAGCAGTCGGACATGGCGGAGCATCCGACGCCAGGTCTAACACTGTATTCTTCCACGGTACGGCTCGCTATGATGAGCCTGTGTCTCTCCCTTGGCAGAGTTCCTCTGCTGTCTCAGTACGGTGTTGTTCCCCTGCCTATAAGGGCCGGGGCCACCCCTAGGACTTCCTTATGTTGTACTGTCCGAGGCCAGTCCATACATGCATTCTCCACATGTTAACTACCTCTAGGCAATGTGGCTTCCGCAGCGGCCCTCCCGGGCACGCTTTCCCAGCGTTTTCCAATAGTCTGCTGAGTGGGTCTTGCGGAACAGCAGTTGACTCTCCCTGCATGAGTTTTCCCGCCCGGTACAGATGGGGTCTGAGTGGCTTTTCGCTGGGTGCTGGAAGTGGTAGTAACTGTGGCGTTTTCCAAAGGGATCCCAATTCGTCGGTGACGTCCGACGTACGTCGAACGTGACCGACTGAAAGGGAAGGTCTCGGTTACGTATGGTAACCCTCGTTCCCTGAAGGAGGGAACGGAGACGTACATCCCGTCGCCACAGTTGCTGTACCATCACTGCATGGCCAAGTCACTAGGAAAACAACAGTGCGCTGCTCTCGCTTCCGGTTTATACCCGCGGCGCGGGGCAGAGCGCAAGATGTAAATCTCGCACGCCAATGGCCCATTGGCCTGTTCTCTATATCTCGAAGCTAATAGGGGCTCTCTGAAGTGATCCCAATTCGTCGGTGATGTCCGACGTACGTCTCCGTTCCCTTCTTCAGGGAACGAGGGATTGCCATACGTAACCGAGACATTTCCTCTGATGGGATGTGTTTTGGGCTGAATGATTGAGATCTGTAAAATTGAACAGGGGTCTGTTCTTCGTACCTCACTTAATACATCTGAGATGATTTGACAGATCCCAGATCTTTTAATCGTGATAACTGATCTCTGACTAATTTGGCTCTTCAAACGAATTTGCGGATTGGATTAAAATATCTGGATTAAGTTATCTGAGATTACTGCACATGCATCGATACTCGAAACCACGATCAGTAAAGCAGCGATTGGCTGGCGGCAAGACAGCAACGTAATTAAAAAACCATCTGGTAAAAAAATTGACAAATTTATTATTATTATTATTATTATTATTATTATTATTATTATTATTATTATTATTATTATTATTATTATTATTATTATTTTCAAATACATTTTTATATTATTATTGGTTTTATTTAAAAATATTATTGACCATAGTTCAGTAAGGATCTCTTGTTATAAAGTATCAGTGATTGGGACAAATTTTAAGTATCAACACATCTTAAAAAGATACAAATTAAATCCTGTTTACATGAAATAAGCTGCTCGCGAGCAGGTTTAAGCTTAAGGACCTGTTGCTATAACAGCAAGTCCAAGATGAGCGTCGAAGAAGCAAACAATCCAAGATCATGCCGAACTGTCAACATTCAAATCCAGCTAACTGAGTTAGTGACGTACGAAGAACAGACCCCAGCTGTGTGAGTGTGTTTCTGTCTCTAGATAAAGACATTGAATAAGTGTGTGAAATGTCCCACTGAGCAAAGTTATGTCCAAAAAACGTCTTTTCAATGTCTTTGCCCCTAGAGGTGTACGTTGAAAAGACGTCCACTGAGGAGCCAGAATGAAAGTTTTTATGACGTCTGTCTTTGACGTGTTCTGCACGTCCGATATAGACGTTCATGGAACCTCAAGGTTAAAAACTAGTTCAAATGTGCTCATTGTGGACATATTTTCCATTTGTTATTGCAAAGCAACTCACAAACAGTGTGTGTTTGTCCAGAAATCGTGAAAATAAAAGAAACTTAGCTCACACCTTTAGACACTTTAGACAATTTAGAATCTGTAAATTACAAATCTTTGGATCGTGAGAGAATCGTGGGATTCAATCCAGGATCTTCTTGCTGTGAGGAGACAGTGTTTCCCACTGAGACACTGGTGCTGCCCTTAATCACAGACATAAGACACACTTTGACTATTTCTGTCAGACGTCTACAGAAGCTCTTAATGAGAATTAACAGAGCTTTAGATGTTGATGTTTAGGTTTCTTTTGAAGTCACCATTGTGGTGGGAAGCGTTTGCTTTAGTTGGGGTCTTGGTCCCTGTATGTGATATAGCTTTTGTTTGGCTGCTGTAACTGTGTGTGTGTGTGAAATACAATAGTTGTGGCTGAGAAAGCAAAGACAAAGTGACATCAGGTGTTGTCAACTCTTTGTTGATGACTAAATCATCAGAAAGTGAGCATCTAATGTCGGATTTAGTCATCAATAACGCTCTTAACAAAGCTAAAGTGTCTAAAGGTGTGAGCTAAGTTTATTTTATTTTCATGATTTCTGGACAAACACACACTATCTGTGAGTTGCTTTGCAATTACAAATGTAAAATATGTCCACAATGAGCACATTTGAACTAGTTTTTAACCTTGAGGTTCCATGAACGTCTATATCGGACGTGCAGAACATGTCATAAACAGACGTCATAAAAACTTTCATTCTGGCTCCTCAGTGGACGTCTTTTCAACGTACGCCTCTAGGGGAAAAGACATTGAAAAGACGTCTTTTGGACATAACTTTGCTCAGTGGGGTGCAGTTGCAGATCAATGCATACAATTTTTTTATAACATGAAAAGAATGTCTGCACACAAGCTACTGTATATTAAATGAGAATTAAGTAAAAAAAATTTGACTGAGAGGAGAGATTTCCCAGATAGCAAGCCACCATCAAATAATGTTAAATCAATGTTGAAATTTAAAATAAATGTAATCAAAAAATCAATGGTAATGTTGTTACAATGTGATGATGGTTCAACATTATGCTTGCACTTTCAGATAATGAAACACGACTACAACTAAAGTCACACAGCCTGAAATCAACTGATTTCTTATTGAGAATTAACAGAGGTTTAGATGGTGCTGTTTTATTAAAAGAAATTGTGTAAATATTTGGTGATCAGTGTTTCCTTTAGTTGGCCAGTTTGACTCTTACACATAATTTATTGCAAAGAAAACCAGAAACAAAGATTATATAGTTTTCAGCATCATGAAGAAGAAACATTCACTACTCTTAGCCCTGACCAAAAATGGTCATGTTTTGTTTACAGATTATGTTCACCATCAATACTTTCTTGCCACAGATTAGATGATTCACAGATCCTGAATTGTGATTTTTAAATACGTTGTAGGTTTTTTATGTTGAAAAGTAATACTATTTAGAACAAATAGCCACGTTTGATAAGATTAGCTACATAGTCTACTTTATGATGCAGAAAATGACATAATCTGACCATTATTGTTGCAGGATTTGTTGCAAAGAGAGCCTGAAACAATGATGGTGTTTTATCTTCAGTTGAGTTCAGGCTGTGTGGCTTTAGTTGTAGTTGTGTTTCATTTTCTGAGAGTACAAGCATGATGCTGAACCATCATCAAATTGTAGCATTGATTCAATGCATTACCATTGATTTTTGGATTTAATTTTTTAATTTTTGGAACGTTATTTGTACAGCTGTCACTTTTGTGAAAAAATCCTGTTCGATTTTTGAGAGATAAGTGTTAATTGAATCGATTGTAAAATCGATTTTCCATGTCTAAAGACGTTTCCATTTTCAAAGCCAAAATATAGGCCAATCCACAGACAACTAACAGGCATTGAGACGAATGTAAAGAGGGCACTTGAGACGCACAAGTCAGTAATATGTCTGATGATTTATCGCTGCAAAGTTTCGTGCACAAATGACAAACAGGAGTGCAAAAAAATCTTTTATTTGGTTATTTTGTTTAATATTAATAGTGCACATTTTTGATTAAAATCGATTCCCTATTTTCGTTTTCGAAACTTGTGTTGGTTGGTCCGATCGATTGTGCAATCGATTTTCGAACATAAAATGGCAGCCCTAGTTATTTGCGGGTGTAAACGTGATGTTGATTCAGTGAAGGTAACGTTGACACATTAACATTGATTTAACGTTGTTTCGATGGTGGCTTGCTATCTGGGTTACATTTAATGTCTATGTATGGAAAAAATAATTTCACAATTTATTTTTGATCATTGCTTCCTTTAATTCTGACTGCTGCCACAGTAAAATCCCCAGTGTTAAATTAACACTGCTCAGAGCACATATGGTCCCACTCTACAGAGTGTTAAAGTAACACTGAATCAGTGTTAAAGTTAATGAGATAATTAAGAGATTAATTGAGTGATGATTGACCATTAGTGGTGAACACCTGATGATAATGAGCAAAATCACTGAAGGAAAGAGAAAAACACAAGAACTACGACTGACTATTAAAAATACATTAAATCTCTGAAGATCTCAGCAGAGGAGGATTAAACAACTCCACAATCAGCATTACCAGCTTCACACATTACTAACCAGACTGACTTTATTTATGTCAGACGTCTACAGAAGCTCTTATTGAGTTTGTTTTGAAAATTGTTAGTTTTTAATGTGACCATCATGGTGATCAGTGTTTTCTTTAGTTGGGCAGTTTGATGACTTTTTAATGTTAGTGTTTCTCTCAAACTGAGTTTGCTATGGCAAGAGAAAACACAATCAGATGCTGGCGGCTACTCGATGATAAGTATATGATCATTGTTCAGTCATTTAATTCATTGATCTTATGACTGAGAAGGAGCAATATACTATTAACTTTTTTTTATTGTGATTCTGGAAAAGATCCAGAACGGTTTTAAAACAGATTGTACACTAATCACATCTGACTCCTGCTATAGTAACTCACACACAGACATCAAGAATCAGCCTATGAATCTCAACAATGGTGACATGCTTCATGCCGCAACGCATTCTTGGAGCCATAGATGAGTTTTGCTTAATGCAACCAGACTGCATTGCGGCATGAAGCATGTCACCATTGTTGAGATTCATACACTGATTCTTGATGTCTGTGTGTGAGAATAGCCCGCAGGAGTTAGAAATGCTTAATGTGTACTAAACCTTTTTGATTATCGTTTAGCTTATCTGATGAAAACACTTCAGGATCTGCTGCTCTAGAGCCACAAGGTTCCTATAGCAAATAAGGCTCTATATGATGATAACACCTGAATCATCAACAAGCATCAAGTTTATCTTGCTGTTCTCACAGTAACAAACAGTTACAGACGCCAGAAAAAAAATAATGTTATTAAGTCAAGGGTCAAGAGCCCAACTAAAGTAAACGCTGATCACCATGATGGTGACTTCAAATACAACTATTATTTTCAATTAAACATCAATATCTAAACCTCAATAAGAGCTTCTGTAGATGTATAACAGACCTAAAGTAAATCTGGTTAGTAATGTGTGAAGCTGGTAATGCTGTTTGTGGAGTTGTTTAATTCTCCTCTGGTGAGATCTTCAGATATTTAATGTCTTTTTTATAGTCAGTCGTAGTTCTTGTGTTTTTCTTTTTTCTTTTTCCTTCAGTGATTCTGCTCATTATTCTGCAGGTGTCAGCACTAATGGTCAATCATCACTTAATTAATCTCTTAATTATCTCATTAACTTTAACACTGATTCATTGTTACTTTAACACTCTGTAGAGTGGGACCATCTGTGCTCTGAGCAGTGTTAATTTAACACTGGGGATTTTACTGTGTATCTATTAATATAGTTTAACACAGTGATTTCTTACTGATATTTTTATGAGTTCTGCTCCTAATGGATCAACATCATAACAGTGTTCAAAATTAATAAAACAGTATAAAAGTATATGAGGACTTTATGAGGTTATTTTCCAAAGTTTTGTCTGATCCTGATGAATTTTCATTCGCAGCTGTATTGTATTATTGACTTCATGTTGATTTCTGTCATTGCAGGTATAAATATAACACTGCTGGAAAGATGCACCGTGAGTTGAGTGTCTGAAACTGAAGTTTTAGAGTTTTAGGGTTGGACTCACAGCTCAATAGCCATGTTTCCATCCACATATTTTATGCACATTTTGAGATATTGCATTGTGAGATTGGATAACTGGACTAATCAATCTCATCATACCATCTAAAATTTTGTTTTAGTTATTCCGAAATCAAATCAAAATCAAAATGATTTGGTATAATAATCTCCCAGACTCACTGGAATGGAAATTGTGATATTTTATGCAATATTCCACCCCATTATTTTTGTCTTTTTTTGTTGCTCAAGTTAAATTCACAACTTTAGATTGTAAACAGCTAATTATTCCGGCTGGTCTGGTACAATTCCAAAGAGAAGTGCAATAAAAGTAGCAACTGTTATGTGAAATATGACTGTGCTTTCCTAGATTTTTGTTGTGTGTATAACATCACTGAACCTTCACAGTGGCCTTCAGTGCAGTATCAATACATGTTTGGTTCTCTGTTAATATTGAAAACATGATCAAAATCAACAAATACTGCTTTCACAATTGTGATTTCAGGATCATAGCTGCTTCCAAAATCTTCTTGAGCAGATAGAGAACATCACATCTCAAGTGCTCTCTGTGACTGTAAGTCTTCAAGAGAAAAATGATAATCAAATATTTGTCAGTTCCATAATGTAGATAATAGGTGATTGACATTATTACCAGTGCTGTCTTACTGGCTCTGTTGATATTTACTCTGACTCTGTTTATCTGATCATTAAACCAGAATGTGACCAACATTTTGACTATGGCCTTCAAAGCTTCAGAGAAGATTTTCGAGTCATCATCATCATTCAGCCCAGCTGAACTCGCCTCCTATGGAAACCTTGTGTTGAAAATCAGCGAGAAACTCATTTCTACATTGGTGAAGCCGACAGACACGAGAGACAATGTCAGTTTTAATCTTTCCGCTGTAGGTGAGTGGAGAAACTATTATTATTGATGATGAAGAATATATATGATATCAGGGAGTTTATATAGTCTAGAGAGCAGCGGTGGATCACAGGTGACAGACGGAAACAATAATTAATGCAGCTACAGCAAAATATTATTGTGGAGAGTTATAAATGTTTTAAAAGAGAGCACAAAACACTGTCATTAACCTTTTGTTGTTGATGTCAATAGTCAGTATTTTGGTGCAAATTAATTCATAATTTGGTAGAAGCTCGTCAAATTAGACAGAAGCCAGATGGGCAGGATGTGTCCTGAAAAACATAAAAAAAATTACATTTAAAGACATTTTGGACATTTGGATTTGGAAACAAAACCAGTTGGGAACTGAAGTACTTGAGTACTGTAAGATCTAACCTTTGACCTCCTGACCTAACAGTTAATAGTGTGTTCAGATGATGATTGAATGATTTTAAAGGGTAACTAAATCCTAAACCAACTTTTTTTTGTTAATAATCTGCAAGACTGGGGCTTTATTAATGCTGTTCATTGATTCAAGTAAATGTTTTGACATTTGGGTATAAAGTGTTGTAATTCTACAATATATGGTGTAAAAATATCTGAGTGCTGCCCTCTTAAGGTTGAACGGTGGCTACTGCAGTTGAATTTTCCTATTGGACGTTGTAGGTCATCGTGATGTATGATGGTTCTTCCAACAGCTCACTACCCACCCCCTGGCACAAGCTCACCATGCCCGCATTGGTCACATGAGAACGGCTTCACTCCAGTGTGAACTCTCATGTTACATGAAGTAGAAACATTATGAATGAAACTTATTTGACACTTTATCGACATTCTAAAGAAGAAAATGTGGTTAAATAATGCAGTTGTCAGTACACGTCAGGCTTTTCTTGCAATATTTTTGCTGCTCGTCATTTGTACAGATAATTTTCATAAATGAGACGCGCTTTCAAACCCTGACAGTACGCAAGTGCACAGTAAATTCCCTGGTGTTGAATTAACACCGCTCTGTGTTCATATGGGAACCACCAGCAGGTGTTAAAGTAACACTGAAGCAGTGTTAGAGTTAATAAGATACTTAAGTGATTAATTGAGTGATGATTGTTTGATTATTGAAGACACCTGATGATAATGAGCAGAATCACTGAAGGAAAGAGAAACACAAGGCATATATAGTCTAACTTTTATTTGAGGAAATCTGTTTATTATAAGCTATTAGGTTTAAACTTATTTTCCTGCACTGCCTATTGATTAAGTTAATTTGAATGAAAATACATTGCATGTATCTGATCTATTTTTAGTGGCATTCAGTATAAGGATTTTACCATTCTCTCTTGCGCTGCTGTTTTGCTAGCATCGTCAGAATCAGGAGTTAATGCAGTTTTCGTCAGTGGCTTGAATTGATAAGGCTTTGGCCCTGTGTGTTCAGGTGAAGGTTGGGGAGAAAAGTCTTCTACTTCAAATGACAGCTTTGTTGCAAAGCTTCAATCATTCACTCCAATCAATCTTCATCTTTGTGAGTCAGACAGATGTCAATCAATCCATCACTGTGGGTGTCAGAAGGTGTACGCCCCCCACTCAGCCCTTCTGTCGCCGCTGGGCTCTGCCCACTTTTCCAGCATTTATCAAATACTGCCAGTGGGTGGAGTTAGGCTCTGAGCTGGGGTTAAGTTATCTTTTAAATGCATGATGAGACCAAAACATTTTTATTTAGTGTGTTATTTAGACACAAATAGACATCAAGAATCAGTGTATGAATCTCAGCAATGGTGACAATCAAAAGCTTCATGCTGCAGTGCATGCTGGGTACCTAGTCTTTGTGCAGTGAATGCACCTTGACCTAACATTGTGGCCATAGTTTGAGCACACAGTGAGGGCACTGTGAGGTTACACTTTTAACTGTGACCTTGGCCCTCATTTATCAATCTTGCGTAGAAACGGGTGTATATGTTGGCGTAAGATTATGCTTACACTCCTCTCACCGCCTGATTTATGAAGCTGTGCGCACCTCTGAAATCCAGGTGTACGCAAAACCTGCCCTTGATAAATGCCGCGGCTGAAAACGATCGTCATTAGAATAACACGCCCCTATATATTCAAGTCTCTGCCTCCCCCACGCCCTCATTTTACGCCATGGACACACGGAAGACAGCAAAGAAGCGGAACTTCGAGAAGGGGCTCGCTGCAGCCTGCGGTGGATGTCCAACCCGGCCCACATCCAAGTGTGACGTCAGAGGCCAGGCCAATGCCGCCCTGCAGCCGATTTTTAAGATTTTATTGGTCATATCAATCACAGTAGAGACTGCCTCTACACCAAACACTGATCCCTAAACCTAACCGTCACTGTAACGAATTAAGTACTGATTGCCTACACCAAACTCTTTTCCCTAAACCTAACCGTCACTGTAACGAATTAAGTACTGATTGCCTACACCAAACTCTTTTCCCTAAACCTAACCGTCACTGTAACGAATTAAGTACTGATTGCCTACACCAAACTCTTTTCCCTAAACCTACCCGTCACTGTAACGAATTAAGTACTGATTGCCTACACCAAACACTGATCTCTAATGCTGCGTTCACACCAAACGCGAATTGAGCGTCAAAATCGCGTCTACCGCGTCTAGTTTCACGCGCGTACATTTTGAATGCATTCGCGCGTCAGCAGAGAATTGGACGCGCGTAGAAATCGAGCGCTGGAAGCGAAATTGACGCGCGTTCAAGGCACTCCAGGAGAAATATGTCATAAAACACCACTCTGCCTCTTTTCATTTTCATTAAACATATATATTAAGCATTAATAGCCACACAAATGTGGTCCAGGCAACTCCTACATCATCTTCAGTACATGTATATTTAAATATCCTTAAAATATAAAGTTATTAAACTTCTCTTTGCCCTCAGTCAAAACGATTTGGCAGACAACAAATTATAGATTCATGAGAGCAAAGCTCGGCCGTAAGATCTACACAAAACGAACCACTACAGGACATCAGAGCCAGCGGCAGACGCCAGAAGGACTGGCCGAGGAAAGGCTGCCTTCGCCGGGGTTATGAGCAGTGATTGCCCGGTGATCGCCTGGATCTCACAACTCCAAAAACACAAGATTATTTTTTTTAAATAGGCGCTCTCTTTATAAATAAACCACAGATTTGAGCTTTAAACAACTACATTCCCACCTGAAAACGTCTTAAAACTACATTTTGTGACACAATACTACTGTTTTTAATTTATGCAGGGTTTCTCATACACGTCACTTTACCACGTGACAGCAGCGAGCAGGCTCCTGATTGGTTAACGCGGCGCGAATTGACGCCAAAGTTCAAATTTTTCAACTCGGGCGTCAGACGCGAATTCGCTTCAAACGCGTGAATGCACAAAAGCACCATTCGCGTGTAACGCGCGTATCGCGCAAGACGCTCAATTCGCGTCCAATTCGCGCCATTCGCGCGAACTGGACGCGCGAATGAAGCGGATTCGCGTCCTTCGCGCCGCGCGTAACGCGCCTTCCGCGCCGCGGGACCTCCAGACGCGCGTCAACGCGCCTTTCCATTGACTTAACATTGAAATCACTCGCGCCTGACGCTCAATTCGCGTTTGGTGTGAACGCAGCATAAACCTACCCGTAACTGTAACCAATGAAATTAGCTGCAGGGCGGGAGTTCTGACGTCACACTTGGATGTGGGCAGAGTTGGATATCCACCGCAGGCTGCAGCGAGCCCTACTTGGAAACTTCAGCGACGTGGAGATTGAGACCATCACCAGGGAAGTGGAAAAAACCCCAAATTGTTTTATTTGGGAGTTTAAAGAGTGGGATTAAAGGCGCCCACAAAAAGGTGTACGGTGGAAATCCAGTTTAAATAGCTGTTTGGATGAGAAACCTATCACAATTCATTATTTTACAGCACGTTTTTTGAAATAATTTGCATTTAATTTCGTATCACGTCACATGTATTGGGGTGTACAATAGTGATGATGATGTGATGTGGAGTACCATACATTCACATTAATAATCGCATGACAATTTGTAAGATTCTTATTATTATTATTATGATTTGTATTATTAATGACGCTTATTGTTATTTAGAAGAAGAATGTCGTTATTATTATTATTTATTTTATTATTATTTAAAAGAAGAAGAATGTCATTTTTATTATTTTGTCAGTCTGAATTATTTTCAGTCCCAGTCCGTGCGCAGCTGCCAGGCCTGAAACGTCAGGTAAAGCGCACAGGCTCGCAACTGGAGGAATACATATGCCTACAAATCAAATGCTTTGGTAAAGTCACACAAATTAAACATTGAAGTCCATGTTGCACACAAATAAACACTGAAGTTTATAATTACTATATCCCTATTCGCACGGGATTAGTAGCCTATTATGTGGGGATCTCTGGTGATTTGTAATAATTGCAGAGAATGTCTGTGATCTTAATCCCGTGCGAATCGGCCATGTCTGTAATATGTAAAGTAAATATTCCCCCGCAAATTACCTACCATATTTCGCCAAACACCGCTCCCGTGATAACAGTCCCGTGCGCATCGGCATCTCTGGGATTTGGCCGGGATTAGGTGGATCGTATATAATTTTTACAAGGTTTTTGTGTCCTGTGCGCATTTCTATCTTTATCTTTCACGAAGAATGTAGCTAGGCTGCATATAATGCGTACCATTATGAATTCCGTGCGGCCGCGCGGATTACTTTCACTTTAGAATGAGCACCAATTTGGGAGTAAATTGCTTGAATGGTGTGTTTAATATTATTCTTAATGAAAAACACAAAAACAGAACAGTACAATGACAACTCGCTTAAATGGATACTTTTACATTTAGCTTTGAAACTGAATCTTCCGTCGTATATTGTTATTGTATTAATTGCTCAGTTACGTTTTTAATTGCGTCTGTTCTCTAACTGAACGAAATTGTATTACTATAAAACAATCAAAATGATATCAAAACGACTGTTTATAATTTCATACAGCTATATCTATAACGAAAAAACATTTTCAAGTCTTTACATCATATCCGGGAGATTAGTCAGTAAATTCGAGTAAAATCACAGCTTATCCCGTGCGAATGCGCCACGCAAAACTCAGATGTGGGGGAGTAATTTCTAAATCACACGAGGTCCCCAGATAATAGCGTACTTATCCCGTGTGAATAGGGCTTTAGTTGTTGTTGTTGTTTTTTTACAGTGGGTCATAATATAGCATTTCGTTTTCAGTGCGTTTTGTGGTGTAAGGAATTGTTTTTCTGCGCATTTTCGCACTAACTCAAAAGGTCGTGCGTACACCACCTCCTGAGCTGGCGTAGGATTTGAGCATGCCGTACGCCAACGTCCATGTTGATAAATCTCAAAGTCACCGTGGTTTTGGGTGTACGCCAGGTGTACGCTGGAAATTTTGTGTACGCACTTTTGATAAATGAGGGCCATTGTGACCACATCACGGGTATCCTGGGAGGATGTTGAGATCACTGGGAGATCAAATTGTTGACTGGGACATATACACATACATACATTATTCCGAGATACATAGATTAATCAGCTATTGGCCTCAGAATGATCAGTTATTTAGGTAATTAAATGATTGTCACTATTAAAACATAACCAACACCTGAGTTTATGCATTCGAAAGTCTACTAGATGATTTGTCCGGACTGTGAGACCACACACCTGTCGATTGTAGTAACATTTTCACAGTGAGATGAGATCCCACATCGACTTACAAGATCAAATGTGACGAGAAGAAAAACAAATGGAGGACGATTGATGTTGTCAGCTGGTTCTCCTGGCATGAGTTTTGTAAGCAAAAAGCAAAAAGAACATGGGTGATCTTGTTTGATATTTATGGTTTGGGATCATGTGTGGCTCTGACGTGATTGGGAGCAGTAAAATAACCCTAATGACACCTCAAAAATGAGGATAAATTTTTGGACAAAAAGTCATTTGTGACAAGCCTCAAATCGGGCCATACCCCCGATCACTTAGAGGTGCAAATCAGGCATAAAATCTTCAAGTGTGTGGTCAGCCTAAGATTGTAACTGAAGTCAGTTAGGAATGGTTAGGGGCAGAGGTGGAAAGTCCAGGGGTCAGAAAGGACAAGTCCTGCCATATTTGTATTCCACTCATGAACTCAGTCAGCTGATTTCACTAATTAATTCTACCTCCTGGCTGAAAAACTGTGCTATTAGCAAATCCAGGTGTTTGGAACAAAATAGAGAGCATGACTTTCTATTTTCTGAACCTGGACTTTCCACCTCTGGTCACAATTCAAAGTCTCTGCTGCCCTGTGGTGGACAACTTGAGACACTGACAATCAGGTCATGTTGTGACTCGGGACTGCCCAGCCAGCACAGTCATGTGTGGCCCAGATGGGTTGACCTTGGCTGTCTAATTGGGGCCCAGACAGTTTTGTCCTCAGTTTCCATGGAGGTCCCACATGGGTTAGCCCAGAGGAAATACAACCCCAAATCAGATAAAGTTGGGACAGTATGGAAAACGCAAAAAAAAAAAAAAGATAAGTGATTTCTAAATTTACTTTGACTTGTATTTCATTGCAGACAATGTGAACACAAAATATTTCATGTTTTGTCTGGTCAACTTCATGTAATTTGTAAATATGCATCCTTTCCTGTCAATCAGACCTGCAACACATTTCAAAAAAAGTTGGGACAGTAAAGCATTTACCACTTTGTAATGTTGCCATTCCTTTTCACAACACTTAAAAGACGTTTAGGGACTGAAGACACCAAGTGATGAAGTGTTTCAGGTGTAATTTTGTCCCATTCTTCCTGCAAACAAGTCTTAAGGTGGGCAACAGTACGGGGTCTTCGTTGTCACATTTTGCGCTTCAAAATGCGCCACACATTCTCTATTGGAGACAGGTCGGGACTGCAGGCAGGCCAGTCAAGTACCCGTACCCTTTTCCTCCGCAGCCAGGACTTTGTAATGTGTGCAGGATGTGGTTTTGCATTGTGTTGTTGAATTATGCATGGACGTCCCTGGAAAAGATGTCTTCTTGAAGGCAGCATATTATGCTCCAAAATCTCTATGTACTTTTCAGCATTAATGGTGCCTTCACAGAAGTGCAAGTTACCTTTGCCAAAGGCCCTGACACAACCCCATACCATGACAGACCCTGGCTTTTGGACTTGTTGCTGGTAACAGTCTGGATGATCCTTTTCTTCTTTGGTCCGGAGCACACAGCGTCCATTCCTCCCAAAAAATACCTCAAATACTGATTCATCTGACCACAGTACATGTTTCCACTGTGTGATGGTCCATCCCAGATGCCTCCGAGCCCATTTGTGGATGTAACTACGTATTGTGGTACTTGACAAAGGTTTGCCAAAGTAGTCCTGAGCCCATGTGGTGATATCGCTTATAGATGAATGACGATTCTGGATGCAGTGCCGCCTGAGGGATCGGAGATCACGGTTGTTCAGCTTAGGCTTGCGCCCTTGTCCTTTACACACTGAAAGTCCTCCAGATTCCTTGAATCTTTTAATTATGTTATGCACTGTTGAATGTGAAATGTCCAAATCTCTTCCTATCTTTCTTTGAGGAACATTGTTTTTAAACATTTCAATAATTTTCTCACGTATTTGTTGGCAAACTGGCGATCCTCGGCCCATCTTTGCTCCTAAAGGATTAGACCTTTCTTGGATGCTGCTTTTGTACCAAATCATAATTACAATCACCTGTTGACATCACCTGTTTCAAATCACATCATTATTTAACCATTTTACCTCATTACTAGCCCTAAATTGCTCCTGTCCCAACTTTTTTTAAAATGTGTTGCAGGTCTGATTGACAGGAAAGGATGCATATTTACAAATGACATGAAGTTGACCAGACAAAACATGAAATATTTTGTGTTCATATTGTCTGCAATGAAATACAAGTCAAAGTAAATGTAGAAATCACTTCTTTTTTTTATTTGCGTTTTCCATACTGTCCCAACTTTTTCTGATTACTGATACTTTTGATAACACTGAATCAGTGTTGGAGTTAATGAGACAATTAAGTGATTAATTGAGTGATGATTTAGCATTTGTGATGAACACCTGATGATAACAAGCAAAATCACTGGAGGACAGAGAAACAAGAACTACAACTGACTTCAGCCACAGCCTTAGATTAAATCAACTGAAGATAAAAGAAGACATTACATCTCTGAAGATCTCAGCGGAGGAGGATTAAACAACTCCACAAACAGCATTACCAGCTTCACACATTACACACCAGACTGACTTTATTTCTGTTAGACGTCTACAGACGCTCTTATTGAGAATCAACAAAAGTTTCGATTTTGATGATTTATTGAAAAAATAAGTTTAGTTTAGATCATTATGGTGATCAGTGTTTTCTTTAGTTGGGCTCTTGACCCTTGACTTTTTAAGATCATTTTTTGTCTGGATGTTTATGACGTGAACAGCAAGAGAAAATATGATCAGTTGAAGTTGGCTCATTGATAAGAATATAATCATGTTGTGGCTTAATTCACTGATCTTATGTCTGACTTTTATATGGGTGATGTTTGTTATTAATTTCTGTTTGATTATTGTTGTGATTCTACAGCAAGAGAAATGATCAGAATGCATTGTACACTAAACATTTTGAACGCTTGATGTCTGTGTGTTTAATCCCTTAACTGATGTACGTGAGGATTACATCTGAATCATCAACAAATAGCCAAAATCATCCGATCATCTCTTGCTGTTCTCGCCATAACAAACACACTTACAGCAACTAGAGGAAATCTGATCAAGTCAAGGGTCAAGAGCCCAACTAAATCAAACACAAAACTACTATTTTCAATAAAACATCAACATCTAAACATCTGTTCATTCTCAATAAGAGCTTCTGTAGACGTGTAAGAGAAATAAAGCCAATCTTGTTAGTAATGTGTGAAGCTGGTGATGCTGTTTGTGGAGTTGTTTAATCCTCTTCTGCTGAGATCTTCAGAGATTTAATAATACAAATATAAATATTGTCAATTATTTAATATGACACATAACTAAATGTTTGTTTTTAATCAGAGGGTCAAGTCTTCATGGTTGGACGAAAGATCACCTTAGATAAAATCCCTCGACTTGACACAACAAATTCTTCTGTGGACATTGATCTCATTGGGATCGCCAAGAACAACAATGAAACAAGTATGTGAAATATTTTAGTTTGATTTAATTAAAAAAGAAGTCAAAGAAAGAGACATCATACCACAAAACGTCTCGGTTACATATGTAACCCTCGTTCCCTGAAGGAGGGAACGGAGACGTACGTCGGAACTCACCGACGAATTGGGATCTGTTTTCAGAGACCAATCTACTTCGAGTGATTAACCCTTAATCGTCCCTTGGGGTCCAGCTGACCCCAATGGACTTTCCCTCCATTTCGTAAGTTTTCCCTTCATCTCAGGGCCATGAGACTCTGTGACTTTTCCTACATAATCTATCTAAACATGCACAAAATATGGGCTTGATTTGGTTGTTCTAAAGGTGTGTAAAAAAAATTGACTGTTTAAGTCCCTCGGGGTCAGATTGACCCCACATTGAAAATGAATGGGAAAGTGTAAAAAATACAAAAAAAATCACTTTTTTTGTCAAAAAAAATTAACTAAATCCAGTATAAATCTGAAAATTTCCACATTTATATCAAGGTCTGGTCCTAGAGCATAAACACAAAGTAGAACGAACTTTCTATCTCATACACACACACGTTCACACACACGTTCACACACACACAAACACACACGTGTGTGACTGCAACAGAGTATTTTTATTGAAATTGGCAAATAAAATCAACAAAACTGGCATAAATCTGAAAGATTTTCATACATAAATGAAGTACTAATACTAGAGCACAAATGCAACATGGAACAAGCATGTTCACTCACACACACACACACACACACACACACACACACAAACACAAACACAGGTGTCTGGAGCATTTTTTTGGATTTTGACAATGAATGGGAAAATGTAAAAAATGCTTTTTTTTCACTTTGTTTGTAAAAAAAAAAAAAACTAAATCCAGTATAAATCTGAAAATGTCTACATTTATATCAAGATCTGGTCCTAGAGCATAAACACAAAGTGGAACGAACTTTCTGTCTCATGCAAACATGCACAAACACACACACACACACACACAAACACACACACACACACACACATGTGTATGACTGCAACAGAGAGCATTTTTATAGAAACTGGCAAATAAAATCAACAAAACTGGCATAAATCTGAAAAAATTCCATACATAAATGAAGGACAAATACTAGAGCACAAATGCAACATGGAACAATCATGAGAAAGAGAGGGAAAAGGGCAAATAAAAGAAAGATGAAAGGAAGCTTAACTTTTGCATAACTTCCCTATGGACCTCTAGTGGATAATGTGGTCATTGCACTCTCTTTCTCTTTAACTATAATTCCTAAAGTTTTTCCACAAACCTACAGATGGCGGTATTCTATCCCTAACACATAGAGCAATGTCCAAAAACGATTTATATTTATTTAAGATCATCATTCAAGTGATTTTTTCATAAAAAAATTAATTTTAATGAGCCAATTTAAGACATAGTTAAGTATTTTTGCAGTATATAGGTAAAAAACTACCAAATACCCACAAAAACACAGCTTAAATGTATAGTTGAGAAGTAAATAAAAAAAATGATATATAGTTTTCCATGTAAAAAAATTATATTTCCTTATGCAATCGCTCTGTAAAGGTCTGGGGTCTATCTGACCCCAAGGGACTCAAACGTAAACCCTACTTGAGGGACGATTAAGGGTTAAAAACAAGCCAATGGACATTGGCATGCGGTTCACTCATTCCACATACCCGCCCGCTGCGCGGGTATAAATACGGAAGTGGAATACCGCATCATTACTTTTCAACTAAGGAGCCGAGATAAGTGACTCGGGCCTTCAGCTGAAACACAGCACCTGGCGACGGGACGTACGGCTCCGTTCCCTCCTTCAGGGAATGAGGGTTACATACGTAACCGAGACGTTCCCTTTCAGTCGGTCACGTTCGACGTACGTCGGAACTGACCAACGAATTGGGATCCCTACCAACACACCAGGGATACTGGCCCTTCCAGCGCCCTGCCTGAGCTCGCTGGACCACTCCTATGTTGGAGTGGGAGTCAAGGCTCCCGGCAGGGAAGGACAGTCCCTGCTGTTCCTGTAAGACCCACTCAGCGTGACTTCTGGATAATGCTGGGAAAGCATGCCCGTCTCGAGGAGATGGCACGCTGCGGAGCCACATCCTTCAATGGAAGGAGAGGTGGCGAAATACACATAAGGACTAACCTATCAAGGTAGTGCTACCTACGGCAGTCTCTGGGGTGGATCCAACCTGGTCTCAGGGGGGAAGAACACGCCCAGAGATGACAGAGCGAACTCTGTCAAGGGAAAGACACGGGGCTAGCCAAGTAGGGTAGCTGATACCGTGGAGAATACACATATGGGGTAGCCATTAGGGGACCGCTACATATGGAACCCAGCCTACACACACGTTCCACAAGCATACTGGTGCAGGCCTGGTGTCAGACGGCCGCAACGTCTGACACCGAAGGGGTGGCGGAGGAACTCACAGGGTTAGCCGTTTCCGGGGAACTCAACTGGAGCAAAATAGACGCACGTATCCGGCCCAGAGGGTGGGAGTGGGATTGCAAGCCGACACTAGAAAGGGTACTTAGCGCTACTGGCCACTGGGGGCGAGGATGCGGGAAGATACCGGCTCTACACAGAGGCTATAAAATCTAGCGAAAGTGTTAGGTGTCGCCCAGCCCGCAGCTCTACAATATCCTTCAGCGAGGCGCCTCAAGCCAATGCCCAGGAGGAAGCTACACTCCTTGTGGAGTGCGCTCGCAACCCGAACGGGCCAGGCATGACTTGGGACTGGTAAGCCAAGACAATAGCATCCACTATCCAGTGGGCTAACCTCTGCTTGGAGACAGCCTTTCCCTTCTGCTGGCCTCCGTAACAGATGAAGAGCTGCTGTGAGGTTCTGAAGCTTTGAGTCCGGTCAAGGTAAGCGCGAAGAGCGCGGACGGGACATAAAGCTAGGGCTGGGTCTGCCTCCTCCAAAGGCAGCGCTTGCAGGTTCGCCACCTGGTTCCGGAAGGGAGTGGTGGGAACCTTGGGCACGTATCCAGGCCGGGGTCTCAGGACAACATGAGAGTTGGCCGGCACGAATTCCAGGCACGATTCGTTGACCGAAAGTGCATGCAGGTCCCCTACCCTCTTGATTGAGGCCAATGCCGTCAGGAGAACTGTCTTCATGGACAGGATTTTTAGCTCAACAGACTGCAAAGGCTCAAATGAAGGACCCTGCAGTGCTCTGAGCACCAGGGCTAAGTCCCAAGAGGGTAACGAGGTTGAACTAGGAGGACTCAGTTTCCTCGCACCTCTGAGGAACCTGACGATTAAGTCGTGCTTTAGGTTTTTTGGTATATTTAAGGCTATTGCTTTGATGTACACTTTGAGGGTTGTGGGAAACAGCCTTTGCTCCAACCCATCCTGCAGAAAGGAAACCACAACATTAATCGAACACCTTCGGGGGTCTTCCCGGAGGGAAGAGCACCACTCGCCGAACAGGTTCCACTTCAGCGCGTAGAGGCGCCTCATAGAGGGGGCTCTAGCCGAAGTGACGGTGTCTACCACTGCTTGTGGCAGGCCACCTAGAACCTCCGCATCCCATCCAGGGACCAGAGATGGAGATTCCAGAGGTCTGGATGCGGGTGCCATAGAGTGCCCCGCCCCTGAGAAAGCAGGTCCTTCCTTAGGGGGATCGGCCATGGAGGGGCTGTCGCGAGGAGTGTGAGTTCAGGGAACCAGGTCCGGCTGGGCCAGTAGGGCGCAACTAACAAGACCTGCTCCTCGTCCTCCCTGAGAATGCTCACAGGGGGAAACGCACACTTGCGTAGATCCTGGGGCCAGCTGTGCGCCAGTGCATCTGTGCCTAAGGTACCCCCGGTCAGGGAATGGTACCACTGGCAATGGGTCGACTGGTCTGAAGAGGCGAACAGGTCTACCTGCGTGGCTCTGAAGTGGTCCCATATCAGCTGGACACTCCGGGGGTGGAGTCGCCACTCGCCCGGAGGTGTCGTCTGACGAGAGAGCTCGTTGGCTGTCTGGTTCAGCGCACCTGGGATGTGAATGGCACGAAGTGACCTCACAAACTTCCGACTCCACAGGAGGAGATGGGGACGAGCCGGAGCATGCAACGGAAGCGTAGACCAGCCTGTTGGTTGGTGTACGCAACGGCCACAGTGCTGTCCGAATGGACCAGTACGTGTTTGCCCCAAAGCTGCTTCTTGAACCGGGCCAGGGCAAGACATACCGCCAGAACTCCAGGCAATTGATATGCCAACGCAGTTGAGGCCCTGTCCACAGACCCAAAACTGCGTGCCCGTTGTACGTGGCCCCCCAGCCCATGGATGAGGCATCCATGAAGACCACAGCATGCCTGGACACCTGTTCTAAGGACACTCTGGCCCGGAGAAACGAGGGGTCCACCCACGGGTTGAAGGTTTGGCGACAGTAAGGAGTAATTGAGACCCGGTTCTTGACACTCTGCCAAGGCCATCTTGGGACTCGGTCGTGTAACCAGCGTTGAAGCAGTCTCATATGAAGCAATCTGAGCGGTGATACCACGGCTGCAGATGTCATACGCCCCAGGAGCCTCTGAAAGAATTTCAGTGGGACCGCTGTCCTGCCCTTGAACGTATTCAAGCAGTTCAACACTGACCGGACTCGCTCTGGTGTGAGGCAAGGAGTCCGGTAGACCGAATCCAGCTAAATACCGAGATAAGAGATCCTCTACGCGGGGCAGAGTTTGCTCTTCTCTCGGTTGACCCGAAGGCCCAACTGGCTGAGGTGACGGAGCACCATGTCCCTGTGTTCACACAACTTCATGGAGCCGTGAGGCGACAGGGACAGCCTGAAGGGCTTCAGGTTGATCGCTGCAAACCAATCTCGGGGACGGATGCATTCGAGAATGCGTTTCTGTGTTAACATTCTGAACGGGAGCTTGTGCAGGGCCTGATTCAGAATGCGCAGGTCCAAGAATGGCCTTAACCCACCACCTTTCTTGGGTACAATGAAGTGGGGCCTGTAGAACCCTGACTTGATATCGGCTGGAGGAACCGGCTCGACCGCGTCCTTCGCCAGCAGGACATCGATCTCTGACCGCAAGACATGGGCATCGCTGCTCCACACGGTGGTGAAGAGGATGCCCCTGTACTTGGGAGGCTGGCGAGCGAACTGAATCGTGTAGCCGAGTCTGATGGTACGGATTAGACAGCGAGGCCGTCCGGGGACACCTAGCCAGGATCCCAGGGACCGAACAAGCGGGACCAACGGCACCACAGACGTACCCGGGGTGGGGCAGCGAGGTGGAGTATGCAGACCCAACTTGGGAGGCCCGGAGTGTTGCCTGATTACTCATGGTGGGGCAGAGTATGGGGGAGAAGGCCCGGGGGCGTCCTCAGTGCCCACACTGCTGCATTTGACCCCAAATAGTTCCACACTGCTAAATATTTACGATGCACATCCAGGCAGCCACCCAGGAAAGCATGGCTGTCAACTCTGAATCTGATTCAGCATGAGCACACACTATTATAGTGGAAAACTCAGCATCATCATCTCCAGCGCATAACAGCCCTCTCTCCGATGCAGCAATTGACATCTGTCCTCTGCCAGAGCCACAAATTAAACGCTAGGTCCCCCCTTTTTTCAAAAAAGAACCAGCAATCCCATCTGGGCTACCAGCAGGCATGAGAGACAATGGGCATGGCCACCAGACTCGACGGCACACGGCGCGCTGAACGCTCAAGCCCCTATGAAAGGGGCAGGATGAACAACACGCCGACGTGGCCATGTTCTCATGAGAGAACATGAACCACCCACGAACAAAGTCTCAGCATGCTCATGATGCGATAGAGGAGTGGGGGCCTGAAGAGATGTAAACGGCGGGGATGCCCCACTGTAATCCTCAGGTCACCAAGGCTTATTAGCCAAAGTAGCCCTTTTCTGGTGCACCAGAAAAGAAACTAGATCAGGGAATAAGCAAAGGGACTCAACCCCGTTTGAGGTTTCATAGTCTGGACCGCGCATCTAGGGAGTGCCGAGTGACACGCTGGGTTGCCGTGGCAACCCCCGCTGTCAGCCGGCGCTCAACGGCACACGGCGCGCTGAACGCTCAAGCCCTTACGAGAAAGGTGAGACGAACAACGCGCCGACGTGAACATTCTCTCCTAAGAGAGCATGGATCACCCATGCAAGCAATCTCACATGTTTATTTGTGAGAGAGATCGTGGCCGTCAAATGAGGACAGGAAACAACCGCATCCAGAAACACACAGTTTGAATGACATCTTGAAAAAGACGCAGGGTCAAAACGTGTTGCTCTTTTAGAAGGAAATGCTCTTTTAGAAGTGCTGAAGCACTCAGGGAGATGACCACGGCTCACAGCAGTCCGATAGCAAGCCTGCGTGTGAGCACTCAAGAACGGAAACACCCAGCCAACCAACACAGGAACAAGTGTATGTTGCAGCGGCCACTCGCTGACTCGCGCCATCACACCAGCACCCAGGTAAGAGAGCAATCCTCCTCGAGACTTGTCTAAAAACTCTTAGTAGAAACAGCTTGATACAGCAAACCATGCGGCTCCGAAGTTAAAAGCAATGATGCGGTATTCCACTTCCATATTTATACCCGCGCAGCAGGGCGGTGCGTGGAATGCTTGAACCTCATGCCAATGTCCATTGGCTCGTTTTTAATCACTTGAAGTAGATTGGTCTCTGAAAACACATCCCAATTTTTTGGTAATTTCTGACGTACGTCGAACGTGACAGACTGAAAGGGAACTACATTTACTTGTAATTTTTGATTTCATTGTTGTTTTTCTGTCACACAGCATCAGCTGCTGTGGCTTTCATGAGTTATAACACAATGGAGAATCTACTGAAGCCCGACTTCTTCAACACACCAAATGACACGATTAAAACCATGATGTCCACTGTGATCTCAGCTACTCTTCCCAAAACCACCAACACTAAACTCACCAAACCAGTCAACTTCACCCTCAAACACATCAGAGTGAGAGACTGAAATATGCTTTAGTCCAACCTGAGAACTGATGAACATCTGAAAACATTTAATATTCAGTGTTGTAATATTTTCTGCATGTTCTTTCTTCTTTTTGCAGGAGTTCGACCCCAACGGTTCTCTGTCCTGTGTGTACTGGAATATCAGCGAGTGGATTGTAGATGGTTGTTCTGTTTTAGAGACCAACAGCAGCTTCACTGTGTGTTCCTGTGTTCATCTGTCCACATTCGCTCTCATCATGCAAACCAGCCGCCCATCAGAGGTACGAGAAGATTTATAGAGAGCATTGAAGAACAGCACAGATTTGGCACTCATGTACTCTGACATGTTTTCTCAGAGCAACTCACTGATGGAGCTGTTGAATTTGGTGTGTGTGATCGTGGGGCTGGTGTTCTTCAGTTTGGCCCTGTTGACCTTTGCCCTTTGTCAGTGGAGTCCTGGAGTGAATAATGTGGCTCGAATCAACCTCTGTGTGAGTCTGCTGTTGGCTCACCTTCTGTTCCTGCTCACACAACAGTTCCTGATCCGCATACAACGCCATCAGAAGGTGAGAATGATGAAGGAGCCCTACAGCTCAGCACAGCCTCACTGAGAATCATCATAACCGTCTCTCATGCTCTACAGGTGTTGTGTGACGTGATATCAGGTGTGCTGCACTTCCTCTTTCTCTCCGGCTTTGTGTGGATGTTCATTGAAGCTGTGCTGCTCTTCATCTGTGTGAAGAACCTATCACAGATCAGCTCCAAAAAGAGGGAGGTGCTTAGCAGTGGATTCCTGTGTGTGATTGGATATTCGGTTGCTCTGGTTGTGGTGGGCGTGTCTGTCGGGCTGTTTCCTGATGGCTACGGCAGTGAACAGTGAGTTATTGTTGTTGTTGTTTAAATTTAATTTGATTAGAAGCAAATAAAGTTATTGTGACATTTCTGTCATCTGATTAAAGTAAATTTTACACACACTGAATAAACACATACACGATTAAAAAGATAAGTGAACTCCAGAAATTGCATTTTTGACATTTGTCTAGTTCATATATTGTGTTTTCCTCTAAACAGCTGCTGGATTAAACTGGATAAAGGTTTTATCTGGAGTTTTCTGGGTCCTGTTTGTGTCATACTAGCAGTAAGAACATTTATTATTTATCATGATTTTAATTTATATTAAAAGGAAAACAAGGTGATTTAATTATAATTTTTCTACTTTTCAGTTAAACACGATTCTCTTCATCAACATCATCATCAATCTGAACTCAACTCTCAAAAATCTGAACGCTGAAGTTTCACAGATGAAACAAACCAAGTAACAAAAATTTTGATTTCAACACTCCATAATATAATATAATATTGTAACATGTTCAAATGTTATTGTGTTGCAGATGACAAGGAGTTTAATGTTTATATGTTGCACTTTATTAATTTTTGTGTTGTGGACTGTTATCATTAACTGCATTACCTGTTATTGGATGATCAGGTTAAATATGCGTAGAGGCTCCACCCCTGGGGTTGTTTTGGGGGAAAGCGGGGAGAAGGGGGCAGAAGAGTGCCTCGCTGTTTCAAGTGGGGTTCTCTGTTCAAGTTGGGGTGTGTACGGCGTGGGTTGTGGCCTACAACAGCCCAAATAAACACCCCTTTTGACTAGCACGTCGCTTTATTGTCTGAGAACGTTATAATCAGGTGTTATCAGGTGTCAGAAGTAAAAACGATTGCAGACAGCTGGAGGTAAAGTGTCTGATTTGAGTCCTGACTGTGCGTGCATTAGCCAAGCAGCTGATCTTCCGCTGATGAGAATAGATAATCCCATTCATATTAAGATGGAGGAAGATGATGGTTATGCTAGGGCAGCAAATATGTTTGGTGTGCACACCGCGTCTATAAACAGTCACTTTAAGACAAATTCTGTGAAGAAAGACCTGTGTAAAGCCACTGTTGCGGGTCTAAATATAAATTTTATGTATTTGAATTACATTACAATTTTCCATCCATTTGGATTACATTAACATAAACAAACTAATAAACTTAATGTGATTCATATTTGTCAGTCATGTGTAAATGAAATAGGTAACTTTTATGTAATAGTACACAGCAAAATGCCCATGATAAATTAACACAGCCTAGTGCATACTACTGAGTAGGGATGCACCGAATATTCAGCCACCGAAAATGGCCCAAAAGTGCATTTTCGGTTTTCGGCCGAAAGACTTTTATCACGAAACTATACGACCAAAATGTTGTGATGACGCAAACAGAAACCGCGACCTGCACATTCTTGTCTGAAGCAACATGTCTGCGGTGTGTACGTATTTCAGTATCTGAGAGACACTCACGTCTGCATGCACAAGCACTGACAGCCAGAGCTAGTGTTCACGATGAGAAGAGGAACAGACTGCACTGTGAAACCGAACGGTTTCCGAATGCAATCTTTAACAGTGGGCATGTTTTAAGCGCGGAACACACTTCAATCCGAGTTCCCACACCAACCTCGATCAACATGTATCACGAAATTCAAATGATCAATGCCGTTTTGACGCTTTAATGTGGCATCACTGATCACATCACAGTTCAAGCGGCGGCGCGCGTGAACACGATTATCTGTGAGCACGATCGATCATCTCTTCCTATCGTTGAGGATAGGCTACATTACAACTTACTGTCACGTATCATATGTGGTGTAATCGCTCAATCAGTGTTTCAATGGCGAAAAGACGTCAATATAACTGCTTGTAAACTAAACAATGTCATGTAACTTTAGCATCACATTTACCTCAGGCAGTCATTCAGTGTCCACAGAATTTTATTCACTTATTAGCCATATTAATTATATTCTACTTAACCTGTTAATGATATCTTGATTATTTCATGTATGTTTAAATAAACCTGTCATGGAAATGACAGAGACTGTGTATAAATGATTATATTTCAACAACGAATTGGATAAAAAACTATTTTATAATTACATTTAGAAGTTATTGCAAAAACTGCCTTATGTGAAGTTTACATGTTTGCATACTGTTATTTGAGTGTTGATTATTAGACCTAAAAATAAATAGCAACTGAATTTAGGTTAATAGTTTGGGCTCTGTTGTTAACCTTTAATATTAATGTGCAAGTAAGGGCTCCCTACACAGCAAAATCCCCAGTGTTAAATTAACACTCCTCAGTGTACATATGTGTCCACACTACAGGGTGTTAAAAGTAACACTTGAGAAGTGTTAAAGTTAATGAGATAATTAAGTGATTGATTAAGTCATGATTGACCATTAGTGATGAGAAACACAAGAACTACAATTGACTTCAGCCACAGCTTTAGATGAAATCAACTGAAGATAAAAGAAGACATTAAATCTCTGAAGATCTCAGCAGAGGAGGATTAAACAACTCCACAAACAGCATTACCAGCTTGACACATTACTAACCAGACTGACTTTATTTCTGTCAGACGTCTACAGAAGCTCTTATTGAGAATTACTTTTTTGTTTATTTTGTGTTGAAACTTTTTTAATGTCACCATCATGGTGATCAGTGTTTCTTTAGTTGGGGAGTTTGATGACATTTTAATGTTAGTGTTTCTCTGACTGCTGTAACTGAGTTTGCAATGGCAAGAAAAGTAAGAGTAAACACAATCAGATGTTGTTGACTGCTTAGTGATAAGAATATGATCATTGTATAGTGATTTAAATCACAGATAACTTTGTTTTTACTGTGATTCCAGGAAAGATCCAGATTGGTTTTAATCAATAAAGCCGAATATGTTTTAAAGCAGATTGTACACTAATCACTTCTACACTAATCACTTCTAACTCCTGCGAGAGTAACTCACACACAGACATAAAGAATCAGCCTATGAATCTCAACAATGGTGACATGCTTCATGCCGCAATGCATTCTGGGAGCCATGGAGGAGTTTTGCATGATGCACCCAGAATGCATTGAAGCATGAAGCATGTCACCATTGTTGAGATTCATAGGCTGATTCTTGATGTCTGTGTGTGAGTTAATCTCGCAGGAGATAGAAGTGCTTATTGTGTGATGTGTTATTAAACCGGAAAACAAGACTTATGTACATGTTTTAAACATTGATCAGTTTATCTGATGAAAACGCAGCTGGATCTCCTGCTGTAAAGTCACAAGGCTACTATAACCAATGACTCTCGCGAGATCAGCAAATAAGGCACCATATGATGATAACAACTGCATCACCAACAACAAGCCAACAACAAGTCAATATCATCTGTCATCAACTTGTCATCATCAATTTTCTCTTGCTCTTCTCACTGTAACAAATAGTTACAACAGACAGAGAGAAAAATGCTGACAAGTCAAGGGTCAAGAACCCAACTAAAGCAACACTGATCACCATAATGGTGGCGTCAAACAAAACTATTATTTTCAATAAATCATCAACATCTAAACCTCAGTAAGAGCTTCTGTAGTCGTCTGACAGAAATAAAGTCAGTCTGGTTAGTAATGTGTGAAGCTGGTAATGCTGTTTGTGGAGTTGTTTAATCCTCCTCTGCTGAGATCTTCAGAGATTTAATGTCTTCTTTTATCTTCAGTTGATTTCATCTAAAGCTCTGGCTGAAGTCAGTTGTAGTTCTTGTGTTTCTCATCACTAATGGTCAATCATAACTTAATTAATCACTTAATTATCTCATTAACTTTAACACTTCTTAAGTGTTACTTTTAACACCCTGTAGTGTGGACACATATGTACACTGAGGAGTGTTAATTTAACACTGGGGATTTTGCTGTGTAGTTTACAGCAATATCTTCAATAAACTTTTAGTTATAATTTACTTCATTTAAGGACAGATAATTTTTTTCTTCAGTAAACCTATAAAAATAATTAAAAAGCCATTTTGTAAAACTGCTGTACCGAACCCGTACCGAACCGTCAGTTTTGTGTACCGTTACACCCCTATTCTACAGTTAACATATGGGCTATGGCAGTCTTTGTTTTGATACACTATTATGTTGACGGCCTATAGAGAAAATAGTTGTATCTTTTTAAGCAGTTGCACTTGTTCTGAATGCACTTTCTTGTAGTAGTCCTACAGAGAAAATTTTTAAATGCACTTGACCTAAATGCACTTTGTTTTTATGATAGAACATTTAATTTTAAAACCTTTCTGTAGGCTTGTACATTATTATTTAATGTACAAATGAGTGGGGTCAAGTTAAACATTTTAGTTTGAATTTTATTTTATACTCTGCATTGTTGCAATGTGCTAAATAAATATTGGCATAATTTGTAATTGATTTATTCTTTGAAACTTTAATATTAATTTATGCAATTGCAATGCCTTGATTTTAGTAAAGTTAGTACACAGTCATAGCCATAAATGCAATGGTACTAATAATTGGCATAATTTATTTCGGTGTTTCGGTTTTCGGCCTTGGTTTCCTCTTTTCCGGTTTTCGGTTTCGGCCAAGAATTTTCTTTTCGATGCATCCCTACTACTGAGATAAAGTACCATTGAAGCAGTATTCAAGTTAATATATACGAAATATGCATGGTTTTTAAAATCTTGTTTGGCCCAAACAGGCATTGTTAGGCGGAGCTAGTGCGAGCAAGGCACGCTATTTGCACTTGGTGTGAATGGACACTCCAATAAGTTTGGACCACAATATAAACATGAAATTAGTCTAATGTCAAACGTTAAATTACCGCAGTACCACATTTAACAAAGATTTGTCAAAAGCCTAAAATTCAGTCATATGATGAGCTGTTTGGCATCAATGACACAGTACAAAACATAATGTGCATGACAAATTAACACTAGTGTTCATGTATGTGCTCACTACTGAGTTAAAGTCTACCGCAGTCACACCATCAACGGTGACGTCACATGCATATATTGCAAAGCTCTCAGCCAATCAGATTCGAGAACCAGAAAGAACTAAAGATATAGTACTACTGTTTATTTTATTTATTTTTCTCCCAGGACAATGACATTCAAAACACTGGCTCAGTTTGTGGTTCTTGGTTGCTCCTGGATTCTGGGTTTCTTCACTAAAGACAGTAAGACGCTGGAGATCCTCTTCCTGATCTTGAACTCCCAGCAGGGAACCTTCATCTTCCTGATCTATTGTGTCCTCAATGATGAGGTCAGACATCCCTCAATGTACCACCATATTCCATGTCAAAACTGAATATGAAAAACTGTTATAGTTGTTTTCTTGCAGGTCCTGTTCTTATTTTGGCAATCTGTGTCTTTTAGAGGGAAATGTCAGAGGTAGTTGTTTAATCTGTTACTATTCTTCCATTTCCTTCCTGTGAAGGAACGTTCAAACAAGCCAAAACTATTCAATCTCCAACTGTCAGAACTTCTAATTTATACAGACACTGTCTGATCTGATCTGTCTGACTGCATTGCATTAAAGGGTTAGTTCATCCCAAAATGAAAATGATGTCATTAATTACTCGCCCTCGTGTCATTCCAAACCCATAAGACCTTTGTTCATCTTTGAAACACAAATGAAGATATTTTTCTTGCGTTCACAAGTGCGTTAAGATTTGCACAAGCCGTTCCTATGCCACGCTGATGATAAAATGTGTGACCCATTTGAATTCTGTTGAGAATGTAGTAAAACACTATGGAGAAGTCGAACATGATCTAAAACAGCAACTAAAATGACTGATGAAAAGAGGGGAAAACATCATCCTGCAAGCTTTTTAAACTCATGATGACCACATTTACTAGAATTTATCACGTTCTATTGTTTTTATTGTGGTAAATTTTGACTAGCTGTAGATTTTATAGTAGATAATCAGTTAAGGGAATAGATTTTTCACTAAAGATGTATATTACACCTGTGGCATGTTTTAGCTATAGTTTCTAACTGTGTTGCTATTTTTCATATTAAAAAAAATATGTGTATACACAGTAAAATCCCCAGAGTTAAATTAACACTGCTCAGAGAACATATGGTCCCACTCTACAGAGTGTTAAAGTAACACTGAATCAGTGTTAAAGTTAATGAGATAATTAAGAGATTAATTAAGTGATAATTGACCATTAGTGGTGAACACCTGATGATAATGAGTAGAATCACTGAAGGAAAGAGAAAAAGAAAAACACAAGAACTACGACTGACTATTAAAAAGACATTCAATCTCTGAAGATCTCAGCAGAGGAGGATTAAACAACTCCACAAACAGCATTACCAGCTTCACACATTACTAACCAGACAGACTTTATTTCTATCAGACGACTACAGAAGCTCTTATTGAGGTTTAGATGTTGATGTTTTATTGAAAATTAAAGTTGTTTGAAGTTACCATTATTGTGATTAGTGTTTGCTTTAATTGGGCTCTTGACCCTTGACTTGTTAACATAAGTTTTTCTCTGGCTGCTGTAACTGTTCGTTACAGTGAAAATGGCAAGAAAATCTTGACGCTTGTTGTTTATGATACAGTTGTTATCATCATATAATGGCCTTATTTGCTGATCCCCTGAAAGTCATTGATTATAGTAGACTTGTGATTCTAGGGTAGAAGATCCAGCAATGTTATCATCAGAGAAACTAAACAATTATCAAAAAAATTTTACATAAGATTTGTACTGCGGTTTACTAACACATCACACAATAAGCACTTCTAACTCCTGCGAGTTTTACTCACACATAGACATCAAAAATCAGCCTATGAATCTTAACAATGGTGACATGCCACAATGCATTCTGGGTGCATCACGCAAAACTCATCTATGGCTTTCAGAATGCATTGTGGCATGAAGCATGTCACCATTGTTGAGATTCATAGGCAGATTCTTGATGTCTGTGTGTGAGTTCATTTTGCAGGAGTTAGAAGTGATTAGTGAACAATCGGTTGCAAAACTTATTCAGTTTTTCTGATTAAAACAGTGTTGGATCTTCTCGAAAATCACAATAAAAAAAGTTAATAGGATATTGCTCATACTCAGTCGTAAAATCAATGAATTAAATCATTATACAATGATCATATTCTCAACATCGAGCAGCCGACAGCATCTGATTGTGTTTACTCTTGCTTTTCTTGCCATAACAAACTCAGTTACAGCAGCCAGAGAAACACTAACATTAAAACGTCATCAAACTGCCCAACTAAAGAAAACACTGATCACCATGATGGTCACATTAAAAACTAACAATTTTCACAACAGAATCAAACAAAAAATCTGTTAATTCTCAATAAGAGACGTCTGACAGAAATAAAGTCAGTCTGGTTAGTAATGTGTGAAGCTGGTAATGCTGTTTGTGGAGTTGTTTAATCCTCCTCTGCTGAGATCTTCAGAGATTTAATGTCTTTTTTATAGTCAGTCGTAGTCCTTCAGTGATTCTACTCATTATCATCAGGTGTTCATCACTAATGGCCAATCATCACTTAATTAAATTCTCAATTATCTCATTAACTTTAACACTGATTCAGTGTTACTTTAACACTCTGTAGAGTGGGACCAAATGTTCTCTGAGCAGTGTCAATTTAACTCTGGGGATTTTACTGTGTAGTTAAACAATTGCAAGTATTATGTTAGTTTTAAGGCTGAGTACAAGCTAGAAAGAGCTTTAAAATATGGACCTTCTTGAACTATTGACTAAACAATCCCCCATAACCACGCCGCATCAGATTCGTAACTGTGCCAGTTAGTAACTGCGACGTTCGTGGATCAATAGTTCTGTATTGGTGATTTTTACATTTATTTATTTTTCTGCAGGGGGACATGCAGTACTTCAACCTAATTTATGTCCTAACTAATACAATAGTTATGTCAACATCTGTGAATGATGAATGCGGACTCAAAATGAATTAAATTCATTTATTTTTAAAAATACACTTCACACTCGGCCGCAAACCGCCCCAGTGCACGCTGAAGGTCCTGGCTCGAGGAGGCCAACACAACAACATCATCCGCAAAAAGCAGTGACGAAATCGCGTGGTCCCCAAACCGGACACTCTCCGGCCCTTGGCTGCGCCTAGAAATTCTGTCCATAAAAATTATGAACAGAACCGGTGACAAAGGGCAGCCCTGCCGGAGTCCAACATGCACCGGGAACAAGTCTGACTTACTGCCGGCAATGCGGACCAAGCTCCTGCTCTGGTAGTACAGGGACTGAACAGCCCTAAGCAGGGGGCCGCCGACCCCATATTCCCAGAGCACCCTCCACAGGATGCCACGAGGAACACAGTCGAATGCCTTCTCCAAATCCACAAAACACATGTGGACTGGTTGGGCAAACTCCCATGAACCCCCCAGCACCCTGGAAACGGTATACAGCTGGTCCAGTGTTCCACGACCGGGACGAAAACCACACTGTTCCTCCTGAATCCGAGGTTCCACTATCGGCCGAATTCTCCTCTCCAGTACCCTGGCATAGACTTTCCCGGGGAGGCTGAGAAGTGTGATCCCCCTATAGTTGGAACACACTCTCCGGTCCCCCTTCTTGAAAAGAGGGACCACCACCCCGGTCTGCCAGTCCAGAGGTACTGTCCCCGACCGCCATGCAATGTTGCAGAGGCGTGTCAGCCAAGACAGCCCCACAACATCCAGAGACTTGAGGTACTCAGGGCGGATCTCATCCAACCCCGGTGCCTTGCCACCGAGGTGCTTTTTAACCACCTCGATGACTTCAGCCCGGGTGATGGACGAGTCCACCTCTGAGTCCCCACTCACTGCTTCCTCAACGGAAGACATGTCGGTGGGATTGAGGAGATCCTCGAAGTATTCCTTCCACCGCCCGATGATATCCCCAGTTGAGGTCAACAGGTGCCCATCTCCACTGTAAACAGTGTTGATAGGGCACTGCTTCCCCCTCCTGAGGCGTCGAACGGTTTGCCAGAATCTCTTCGAGGCCGACCGATAGTCTTTCTCCATGGCCTCACCAAACTCCTCCCAGGCCCGATTTTTTGCCTCCACGACTACCCGGGCTGCAGTCCGCTTGGCCTGCCGGTACCAGTCAGCTGCCTCCGGAGTCCCACAAGCCATCCAGGCCCGATAGGACTCCTTCTTCAGCTTGACGGCATCCCTTACTTCCGGTGTCCACCACCGGGTTCGGGGATTGCCGCCTCGACAGGCACCGGAGACCTTACGGCCACAGCTCCGAGCGGCCGCAGAGACAATGGAGGTGGAGAACATGGTCCACTCGGACTCAATATCTCCTGACTCCCTCGGGATCCGGTTGAAGCTCTGCCGGAGGTGGGAGTTGAAGATTTCTCTGACAGGGGGCTCGGCCGAACGTTCCCAACAGACCCTCACAGTACGTTTGGGTCTGTTGGGTCTGTCCAGCTTCCTCCCCCGCCATCGGATCCAACTCACCACCAGGTGGTGATCAGTTGACAGCTCCGCCCCTCTCTTCACCCGAGTGTCCAAGACATATGGCCGAAGGTCTGATGACACGACCACAAAGTCGATCATCGACCTCCGGCCTAGGGTGTCCTGGTGCCACGTGCACTGATGGACACCCTTATGCTTGAACATGGTGTTCGTTATGGACAAGCCGAGCACAGAAGTCCAATAACAGAACACCGCTCAGGTTCAGATCAGGGGGGCCGTTCCTCCCAATCACGCCCCTTCAGGTGTCACTGTCACTGCCCACGTGGGCGTTGAAGTCCCCCAGTAGAACGACGGAGTCTCCAGTCGGAGCACTTTCCAGCACCCCTCCCAGAGACTCCAAGAGGGCCGGGTACTCCGCACTGCCATTTGGGCCGTTGGCACAAACGACAGTGAGAGACCTATCCCCGACTCGAAGGCGCAGGGAAGCGACCCTCTCGTTCACCGGGGTGAACTCCAACACATGGTGGCTGAGCTGGGGGGCTATAAGCAAACCCACTCCAGCCCTCCGCCTCTCACCATGGGCAACTCCAGAGTTGCAGAGAGTCCAGCCTCTCTCGAGAAGTGTGGTTCCAGAGCCCAAGCTGTGCGTGGAGGTGAGCCCGACTATCTCTAGTCGGTACCTCTTGACCTCCCGCACAAGCTCAGGCTCCTTCCCCGCCAACGAGGTGACATTCCGCGTCCCTAAAGCCAGATTCCGTGTCCAGAGATCGGGTCGTCGGGGGCCTCGCCTTCGCTATGCACCGGCCCCTTGCGCTCCCTCCTGCAGGTGGTAAAACCACAGGAGGGCGGCCCCACGTCACTCCTTCGGGCTGAGCCCGGCCGGACCCCATGGGGGGAGGCCCGGCCACCAGGCGCTCGCATACAAGCCCCAACCTCGGGCCTGGCTCCAGGGTGGGGCCCCGGCTGCGCCATGCCGGGCGACGTCACGGTCCTTGATATATTTGTGAGCATAAGGGTTTGTGAACTGTTCTTAGTCTGGCCCGTCACCAAGGACCTGTTTGCCTTGGGAGACCCTACCAGGGGCATATAGCCCCAGACAACATAGCTCCCAGGATTATTCGGGTACTCAAACCTCTTCACCACGATAAGGTGATAGTTCAAGGAGAGGAGCAGTTGTTTAAAATAAATAAATAAATACATTTAAAAAAAATAAGTTGTTTAAACTTTTTTAAATAACTGACAGAGAGAATGTTGACGCTGTCCTCTCCTTGAATTTGAATGTGTTCCCGGTTGCCAAGGCAACACTCAACGGCAACCAGGACTTACGTACACCAACGGACACCAGTTTATAAAAGCTATTTATTTGTTGTAAAGTGTAAGAATCACCTCAGTAAAATGTATTCTTCTGTCAGGTGCAGTTGAAGTAAAAAGTGCCTGGGACAAACACTGTCGGATGAGATGACGTAGCCAGGCTATGTCTGTCTCATTATTCCAACATTATCTTCATAACTTGTTACGAAATCAAAAGTTTAGCACCTCAGAAAAATGTACTTTCCTCTCTTGTCAACATTATAGCCTACTGTGAGAAAGCACGGAGGTATATCAGTCTCAGAAGGATGTACACTCACAGTAATCGGATCAGCTTGTTTACATGGTGGAATTTTTCGTTTGATCGTTTCATGAAAAGGTTTATCCCACCTCTCTCAAATCAATTACAATTTCATTTTGTTTGGGCATTTTTTATTCTGATTGAGGTGTTTATATATGGAGCATTTTCATTCAGATTGGACTTTTAAACCGATTAAAGTGCTCCATGTAAACACACCTACTGACAGCAACACAACGACCCATTTTAGGCAGTAAAGACATCGTTAAAATAGTCCATGTGACTCCAGTGTTTCAACCTTAATGTTATGAAGCGACCAGAATACTTTTTATGTGCAAAAAACAAACAAAAATAACAGCATTTTTGAACAATTTCTTCTTGTCTGTGTCAGACTCCTACTCTGTCGATGATGTGAATAGACTGAAGTGCTTCCAAGCTCCAAGTCAGAGCGCTGATGCCAATTGGCCGACGCTCTTCACATGAGCACCACGATACAATACGAAGCCGACATTCTGACATAGAACTCGGAAGCACTTCAGGAGACTGACATTTGTAATGACATGTAATAGTGAGTAATTAATGCATAATCTTCATTTTGGGTGAACTAACCCTTTAATGCTTTCAAACGCCAAGCTTTTAAAACTACTAGACCCGGCTTTCTCAAGCTTTTTTTCTATTTTGTCCTCAGTAATTAGTTCAGCCATTTTATGATCCCGCTCCATAGGAAACCGTTTCATTCTCTCCAGAGACAGTATATGGAAGAAAATTACCAGTTTACTTCAGAAAGTCTCAACAGATTTTTAGTATACATTTATTATAACTCCACTGTGGTTCATGAGTTTCAGAGGTTAAATTGTTGTCATGAAGTCACTCAGCTCCTCTCGTCTCATTCTCCTCCAGGTCAGACAGCAGTACAGGAAGTGCCTCAGATGTCTTTTCTGTGGACGCAAACAACACTGAGGACAACAGCCTCTTTTTCAGGAAATAAAAAGGGCCATTATTATACAAGTATATATAATATAATCAATGTTTTTGGATGTTAAATGCCATAGTCTGAGCTTCTTTCTGCAAATGATAGAAAAAAAGTTAATATTATAAGTTAATATTACAGCTGTCAATAATATTGTGTGAATCTTATCTATTTTTTTATTTAAGTTTAAGCTCTCAAGATTTTTTTGGTGGAGGGCAAATATAAGTGTAAAAAGATTTCAAAAAATCTAATTTAATATCTAACATTATAATTGTTTTATTTAATATAAAATCTGAATATGGAAAAATGCTTTCAAAGAAATAAAAATGCCTATGTAGATTATTGAACTGCTTCTTTTGATTTGAACAAATTATGTGTTTTGTTAACACTGTAACAAAAACCATAAACTCAGGTACAAATCTAAGAGTCAAACTGTCCAACAAAAGGAAACACTGACCCCCATAGTGGTGATGAAACATTTTCAATAAATCATCAACATCTAAACCTCTGTTAATTCTCAATAAGAGCTTCTATAGATGTCTTTCAGGGTTGGAGCCAAACTCAGCAGGACAGTGACTCTCTAGGACTGAACTTGCCTACCCCTGCTCTAAGTAGAGGAACACAATGGTATAATTGTACCCAAAGGACCAATTGTGTACCTTTAAAGGTACAGTTTTGTTTCCCAAGGAACAAAAGTGTACCTCCACTGTACCTTTCTTTCTGAGATAGCACTTTTTACAATGCTGATTGCTTCAAAGCAGCTTCACAGTGTTAAACAGGAAAATAATGCAACAGTATTTGATTCGGCTGCTGCTCTGGAGAAAACAGTAATGTCATCGTCCAGCTCGGTTCAGATCTCATATAGTGTCAATGCGGGAAGATCAGCAATATAGTTAAATATTTAGTGTCACCAACTAAGCAAGCCAAAAGCCAAAGGCAACAGAGGCGACGGTGGCAAGGAACCAAAACTCCATCAGGTGACAGAATGGAGAAAAAAAACCTTGGGAGAAACCAGGCTCAGTCGGGGTGCCAGTTCTCCTCTGGCCAATGAACAAACAGTGTATGATTATGATTCAGGCAACATTACAAGTCAGGAGTCATATTAGATCGAAATATTCAGAATATTTGTCCAGTTCCATCTGATCGGAGTCATCACGCTGGAGACGGTTTATTGAGGATGCCGTGTCGATGAGGCCGTCACAGGGGGAGTCTAGTTGACACGGTCTCTGCTGACACTTCAGGGATGTGTTGGTCATGTCTGGGCGCAGGTCCACCATCTGATCTGTGTGGGATTACAAATTTATACATGTTATATCTAGGTTCCAATGTAATAGAATATAACTGAAAACATTATCTATATTTGTGTTTTACATTTTGAAGTAAACTTGAGGAAATTCTACACAGTAAAATCCCCAGTGTTAAATTAACACTGCTCAGAGCACATATGGTCCCACTCTACAGAGTGTCAAAGTAACACTGAATCAGTGTTAAAGTTAATGAGATAATTGAGAGATTAATTAAGTGATGATTGGTCATTAGTGATGAACACCTGATGATAATGAGTAGAATCACTGAAGGAAAGAGAAAAAAAAAACACAAGAACTACGACTGACTATAAAAAAAGACATTACATCTCTGAATATATCAGCAGAGGAGGATTAAACAACTCCACAAACAGCATTACCAGCTTCACACATTACTAACCTGGGGTGTGTTTCCCAAAACCATAGTTGCTAACCTGTTAGCAACTTAGGTCGTTGGCAATGGGAAATTGCATTGCAACCACCAAAGTTGCTAACTTAGTTAGCAACTATGGTTTTGGGAAACGCACCCCAGACTGACTTTATTTCTGTCAGACGTCTACAGAAGCTCTTATTGAGAATTAACAGACTTTTTGTTTGATTTTGTTGTGAAAATTGTTAGTTTTTAAGTTGACCATCATGGTGATCAGTGTTTTCTTTAGTTGGGCAGTTTGATGACTTTTTAACATTAGTGTTTCTCTGGCTGCTGTAACTGAGTTTGCTATGGCAAGAAAAGCAAGAGTAAACACAATCAGATGCTGTCGGCTGATCGATGATGAGAATATGCTCATTGTATAGTGATTTAATTCATCGATTTTATGACTGAGTATGAGCAATATACTATAAACTTTTTTTTTATTGTGATTCTAGAAAAGATCCAACAAAATTTTAATCAGAAAAGCTGAATTAGTTTTGAAACTGATTGTACACTAATAACTTTTAAATCCTGCGAGATAAACTCACACACAGACATCAAGAATCTGCCTATGAATCTCAACAATGGTGATATGCTTCATGCCACAATGCATTCTGGGAGCCATAGATGAGTTTTGCGTGATGCACCCAGAATGCATTGCGGCATGTCACCATTGTTGAGATTCATAGGCTGATTCTTGATGTCTATGTGTGAGTAAAACTTGCAGGAGTTAGAAATGCTTATTGTGTGACGTGTTATTAAACCGCAGAACAAAACTTATGTGAATATTTTTTGATAATCGTTAAGTTTATCTGATGAAGACACTGCTGGATCTTCTGCCCTCGACTCACAAGGATACTATAATCAATGACTCTCAGGAGATCAGCAAATAAGGCACTATATAATAATAACAACTGAATCATCGATAAGCATCAAGTTTCTCTTGCCGTTTTCACTGTAACAAACAGTTACAGCAGCCAGAGAAAATGTAATGTTAACAAGTCAAGGGTCAAGAGCCCAACTAACACAAACACTGATCGCCATAATGGTGACCCCAAACTACTTTTATTTTCAATAAATCATCAACATCTAAACCTCTGTTAATTCTCAATAAGAGCTTCTGTAGACGTCTGACAGAAATAAAGTCAGTCTGGTTAGTAATGTGTGAAGCTGGTAATGCTGTTTGTGGAGTTGTTTAATCCTCCTCTGCTTAGATCTTCAGAGATTTAATGTCTTTTTTTATAGTCAGTCGTAGTTCTTGTGTTTTCCTTTTTTCTCTTTTCTTCAGTGATTTTGCTCATTATCATCAGGTGTCACCACTAATGGTCAATCATCACTTAATTACTCTCTTAATTATCTCATTAACTTTAACACTGATTCAGTGTTAATTTAACACTGTAGAGTGGGACCAAATGTGCTCTGAGCAGTGTTAATTTAACACTGCGGAATTTTACTGTGTAACCGGTCCTTCCCAGATAGCAAGCCACCATCAAAACAACGTTAAATCAATGTTAATGTGTCAATATTAACTGCACTGAACCAACATCAATTTTGCACACGCAATTAATGTTCGAACTTTTTGTGAAATTGTCAAAAAAAAAACACAGTTAAAAAAAAAACTATGGAAATGGCATTGAATCAATGTTACAATGTGATGTTGTAACATTCATGCTTGCACTCTCAAAAAAAATAAAAATAAAATGAAACTCAACAACTACAAAGGATTGTAACAACAACTACATTGATTTAGCATTGTTCCGATGCTTGCTATCTGGGTTATCAGTGTGAAGCCACAAAAGCAAAACAAAAAAACAGTTACTTACATGGCATAATAGAGATGATAGTCAGGGCTCTTTGAGGACTTGTAGTGAAATATGAAGAAAAAAATAAGAAAACAAACGAAAATATATGCAGTACTGTAATTTAGAGTTTGAGAAAACTACGTTCATCATCTGACCACAGTTAATAAAGGAGTTTGGAGCAGCATTAACTCTTTACATGCTAATCATTACAAGAAAAATCACTTTCATGAAGAGAGGAATTTTCACTGGGGATTTTACTGTGTAGAAGGTCACTGACACTGTATGGGAACTAGACATGTGAGCTATGTATTTGTATTTAAATTTGAATATGACGAGGTAACAGTGGACTTATGAGAATGATGTACAGATAACTTATCTATAAACATCTCAACACACAAATATCTTGTTCAGTCAGTCTTGTTGGTGAGGATCACTGTATATCAGCTTACATCAGGTAAGATCTTCTTTCTCCTCATAATGATTCTCATAAGACTCTTTAAATCAAACACACTCACAGCATGTGTTGATGTGTGATCATGGGCTGACGTGTGATTTGTGTGGAGTTTTAATGGAGTAATTATATTTCTGTTCTGACAAGGGCTGACCTCTTAAATCTTTTACGCCTTTAGACATTTACACATTTTGACAACTGGTACTAATACTCAATTTACATAATGTGATTTTAATATTAGGACAATACACTGACTAATCTTGCAAAGTTAAAAAAAATAGCACAAAGGTCATTGGAGGACGTTTTATGAAAAACTAAAAAAAAAGTATAAAGCTAAAGTATTTCTGCTTAAAAATCTCAGTTTAATTAATTGGTTACTTGCAGATTTTTTTAACTTTACTAGCAATTTATGAGTGAAAAATGTTTACACCGTTCCTCCCCCCCCCTCCAGTGCACTTGTTTTAAGTATTTCATTTTTGAGTCACCGTTTGTGATTATTTGATGATTCGTATACAATCATTTCTGCGATCGGTTTAGGCTTACTGTTTTAGGAAATGTTCATTCATTATTCAATTGCTTACCTTAATTGCTTAATTGAATTGCTTAACTTAATAGGAACTTTGGACCCACTTTATATTAGGTGGCCTTAACTATGTACTAATATTTAAATTAACCATTTGATACAATGCACTTATTGTGTACATGTTTTTACATTGTACTTACATTTAAAAAAAAATACCTGCATGTAATTACATCTCTAATTAATTTACATTTATAATTACACTGTTAACACTTCCCTTACACCTAACCCTACTCTCTCTCAAAAAAAGGTACAAAATTGGTACAAAATTTAGGTACAAGTAGCTGTCCCTGGGCTGTGTGCGTCTAAACTTTTTTCCCCTATATTGCATTTTAAAAGAGAATTCAGAATGTCTGATCGGTGGCAAGAAAGTATTGATGGTGAATATTATTTATTAAAATTTTTAGTCAGTGATGAGATTACTCAAAACATTTTCTTTATGACAATTTTGGTTTATGGCTTCTTTTGATTTGAACAGGTTATGTGTTTTGTTAACACTGTATCCAAAGCCACAAACATAAAAAGCCAAGAGTCAAACTGCCCAACTAAAGGAAACACTGATCCACATAATGGTGATCAAACATTTTCAATAAATCATCAACATCTAAACCTCTGTTAATTCTCAATAAGAGCTTCTTTAGATGTATTTCAGGGCTGGAGCCAAACTCTGCAGGACAGCGACTCACTAGGACCAAACTTGTTTACCCCTGCTCTAAGTAGAGGAAAACAATGGTATAATTGTACCCTAAGGACCCATTGTGTACCTTTTAAAGGTACGGTTATACGTTTTGTTCCCCAAGGAAAATAATTGTACCTTCACTGTACCCTTTTTTTTCTGAGAGTGCACCCTTAAACCTACCCATACCACCAATGCAATATAAAACAATATAAAAACATGTATGTACACAATAAGTGCATTGTATCAAATTATTAATTTAACTGTTAGTAGTTAAGGCCACCTAATATAAAGTGGGACCGGAACTTTTCATTCATTTTAAATTATAAATGTTTAAAATTGTCCTCACTTTCAACATGTAAATCCATAAATTCAGTGGAATTTTCCACATGTTAGAAACAGAGGGAACACAAACAGAAGTCATGCATCAGTGCCAAAGCTCATTTGTTTGTTTCCTCTGAAATGTAAAGGAAACTCATCCTCTGTTCTGGCCTTTGGAGAAAGAAATATTAACCGTCAGAGTTGTCAATGGATTCCTCTCTTCATGAAAGTGATTTTTCTTGTAATGATTAGCATGTAAAGAGTTAATGCTGCTCCAAACTCCTTTATTAACTGTGGTCAGATGATGAACGTAGTTTTCTCAAACTCTAAATTACAGTACTGCATATATTTTCGTTTGTTTTCTTATTTTTTTCTTCATATTTCACTACAAGTCCTCAAAGAGCCCTGACTATCATCTCTATTATGCCATGTAAGTAACTGTTTTTTTGTTTTGCTTTTGTGGCTTCACACTGATAACCCAGATAGCAAGCATCGGAAAAATGCTAAATCAATGTAGTTGTTGTTACAATCCCTTAGTTGTTGAGTTTCATTTTATTTTTATTTTTTTTGAGAGTGCAAGCATGAATGTTACAACATCACATTGTAACATTGATTCAATGCCATTTCCATAGTTTTTTTTTTTACTTTGTTTTTTTTTGACAATTTCACAAAAAGTTTGAACATTAATTGCGTGTGCAAAATTGATGTTGGTTCAGTGCAGTTAATATTGACACATTAACATTGATTTAACGTTGTTTTGATGGTGGCTTGCTATCTGGGAATGACCGGTTACACAGTAAAATTCCGCAGTGTTAAATGAACACTGCTCAGAGCACATTTGGTCCCACTCTACAGAGTGTTAAATTAACACTGAATCAGTGTTAAAATTAATGAGATAATTAAGAGATTAATTAAGTGATGATTGACCATTAGTGGTGACACCTGATGATAATGAGCAAAATCACTGAAGAAAAGAGAAAAAAGAAAAACACAAGAACTACGACTGACTATAAAAAAAGACATTAAATCTCTGAAGATCTAAGCAGAGGAGGATTAAACAACTCCACAAACAGCATTACCAGCTTCACACATTACTAACCAGACTGACTTTATTTCTGTCAGACGTCTACAGAAGCTCTTATTGAGAATTAACAGAGGTTTAGATGTTGATGATTTATTGAAAATAAAAGTTGTTTGAAGTCACCATTATGGTGATCTGTGTTTGCTTTAGTTGGGCTCTTGACCCTTGAATTGTTAACATTATATTTTCTCTGGCTGCTGTAACTGAAAGTTACAGTGAAAATGGCAAGAGAAACTTGATGCTTGTAAATGATTCAGTTGTTATCATTATATAGTGCCTTATTTGCTGATCTCCTGAGAGTCATTGATTATAGTAGCCTTGTAAGTCGAGGTCAGAAGATCTAGCAGTGTCTTCATCAGATATACTAAACAATTATCAAAAAATGTTTACATAAGTTTTGTTCTGCGGTTTAATAACACATCACACAATAAGCATTTTCAACTCCGGCAAATTTTACTCACACAGACATCAAGAATCAGCCTATGAATCTCAACAATGGTGACATGCCGCAATGCATTCTGGGTGCATCACGCAAAACTCGTCTATGGCTCCCAGAATGCATTGTGGCATGAAGCATATCACCATTGTTGAGATTCATAGGCAGATTCTTGATGTCTGTGTGTGAGTTTATCTCGCAGGAATTAGAAGTTATTAGTGTACAATCAGTTTCAAAACTAATTCAGCTTTTCTGATTAAAACGTTGTTGGATCTTTTCTAGAATCACAATAAAAAAAAGTTTAGAGTATATTGCTCATATTCAGTCATAAAATCGATTAATTAAATCACTATACAATGAGTATATTCTCATCATCGATCAGCCGATAGCATCTGATTGTGTTTACTCTTGCTTTTCTTGCCATAACAAACTCAGTTACAGCAGCCAGAGAAACACTAACGTTAAAAAGTCATCAAACTGCCCAACTAAAGAAAACACTGATCACCATGATGGTCAACTTAAAAACGAACAATTTTCACAACAAAATTAAACAAAAAGTCTGTTAATTCTCAATAAGAGCTTCTGTAGACGTCTGACAGAAATAAAGTCAGTCTGGTTAGTAATGTGTAAAGCTGGTAATGCTGTTTGTGGAGTTGTTTAATCCTCCTCTGCTGATATCTTCAGAGATGTAATGTCTTTTTTATAGTCAGTCGTAGTTCTTGTGTTTTTCTTTTTCTCTTTCCTTCAGTGATTCTACTCATTATCATCAGGTGTTCATCACTAATGACAAATCATCACTTAAGTAATCTCTCAATTATCTTATTAACTTTAACACTGATTCAGTGTTACTTTAACACTCTGTAGAGTGGGACCATATGTGCTCTGAGCAGTGTTAATTTAACACTGGGGATTTTACTGTGTATACTTCACATCCGTATGCTGACATAGCCCTGTTTAGAAGGAGTAAAGCTGCATTTGTGACACATAAATGATGGCGTTTGGTTTGCATGTTTATTAGAGCATCTGAAGGTGTTCGGTCTTCAGATTTCAGATGGACCGTTATTTCATTGTGTATTTTGTCATTTGTTAATTCATTTGTATAATTATTTTTCAGATGTCTTAACACTTAATTTGGCCTTTACAAGTAACACACCAGAGATGACTACAATTGGTAAGTATTGTGCTTTAAACAAATATGTATAAATAAAGACTTTCATTCAAAAATAAGATAACACGTGATACTTACACTTGAACATTTATGTCATAACATTGTTAAAAACACAACAGAAAAACCTGCATTAATTACAAAGCATAAACAGCTGGAAAAATATTGACCAGTTTTTAATGGGTCATTAGACAATCGAAAGTGGCCCTCTTATGCCTAATTCTTTTCAGAAGAGTGATAACATTCTTTGTACATAACTTTTTTTCCCACATGACTTGTTTTAAAAATTACATGTATAAAAAATAAACTGGATAAACATTGCTCTTTTAATGCACCGTCAACTGCTATTTTCAAAGCAAACACTGCACAACACTGCATCACATAATCAAATTCAGTCGGCTAATAAAGCTTGATCATTTAATGCAATATAACATTGTAAAACTACAACAAAATTTATACCATTTAATATGAAGCATCTACAGTCCATACCGAAAACATTGACCTGTCCTGTATTGGCTACCTGAAAGACTAGAAAAATGTGCGATAGTTGCTAGTACTTGGATAGGCTTAAACGAAATCCATAAACTAGCCTAAATCAGTCTATTTGAGCTTAAAGTCTGTATGACTTGTTTAAATGTACGAAAATAATGTCCTCCAATACCTGCGTATTCATTGAAGACCTCATTGGGGAAAGAATATACTTGAGGCATGAAAATGCGTGCTCTAATGACTTGCGTTACCGGTAGATTCATAGATGACTGCTGCGCGGGCATTTCACTCACGCTTGATCCGTTAACGTTACATGCTGTACTGCTTAATTCATAATTGGTCACTGCCAAATTAAAATATTAAAGAGAACGATGAAATAACATTATTAACCAGTTAATGGTCATTTCAAATAAACGTTTCTGTTCAGAACGATTGAAATTTATTTTGTTTTTGTATTGTTAAAATATAATTTGTTTCCGGTTTTCAGTTTCCTTGAACTGTTTCAGAGCCCTGGTTTCAAGGCACTTCAGTGGGCCTTTAAGCAGTTGAAAGACTAGTGAGTAGACTGCAAGAAGGGGAGCGCAGGGCACAACCTAACATGGGGTTAGTTGTCACACGCATGGTTTAAAGCTTTCCACACATGCCATATTAAAGGTCCCATGGCATGAAATTTTCATTTTATGAGGTATTTCAACATTAATATGAGTTCCCCTAGCCTGAATATTGTCCCCAAGTGGATAGAAATGTTGATCGGTGTAAACCCGAGTTCTGGCTGTCTTTCTCTGCCTTTGAGAAAATGACAGGCCAGACGAGCCAATCCAAGTCTCCTGGTTTGACGTCCAAGCAGGAACGGTTACCTCCCTTTCCTCCGCCCAGAGAATCTGGCACGCCCATGCAAACGCTCGAGAGATCATGGGTTGTGAACGAGTGAATGCTGGCAGTTTCTCAGTGATTGGATGTACAAATGAAAACAGAAGTCTTTTTTCAGTTCCTTCTGATCTGTGATCAGTAATTTCTGATGTGTAGCTAATTATTTATTATTCGTGCACACAATGTGGCTTCTCTCTCTCCCGACAGAACGGTGTTTTCGTGTTTTCTATCTTGTGAGTCAGTGTTTTTGTACGTCCTCGTCGCGTCTATCGGTTCTAAAATGTGCATACAGTCATGAGTTTCTGCTCAACATCGGCCTCACACACGCCGAAGCTCGGGCTGCACTGGCCGTTGGCCTTCAACATCCCCGACCCCCAGTACTGCATCTGGCCCACAGCGGAGGCACCAAACGCGGTGTGAGATTAAGCAGAAGGGGGTAGGGCTGGGCGATATATATCGTGAGATTGTTATGCGCATCTCATCAGTAAATCAGTAAAGCCGGTTAATTGATTATATCCACTTATTTTTTTTTTTTTTATATTTTTATATTTTAATTTTTATATTTTAATTTTTATCTTATTTCCTATTTTTATCTTTTACTTGATTTATTTATAATTCTACTTATGTTAATACTTTTTATTCTAATTTTATTCTATTTCTATTTTAATTTCTTGTAACTGTTATTTGCACTGTCCATGGAGCGGACCTGTTTACATTTCACTGCCAGTTGTATATTGTGTATATAACTGTGTATGTGACAAATAAAACTCTTGAATCTTGAATCTAGTAAATCGGCTTCACCTGCTTTCAGATGGCGCGGCATTTACTACAAAGAGCTGTAGTTAACTGACAAGCTAAGCCATATCGCATTAATATCGTGGACGTATCGCCAGCGATAATTAATGCAATATGGCTCAGCTTGTCAGTTAACTACGGCTCTTTGTACACAGCAAAAACTCCAGTGTTAAATTAACACTCCTGGGAGTGTATATGAGTCCACTCAAGAGTGTTGAAGGTAATGAGATAATTAAGTGATTAATTTAGTGATGATTGATCATTATTGAAGACACCTGATGATAACAAGCAGAATCTCTGAAGGAGAAAATCTCAAATTGTAAGCCACCGTTATGGGGATGGGTGTTTGCTTTAGTTGGGCTCTTGACCCTTATGTTATTAACTTTAGATTTTGTCTGGTTGCTGTATCGGAGTTCAAACTGCCAGAAGAACAAAGATAAAAAGTGATCTGTTGGTTATATTATGACAATCATCATTTGAACTATATTTTTGATTTATGTTGTGGTTTACAGCATAACTGTGATTCTGCATACATATACAAAGTTTTAGATATAATATAAAGGATTTCTTAAAAGTTTTTTTTTTTTTTTTAAATAAAAAGTCTTTCTGTTAGCCACACACAGACGTCAAGATTCAGTCTATGCATCGCAACAATGGTGACGAGCAGAATATTAAATTAGGAAAAGAAAATGACAGACAATTCAGATCATAATTTATTCATACCGCAATGCATGATGGGAGCTATTAATGAGTTGTGATTGGTGGTAGCCACTGCAACATGCTTTATTATTGTCACCATTGTTGAGACTCACAGGCTGATTATTGATGTCTGTGTTTCTAAATAAATTAATTTGAAAGTCTTTTGATCAGAACAAAGTTTATTAAATACTTTGGATTATAAGAAAAAAATGATAATCACACACTGTAAAACCACAAAGCTGCTGTTAACAAGTTACACCAAGCTATCTAAAAAGGTTTCATTTTTCCAATCATAGCATGATTATGTCAAAACATAGTCATCACCATCAGATCACACTTTTCTTTGTTAATTTGACTGTTAATAACAGCAGACAAATAAAATCTAAAGTTAAGAATATAAGGGTCAAGAGCCCAACCAATGCACACACCCATCCCCATAATGGTGGCTTACATTTTATGATTTTCTCCTTCAGTGATTCTGCTTGTTAACATCAGGTGTCTTCAATAATGCTCAATCATCACTAAATTAATCACTTAATTATCTCATTAACTTCTCTAACTTCTTTCTTAATTTAACACTGGAGTTTTAGCTTTGTAGTAAATGCCGCGCCATCTGAAAGCAGGTGAAGGCGATTTACTACTAATCAATTAACCGGCTTTACTGATGAGAAGCGCATTTACTGATTGGATTAGCTTAACCAAGATGGCGGCGCGAGTAGATCGCGAGGCTCTGGTTCTCTCCAGATTCTGCAATTTTGCGGTATTTTTCCTGTTCTTCTCGGGTCTGTTCGCACAGAACAGTTGTGCCTTTACATCGTACACCCACGCTGAGCTTTTGGATATTGGTTTGCGAATTTCCGACAGTTTTATGGACAATCTACAACTCCTTCCTGAGATCGCTAAGACACCGGTGACTCTGCACTCTACCCGGCCGGGCGGAAGTGCACGCAGAAGGCGGCGTGATCGTAAACAAAGGCGGGGGAGGCGTGGAGGATCGCGTGCTAAGCTAACGCTTACTCCTCATCGGCTCTCTTTACCCAGCATTTTCCTTGCCAATGTACGGTCGCTAGTGAACAAAATGGAGGAGATTCGACTCAGCATCACACACAGTAAGAAACTTTTGAACTGTAACGTCCTAATATTCACGGAAACCTGGTTAAACAGCGGAATACCGGACACCGCTATCGAGCTAGCGGGACGCCACACACTCCGGGCGGATAGAACATTAGATGGCTCCGGGAAGAGCAGAGGGGGCGGATTGTGCATTTATATTAACAAAGCTTGGTGCACAAACTCTGCTATTGTTGGGAGTCATTGTTCAGCTAACCTGGAGTTTCTCATGGTTAAATGTAGACCGTTTTATCTACCCCGGGAGTTCACCTCCACCATTATCACAGCAGCCTATATTCCACCCGATGCTGATGCCAAGCTTGCTATGAAAGAACTTCACGCAGCCATCAGTAAACAACAGACTTATCACCCGGAAGCTGCGTTTATTGTTGCAGGTGACTTTAATCACTCAAACTTAAAGTCAGTGCTACCCAAGTTTCACCAGCATGTTTCCTGCCACACCAGAGGAAACAAAACCTTAGACCATGTTTACACAAACATGGCCGGAGCTTACGTTGCAACACCCCTCCCCCACCTGGGACAGTCAGACCACCTCTCTTTGTTTCTCAGACCCAAATATTCACCCCTCATCAACCGCGTGAAGCCATCAATGAAAACCATCAAGGTGTGGCCTGCGGGGGCAGACTCCACACTCCAGGAAAGGTTTCTAAACACAGACTGGAGTATGTTTGCTTCTCAAGCCACCAGTGGCGCTCACACGGACATTGACTCCTACACCTCCTCAGTATTGGATCATATCAATACCACCATCGACAGTGTTACAACCCAGAAACAGATCACCACATACCCAAATCAGAAGCCTTGGATGAACAGGGAAGTACAACTCCTGTTGAAGTCACGCAACACTGCCTTCAGATCAGGAGATGCACAAGCCTACAGCGCATCCAGGGCAAACCTGAAGAGGGGCATCAAAAAAGCCAAGCACTGCTACAAGCTTAAGATTGAGGGTCACTTTTCCAACTCTGACCCTCGACGCATGTGGCAGGGCATCCAGGCCATCAGTGACTACAAACCCCCCCACTCCACCCCCGCAGCCACTGATGTCAACTTCCTGAATGAGCTAAATTACTTTTATGCTCGTTTTGAAAGAGACAACAGAGAAACTGCCACCAAGCTCAAACCCTCAGCTGACCACCCACCAATCACACTCTCCTCCACAGATGTCTGCAAGGCACTGAGCCGGATCAGCGCGCACAAGGCTGCTGGACCAGACAACATCCCTGGACGTGTGCTCAGGGCATGTGCGGAGCAGCTCGCTGGGGTTTTTACAGACATTTTCAACCTGTCTCTCGCCCAAGCAGCTGTACCATCATGCTTTAAACGCACTTCCATTGTGCCAGTGCCGAAACACTCCAGCCCGAGGTGCCCTAATGACTACCGCCCTGTAGCACTCACACCCATCATTATGAAGTGCTTTGAGCGGCTGGTCCTGGAACACCTAAAAGACTCTATACCATCCACATTGGACTCACACCAGTTTGCCTACCTCAGCAATAGGAGCACAGAGGATGCCGTTTCCATGGCACTGCACTCTGTGCTCACCCATCTGGACAGTAAAAACACTTATGCACGCATGCTGTTTGTTGACTTCAGCTCAGCATTCAACACTGTCATCCCATCCAAGTTAATTGCCAAACTTGGAGACCTGGGCATCAACACTTCAATGTGTAACTGGATTTTGGACTTCCTAACTGACAGACCCCAGAATGTTCGATCAGGATCCACCTGCTCCACGTCCATCACACTCAACACTGGTGTACCACAGGGCTGTGTGCTAAGTCCGTTTCTCTACTCCCTCTTCACCTCCGACTGCAAGCCTGTGTATGGAACTAATTCCATCGTCAAGTTTGCGGACGACACTACGGTGATTGGTCTCATCAGCAACAACGATGAGACTGCCTACAGGGAGGAGATCCAGCACCTGGCCACATGGTGCGCTGATAATAACCTGCTCCTCAACACCACCAAAACGAAGGAGCTCATCGTGGACTTCAGGAAGGAGTCAAGAGGCACACACGACACCATCCACATCAATGGAATGGCTGTTGAGCGTGTCTCCAGTTTCAAGTTCCTGGGGACCCACATCTCGGCGGACATGTCGTGGACGACCAACACCTCCAGCCTGGTCAAGAAGGCTCACCAGCGCCTCTTCTTCCTGAGGACACTGAGGAAGAATCAGCTCTCCTCGGCTATCCTGGTGAACTTCTACCGCTGCGCAATAGAGAGCATCCTGACCAACTGTGCAGCAGTGTGGTATGGGAGCTGCTCTGTTGCGGAGCGCAAGGCACTGCAGCGGGTGGTGAAAACTGCCCAGCGCATCACAGGGACTCCACTGCCTGCCATCGAACACATCCAGAGGAAACGCTGCCTGCATCGAGCTCGCAGCATCCTCAAGGACTCCTCTCACCCAGCCCACAGACTGTTTTCTCTCCTGCCCTCCGGCAGGCGTTTCAGGATCCACCGGACCAGGACCAGCAGACTTAAGAACAGTTTTTTCCCCAGAGCTGTCTCTTTACTGAACTCAAACCCCCGTTGATCCACTTCCCTCATAAACTGCGAACTCTCCTACCTCACATCTGCCTTCACTTTGTTATTTGCACTACTGACTGTTTATTACAGTAACAACTGTTTACTTTGCATTCTGCACCACCATACCGTAACTGGATTATGCTCATCTGCACTGCCGACTGTATTTACAGTAACAATGTTTACATTTGCATTTTGCACCGTACTTCTAACTGTAATATGCAACCACTTTCCACTGCACTTTTACACTTTCTTTCGGATAGCTCTGTCCATAATTTATTGTACTAACTTAATCCACTGCTATATTCCTCATATTAGCCTAACATATTATTGTATACCTCTAACTGTAAAATTCTGTTCAAAGTAATAGCCGTCTGTATACTTATTCATAGTACATAGTCACCTGTAAATTCTGTTTATAGTAATAGCCATCTGTATATTATATTCATAGTACATATTCACCTGTAAATTCTGTTTATAGTAATAGCCATCTGTATATTATATTCTAGTACATATTCACCTGTAAATTCTGTTTATAGTAATAGCCATCTGTATATTTATTCACTGTATATATTCATCTGTAAATTCAGTTCTGCTTATAGTAATAACCATCTCTCTACTTATACATATTTATATATATTCAGAACATTTTTATGTCCTGCACTTACGCAACCATTGTATATCCTGCACTTGCTGCTATTGCACTTCTGGTTAGACCTAAACTGCATTTCGTTGCCTTGTACTTGTACTTGTGTAATGACAATAAAGTTGAATCTAATCTAATCTAATAACAATCTCACGATATATATCGCCCAGCCCTACTCAGGGTTAAAAACTAGTTCAAATTGTGGACATATTTTCCATTTGTAATTGCCAAGCAACTCACAGACAGTGTGTGTTTGTCCAGAAATCATGAAAATAAAAGAAACTTAGCTCACACCTTTGGACACTTTAGACAACTTAGCATCTGTAATTCACACATCTTTGGATCGTGAGAGAATCGTGGGATTCAATCCAGGATCTTCTTGCTGTGAGGAGACAGTGTTTCCCACTGAGACACTGGTGCTGCCCTTAATCACAGACATAAGACACACTTTGACTATTTCTGTCAGACGTCTACAGAAGCTCTTACTGAGAATTAACAGAGCTTTAGATGTTGATATTTATGGTTAATTTGAAGTCACCATTGTGGTGGGAAGTGTTTGCTTTAGTTGGGCTCTTGGTCCCTGTACTTGAGTTAGCTTTTCTTTGGATGTTATAATTGTGTGTGTGAAACACAATACTTATGGCTGAGAAAGCAAAGATAAAGTGTCTTCAGGTGTTGTCAGCTCCTTGTTGATGACTAAATCATCCAAAGTCTAGAATCTGATGTTGTGCTTTTGAGGTTTAGGTTCTTGTTTGGCAAATAATAATTTGTTTATATACTATAACCTTGTGAAACTGCTGTATTGACACCAAAAGCAATGAACAAATCATTCATCCTGAAAGATGATAAAACAGAATGTGCACATTGTTTTGAGAAAATATTTCACATAGTCACACACAGACATCAAGATTTTGCATATGATTCACAACAACAGTGACAATCATAACAAAAAAACTTCATGCTGCAATGCATGATGGGTAGCTTCAAAGTACAAAACTCATGCTTGATTGTCACCGTTGTTGGTGATCCTTTTCGATACTTTTTAATAATTAAGGTGGATGCGTCTTAATTTTCATGACTTTTAATTTGTTTTTGTGATTTGCATTTTGGGTTATTAATCAGTACTACAAAAGCTTTTGTTCAGAAACAACTTTGGGTAACTTCTGTTTTATTTAAATAAACAAAGTTACAAAATGATTACTTCACAAATATAAAAAATGTAAAAACAAAATCTCTTTTCAAGTAGCATGTTAACAAAAAATGTTTCTCCTCTTTAGTGCACTTCTTTTCAGGATTTTTTTCTTAAATAAACAAAGTCACAAAGTTTTACATACAACGCTCCTCTTTCTCTCTGCTGCCATTCTCCGCCTCTGACTGACTGCTGTTAGAAATGCGCGGCTGAGCGAGAAGGGGCTCGCTGCAGCCTGCGGTGGATGTCCAACCCGGCCCACATCCAAGTGTGACGTCAGAGGCCAGGCCATTGCCGCCCTGCAGCCGATTTTTAAGATTTTATTGGTCATATCAATCACAGTAGAGACTGCCTCTACACCAAACACTGATCCCTAAACCTACCCGTCACTGTAACGAATTAAGTACTGATTGCCTACACCAAACTCTTGTCCCTTGACCTAACCGTCACTGTAACGAATTAAGATTGCCTACACCAATCTCTTGTTCCTTAACCTACCCGTCGTCACTGTAACGAATTAAGTACTGATTGACTACACCAAACTCTTTTCCCTAAACCTAACCGTCACTGTAACTAATTAAGTACTGATTCCCTAAACCTAACCGTCACTGTAACGAATTAAGATTGCCTACACCAAACTCTTGTCCCTTAAACTACCCGTCGTCACTGTAACGAATTAAGTACTGATTGCCTACACCAAACACTGATCTCTAAACCTACCCGTAACTGTAACCAATGAAATTAGCTGCAGGGCGGGAGTTCTGACGTCACACTTGGATGTGGGCGGAGTTGGATATCCACCGCAGGCTGCAGCGAGCCCTACTTGGGCTGAGCGGCGCGCGCGCCTGACTGCTGGTGGTAGCGCTAGTGGTGAGTCACGTGACGGTACAACACAGGAGAGGGGGAGGAGAGCGGGAGGAGAGCAGTGTCGAGCACGAGCAACTCTTGAGAGCTTCCTCTGCTCTGTGACAGCAGCAGCATTTTGACAAACACGGCCAGGTCACAAAACGAGAGAAACTGAAACTTAAGTATCGATATTTTCACGTTGGTATCGATCAATACCGATACCAACATTGGTATTGGTGCCAATACAGTAGTTTCACAAGCTTATAGTGGATATAATAAATTATTATTTGCCAAAAAAGAACACAGAAATTAAAATACAACATCAGATGCTCACTTTCTGATGATTTAGTCATCAACAAGGACTGGACAACACCTAACGTCGCTTTGTCTTTGCTTTCTCAGCCACAACTATTGTGTTTCACACACACAGTTACAGCAGCCAAAGAAAAGCTAAATGAAGTACAGGGACCAACTACAGCAAACGCTTCCCACCACAATGGTGACTTCAAATGAAACATAAATATCAACATCTAAAGCTCTGTTAATTCTCAGTAAGAGCTTCTGTAGACGTCTGACAGAAATAGTCAAAGTGTGTCTTATGTCTGTGATTAAGGGCAGCTCCAGTGTCTCAGTGGGAAACACTGTCTCCTCACAGCAAGAAGATCCTGGATTGAATCCCACGATTCTCTCACGATCCAAAGATGTGTGAATTACAGATGCTAAGTTGTCTAAAGTGTCTAAAGGTGTGAGCTAAGTTTCTTTTATTTTCATGATTTCTGCACAAACACACACTGTCTGTGAGTTGCTTTGCAATTACAAATGGAAAATATGTCCACAATTTGAACTAGTTTTTAACCTTGAGGTTCCATGAGCGTCTATATCGGACGTGCAGAACACGTCAAAAACAGACGTCATAAAAACTTTCATTCTGGCTCCTCAGTGGACGTCTTTTCAACGTACGCCTCTAGGGGCAAAGACATTGAAAAGACATCTTTTGGACTTAACTTTGCTCAGTGGGAGTTATCATCATAAAGATTTTTTTTTGGACCAAATTAATCTTTGAGAAAAGTGGATAATAAAAATGTTAATAAAATTTGTTTTAGTAGATTTTCACCATAAATGCTTTACTGCCACAGATCAGTCATCCTAAATTTTGATTTTTAGATACATTAAAGGGGGAAAAATTGTTTGCGCACATAGACATCAAGAATCATCATATAAATCTCAACAATGGTGACAAGCTGCAATGCATGTTGGGAGTCATGAGTGTTATACTTTGATGATTATATATCCCAGCATGCATTGCAGCATGAAGCATGTCACCGTCATTGAGATTAATATGCGGATTATTGATGTTTGTGTGGGTGTGCTTAAAGTGTTTTTCTTCACAATGTATTTTAGATAACAAATAATTGACAATTTTATGTCAGTTGTCCATCTCCTCAATGATGTTGTGTTAACATACTACCATCTTTGTTTACGGCTTCTTTTACAACAAATTATATGTTTGTGTTTGAGTAAACACTGTTACAAAGACCACAAACTGACATCAAAAGCCAAGAGTCAAACTGACCAACTAAATGAAACACCGATCACCATAATGGTGACCAAATGTTTTCAATACAACATCAACCTCTAAACCTCTGTTAATTCTCAATAAGAACGTCTGTAGATGTCAGAAATAAAGTCAGTCTGGTTTGTAATAAGAGAGATTTAATGTCTTCAGTTGATTTCATCTAAAGCTGTGGTTGTAGTCAGTTGTAGTTCTTGTGTTTCTCTTTCCTTCAGTGATTCTGCTCATTATCACCAGGTGTCTTCAATAATCAAACAATCATCACTCAATTAATCACTTAAGTATCTTATTAACTCTAACACTGCTTCAGTGTTACTTTAACACCCTGTGGGTGGTTCCCATATGAACACCAAGCGGTGTTAATTAAACCGGGGAATTTACTGTGTACCCTGCTGTTTCGGCTCTTGTATATTATATCTGTCGAAGTATGCTATCTTCTACTCAACTCTGGATCTGCTGAACTCTTCATATCGTCTTCCTGTGGACATATACTATAATCACTGTGCTCATTTGTAAATTATGCAGCGTCCTCGATATGTCCAATGAGAATTTCAAGAAACACACAGAAATCAAGATTTTGCATATGATTCACAACAACGGTGACAATCAAGCATGAGTTTTGTACTTTGAAGCTACCCATCATGCATTGCAGCATGAAGTTTTTTTTGTTATGATTGTCACCGTTGTTGTGAATCATATGCAAAATCTTGATGTCTGTGTGTGACTATGTGAAGTTCTTTCTCAAAACAATGTGCACATGCTGTTTTATCATCTTTCAGGATAAGTGATTATTTTATTGCTATTAGTCCCGATAAAGTGAATTCACAAGGTTATAGCATATAAACAAATGATTATTTGCCAAACAAGAACACAAAACTCAAATGCACAACATTAGATTCTAGACTTCTGATGATTTAGTCATCAACAAGGAGCTGACAACACCTGAAGTCACTTTATTGTTGCTTTCTCAGCCATAACTATTGTTTTTCATACATACAGTTACAGCTGCCAAAGAAAAGCTAACACAGATACGAGGACCAAGAGCCCAACTAAAGCAAACGCTTCCCACCACAATGGTGACTTCAAATGAAACATAAACATCAACATCTAAAGCTCTGTTAATTCTCAGTAAGAGCTTCTGTAGACGTCTGACAGAAATAGTCAAAGTGTGTCTTATGTCTGTGATTAAGGGCAGCTCCAGTGTCTCAGTGGGAAACACTGTCTCCTCACAGCAAGAAGATCCTGGATTGAATCCCACGATTCTCTCACGATCCAAAGATGTGTGAATTACAGATGCTAAGTTGTCTAAAGTGTCTAAAGGTGTGAGCTAAGTTTATTTTATTTTCATGATTTCTGGACAAACACACACTGTCTGTGAGTTGCTTTGCAATTACAAATGGAAAATATGTCCACAATGAGCACATTACAAGTTTTTAACCTTGAGGTTCCATGTACGTCTATATCGGACGTGCAGAACACGTCTAAAACAGACGTCATAAAAACTTTCATTCTGGCTCCTCAGTGGACGTCTTTTCAACGTACGCCTCTAGGGGCAAAGACATTGAAAAGACATCTTTTGGACATAACTTTGCTCAGTGGGTAGTTGTAATTGTTGTGTTTTTTTTGTTTGTTTTTTTGCCTGTCTTTTTGTTCCTCTTTCCTGCAGTGATTCTGCTTGTTATCACTTGATTATCTCATTAGTTCCAAATTCGAATCACATTAGAATCACAAAGCATATTTACTGTCAGTTATTGCTCCATTATTTGAAGCCCTTTTTTGTTGAATCTATTAATCAGAGTTTTAGGGATGGATAAGACTTGAAATGTTCATCTAAACGCACTTGGGTTGAATTTGTTCTAATCCTAAACTGAGAACTTGTTCGTATATGCATTCAGCTTTACTATTTCTCTCAGAAATGATGATCGTGTTGGTAAGTACTCTGTGTATCCTTAAAGGGTTAGTTCACCCAAAAATGAAAATTCTGTCATTAATTACTTACCCTCATGTTGTTCGACACCCGTAATGCTGCGTTCACACCAAACGCGAATTGAGCGTCAGGCGCGAGTGATTTCAATGTTAAGTCAATGGAAAGGCGCGTTGACGCGCGTCTGGAGGTCCCGCGGCGCGGAAGGCGCGTTACGCGCGGCGCGAAGGACGCGAATCCGCTTCATTCGCGCGTCCAGTTCGCGCGAATGGCGCGAATTGGACGCGAATTGAGCGTCTTGCGCGATACGCGCGTTACACGCGAATGGTGCTTTTGTGCATTCACGCGTTTGAAGCGAATTCGCGTCTGACGCCCGAGTTGAAAAATTTGAACTTTGGCGTCAATTCGCGCCGCGTTAACCAATCAGGAGCCTGCTCGCTGCTGTCACGTGGTAAAGTGACGTGTATGAGAAATCCTGCATAAATTAAAAACAGTACTATTGTGTCACAAAATGTAGTTTTAAGACGTTTTCAGGTGGGAATGTAGTTGTTTAAAGCTCAAATCTGTGGTTTATTTATAAAGAGAGCGCCTATTTAAAAAAAAATAATCTTGTGTTTTTGGAGTTGTGAGATCCAGGCTATCACCGGGCAATCACTGCTCATAACCCCGGCGAGGGCAGCCTTTCCTCGGCTAGTCCTTCTGGCGTCTGCCGCTGGCTCTGATGTCCTGTAGTGGTTCGTTTTGTGTAGATCTAACGGCCGAGCTTTGCTGTCATGAATCTATAATTTGTTGTCTGCCAAATCGTTTTGACTGAGGGCAAAGAGAAGTTTAATAACTTTATATTTTTAGGATATTTAAATATACATGTACTGAAGATGATGTAGGAGTTGCCTGGACCACATTTGTGTGGCTATTAATGCTTAATATATATGTTTAATGAAAATGAAAAGAGGCAGAGTGGTGTTTTATGACATATTTCTCCTGGAGTGCCTTGAACGCGCGTCAATTTCGCTTCAAACGCTCGATTTCTACGCGCGTCCAATTCTCTGCTGACGCGCGAATGCATTCAAAATGTACGCGCGTGAAACTAGACGCGGTAGACGCGATTTTGACGCTCAATTCGCGTTTGGTGTGAACGCAGCATAAGACCTCCTTTCATCTTCGGAACACAAATGAAGATATTTTAGTTGAAATCTGATGGCTCAAAAGGTCTCCATTGGCACAATGCACAGTACACTCTCAAGACCCATAGAAGGTACTTAAGACGTCGTTACAAAGTCCATAGAAAATCAACAGTAGGTTGTAGGTGAAGCTGCTGCCAGTTAATTACTACACATTTAAACTGCAAAGTTTTACAGTGTATCAGCTCATAAACTGGCTAAATGAGTAGTGTTTTCTGCAAACTTTTTCTCTCGTCTTCATTAACAGTAGGGGAGAGCGGGGGCAAAACCTAACGCTTTTTCACTTTCTCAGTTTGTGTAAATCCACTTGTGGTTCAGAGTATTTATTTTTCCCACATTCATTTCACACATGTCAACAATTATGTTTTTTTTTTTTCATTAATACAGTGTATACTGTTTTCTTGATATACCCAGAAAGAATGGAAGTGAAATGTGACAACATGCCCCATAGGTGGGGTCCATTATAACGACCAAATGACAGTTTAAAATGTTATCTGATATATTCAAAGAAAATATCCACGACACTAAACTAAACTATTTTCAATAAAATACAATTATTATCTTTTTTACACCACATAAAATAATGGCATTTTTTAATAATTAAAAATATACACATTTTTCAGTTTGACAACAAACACACCTCAAAACACAGCTATTTTCCATATTGTGCATCGGTGCCAAAGCTCATTTGTTTGTTTCCTCTGAACTGTAAAGGAAACTCATCCTCTGTTCTGGCCTTTGGATAAAGAGAAATTAACAGCACTGTCAGAATTGTCAATGCACTCTAAAAAGAGATGTGTTAAAAAACAACACACTGAGTGTGTTGATGGTATTTTGACACATGTTGTGTAGATATAACACACAATGTGTGTTAAATGTTACTCTGGATCAGGGGTGGGCAACTCCAGTCCTCGAGGGCCACTGTCCTGCAGAGTTTAGCTCCAACCCTGAGAAAACTCACCTGTCTGTAGCCTTCTACACAGTAAAATCCCCAGTTGTTAAATTAACACTGCTCAGAGCACATATGGTCCCACTCTACAGAGTGTTAAAGCAACACTGAATCAGTGTTAAAGTTAATGAGATAATTGAGAGATTAATTAAGTGATGATTGGCTATTAGTGATGAACACCTGATGATAATGAGCAAAATCACTGAAGAAAAGAGAAAAAAAGAAAAACACAAGAACTACGACTGACTATAAAAAAGACATTAAATCTCTGAAGATCTCAGCAGAGGAGGATTAAACAACTCCACAATCAGCATTACCAGCTTCACACATTACAAACCAGACTGACTTTATTTCTGTCAGATGTCTACAGAAGCTCTTATTGAGGTTTAGATGTTGATGTTTTATTGAAAATAAAAGTTGTTAGAAGTTACCATTATGGTGATTAGTGTTGCTTTAGTTGGGCTCTTGACCCTTGACTTGTCAGCATTTTTTTTTCTCTGGCTGCTGTAACTGTTTATTACGGTGAGAACAGCAAGAGAAAATTCATGATGACAAGTTGATGACAGATGATGTTGGCTTGTTGTTGATGATGCAGTTGTTATCATCATATAGTGCCTTATTTGCTGTTCTCCTGAGAGTCATTGATTATAGTAGCCTTGTGACTCTACAGCAGAAGATCCAGCAGTGTTTACTTCACATAAACTAAATGGTTATCAAAACATGTGTACATAAGTTTTGTACTCCAGTTTAATAACACATCACATAATAAGCACTTCTAACTCCTGCGAGTTATACTCACACATAGACATCAAGAATCAGCCTATGAATCTCAACAATGGTGACATGCTTCATGTCGCAATTAATTCTGGGTACGTCACGCAAAACTCATCTATGGCTCCCAGAATGCATTGTGGCATGAAGCATGTCACCATTGTTGAGATTCATAGGCTTATTCTTGATGTGTGTGTGTGAGTTATACTCGCAGGAGTTAGAAGTGATTAGTGTACAATCTATTTCAAAACGAATTCAGCTCTTCTGATTAAAACGCTGCTGGATCTTTTCTAGAACCACAATAAAAAAAAGTTAATGGTATATTGCTCATACTAAAATAAAATCATGGAAACCCATATAAAATCGTTTAATTGAATTACTGCACAATGATCATATTTTCATCATATTTTCAGCCGACAGCATCTGATTGTGTTTACTCTTGCTTTTCTTGCCATAACAAACTCAGTTACAGCAGCCAGAGAAACACGAATATTAAAAAGTCACCAAACTGCCCAACTAAAGAAAACACTATTCACCATGATGGTCACATTAAGAACTAACAATTTTCTAAACAAAATCAAACAAAAAATCTGTTAATTCTCAGTAAGAGCTTCTGTAGACGTCTGACAGAAATAAAGTCAGTCTGGTTTGTAATGTGTGAAGCTGGTAATGCTGTTGTTTAATTCTCCTCTTCTGAGATCCTCAGAGATTTAATGTCTTTTTTTATAGTCAGTCGTAGTTTTTGTGTTTTTCTTTTTTCTCTTTTCTTCTGTGATTCTGCTCATTATCATCAGGTGTTCACCACTAATGGTCAATCATCACTTAATTAATCTCTTAATTATCTCATTAACTTTAACACTGATTCAGTGTTACTTTAACACTCTGTAGAGTGGGACCATATGTGCTCTGAGCAGTGTTAATTTAACACTGGGGATTTTATTGTGTAGTAATCCAGGAGACACTGATTAACTGGTTCAGGTGTGTTTGATTAGGGTTGGAGCTAAACTCTGCAGGACAGTGGCCCCCGAGGACTGAAGTTGCCCATGCCTGCTCTGGATGAACAGCAGTGGGTGTTTTGGCAGCCAATCACATCATGCCTCTTTTTCAATGTCTTTTTCAAATGTTTTCTCCGCTTTTCACTTGTTATCACTGACCAGACTGACTTTATTTCTGTCAGACAGAAGCTCTTATTGAGATGAACAGGATTTGTGTTGATGATTCAGTGACTGTTTCATCTGAAGTCACCAGAATCGTGATTAGTGGCTCCTTTATTTGAGCTCTTGACCCTTGACTCTTTCACATCAGTTTTTCTCTGTTTGCTGAGACTGTGTGTTTATTAAACACATTTGAAGCAGCAGAACTAACCTTGAGAAAACTATGAGCAGATGATAATGTTATCATCGCATACATTTGCTGAGCATTTGCTGCTGAGTGTTTGATATCTGAAACTTTACTGTAAAAAATATTTTGCGCTGTTAATAATTATTTTATAATATTGTTGTCATTATCTGCTCATTTGTTTTTAGATATAGGATGTTCTAGTCTATGGTGTCACACAGGCACACACACATATCAAGAATCAGCTCATGAATCTCAATAATGGTAACAAACCAAAAGCTTCATCCCGCAATGCATTCTGGGAGTCACCATAGTACAAAACTCATCCATGACTCCCAGCATGCACTGCAGGATGAAGCGTTTGTCACCATTGTTGCGATTCATGATCTGATTCTTGATGTGTGTGTTTGACGAGTATCTGGTGCAGCTCTAAACTTTCTGAAAACATTGAATTTGTATTTTTTTAAGAATTCATTCTGCACTGCTGGACATCATGGACTAACTTCACAAAACTTTTATAGCTAACAGCACACAAATAAAGTAAATGTGTACCATCCATTAATCATAAACTGGATCAGATCTTGAGAATATGACTTGATCAAGAAACTTCTGATCGTGTTTTCTTTCATGCCATAACAAACATATTTGATTAAAAGGCAGTTACAGCAGAAAGAGGAGAATTAAAAGACAAGTAAAGGGTCAAGAGCTCAAATAAAGGAGCCACTGATCACGATTCTGGTGACTTCAGATGAAACATTCAATGAACCATCAACATCTAAACCTCTGTTCATCTCAATAAGAGCTTGTGTGTGTAGATTCATGATGTCTAAAACATCCAGGTAATACAATAAATAGTCAAACACTCTTTATTAAACGTCAATGGACTAAACACAAGTTAACAATACGTGTCAGTGTTCATCCAAACACGAAGTAACATGTAACACACATCTGACACACGTTGTGTAACTCTAACACATTATTGTGTAAAAGGTTTCAACACACTTCTGTGTAAGAGGAATAACACATTAGTTGAGTTACAGGTAACACAGAGATGTGTTAAAGAAAACGACAGGTTGTGTGTTAAATTTTACGCAACATGTGTTGTCCCTGAGCACACACACTACATGTGTTAACATCTACACAACATGTGTTGTCCCTGAGCACACACACTACATGTGTTAAAATCTACACAACATGTGTTAAAATCTACACAACATGTGTTGTCCCTGAGCACACACACTACATGTGTTAAAATCTACACAACATGTATTAAAATCTACACAACATGTGTTGTCCCTGAGCACACACACTACATGTGTTAAAATCCACACAACATGTGTTGTCCCTGAGAACACACACACACAATATGTGTTAAAATCTACACAACTTGTGTTGTCCCTGAGCACACACACTACATGTGTTAAAATCTACACAAAATGTGTTGTCCCTGAGCACACACACTACATGTGTTAAAACTGACACAACATGAGTCAATTTTTAACACATCTGGTTGCGTTGTTCTCAACACATCATGTTATAAAGCGCGACACACACCATCATTGTGCATTGTATGCAGTGTTTATGTTCTCAAACAAACAGGCCTGAGTAAATAAAAGTTATTTATATAGAATATTTTATCAGTTGCTACATTTTAATTTAATTCAAAGCGCAAACTCTGTCAACTCTTAATCTCTTCATGATCTTTTCTCAAAAGCGGCATCGATGTGGTGTTGAAGTGTGAATAATTGAATTTATAGAGTCATAGAGTTTGAAACATTGTACTTTGTGTGCACATGCGTTCTGTACTCGACTATTGATTAAATGCTTAATAATTTAGTTTCACTTTATTTTTAAAATTACATCTGAGTATGTGATTACCTGACACAATTAGTGTGTTAAAATGACTTACACATTTATCGTGTTAAATTTGACACAACATGTGTTGTCCCTGAGCACACTCACTACATGTGTTAAAACTAACACAATATGTGTCATTTTTAACACATCTCTTTTTAGAGTGTGGATTCCTCTCTTCATGAAGGTGTTTTTTTTTTTTTTTTTTTCACATTAGAATCACAAAGCATATTTACTGTCAGTTATTGCTCCATTATTTGAAGCCCTTTTTTGTTGCATCTATTAATCAAAGTTTTAGGGATGGATGAGACTTGAAATGTTCATCTAAATGAGGAAGTTGAGAAGGGACTGTTGGGAAGCTGAGAAAAAAAAATACCAGCAACTACCAACACAACATCACAGTCCACTTAGGGTCCTTATATTAAAACTGATAAAAACCTTTTATTGAATTACACATATGATGCTAATTTAGAAGATCACTGACAATACACTGAATGGAACTAGACATGTGAGTTATTGTTATGTATATATTTGCATTTAAATTTGAATATGATGAGGTAACAGTGGACTTATGAGAATGATGGAAAGATAACTTATCTATAAACATCTCAACACACAAATATCTTGTTGAGTCAGTCGTGTCGGTGAGGATCACTGTATATCAGCTTACATCAGGTAAGATCTTCTTTCTCCTCATAATGATTCTCATAAATCTCTTTAAATCAAACATACTCGCAGCATGTGTTGATGTGTGACATGGACTAATGTGTGTAGATGAAGAATCAGTGAGAATCAAAGTAATAACGTAAATGAAAACTCTGTGTGCTCTAAATATTTTTAAAATCCTTTGTATTATTTCAGCGTCTAATGCTCTGATCATATAGGCGATATGTTGTTAAATTGCTTTTAATCATAATAGTAGCTGTGATTCTACAGCATGAGATCCAGCGCTGTTGTGGTAATGTTGTGTGTTGTGTTTAATCCTCCTCTGCTGAGATCTAGAGAGATTTAATGTCTTCTTTTATCTTCAGTTGATTTCATCTAAGGCTGTGGCTGAAGTCAGTTATAGTTGTTTTGTATCTGTCCTTCTGTGATTCTGCTCATTATCATCAGGTGTTTAAGTGTGTAACCAGCTTTAGATTAAATCAACTTAAGATAAAAGAAGACATTAAATCTCTGAAGATCTCATCAGAGGAGGATTAAACAACTCCACAAACAGCACTACCTGCTTCACACATTACTAACCAGACTGACTTTATTAATGTTCAGTAAGAACTTCTGTAGACGTCTGACAGAAATAGAGGTTTAGATGGACGTTTTGTTGAAACCATTATGTAGAGTATAGTGTTTTATTTAGTTGGACAGTTTGACTTGACTTTTGTTATGTGAGTTTGTGGTTACAAAGAATGCCTGGAACAAAGATTATCAGGTGATATAGTTTTCATATATAATAGAATGATATAGTAGAATGATTTACCCAGCCAGCAGAGCCATGTGGGGCCCAAATGGGTTTGACCTGGGATATCTAACTGGGACCCAGCCAGTTTTGCACCCAGTTTCCATGTAGGCCCCACATGGATTTGCCCAGATGAAATGAACACTGCTTAGTGTGCACACTACAGGCTGTTTAATGTAACACTTAATCAGTGTTGGAGGTAATGAGATAATTAAGTGATTGAATAATGATTTTGTATTAGTGAAGAACACCTGCTGTTAACAAGCATAATCACTGAATGAAAGAGAAACACATGAACTACTTCCAGCCACAGCCTTGGATGAAATCAACTGAAGATAAAATACATTACATCTCTCAAGATCTGATTAAACAACTCCACAAACAACATTAGCTTCACTTATTACTAACCAGACTGACTTTATTTCTGTCAGACATCTACAGAAGTTCGTATTAAGAATTAAGAAGAGGCTTAGATGTTGATTACTTATTTGAAAGTAATAGTTTGATTTGATGTTACCATTGTGGCGATCAGTGTGTGCTTTAGTCCGGCTCTTGACTTTTTAATATTAGTTTTTCTCTTGACAGCTGTGTCTGTTTGTTATGGCGAGAAAAGCAAGAGAAAATATAATCAGATGCTGTAAGCTGATTGATGATAAGAATATAATGATCACATATTGTCTTAACTCATTGATATTGTGTGGGAAGTATGTTATTAATTCTGTTTTATTGTTATGATTCTACAGCAAGAGAATAATAGAATTTAATCAGAACATCAAACGATTTATAACACAGCATTTACATATTTAGGGTCCTGTGACTTTTTCGCACACACAGACATCAAGAATCAGCATATGAATCTCAACAATGGTGACATGCTTCAATGGTGCAATGCATTCTGGGAGCCATGGATAAGTTTCGTATGATGCACTCAGAATGCATTGCACCATGAAGCATGTCACCATTGTTGAGATTCATATGCTGATTCTTCATGTCTGTGTGCGAGTAAAACACACAGTACCTCAAATATGTAAATACTGTGTTTAAAATTGTTTGAATTTCTGATTAAATTCTATTATTCTCTAGCTGTAGAATCATAACAATAAAACAGAATAAATAACATACTACCAATATAATCCTCCCACATAATATCAATGAGCTAAGCCAATATCTGATGATTATATTTTTATCATCAATCAGCTTACAGCATCTGATTATATATTCTCTTGCTGTTCTCACCATAACAAACAGACACAGCTGTGAAGAGGGAAAACGAAAGCTAAAAGCATTCTCTGTTCAAGAGCAAGACTAAAGCACACACTGATCGCCACAATGGTAACATCAAATCAAACTATTACTTTCAAATAAGTAATCAACATCTAAGCCTCTTCTTAATTCTTAATACGAACGTCTGTAGATGTCTGACAGAAATAAAGTCAGTCTGGTTAGTAATAAGTGAAGCTAATGTTGTTTGTGGAGTTGATTAATCAGATCTTGAGAGATGTAATGTATTTCATCCAAGGCTGTGGCTGGAAGTAGTTCTTGTGTTTCTCTTTCCTTCAGTGATTATGCTTGTTAACAGCAGGTGTTCTTCACTAATACAAAATCATTATTCAATCACTTAATTATCTCATTACCTCCAACACTGATTAAGTGTTCCATTAAACAGCCTGTAGTGTGCACACTAAACAGTGTTCATTTCATCTGGGCAAATCCATGTGGGGCCTACATGGAAACTGGGTGCAAAACTGGCTGGGTCCCAGTTAGATAGCCCAGGTCAAACCCATTTGGGCCCCACATGGCTCTGCTGGCTGGGTAGCTTCATCACTGACCAAACGGGGTAATTTATTATTAATAAATGATTTTCACCTTTCTTGCCTTAGATCAGAAATTTTGATGTTTAACCCCTTAAGCAGAGGTGGGTAGTCCAGGGGTCAGAAAGTAAAAGTCCTGCCATATTTGTATTCCACCCATGAACTCAGTCACCTTCTGGCTGAAAAACTGTGCTATTAGCAAATCCAAGTGTTTGGGACAAAATACAGAGCAGGGCTTTTTATCTTATGCACCTGGACTTTCCACATCTGTTCACATTTCAAAGTGGAAGACAGACCCTGTGGTGGACAATTTGAGACACTGAAAATCACAAGATCTCATCAGAGGAGGATTAAACAACTCCACAAACAGCATTACCAACTTCACACATTACTGACCAGATTTACTTTATTTCTGTCAGACGTCTACAGAAGCTCTTATAGAGAATTAACAGAGGTTTAGATGTTGATGATTTGTTTAAAAATATTAAAGCCATTAAGGAGATCAGTGTTTGCTTTAGTTGGGCTCTTGACCCTTGACTTTAATATCAGATTTTCTCTGGTTGCTGTAGCTGTGTTTGTTATGGTGAGAACTGCAAGATAAAACATGATCAGATGATTTTGGCTGCTGATGATATTGTTTAAGCAGTGTTTGCTTATGTTGTTAGAAGCAATGATTATAGTAGCCTTGTGACTTTCAGCATGATATCCAGCAGTGTTTTAATCAGATAATCTGAATGGTTAATAAAGTTATGTTATGTAATTTTTTTTGCACCCCTGTTTATAAACACTTTCAAACTCCAGAGTTTTAGACACACAGACATCAAGAATCAGGGTATGAATGTCATCAATGGTGACGTACTTCCTGCCGTAATACATTCTGGGTCCATCATACAAAACTCATCCATGGCTCCCAGAATGCATTGTGGCATAGAAACCTGTCACCTTTGTTGAGATTCATAGGCTGATTATTGGTGTTTGAGTGTGAGTTGATCTCCTGAAGTTTACAATGTTTGGTATTCAATGCATTCTGATAATTTTTGATTAATCTGAGTCTCTCACTGTAGAATCACAACAAAAAACAAACAGAAATTAATAACATATATCAACCATATAAAAGTCAGACATAAGATCAGTGAATTAAGTCATAATATGATGATTATATTCTCATCATCAATGAGCCAATGTCAACTGATCACACTTTCTCTTGCTGTTCATGTCATAAACAGCCAGACACAATATATTGTTATAAAGTCAAGGATCAAGAGCCCAACTAAATCAAACACCGATCACCATAATAGTGAATGGTGACTATTAATTTCAATAAAGCATCAACCTCTAAACCTCTGTTGATTCTCAGTAAGAGCTTCTATAGACGTCTGACAGAAATAAAGTAAATCTGGTTAGTAATGTGTGAAGCTTGTAATGCTGTTTGTGGAGTTGTTTAATCCTCCTCTGCTGAGATCTTGTGATTGTCAGTGTCTCAAGTTGTCCACCACAGGGCAGCAGGGAGTTTGAAATAAGAACAAAGCTGGAGAGTCCAGGCTCAGAAGATAAAAAGTCCTGCTCTGTATTTTGTTCTGAACACTTGGATTTGCTAATAGCACAGTTTTTCAGCCAGGAGGTAGAATTAATTAGTGAAATCAGCTGACTGAGTTCATGAGTGTAATACAAATATGGCAGGACTTTTACTTTTTACTAGCCTGGATGCCAGGCAAACTTAGCCCTGCCCACAACATTTGAACTCGGGTAGCCCAATGAAATTGTCAGGGCGGGCTTTAGACAATGATGGACAGATGATCAACAGTAACGTAATCATCCACGTCATCAAAGGCGCTTGGGTTGAATTTGTTCTAATCCTAAACGGAGAACTTATTCGTATATGCATTCACCTTTACTATTTCTCTCAGAAATGATGATCGTGTTGGTAAGTAGGCCTACTCTGTGTATCCTTAAAGGGTTAGTTCACCCAAAAATGAAAATTCTGTCATTAATTACTTACCCTCATGTTGTTCGACACCCGTAAGACCTCCGTTCATCTTCGGAACACAAATGAAGATACTTTAGTTGAAATCTGATGGCTCAAAAGGCCTCCATTGGCACTGTAAAAGAGGTAATCTAATAGGGCTAGTTCATCTAGGGTTTCAGGCAATAAACAGGATGGTGTATCGGTCAGAATACAGGAATAAAGACGAGGAGATATTCTTTCTTCTTTAGATTGTATTGGACTTCAGCAGTGCTCATCAGAACATTCCAATATCCAGTATTGTCATTATAGTCTGATAATAAAACAAATAAATCACCATTAGGTACTGCCATCTAAACAGTTACAGTACATACATTTCTATGCAACGTAAAGAATATATCCACACATATAATACAAATCAGGTTCATCTAACATAAATATCTCAATAAACATTACTATGCCCCTTAGAACATAATCTACAATTACATAAACATGAATGTTACTACTTGGAGAAATATAAAGCGCTTCACCTATTTCACTGACCAGTTCACATTAAACTGTATTAGAAAAGGTTAACAAAAGGAGCAATGGCGACATCTTCTGGCCAGACAAAGCTACTACTCAAACAGCGTCTGCACATGGTCTCGTGAGCACGATATTAATTCCCTTAACTCAATATTATAAACGTAACGATGAAACTTATATATCAGAACGCTCACACTAGTTAACTTATTATTTCCTACAGTGTTTTACAGCATAAACATTGTTCTATCACTATAAATCTCACTCATCACGCTGGCACATGATAATGCATAATAATTCTACAATAGAAACATTAACACAGCAAAGTAACAGTCCCTTACTTTCAGTCATTAACTCAACGCATGAATATTGGAAGCTGGATTGTTCAGAAGGGACTAAGGAAGCTGCACAGCACAGATACGTAGGCTAAATGATGTTGTTAAACTTGAACTTGTTTCCATACCCGCTATATCTAACACTAACCACACATTTTCTCTTCCGTAACCACAGAATAAGAGTCATAAAGGGGCAGGCACACTGAAATGTCAGAGCCTTTTATACAGCCGCCCCCAAATGTGCAAGCACATTTGCTCCCTTATCAGTCAGACTGTGAGGGGCTCACAGAGGCATCGTCCATCCCCGACGGGAGAGCTGGCAACATCACCAACCGAGCTACCGGTCGGGTGTACACATGTCCTTTGATGTCCACATCAGCAGATCTAATGCGTCCATCGTCGCTGCGGTGACTCTTGATTACATGCCCAATGGGCCACAAGGCTCGAGGTAGCTGCGGGTCCACCAGCATGACAACAGCCTTTTCCAGTAGTTCAGGGAAAGAGGAGTGCCATTTCTGTCTAGTTTGCAGCCCAGGGAGATATTCCCTGATGAATCTGGACCAGAACTGATCAGCGAGAACCTGTGAATGCCTCCAGCGTCTACGGCTCAGGAGCTCCGTCTCAGGATAAACCACTTGGGGAAGAGATCCATCAGGCCGCCCCATAAGCAGACTATTGGGTGTCACGGGGTCGATATCCATGATGTCGGCAGATACGTAACCCAATGGTTTGGAATTGAGAATTGCCTCAACTTCCAGGAGAACGGTGAGCAGGACGTCCTCATGAACAGGTTGGGCCCCCACACAGGTGTAAAGTGCAGACTTGACAGAGCAGACCTCTCTTTCCCACACTCCACCGAAGTGTGGAGCTGCGGGACGGTTGAACTGGAACTTAATCCTTTGTCGCGCGAGTTGTTTCTGCAAGGTTGGCTCCATACTGGCAAAAGCCTCTCTTATTTCCCGTTCTCCTCCTTTCAAATTGGTTCCCTGATCTGACAACAACTCTGCAGGTGTCCCCCTTCTGGCGATGAACCGTCTCAGGGCCATCAAATAAGCATCTGCATCCATATTTCTGAGGAGATCCAAGTGTACCGCCCTGGTTGTTAAACACTTAAATATTATCCCCCAGCGTTTCTCCTGACGTCTGCCTATATTCACTAACATGGGCCCAAAACAATCCACGCCAGTGGAGTGGAAGGCTGGTTTGTGTAATTGGAGACGATCAACGGGAAGGTCCGCCATTCGGGGAATGGAGGGTTGAGCTCTCCAACGCTGACAATCGGCACAAGAATGCTGGTGTCTGTGAATTGCCTCCCTCCCACGGATTATCCAGAATGACCGCCGCATCTCCGCAAAGACTCGCTCTGCTTTATCCTCAAATGGTTCGGTGCTGGGTTTTTCTGGCCAAGTGGCTGGGTTCTGGAGAAGGAAGGGAGGTCCTTGAGACCATCGTTTGGGATCTATTAAGGCCTCCAGGGTCTTCCCTCTCGTCAGATCGTCAGCAGGATTATTTGCAGGGTCCACGTAGCGCCAAGTGCACTTCTCCGTTAACTCCTGGATCTCAGCTATTCTGGCGCCCACGAAGACCTTGTATCGACAAGACTGAGAGTGTAGCCAGGTCAGTACTGTAGTGGAGTCGGACCACATCACAGTTCGAGCCACTGTCAAAGTAAGTTCCCTTTCGAGAACGCGAGCCAGCTGTGCTGCAACCAGAGCTCCACAAAGCTCCAGGCGTGGGATAGAATGCAGACGTCTTGGAGCTACTCGTGAAAAAGCAAGGATAAAAGACAGGTGGACCTGTCCTTCCTTGTCTTCGGTTCTCATGTAGGCTACGGCTCCATATGCTTGCTCAGAGGCATCTGTAAAGATGTGCACCTCACGTGTGGCACCTGCAAGTTTGACGTCCGCCGGAACATATGTACGTGGGAATGTAAGTAGAGGTAAGGACTCAAGTTCAGCCTCCCAGCTGAACCAGGCCTGCAGGAGGTCGGCGGGTAAGTTCGAGTCATCCCATCCTCGCTTCTTATCCCACAGCAGCCTGATGATGAGCTTTGCTCGGGTGGAGAAAGGTAACAGATAACCCAGGGGATCCTATTGTGTAGCTAGAACTCTGTAGATGTTCCTCAAGGTTGGTTCCTTGTAGGACACAGGCCTATGTTTGTAGCCCAAGGAGTCGTTTGCCCAATTCCAGCTGAGACCAAGTGTTGACTCGAGAGGGTTGGACTTATCCTGTGCCAGCCACAGGTCCAGGCTTTCCGATCTGGCCTCTTGAGGCAAGTGACGCAGGACGCTTGGATCGTTGCAAGCCCATTGACGCAACTCAAAACCTGCAGATATCAGAAGATCCCTGAGTCGATCAACTAGCAGTTTGGCCTCACCCGATGTACCCATGCTCTGCAGGCAATTATCAACATAAAAGCAGTTCTCAACCGAGAATTTCAGGTCATCGTCAGGCCCGCAGTGGTCAACAACATGGTGCTTTAAGGCATATGTCGCACAGCACGGGCTACAGGTTGCGCCGAAAGGCAAAACTTGCCACTCAAATGTTCTTGGGGGCTCTTCCACCTTTAGGTCCCGCCACAGGAACCTAAGAAGGCGGTGATCTTCAGGGATGAGGCGGACTTGATGGAACATCCCCTTGATGTCTCCACTAACCGCGATGTGGTGTTCACGAAATCTCAGTAAAACTCCCAGCAAAGGGTTACCAAGAGTAGGGCCCGGTAACAGGTACTGGTTCAGGGTCTGCCCAAGGTACTGGTGAGAGCAGTTAAAGACCAGGCGGGTTTTCCCGTTCTGGCTGACGAGATGATGTGAGATGTACCATCCTTCTTTGGTTGAGGTATTCTCAGTGATTTCCCTCACAGCACCTGCTTCAATGAGCTTCTGCATTTCCTTCATGTATGCATCCGCCAGCCTGGGGTCCTTTAAGAGTCTCTTCTCAGTACTACGTAACATGGGCATAACTGCCTCCTTTGGTGAGTGCAATGGTGGCATGCTTGCCTGTCGCAGCAATGGTGTGGCGTACCTAAGAATTCCATCTACATTAGTACGGACAGTCTTGGATTCAAGAAATGCTACAGCCTGTTGATCCTGCTTTGACCGAGTCACCTCTCTTTCTGGTCGGTAAGGTACAGTGTCTACTTGCCAGAGCCTCTCAACATGCTTGTAAAGCTCATCCATTGATGGCGCATATGAAGTATACAGGCACTGTGCAGGTTGGATAGGCCGCCCCATGAATGTGGTGGGGCCCTGAAGAGTCCATCCAAGCCGGGTGCGGATTGCGGCTGGGCCACCTGATGGACCAAGTCTGACTGGCTCGACAGGTGTTATCAGCTGAGGGTTATCGGAGCCTACAAGGAGTGTTGGCTGAGCATCTCTTAAGGCAGGTAGGGGAATACCACTTAGGTATTTGTATTTTCTCTTCAGGCGGTCAATAGGGTAAGTATGCTGTGCTAAGCTGAGGCGACCAGCTGTGAAGGCCCCATTGATCTTATAGCTGATGTGAGGGTTCGCCGTTGGTGAGACGCTGAAAGACACTGTGTGGCCATGGAGGATCTGGATGTCCTGTCGGACTGAACGCAAAGGAAGCGCTTCGGGTTTGCCCTTTAGGCCAAGAAACTTAGCTGCTGCTGGCAACAACATGGTCCTCTCTGACCCATCATCGAGGATCGCAAAGGTGTCCAGCGTCCGATCTCCATAATGTACAAGCACAGGGACGACCTTCAACATGACTCGATTCCCGGCTCCAGGTCTGTCCAGGTAGAGTGAATCAGCCAGAGAGCTAGTTAAGCAGCTCTCTTCTTTAGCAACTACATCTTTATTGCCCCTCTCTGCTCTTGTATTTATCTCGTGAAGAGCCAGGAGGTGTTTTCCCTGACAGATGTTGCAAGGTTTCTTCAATGTGCACTGAGCAGCTTGATGAGTTCGTGCGCAGCGCCAGCACCGTTTGTTAACCCGGGTCCATTCCCTGAGCTGGTCTCTAGAGAGTTTGGTGACAGCACTGCATTGACTAAGATAATGTTCAGTACTCTCACAGTAGGCACAGTAGGCTTTACTCTCGGCTCCTCGGTTAGTTGAACTCTCTTTAAGGTACGAAGAAGCTGTCTCTGCCGACTCACCAGCTCCATGAAGGACAGTCACAGTCTGTCCACCAGGACGACCATCAGTCTTCACGTTCTGCCTTTCCTTTATGCTGCGTCCAGTAGCCTGACTGTCGAAGCCCTGACACCATAATTCATAGCGGAGACATTCTGACAAATCATGTAAAGTGTGGGTCGCCCCTAACTGCTTGAACTGATGTCGACTGAAATCAGCTCGCTGCTCCGGAGGGAGCTTATTCAGCAGACGAGCAACATGTGATCCGCAGTTGAGTTCGATTTCCCCTTCAGGACCCAGAGTCTGCAATAAACCCACTAAAGATTGTATCTGGAGAGAGAACTTCTGGAATGCCATAGTATCACCACGCCTCACCTCGGGAGTCTCCAGGACGTTCGCTATCTTCTTTAAGGCAAGTTGATGAGGCTGCCCGAATTTGTCATGGAGGGCTGACATAGTGTCACTATAAGGGGTGGGTGAGTTTAGATAAGCATCAGCTATCAGCTTGGCTTTCTCCAGCTTTAAATTATCTACAAGTATCTGATACTTGAAGAGTTCTGTAGCCGTGGATGGGAGTAGGTTTTCTAAAGCTATGCGAAGCCGTGCAAACTCACTGGGATCCGGGTGAATTAACCTTGGGATTGTGGGTTGAGGCCCTCGATACACTTGTTCATTCCCCAGCGGCTGCATAAACGGGTTAGATGGTGGCATACCATGTACTGCTCCGTATCTGGCCTCTAAGGGATGGTAGGCACGGGCAGGTGCTGATTTCATTACAGGTGCATGAGCTGGGGCAGGGTGTGTGAGCAACTGAGAGGGCCGTTTAGAGAGGTATGATGATATCCCTCTATCAGAAGCAAGAGCGGGGTACTGAGGATGCACTGGAGGCTTACAAGGCATACATACTCTACCTCCGGGGGAAAAGTTGAACTGGTTACTGTCTAGCCCTTGTTCTTCGACCCTGAGATTGCGCATGCCTCCCGTCAGGTTCTCATCAGGTTCAGGCCAGGGTGGAGGATCAGGCCAGTCCTCTTCCTCCATTTCCTTCGAGTGTACTGCATCAGTGAAACTTCTTGAGGCCACAGCACCGGCCTGTGGAGATGTGGGGTTGCTGTAGTTTGCGGCTGGACTATTAACTTGGGCCAGGTTTTCCCTCAGCAAGCGGGCTACCTCCAGCAGCTCTTTCATCTCATGCCGTGCTTCATTGAGTTCCTTTATGCCAGTCTGGAAAGCCTGTTGTGTTTGGAGCAGCTTATGGTTCTCCTCCCGAATAGCTCTAATTTCCTCCGAGATACGAGAATCCAGATATGGGCTCTGATGGGATGAGGGTGTTCGCGCAGGCTGAATAAACCCATCCAAATCTCTCCTCTGGCCGTGGTCTGGGACTAACTGATAAATCTCAGGGTGAGCAGCATTCCCAGGGAAACCCCCAGAGTGAGAGTGAGCTGTCTGGAAAGGGGTCATCTGGTCTGGACCCTCCCGAGTGGGGAACACCATCCTATCCAATGCAGGGGATGACAGATCCCATTTTAACTGATCTCGTTGACTATATCCCAAATAGTCCACTTCGAAGTCCTGAAGTCTGACAGGTCGACGTATTTGACGATTAGGTCTCACATCAGGATACATCTCTTCATCTGCCTCCATCTTGAATACTGTATCTGGCTCGAAGGACCAATGTAAAAGAGGTAATCTAATAGGGATAGTTCATCTAGGGTTTCAGGCAATAAACAGGATGGTGTATCTGTCAGAATACAGGAATAAAGACGAGGAGATATTCTTTCTTCTTTAGATTGTATTGGACTTCAGCAGTGCTCATCAGAACATTCCAATATCCAGTATTGTCATTAGAGTCTGATAATAAAACAAATAAATCCCCATTAGGTACTGCCATCTAAACAGTTACAGTACATACATTTCTATGCAACGTAAAGAATATATCCACACATATAATACAAATCAGGTTCATCTAACATAAATACCTCAATAAACATTACTATGCCCCTTAGAACATAATCTACAATTACATAAACATGAATATTACTACTTGGAGAAATATAAAGCGCTTCACCTATTTCACTGACCAGTTCAAATTAAACTGTATTAGAAAAGGTTAACAAAAGGAGCAATGGCGACATCTTCTGGCCAGACAAAGCTACTACTCAAACAGCGTCTGCACATGGTCTCGTGAGCACGATATTAATTCCCTTAACTCAATATTATAAACGTAACGATGAAACTTATATATCAGAACGCTCACACTAGTTAACTTATTATTTCCTACAGTGTTTTACAGCATAAACATTGTTCTATCACTATAAATCTCACTCATCACGCTGGCACATGATAATGCATAATAATTCTACAATAGAAACATTAACACAGCAAAGTAACAGTCCCTTACTTTCAGTCATTAACTCAACGCATGAACATTGGAAGCTGGATTGTTCAGAAGGGACTAAGGAAGCTGCACAGCACAGATACGTAGGCTAAATGATGTTGTTAAACTTGAACTTGTTTCCATACCCACTATATCTAACGCTAACCACACATTTTCTCTTCCGTAACCACAGAATAAGAGTCTTAAAGGGGCAGGCACACTGAAATGTCAGAGCCTTTTATACAGGCACAATGCACAGAACACTCTCAAGGCCCATAGAAGGTACTAAAGACGTTGTTACAAAGTCCATAGAAAATCAACAGTAGGTTGTAGGTGAAGCTGCTGCCAGTTAATTACTCATAGCTGTCAACATTGAACATTGAAAATAAGGGAGATTTCCCGGAATCCATCCACAAAATAAGGGATTTTTTTTTTTACACGATTCTTACCCACAAACTTAAAAAAAAGAGTCTAAAGAGTTTATAACTACACAAAATATTTAGATTTTGGCCGTCAGCGTCCTGATCCATCATTGCACATCACACTCATCTACCTACTCTCCTTGAAGTTTACTTCCCGCTACTTTTTCCCTCTTCCTCCCGCCCGCGGCTGCAACTGTCTTCTTCTTCTTCGATAGTAGCCTAAGCCAGTGTTTCCCAACCTTTTTTCAGTCATTTTATCATACGTTACGCTAGGGGTATAACGGTACAGATTGCTCACGGTTCGGTTTGTATAACGGTTTTAGGTTCACCGTTTCGGTACGGTTCAGTATTTGCTATGTTCAGGGAAAAAAGGACTACTGTCAAATAAAAAAAAAGAAAATAATAAGAACAAATCATTTATATACAAGCTGCAGCACAAATAAATACTATCGAGCAAAGATACTAATAAAATAAACTATGCTTTTCAGGTTTTTCAGGTACGTCTAACATTAGTTTTCAGGTACAGAAATTGATCAAATGTAAAATAACATTGCATATTTGACTGTGTAAATTAAAGATTAATCCTATTAAACTTACAAAAGCTATTCAATCAAGAGCAGTGAGTGATGCCCTTGTCTTTTGTTTGACATTAAACAGACAGCTGTAAAGGCTACTGCCCCTTTAAGACCTCGGATATGCGTCGTCTTTTCTGGACTGTATAAAGTTTACTTAAGCCATATACAGACTATGTCTGCTAGAATACTCATCAATATGGACATGTTGACATACTTTTTGCGTGAGTTTGTCCGTTCAAGAGCAAGACTTGAAAGAGAACTCAATATTTGCGCGCTGAGAGACGTGTGCGCGCTCTAGGATAAGTGCACAGACAAATTTTCTCACAGTGCGCGCGACTTCTCATTCGCGTCTTCTGGCACTAAAACAGATAGTTTGCGTGACTAAAACGGGAAGACAGCGGGAAAAGAGCTAAAATACGTGAGAAACCCGGAAAAAACGGGAGGGTTGACAGCTATGTAGTGTTTTCTGCAAACTTTTTCTCTCGTCTTCATTAACAGTAGGGGAGAGCGGGGGCACAACCTAACGCTTTTTCACTTTCTCAGTTTGTGTAAATCCACTTGTGGATCAGAGTATTTATTTTTCCCACATTCATTTCACACATGTCAACAATTATGTTTTTTTTTTTTTTCATTAATACAGTGTATACTTTTTTCTTGATATACCCAGAAAGAATGGAAGTGAAATGTGACAACATGCCCCATAGGTGGGGTCCGTTATAACGACCAAATGACAGTTTAAAATGTTATCTGATATAATCAAAGAAAATATCCACGACACTAAACTAAACTATTTTGTCAATAAAATACAATTATTATCTTTTTTACACCACATAAAATAATGGCATTTTTTAATAATTAAAAATATACAAATTTTTCAGTTTGACAACAAACACACCTCAAAACACAGCTATTTTCCATATTGTGCATCAGTGCCAAAGCTCATTTGTTTGTTTCCTCTGAACTGTAAAGGAAACTCATCCTCTGTTCTGGCCTTTGGATAAAGAGAAATTAACAGCACTGTCAGAAATGTCAATGGATTCCTCTCTTCATGAAGGTGATTTTTCTTGTTATAATTAGCATGTAAAGAGTACCAATACGATAAATTAACTTTTTCAAACTCAAAATTCCAATAGATTCCGATACATTGCTTGTTTATATGATTTTTTTCTTCATATTTCACGACAGGTTTTAAAAGAGCCCTGACTGTCATCTTTGTTATGCTGTGTAAGTAAATGTTTTTTGCTTTAGTGGCTTCACACTGATAATGATCGGTAACACTTCACATTCAGCCCAGACAGCAAGCTACAATTAAAACAGTGTTAAATCAATGTTCAATGTCAATATTATCTGCATTGAATCAACATAATAGTGCAACATAACAACAATGGTGACATGCTTCATGCCGCAATATATACAGGGAGCCATGAATTTTATGCTATGGTGGCTCCCAGCATGCATCGCGGCATGAAGCATGTCACCATTGTTGGGATGCATATGCTGAATCTTGATGTCTGTGTGTGTTTAAAATGTTTATGTTGCTGAAGATTGTATTACTAGGTTATCTTTCTGGAGATTTTTGCAACAAATGATGTGTTTTTGTAAACACTGATTACCATAGTGGTGATTAAACATTTTACAATAAAACCTCAACATCTAAATCTCTGCTCCTTAAGCTGCATGAGCGCCTGCACGGGTTGAAGCGCTATTTTTAGCACGAATGTAATGTTTGTTAATAGATTTAACGTAAAAAAACATCATTAATCTTGACAAACTATATATCATTCTAAAGGTCTAAACCTCAAGCATCGAGGACAGACCACTGTTTTTCAATGAAAAGCTTATAACGGCTGTATTTTTGCATCAATGTAAGCAATACACATTAAATCAAGCATAAATAAAAACAGAGCACATACCAGTAGTGTCCTAATTACGAGCCACACACGCATCCACTGCTAAAAGTTCCAGAATGAATGGAAAGGTGAGGGTCCACTGAATAACATCCCATAGAGCATTTTAATCCCATAGAGCATTTTAATCCAACGAAACAATAACGGTGTAATATTGATGGTTAATCCTTTGTTTACATCGCATTTCTGCGGAGCGAAGTATCATACTAGACTGTTATGCAATAAAATAATGCACCAAAAACATTCTCCCGGTAGCATAAAGTGGCATGGGTTTATTGCTTAGAATGTTACGAACATAATACAACCAACCCCACTCAAAAACATGCAAAGATAGCCGGGATATAGTCCAACCATAGCACTCGGTTTAGCTGATGTCATGACGTGCTCATCCAATGATAATGTCTGTTTATCTGGAGCCAATAAAAGCATTGAATCGTCATGACTGACAGAAAATGTAGCCAATGAACACACGATTCCAACGAGACCTCTCATGTTTATATTTGTCACATGGGCGTGATTATTTATTCATTTGAATGTGGCGCCATCTCCCCACGAGATGCTGCGAGTGTGTGTGACACGTTTATGCGTGTGTGACACCCACACCCCTCCCCGTCATTTGACAGCTAAGAGCTAACGGGCTAGTAAACAGACGGTCTCTTTGTAGTAACTGTTTGCTAATCTTACTAACTGGACGGAATTTATTATCCAATGGATCGTCAAAAGAAGTTTGTATTGTGCTGAAGATGCTTTATTTGAGCTCACTCGAAGCAGCGATGTGGAAAACATTGAGGAGAGTGAAGACAGCGATGACGGTGCTTGTTGACAGAGAAGTTGATCCAATAACATACCGGTGAGTTGCTATGTGTAGTTGTTTATGTATATTGAGAATGTGTGTGAGAATGTATTTATTTTATTGTTTCTGTGTGCTAGAAAAAATGCAATATACCAGTATAGATTATACATATGCTGATATTTTGCATTTTTCCTAGCACACATGGGGAAAAATTATATATAATTTTTCCCCATGTGTGTGTAAATAAAACATATATATATATAACACATGTAATTGTTTATATATATATATATATATATATATATATATATATATATATATATATATATATATATATATATATATATATATATATATATATATATATATATTGAGACTGTATTTATTTTATGTTTTTCTGTGTGCTAGAAAAATTACATTATTTAGCATTTTTTCTAGCACACACAGGAAAAAAAAAATATATATATATATAATATATAAAATGCATTTTTTTCCCCTGTGCTACAAAAAACAAATTGACGAAAAAAGAAAAGTTCTGGACGGCCGACCATCTGTGTGATTGTTGATTTTATGTCTGGCCATCAATATGAATGCTCACTGTATCACCGGCCATTAGATTGATTGTAGGACTGTGTGCGAATGTATGGGCCGCCGTCAATATGAATGCTCACTGTATAGCCGGCCGTTAAATTGATGCTTGGGCTGTGTGAGAATGTATGGGCCGCCGTCAATATGAATGCTCACTGTATAGCCGGCCGTTAGATTGATGCTTGGGCTGTGTGAGAATGTATAGGTGGCCGTCAATATGAATGCTGTCTAACCGACTGCCCATCAGTTTCATTGTTCATGGGATGGCCTGTAATTAGAGTGAATGATGACAGTGTGATTGATGATTGAATGGGCAAACTATACAGAAATATTACATGCAGTGCTAATTCTCATTCCTTTCCTTGCCATTTTACAGGCATCAGGTTGAGTCTTCAGATGAGCTATGGCATCCAAGCACCAGCCAACCAGCAGAAAAGAGAAGAAAGCTTTCAGATTCTTCAAGATCTGCACTTGCTGTTGTAGACCTGAATCGGCCAGTAAATGTTTTTTTTTTTACATTTGCAAATTGTGTGTGTTTTTATAGCTATATATTTATATTATATTGTTATTTATATTACTAGTTATATTTATAGTTATTCTACTTATATTACTTGTTGTATTTTCAGTTGCAAAGAAGTTTAGCTCTTTTTTATTAATATTTCATTTTTATTATATTTTTATAAGTTCTGTTGTACAAATAAATCACTTATACAAAGTCTTATGGTTCTGCCTATTATTTTATAGTTGAAAAAGCATTCAAGCATCATATATGATGGCTAAAACAGCTTGCAGTACACTTCATAACATTAGGTTATCAAGTCTCCTGTAGGTTTCTTGGCACCTGGACATATTCTTAGAAAAAAGCATGCAGGAACCCCATTTTTCATGATATCTTCGTCAAATTTTAAATATAAACTGATGAGACTTGTGCCTTTCAATTCATTAACTAACTGGATTCCTCCAGGCTTATTTTCATATATTTTTACATCAAATAATAAAGTGTTCATTGTAGCACAAATCATCTTCAAGACACTTCAACTTCTATAACTGTTTGTCTTTCTAAGTTTTTTTCTACTTTAATGTTTGGGTAATAAACTCTAAAGTGTCTTCTTTTTAAAGATGTCTAAATTGTGCATGTAGTGCAAATTGTTCAGAAACTGCAATTGTTTTAGTTGGGAGATGTCATTTCTGGGGATGTGCCTCAAGCAGGCGGAGGGAGAAATGGAACAGACATAGTCTTGGAAAAAAGCTTGCAGGAACCACATTTTTCATTATATCTTCCTCAAACTTGAACTATAAACTGATAAGTCGTGTGGCTTTCAATCCATAACTGAACTGGATTCCTCCAGGTCTATTTTCATATATTTTTACATGAAATAATACAACATTCTGTGTAGTGCAAATAATTATCAACTCTGATTGCTTTTTATTAGAGTCCCAAGTGTCTTCTTTCCAAAGATACCTTAATTGTGCCTGTAGCACACTGTTCTCAGGAGCTATAATTGTTTTAATTCAGGTAGGTCGTTTTCAGCTGTGAGCCCCAAAGTGGGGGTGCAGCTTAACAGGTTAATTCTCAAAAAGGACTTCTGCTGAGGTCTTGAGAGATTTATTGATTTGTGTTAGCTTCAGTTGATTTCACATCATGGTCACTTTGTAACATTGATGCAATGCCATTACTCTTGACTTTTGGGTGACATTTCAAAATTTGTTCAATATTTATTGCGGTTGCAAAAGTGATGTTGATTCAATGCAGTTAACATTGACACATTAAGGGCCCTATCTTGCACCCAGCGCAATTGACTTTGTACACCGACGCATGTGTCATTCCTATTTTGCACCCGCGCAAAGCGCGCTTTTCCCTCCACAGAAGCACGTCGCTAAACTAGTGAATGAACTTGCGCTCCCTGGGCGGTTCAGCGCAAAAAAGGAGGCGTGTTCCGGCGCAAACAATCCCTGGTGCTATTTTGCTGTTCCATTAAACAATTGCGCCACTGACCAGAAAAAACCTAGTCTAAAGTCAGTGGCGCGTTGCGCGTTGTTCATTATGCTATTTTAAGGGCGCATGCTTGACCATAATGTATAGCGTGCACAACGCGCATACACTTTGCTCATGTAATCTACACAGATGCAACAGTTATTTTTGCAAATCATAAATTGTTACACTAAAAAATATTAACACATGAGATGACGGAAATCATTGTGGTGTGCCACGAAGATGTGAAAAAATAGGCATAAATCTAGCTTACAAATTATTCAGGCTAATTGTAGTCTAATAATTAAGGAGACCTGTTTGCCCAATAGTGGCAACTTCTGGCAAGACATAAGGACATCTAACAAATTGGTTTGTCCGTCAAGAACCAGGAAAAAAAATCGTTGAGGGTGGACGCAGCGATGTCCTCTGCTGGCGTCAGGTCCTGAGTAGAGGCAGATCCACCTCCCGTTACACGGCGTGCCCGATTGATGCTGGCAAGCTTGGACTTTCCCCGTCTTCTGATGTCATTGTAGCGCTTGCGGCACTAGTGCGACGTCCTGGGGATGCCAGCTGATGAAACAATTGTGGCTATTTCCTCCCACGCCTGTTTAACCGACGCTATTTTGGGTGGGTTTCTCCCATCCCCATACAACACAACTTCTCTGTCTTTCACTGCTCTTACAAGAACATCAGTCTCCTCGGCTGTGAACCGCTCCTGGCGTGCGCCTGGTAAATACGGCATAATAATAGCAATCCATAATGGAACTTGCGCACCTGCTTTTAAAGGGAATGTTGGATGACGCTCGGATTGGTTTATTCACGTTACGCCCAAACCACACCTATGAATAATGAAGCTACTTCAGACCAACCCATTTTAGATTTGCGCCGGGCGCAAGAGCCATTTATCCCGCCGGGAAAATAGCAACAGCGCCGAGACCCGCCCACAAAGTTACTTGCGCTTCACGCTTTGACACTTGCGTTTCAGATCGTTAAAATAGGGCCCTAACATTGATTTAACATTGTTTCGATGGTTGCTTGCTGTCTGGGATATGCTGGCACAGTCCTGTTTTGAAGGTAAAGCTGCATATGTGACACAAACATGCAACCACATTTATGTAAGATCACCTGAAAGTCTTTAGATTTCAGCTGGTCTTCAGTTTTTGTTTTTAGGCCAGTTGACTATTTCAATGTGCCCTTTTTGATTTGTTGATTAATTTGTATGCTTTTTTTCAGATGTCTTAACACTTGAGACGACTACAATTGGTAATGTATCAAGTATACTAATCAAGTGTCTTGATCTTTTTATCATCTTGCCAGGATATACATGTCTGCAGTGATTAAATTGGCTTTTGTAGGGAGGGGGAGCCCTAATTTACGGTGAATGGACATTCAAAATCGCCCCAGAAAAAGGCTTAATGTTTTTTTACACCAAAGGGGCTCTTTTTCCCGTATTAATGTGTAAGGAAGGGTTGAGTAGTTATTCAAACAAAGATAAATACTTTACAGTTCACTTAGGGCCATAGACAGGGTTTTTTAAATCAGTGAGGTCCCAGATTTTAGATAGTTAGAGGGATTCGGGGCTCCCCCGAGAAAATTTTGATTTCTCTGATCTACATATGTGCATTTTTAATAAGTTTGAAGGCCAAAATGTATAATAAATAGCTTTCAGAACCATGTCAGTGGGCAGTAGATTATTTGATAATACCCCCCTAAAGATGAGCTTTGTCTGTACTCTTTTCATTTTCGTCTGTGTCCCTGAAAAGGGTTGGGAACTTTTTTTGACCAAAGAGCCAAAAACTTTTTTTTTTTCATTTTTGGTAAATGCATTTTTCCAAAAGAGACACAGTAAAAAATTATATAAAATTATTATTAAAACCCCTTTTTTTTCAATAAAATGTCAACAGTAGTAGTTATTAGGTCCATAACTAAAAATAACCAATTATGCAGCAAACGATAAATAAGTTGCAATATGGAATTAATTTCTGTAGTTAAATTTGTAATTACACAGTTGACACTTCCCTTACACCAAACCCTACCCTTAAACTTGCCCATATCACCACACCTGTCCCTAACCCAACCTGTATACCACCACAATATCAGCAAAAGTGTTTTGCAATACAATTTGAACACAGTAAGTACATTGTACTTATTTTTTGATGTAAGTACATAGTAAGGCCACCTAATATAAAGTGGGGCCGATTAAACAACTCCACAAACAGCATTTGCAGCTTCACACATTACTAACCAGACTGACATTATGTCTGTCTGACATCTACAGAAGCTCTTATTGAGAATTAACAGAGTTTTTATGGCTGATGTTTTATTGAAAATAATAGTTTAGTTTGAAGTCACCATTACGGTGATCAGTGTTTACTGGAGTTGGGTTGTTTGATTTGACTTTTTAAACATTATTTTTTTTCTGGCTGCTGTAACTGTGTTTGTTATGACAAGAAAAGCAAAAGAAAATATAGCTGCAAGCAGCAATACCGGGGTCAAGCGCAAATAAGAAGACGAGACATGCCAACATGGCTGGGAGGGTTAGACCAACTGCAACAATGAGCTATTAAAGGCATTTTAAGAATATTTTAGGCAAAAAGGTTTAAAAATGCATTGTAGTCTATGGGAATTTCATGTTTTGTTCTATTATAGCGCCACCAAGAGGCACAATCCTACCATTTTTTATGTGTCCTCGGAGTGAGCCCATACATGTCTCTGTCAATTTTGGTGAAAATATCTTGTTTAGTTTTGGAGTTATAGATATTTATATGAAAAAAAACACATGAAATATGACTGACACCTGACTTTGATTGGATTTTACACCCCCTTACTATCATTATTTTGACATTTGGGCATTAGTATACATCTATCAACCTATGTCTCCGAACTTCTGACGCTGCGCCGAAAAGCTGCATGTCATGCTTGTGATAACATGCACCAAGTTTGGTTGGAATACGATAAAGCGTTGCAGAGATATAGCCTTATGAATGCAACCACTACGTAAAATTTGTTTGCGCGTTTATCAAAAACGATTTGACGAATCAACTTGATTTGCAAGATTTTTTGTCAGCATGGTCTGAAGATGATCTGGTTCAATTTTCGTGCAAATCGGATGAACCGTCTAGGACGAGTTCGCAAAAGTAGGTTTTTCGGAAAATTCAAAATGGTGGGAAAACTTCTATGACAGAAAATGACGTCATTGCTGAAATTGAATCGTCTTGAGCCAAGGAATCAGAGAAAAAATATTTTGTTTCTAGCCCTTATGGTTCAAAAGTTAGCATAAACATGAGTCAAATTTTGGACTGATGGTGGCACTAAGGGGATTGAGTTAGAGACTCCAGATTTGCTATGGTGACTTTTCAGACTGTCCTCTATCTGTCTTTTTACCATACGGTTCTATGGGCTGCCATAGACTTCACGGCATAAGATGAATAATAATAATAATAGGAACGCTAACGGTTTCAATAGGTGCTTTCGCACCTTTGGTGCTTGGCCCCTAAATATAATCAGATGATATTGTTTTATTTGATGATAAAGATATGATCCTCATATTGTGGTCTATTTCACTGATGTCATTCAGAATCTAATCTTTTGATACATGATCATTTTGTATTATTAAGTATAACAAACCTGTAATTCTGTCTTTCCCACTAAACATTTTGATCTCCGGCATCTATTAGACTCACTCAGATATCAATAATCAGCATATGAATCTCAACAATGGAGACATATTTAATGCCACAATGCATTCTGAGAGCCATAGACTAGTTTTGTATGAAGCATGTCACCGTTATTGAGATTCATCCGCACATTATTTAATGTCTGTGTGTATCTTTTTGGTGCACAATCCCTCAGATTATAACAGTGCTGGACAGTCACAGGACTATTACAATCAATAATAAGAAATTAATAACATGACTTCTAAACAAAAAATAGACTCTGAATATGATCAGTGAATCAAGCACTGCATGATGATGATGATGATCATATCTCTATCATCATCAGATAGCTCAGTTGACATCATCTGAACACAATGTCTCTTGCAGTTATTGCCGTAACAAACACAGTTACAGCAGTCAGAGAAAAACTAATGTTAAAAGATCAAGAGTCAAACTGCCCAACACACACTGATCACCATAACAGTGACTGAATTGTCAACAAAACATTAGCATCTAAACCTCTGTTAATTTTCAATAAGAACGTCTGTAGATGCCTGTATCTGTAGATGACAGAAATAAAGTAAATCTGGTTAGGAATAAGTGAAGCTGGTAATGAGTGTACTTTTTTTTGGCAGGGGGTGGAGGGCATGGGGGGTGGTGTTTATTCCAACCAAAATTCAACGTCTGCCCAACGTTGGAGCTTGACATCAAACAAACGTTGGATTTAGACGTCAGACAAATTTTAATTTTCAACCAAAATCCAACGTCTGACTGACGTCACATTGACATAGTGTGCCTGCTGGGTTGTAGTAGTTTTGTCTATATTTCAAAAGGATACTATGATAAGCTGATAGTAATGTTCATTTGTACTGTATAACGCAAGATTGGCAGTCCTGCTTCCCATTTATAGTGTAATATTTGGCTAATAATAATTAAAAAGATAGATTTTATAATAACATAAGAAGCATGTTAATTTCGTTAAATATTTTCATTAACAGGTAATCTGTCTGATCCCTGCAACAACTACACTGTGCTGAGTGAACCACGGAGATCCATCAATAATACAGATTTTTTAATGAATTTACACTACACGTGTGACACTTATGTCACCTGGAGCGGCTGGTATCGTCTCTTCATTAACAACATGAGCGCTCATATGCCAGACACGTGTGTTGCAAAGGGTCACTGTGGCACTTCTGCCCCACTGTGGATACGTGGTGGACACCCAACAGTTGAGGATGGAGTCGTCACTCGAGATGTCTGCGGTCACTGGGACAATTACTGCTGCTATTTCTGGTCTTATCCCATTAAAGTCAAAGCCTGTCCAGACAATTATTATGTCTATGAGCTGGTTAGACCATCTGTGTTCTGTTCAGGATACTGTGCAGGTAATTATACTCACATGATCTCTTTCTACACATTCATAATATTTGTTTTCTGTTCATTAATCACTATTCACCCAAACTTTCAGACACTGGCAGCGTTAACACCATCTCTACATCTGTTGCACCAGTGACCGTCTCACCTGGTAATGTAATACTGCTTCCGAAAAAGCATACTTCTAGTTTTGGGTTTGAAATTAGTTGAGTATGTCTTTAACCAGTCGAGTCAGATTCAAGTCCAAAAGGTCAGAGTCAAGTCTGAGTTCCAACTAAACAAAATTGTAAAAAAAAACATCAATATTAAATGTAACAAAAGTAAACCTCTGTTACATCTTTCAATTTTGATTTCACACCATCTCATATTTAGTATCCTGCTCGACAAACTTAGTCATGTCATGGAAGTTATGGGTGACTTGATGTCTATATTGTGACATATTTCTGAGTGAAACAGCTTTGTGTATGGGGGGGGGGGGGGGGGGGGTAATTGGAGCTTGGTAAATAGGAACAGCCTATTGGGACATGAAGAGCCAAAAATGCTTGGTGTCTGTGTCTAAATCTCACAGAAGTTTGAAAGTGTTTATAAACAGGAGGGCAAAACTATTTTTTATCATCAATTAATCTTTCAGTTTATCTGATCAAAACACTGCTGGATATCATGCTGAAAGTCACATGGTTACTATAATCAATGTTTCTTATGACATAAGCAAATAAGCAATATATATAATAAGAAAATGTGTACATAGTAAAAATCCCCAGTGTTAAATGAACACTGCTCAGAGCACATATGGTCCCACTCTACAGAGTGTTAAAGTAACACTGAATCAGTGTTAAAGTTAATGAGATAATTGAGAGATTAATTAAGTTATGATTGACCATTAGTGATGACACCTGATGATAATGACCAGAATAATTAAAGAAAAGAGAAAAAAGAAAAACACAAGAACTACGACTGACTATAAAGAAGACATTAAATCTCTGAAGATCTCAGCAGAGGAGAATTAAACAACTCCACAAACAGCATCACCAGCTTCACACATTACTAACCAGACTGACTTTATTTCTGTCAGATGTCTACAGAAGCTCTTATTGAGAATTAAAAGAAGTTTAGATATTGATGATTTATTGAAAATATGTTGTCACCATTGTGGGGGTCAGTGTTTCATTTAGTAGCCCAGTTTGGCTCTAGGCTGTTTAATGTGAGTTTAGTCATATGATGTAGCTTTTTTCATCATAAAGTGAAATGATGGATCTCATCTCTGACCAAAGGTAAATAATTGTTAATAGATGAGTTTCACCTTTTTAATACTAATCAGACACATTCATTTTAATCACCTTCCTATAAATTTGTAGACACACATAGACATCAAGAATCACCCTATGAATCTCAACAATGGTGACATGCTTTATTCAGACTGATCTCATGAAATGGCGTATGTATGACACGCCAATTCGCTATGCCATTTTGACGTGCTATCAAGACGCATAATCGTTTTTTAGCGTGTTTATCAACACCGTTTCATTCTATCCCCCTACACTGCCCCGACCCCTAAACCTACCTATCACACACACACACTGCCCCTGCCCCTAAACCTACCCATCACAAGAAACATTCTGCATTTTTACATTTTCCAAAAAACATCATTTAGTATATTTATAAATCCATTTACATTCATGCGGAATCACACGGTGTAGACATATACGCGGTAGCTCAAAATGCGTATAGATAACGTCTCGGTTACGGATGTAACCCTCGTTCCCTGAGGAGGGAACGGAGACGTAACGTTAGTGACTAACGAATGGGGGTTTCGCTTAGAAGCCTATCAACTTCGAGTTTAGAGAAAACGGCCAATGGCGTGCCAATGCCATGGGGCATGCGGAATTTGCATACGTAACTCCGCCTCACCGCGTGAGTACATAAGGAAGTACATGGCAATATCGCATTATGTTACCTGCTTGAGGAGCCAAGACTGAACTCCTGCGTTCCAGGTAGCACAGCTGATGTGGCAACGGGACGTTACGTCTCCGTTCCCTCCTCAGGGAACGAGGGTTACATCCGTAACCGAGACGTTCCCTTTCGTTCAGTCACTACGACGTAACGTTAGTGACTAACGAATGGGGGTCCCAATATAATCCCGCCACTCAGCTGTCTTCCAGCGCCCTGCGTAAGTGTGAGTACCCTGTCGTAAGACTAGTACGGACGAAGGACTCCCACTTAACACAGGAATACCAAGGTACACTGGGAAGCATATCCCAGTGAGGGAATGCCAAAACCGCCTGACCGTGGGGAGGACTTAAGAGACACATATGAGCCGGTAGGGGCTGCATATGGAAGATCTCTAGGGTACCAGCCGAAGGTGGATTTTTAACCCTAGGGGTGGCGGGGACACGCCAAGGGAAGAAACCCGCTCACTGCGGAGACTTACAGTGAAATACACATGTGGGGGTCGCCGGAGGGAACCATGCACATGGGGCACCTGGCCGGACATGAGGGTCTGGGCTCGAAAGGGCAGACTGAACTGATGTCGGTGTCGACAGTGCTGGAGGAGCTCAGGGCTCTCGGCGAGCTCACCTGAGGAAATATCGCACGTATCCAGTCCGTGGAGTGGAGTGGCGAGCAAGCGAAGACACCTGAACCTGGCCCATCACCGGCCCCTCGGGGGGGCGAGTACATAGTCGGACACTGGCTCCACTCGGAGATTGTAGAATCTGGCGAATGTGTAGGGTGTCGCCCAGCCTGCAGCTCTGCAGATGTCTGCTAGCGAGGCGCCATGCGCTAGAGCCCAAGAGGAGGCCACACTCCGGGTGGAGTGTGCCTTCACACCAAGGGGACATGGTCGGCCTTGCTGCTGGTAAGCCAAAGCAATGGTGTCCACTATCCAGTGAGACAGCCTTTGCTTGAGAGAGCACTTCCCTTCCGCTCTCCACCATAACAGACAAAGAGCTGGTCTGAGGTCCTGAACACTGCGTCATGTCTACGTAGGCGCGAAGGGTGCGTACTGGACAGAGCAATGCCAAGGCTGGGTCTGCCTCCTCCAAAGGCAGCGCTTGCAGGTTCACCACCTGGTCCTTAAACGGAGTGGTGGGAACCTTGGGCACATATCCAAGCCGGGGTTTCAGGATCACGTGAGAGTTAGCCGGCCCGAATTCCAGGCACGCTTCGTCAACCGAAAATGCCTGCAGGTCCCCGACCCTCTTGACTGAGGCCAATGCGGTCAGCAGAGCCGTCTTCATAGACAGAAACTTAATATCAACCGACCGCAAAGGCTCAAAGGGAGGTCTCTGCAGAGCAGTTAACACTACTGCGAGGTCCCAAGAGGGTACGAGAGGAGAGCGAGGAGGATTCAGTCTCCTGGCTCCCCTCAGAAACCTGATGACCAGGTCGTGCTGACTTACCTTCTTGTTCTCCAAGAGATCGTGGTGGGCAGATATTGCGGCCACATATACTTTGAGGGTGGAGGGAGACAGCCTTCGCTCTAGCCCCTCTTGGAGAAACTCAAGCACGGACCCGATCGGGCATTTCCAGGGGTCTTCTTGGCGGGAAGAGCACCAGGTGACGAAGAGGTTCCACTTCAACGCATAGGCATGCCGAGTGGACTCTGCCTTAGCGGAAGTGATGGTGGTGACCACCGTAGGTGGTAGGCCACTCAAACCTGCCGCGTCCCGTCTAGGAGCCACACGTGGAGGCTCCAGAGGTCGGGACGCGGGTGCCAAAGGGTGCCCCGTCTCTGAGTAAGGAGGTCCGGTCTCAGAGGACTAGGCCAGGGAGGGGCTGTCGCAAGGAGTATGAGTTCGGGGAACCAGGTCCGGCCGTGCCAGTACGGGGCGACCAAAAGGACCTGCTCCTTGCCCTCCCTGATCTTGCACAGGAGCTGTGCGAGTAGGCTCACTGGGGGGAACGCATATTTGCGTAGGCCCCGCGGCCAGCTGTGCGCCAGTGCATCCGTGCCGAGCGTGCCCTCGGTCAGGGAATAATACAGGCTGCAGTGGGAAGAGTCGTGGGAGGCATACAGATCTACCTGTGCGTCGCCGAACTGTTCCCAAATCAGCTGAACCGTCCGGGGATGGAGTCTCCATTCTCCCGGGAGAGGCTGAAACCGCGAGAGCTCGTCGGCTGTGTGGTTCAGGACTCCCGGAATATGGACAGCACGAAGGGACCTCAGGCGCTTCTGACTCCATAGGATGAGATGGCGGGCGAGTTGAGACATACGGCGGGAGCGTAGACCGCCCTGGTGGTTGATGTACGCTACTACGGCCGTGTTGTCTGACCGGACAAGCACATGTTGACCCTTCAGCAGCGCTCGTAAGCGGTGCAGGGCGAACCGTACTGCCAGCAACTCGAGGCAATTGACATGCAGGAGGCGCTGGGGTCCTGTCCAGGAGCCCGCGGCAGCTTGTCCATTGCACATGGCACCCCAGCCCGTGGCAGAGGCATCCGTCGATACGACAACATGCCTGGAAACTTGTTCTAAGGGCACACCGGCCCGTAGAAAACTGAGGTTTCGACCACAGGTCTGTAAGCAGGCCCGAGTCACTTGGACCCGGAGCGTGCCAGACTGGAACCGCACTCTTGCTCTCGATTTGTCGGAGGCAAGTCAGCAGAGACTGCGCGCGCTCGCTCGAAAGCTGCGCGTACATGGCGACCGAGTCGATCTCCATACCGGATAAGAGATCCTCTGCACGGGGCAAAGTTTGCTCTTCTCCCAGTTGACCCGAAGGCCCAGACGGGCTAAGTGGTGGAGAACCAGATCCCTGTGTCCGCAAACCTGCTCTCGAGAGTGGCCTAGTATAAGCCAGTCGTCGAGGTAGTTCAGGATGCGGACCCCGTGCTGCCGAAGGGGCGCAAGGGCTGCCTCGGCGATCTTCGTGAAGACGCGAGGGGACAGAGATAACCCGAATGGGAGAACCGCGTACTGGTATGCCCGCCCCTCGAAAGCAAACCGTAGGAACGGTCTGTGTCGAGGAAGGATGGAGACATGGAAGTAGGCGTCCTTCAGGTCGATCGCTGCAAACCAATCGTACGGACGAACGCATTCGAAAAGGCGTTTCGCAGTCAACATCTTGAACGGAAGCCGGTGAAGGGATCGGCTCAAGATGCGAAGGTCCAGGATTGGTCGTAACCCACCGGTTTTCTTGGGTACAATGAAGTAGGGGCTGTAGAACCCCGACCTCATTTCGGCTGGAGGGACAGGCTCGATCGCACCCTTCGCCAGTAGAGTGGCAATCTCCGCACGCATGACGGGGGCATGGGCCCCGGTCACGGTATAGCGGACTCCCCTTTAACGGGGAGGAGCCTGCGCGAACTGAATCGCGTAGCCGAGCCTGACGGTCCGGGCAACCCAGCGGGACAGCCCCGGAAGCTGAAGCCAGGCTTCCAGAGACTGCACCAACGGGGTCATACGGACGACAGACGTACCCTGGGTGGGGCAGCGAGGCAGCGTTACCGGCGCGGACAAGGGAGGCTGTTGGGCGTCCCGGGGTCGGAGCACGGTTAACGGCTGCGCCCTGACAGAGGAGACCAGGGAAGGACTCGCGTTCCACTGGGGTCTGCTCTGCCAGGGGGCTGGCGACAGAGAGGGATGCGAGTGGCGAGACCCGAGGGTGGCGCGCACTGTCATCACCGGTCTCTGGGTGCTCAGAGACAGGAACATGAGTTCTTCCCAAGCGCTGCTAGCCCGGGGGCCAGCAGCGGAAGGATTTTCCCCCGGCCCTCCACCGGGGAAGGAGAGCCCCTGCTACCATCCCCTGGGAAGAACTGGAACCCATCTCTGAGTTGTCCACCTCCATCCTGGCGTTTAACCAGTCTGGGGAGCGGACTGGGCGACATCCTCAACCACCTCCACGGCGCGGCCCAGGTGAAGGCTGCTGCTGGGGCCGGGCGGGAAGAGGGAGGGCGCCCTCGGCGGAGAGCGGACTGAGGCGACTGGTCCGGCGGCTGGTGCAGCAGCTGGCCGCCGGGGCAGTACGTGTTACAGCCTCAGTCTGCTCTGGGGTGGCCGAGAACTGTTGGGCGCAGTTCTCAGCCGCGCCGCTGAAGAGGCCAGCCTGGGATATGGGTGAGTTGAGGAGGCGGGCCCGCTCAACGTCCTCCACATCACCAGGTAAGGCCCGGTGTTCTCCCGGACCACAGCTGTGGACATCGCCCGACCCAGGGAGCGTGTGGCCACCTTCACCGCCCGGGGGCGGGGTCAGTTGCGGAACGCAGCTCAATGAAGAGCCCTGGGTCGGCTCCACCCTTGTGCATGTGCAAAGGGGCGGCGGCCTGCCCGTAGCTCTGCGGGACCACGCCACCGAAGTAGACGAGCCCACAGGCTTTGGGGGGGGTGCTTAGGACAGCCACACCACGCCACGTCAAAGCCCTCTGTGGACACCGTAGTGCGCAACAGAGAGTTCAACAGTGGGGGGGAGGGGGCCCCAGTGTACCCTAGGCCGCGGCCCCATCAAGGGCAGAGAAGGCGGAGGAGGCCACCAAACGGTCACGGGAAGCACGGGGACTTCCAGGACCGCGTGATCTCCTCAGGCACCCCGGGAGCGAAAGGCATTGGGGGCATCCCCAAAGGACTCCAGCCCACCTTGGGATGCGGCGATCGACATCTCACTGCTATCCGGAGCGTGAACTGAACGTTCTGAACTGAGCGTGAACCCGACGTTCATTCCTCGGGCCACGCCCCCCTCTTATACATCGCATCGTTCAGGGCGTCAGAGACGGGCCGTAGATTCAATCCAACACTCACGGAAGCGATGTATAAGAGGGGGGCGTGGCCCGAGGAATGAACGTCGGGGTTCTTAATACCACAGCACCGCCCTCAGGTCACCCTGGCCACCAGCCAAAGTACCATCTCACTCGGGGACGGTAGATTGGGGTGTGGCAGAGGGGACTCTCTCTCCTCACGGAGATCATTGAGTCTCGACCGCGACATCGCGATGGTCACGCCCCCGCAATGGAAACGTGACACATCCGCAAACACTGCCCGAACGTGCTGAAGCCCAAACACGCTCGAGCAGTGAATGCGTCCATAGACAGCAGCGGAAAATCGATCGCACCCGGAAGTGCACGGGCGAGCCGTCTTGAAAAAGACATGCCACGCGCAAGCTCTTTTTGTGAGAGGAAAGCCTCGCAGTCGATGCCGAAGCGCCCAGGGAACACACACCAGCTGTCAAACGGACCACTGCGCAGATCAGCAGGCAGGAAGTATGCGATCACTGGAACGCGCCGTCACACCAACACTGACTGGAAAGCTGCTCGTCTCGAAGAAGCTGACAGAGTCTCAGAAGGCTGTAGGAGTGAAGAGGTAGGTACTCTTGACTCCGAAAGCAGAACATAATGCGATATTGCCACGTACTTCCTTATATACTCACGCGGTGAGGCGGAGTTACGTATGCAAATTCCGCATGCCCCATGGCATTGGCACGCCATTGGGCGTTTTCTCTAAACTCGCAGTTGATAGGCTTCTAAGCGAAACCCCCATTCGTTAGTCACTAACGTTACGTCGTAGTGACTGAACGAAAGGGAACACGCCATTTGGCTTTAGAAAGTGGTGTGTATGTTTACGCAAAGTCATGATGTCATGTTGCTTTATTCTGCAATGCATGCTGGGAGTCATGAGTTTTAAAGTATGGTGGCTCCCAGAATGCATTGTGGCATGAAGCATGTCACCATTGTTGAGATTAATAGGCTGATTCTTGATGTCTGTTTGTGTTAATAGATTTTTGCCCATAATAAAAAAAAACACTAAAAAAATTCTAAATTCACAATGTCTGATCTTTGACACAAACATAACATGAAAATATTGTTGGTAAAAATATTCTCTTAATAATATATAACCCCTTTTGGAAACACTTTATTTTAAGTGTCCAGGATAATGCAATAGTTAAGCATTAATTAAGGATTAACACACTAGTAATTAATGATTAACTTTACATTTTAAGGGTCCGTAATTATGCATTAGTTAAACTAGTAATTAATGATTTGCTTGTTCACAATTATGCATTAGTTAAGCATGGACACAATAGTTATTAATGATTAACTTAACATTACAGTAAGGGAATATTAGACATTATTTACAACTTAATAAGCCATATATTATTTTTCTGTAGCAATGTAATTATATGTCTGTGTATTTTCTGTTAAGTTAACTGAACAATAAGCTAGTTATTATGTTTAATTACTGCTGATTTTGCCTTTATAAATTGCTAAAATAGTGCAATAAAGACAATTTGAGCCCCTATTCTGAGGTGAAAGTTTTATTCTCATTAATTATGGCACTTATTCAGTGATATTTAAGTTTATTAACCAGAATAAGCAAATAATTAAGCCTAACTACCATTAATACAGTACTAATAAAGGCAATTTGACCCCCTATTCTAAAGTGAAAGTTTAATTCTCATTAATTATGGCACTTATTGAGTTATCACTAAACATTCTGCTTCTGCTGCAAACTCGGTTCAAAGGATTACGTTACACAAAACTTCACTTTAAAACTCTAAAATGAATAACATTTCTGTAATCATTTAACCATTATTTATCACGTAATACTTATTTTGTTTACCGTGGACACAATGACTACACAGTAAAATCCCCAGTGTTAAATTAACACTGCTCGGAGCACATATGGTCCCACTCTACAGAGTGTTAAAGTAACACTGAATCAGTGTTAAAGTTAATGAGATAATTAAGAGATGAATTAAGTGATGATTGACCATTAGTGGTGACACCTGATGATACACAGTAAAATCCCCAGTGTTAAATTAACACTGCTCAGAGCACATATGGTCCCACTCTACAGAGTGTTAAAGTAACACTGAATCAGTGTTAAAGTTAAGGAGATAATTAAGAGATTAATTAAGTGACGATTGGCCATTAGTGATGAACACCTGATTATAATGAGCAAAATCACAGAAGAAAAGAGAAAAAAAGAAAAACACAAGATCTACGACTGACTATAAAAAAGACATTAAGGCCCGGTTTCACAGACAGGGCTTAGACTAAGCCAGGATTAGGCCTTAGTTCAATTAGGACATTTAAGTAACTTTTATAAACATGCTCAAGAAAAAAACATTACTGGTGTGCATCTTGAGACAAAACAATGCCACTGACATATTTTAAGAATTGTCAGTGCAAGATTCTTTCAGTTAAAACAGCTCAAACATGCATTTTAGTCTAGGACTAGCTTAAGCATTGTCTGTGAAACCGGGGGTAAATCTCTGAAGATCTCAGCAGAGGAGGATTAAACAACTCCACAAACAGCATTACCAGCTTCACACATTATTAACCAGACTGACTTTATTTATTCACTGTATCGGCACTAATAGCAATAAAATAATCACTTATCCTGAAAGATGATAAAACAGCATGTGCACATTGTTTTGAGAAAATTTTTCACATAGTCACACACAGACATCAAGATTTTGCATATGATTCACAACAACGGTGACAATCATAACAAAAAAAAAACTTCACGCTGCAATGCATGATGGGTAGCTTCAAAGTACAAAACTCATGCTTGATTGTCACCGTTGTTGTGAATCATATGCAAAATCTTGATGTCTGTGTGTGACTATGAGAAATATTTTCTCAAAACAATGAGCACCTGCCGTTTTTTCATCTTTCAGGATGCGTGATTTGTTTGTTGCTATTGGTGCCAATACAGCAGATTCACAAGATTATAGTATGTAAACAAATTATTATTTGGCGAACAAGAACCTAAAACTCAAAAGCACAACATCAGATTTGATGATTTAGTCATCAACAAGGAGCTGACAATACTTGAAGTCGCTTTATCTTTGCTTTCTCAGCCATAAGTATTGTGTTTCACACACACAGTTACAGCAGCCAAAGAAAAGCTAACTCAAGTACAGGGACCAAGAGCCCAACTAAAGCAAACGCTTCCCACCACAATGGTGACTATTTAACCATAAATAATTAACCAAATTAACCATAAATAGCAACATCTAAACCTCTGTTAATTCTCAGTAAGAGCTTCTGTAGACGTCTGACAGAACTAGTCAAAGTGTGTCTTATGTCTGTGATTAAGGGCAGCTCCAGTGTCTCAGTGGGAAACACTGTCTCCTCACAGCAAGAAGATCCTGGATTGAATCCCACGATTCTCTCACGATCCAAAGATGTGTGAATTACAGATGCTAAACTGTCTAAAGTGTCTAAAGGTGTGAGCTAAGTTTCTTTTATTTTCATGATTTCTGGACAAACACACACTGTCTGTGAGTTGCTTTGCAATTACAAATGGAAAATATGTCCACAATGAGCACATTACTCGTTTTTAACCTTGAGGTTCCATGAACGTCTATATCGGACGTGCAGAACACGTCAAAAACAGACGTCATAAAAACTTTCATTCTGGCTCCTCAGTGGACGTCTTTTCAACGTACGCCTCTGGGGCAAAGACATTGAAAAGACATCTTTTGGACATAACTTTGCTCAGTGAGTTAACAGAGGTTTAGATATTGAAGTTGTATTGAAAGTAATAAAGTTACCATTATGGTGATCAGTATTTGCTTTAGTTTCATATAAAAAAGAAACAATTCTGGTTGCTGTAATTGTTTGTTATATTGAAAACAGCAAGAGAAAGTGTATGATGTTGGTTTGTTGTTGATGATACAGGAGTTATCATCATACAGTGGCTTTATTTGCTGATCTCCTGAGAGTCATTGATTATAGTAGCTTTGTGTCTCTACAGCAGGAGATCCAGGAGTGTTTTCATCAGAAAAAGTAAATGATTTTCAAGCATGTACATAAGGTTTGTTCTCCAGTTTAATAACACATTACACATTAAGCACTTTGAACTCCTGCGAGAATTCCTCACAAACAGACATCAAGAATCAGTCTATGAATCTCATGATTCATGCCACAATGCATTCTGGGTGCATCATGCAAAACTCATCCATGGCTCTCATAATGCATTGTGGCATGAAGCATGTCACCATGGTTGAGACTCATAGACTGATTCTTGATGTCTGTGTGTGAGTTAATCTTACAGGAATTAAAGGTGCTTATCAATCTGATTTAAAACTTTTTCAGCTCTTCAAATTAAAACCATACTGGCTTCTTTTTACTAAAATCACAATAAAACAAGTTAAAAGTATCCTATAGCTCTTGCTAAACTCATGAGATCAGTGAAATAATCTTCTTCATGATGATTATATTCTTATCATCATGCAACTGACAGCATCTGATTGTTTTTTCTCTTGCTTTTCTTGCCATAGCAAACTCAGTCACAGCAGCCAGAGGATCACTAACATTAAAAAGTCGTCAAACGGCCCAACTAAAGAAAACACTGATGGTGACGTCAGGGACGTCGTTAGGCCTATTTTAGGGGGGCTGAAGCTACCCCAAAATTTTCCTAAGCCCCCCTAAATGATAATAAGAACAACAATAACAATTAGATTTATCAATAACCGTATCCTCATTCATATTTAGATGCAACAAATTATATATATCCAGCTACAAAAAATAGCCGAAAAGTCGGAAGTTGGACAGAAGTAGCTACAAAGAGTGTTGTGCTATGAAGATGATGCACCGCGTCTCGTTGCATATTGGTGTGAACTGTGGCAGCTTTCAGAGCGTTGCAGACCGGAGCGCTACTGCAATTAACTGTAAAATAAAAAGGCATTACAAAAACAAAAAAAACGATAACTAACCAAATCTGTAATGTGTTTGGCAAAACTAACTAAAATAAAATGATAGATTAAATGTCCTTAGTTTTCGTCTTTATCAATGTCTTTCATAGAGCAAATAGTTCAGCTGCATTTCCTTTCGCTGCGTCTCTTACTCACGCGCGCCCCACACACACACACACACACACCGCTGTCTTCTTGAGAACGAGTGTTCGACGTTGAGGTTGGTATCTCGTGAACACCTTTACACAATCACACATTAAAAAGTGGTATAAAATATTTTTAATTCAGAATATAATTTTGTCAGTGTGTTAATGTCGACCCGAGATGTCGACCTACTTTAGAAAGTTAACTAGTCGCAAGTTTGAGGTAAAATGCACTTGGGTTGTCGATGTCAAAACACAATATAAGCTGTGATTCAAATATTAAATAATGTTATGTCATTAGGCTATTGTACAGAGTAAATTTAGTATAGGGTGTGAAAATTGTACAGCTGTGGTATTTGTATAGGTTTAGCTCAATTTAGGTTTAGCTGTATATTTGTATTTTAGCTCAAAAATGGGTTGAATACATGCGGTTCTGTGTAATTAAATAGCATTCTGTGGACAACTTATATAGAGAGGAATTAATTATAGTATGCTATTACTTTTTCATACATTTACATGAGCAGACAGATAGCATTTAAGTCATTGCTTATAGTAACGCATCAGGAGCAAAGTCTGGCCTAAGTAAATTCCCGCATGCAGCTTTGATGTGTCTAAAAGCTAACATTACAGTCACTTTTCTTTAAAAGAGTAGAAATGGAAGAAGAGGATATGTCTGTCACGTTTTACTTGTTAACATCTTGGTTTCTTGACTGGTTGTTGACGTAAGTGTAGCTCTAGATGGGAGTGCAAAGATTTTGCAAAGTTACAAATACCCTGGGGGCTAAGCCCCCCCAGTCTTCCAATCCTAGTGACGTCCCTGGGTGACATCAAACCAACTCTTATTTTCAATATAACTTCAATATCTAAACCTCTGTTAATTATCAATAAGAACTAAGATGACAGAAAGTCAATCTAATAGGTAAAAAGGGAAGCTGATAATGCTGTTTGTGAAGTTGTGTCTGAAGTCTGTTGTGTTTCTCTGTCCTTCAGTGATTCTGCTTGTTATCATCAGGAGTCTTCAGTAATATTCAGTCTTTACTCTATTAATCACTTAATTATCTCATTAACTCCAACACTGATTCAGTTCCATTTAACAGCCTGTAGTGTGCACACTGAGCAGTGTTCAGTTCATCTGGGCTAGCCCATGTGGGGCCTACATGGAAACTGAGGACAAAACTGGCTGGGCCCCAGTTAGACAGCCCAGGTGACGCCCATATGGGCCCCACATGACTGTGCTGGCTGGGTTAGTGCCAATTGGGCATCGTTTAAAAGCCACGGCCTACATGAGCATTGTTTCTGACTATGTCCATCCCTTTATGACCACCATGTACCGATCCTCTGATGGCTAATTCCAGCAGGATAATGCACCATGTCACAAAGCTCGAATCATTTCAAATTGGTTTCTTTACATTACATTTACATTTAGTCATTTAGCAGACGCTTTTATCCAAAGCGACTTACAAATGAGAGCAATAGAAGCAACTACAACAGTCAGAGGCTACAGTATGCAAGTGCTGTAACAAGTCTCAGTTAATCTAACACAGAACACACAGGATTTTTTTTTTTTTTTTTTTTTTTTTTTTTTTTTAAATAAATTAGACAGACAGAAAAATGAATAGAATGTTAAGTGCTATTCTTGATTGGTCAGGTGCTGCTGGAAGAGATGCGTCTTTAGATGTTTTTTGAAAATGGCTACAGACTCGGCTGCTCGAATTGAGATAGGCAGGTCATTCCACCAGGTGGGGGCAGTCCAGGAAAAGGTCCGTGACAGTGATTTCATGCCTCTCTGGTATGGCACCACAAGGCGTCGTTCACTGGTAGAACGCAAACTCCTGGAGGGTGTGTATGTCTGAACAAGCGAGTTAAGGTAAATTGGTGCAGAGCCAGTGGTTGCTTTGAAGGCGAGTACCAGTGCCTTGAATTTGATGCGAGCGGCTATTGGTAGCCAGTGCAGACTGATGAGGAGAGGCGTGACGTGCGCTCTCTTCGGCTCGTTAAAGATCACCCTCGCCGCTGCATTCTGGATCAGTTGCAAGGGTTTGATAGTGCATGCCGGAAGGCCTGCTAGAAGAGCATTACAGTAGTCCAGTCTGGAGAGAACAAGAGCTTGGACCAAGAGTTGTGTGGTCTGCTCTGATAGGAAGGCTCTAATCTTCCTAATGTTGTATAATGCAAATCTGCAGGACCGGGTTGTTGCAGTAATGTGGTCAGTGAATTTTAGCTGATCATCGATCACAACTCCAAGATTCCTGGCTGTCCTGGACGGAGTTATGGTTGATGATCCTAGCTGAATGGAGAGATTGTGATGAAGTGCTGGGTTGGCTGAGACCACAAGCAGTTCAGTCTTTGCAAGGTTGAGTTGCAGGTGATGCTCCTTCATCCAGGCAGAAATGTCTGTTAGGCAGGCAGCAATACGAACACCAACTGTGGGATCATCTGGTTGAAATGAGAAGTAGAGTTGAGTGTCGTCTGCATAGCAGTGATAGGAAAAGCCATGTTTCTGAATGACCGATCCCAGTGATGACATGTAGATAATGGAGAGAAGTGGTCCAAGCACTGAGCCCTGATTTCTTGAACATGACAATGAGTTCACTCTACTAAAATGGCCCCCACAGTCACCAGATCTCCACACTTTAAGAAGAGATTTAACACAATTTAATTTAACACAATAAATGTGTAAGTCATTTTAACACAAAAATTGTGTCAGGTAATCACATACTCAGATGTAATTTTAAAAATAAAGTGAAACTAAATTATTAAGCATTTAATCAATAGTCGAGTACAGAACGCATGAGCACACAAAGTACAATGTTTCAAACTCTATGACTCTATAAACTCAATTATTCACACTTCAACACCACATCGATGCTGCTTTTGAGAAAAGATCATGAAGAGATAACAGTTGATAGAGTTTGCGCTTTGAATTAAATTAAAATGTAGCAACTGATAAAACATTCTATATAAATAACTTTTATTTACTCAGGACTGTTTGTTTGAGAACATACACAATGCATACAATGCACAATGATGGTGTGTGTCGCGCTTTATAATATGATGTGTTGAGAACAACACAACCAGATGTGTTAAAAATTGACTCATGTTGTGTCAGTTTTAACACATGTAGTGTGTGTGCTCAGGGACAACACATTTTGTGTAGATTTTAACACATGTAGTGTGTGTGCTCAGGGACAACACATGTTGCGTAAAATTTAACACACAACCTGTGTCGTTTTCTTTAACACATCTCTGTGTTACCTGTAACTCAACTAATGTGTTATTCCTCTTACACAGAAGTGTGTTGAAACCTTTTACACAATAATGTGTTATAGTTACACAACGTGTGTCAGATGTGTGTTACATGTTACTTCGTGTTTGGATGAACACTGACACGTATTGTTAACTTGTGTTTAGTCCATTGACGTTTAATAAAGAGTGTTTGACTGTTTATTGTATTACCTGGATGTTTTAGACATCATGAATCTACACACACCAGCTCTTATTGAGATGAACAGAGGTTTAGATGTTGATGTTCATTGAATGTTTCATCTGAAGTCACCAGAATCGTGATCAGTGGCTCCTTTATTTGAGCTCTTGACCCTTTACTTGTCTTATAATTCTCCTCTTTCTGCTGTAACTGCCTTTTAATTAAATATGTTTGTTATGGCATGAAAACACGATCAGAAGTTTCTTGATCAAGTCATAATCTCAAGATCTGATCAAGTTTATGAGTAAATGGATGGTACACATTTACTTTATTTATGTGCTGTTAGCTATAAAAGTTTTGTGAAACTGCTTCATGATGTCCAGCAGTGCAGAATGAATTCTTAAAAAATAAAAAATTCAGTGTTTTCAGAAAGTTTAGAGCTGCAGCAGATACTCGTCAAACACACACATCAAGAATCGGTTCATGATTCGCAACAATGGTGACAAACGCTTCATCCTGCAGTGCATGCTGGGAGTCATGGATGAGTTTTGTACCATGGTGACTCCCAGAATGCATTGCGGGATGAAGCTTTTGGTTTGTCACCATTATTGAGATTCATGAGCTGATTCTTGATATGTGTGTGTGCCTGTGTGACACCATAGACTAGAACATCCTATGTGCACTGTATATCTAAAAACAAATGTGCAGATGATGACAACAATAACATTAAAAAAAAAATTATTAATTCAAAATATTTTTTACAGTCATGTTTCAGATATCAAACACTTGCTGAGCTCAGCAAATGTATGCAATGAAAACTTTATCATCTGATTAGAGTATTCTCATGGTAATTTCTGCTGCTTCAAATGTGCATAAAAACACACAGTCACAGCAAACAGAGAAAAATGAATGTGAAAGAGTCAAGAGGTCAAATATAAGAGCTTCTGTCTGACAGAAATAACGTCAGTCTGGTCAGTGATAACAAGTGAAAAGCGCATTCCTCACAATGTTTTTAAGTATCAAAATTCAGAATATTTGATATCTGGCAAGAAAGGATTGCTGGTGAAAATCTACTAATATCAATTTGACAATTTTATTATTTATGTTTCAATTAGCTGTCTCCTTTATGATGTTGAAAGATATATCATATGACCATTTTTGTTTATGCTTTCTTTCGTAATAAATTATGTGTTTAAGAAAACACTGTTACAAAGTCCACAATCTGACATCAAAAGTCAAGAGTCAAACTGCCCAATTAAAGGGAACACTGATCACCATAATGGTGATTTATTTATTTTCAATAAAACATCTACCTCTAAACCTCTGTTAATACTCAATAAGAACTTCTGTAGATGTCAGGAATAAAGTCAGTGAGGTTTGTAATAAGATAGATGTAATGTCTTTTCAGGTGATTTCATCTAAGGCTGTGGCTGAAGCCAGTTGTAGTTCTTGTGTTTCTCTGTCCTTCAGTGATTCTGTTCATTATCATCAGGTGTCTTCAATAATCTAACAATCATCACTCAATTAATCACTTAAGTATCTTATTAACTCTAACACTGCTTCAGTGTTACTTTAACACCCTGCTGGTGGTTCCCATATGAACACCGAGCGGTGTTAATTCAACACCGGGGAATTTACTGTGCAATAGAGCATCTTTGGGATGTGGTGGAACGGGAGCTTTGTGCCTTGGATGTGCATCCCACAAATCTCCATCAACTGCAAGATGTTATCCTATCAATATGGGCCAACATTTCTAAAGAATACTTTCAACACCTTGTTGAATCAATGCCACGTAGAATTAATTACGTAGAATTTTTGTTCCTATTAATCCTTTAGGTGAGTGTATATTATTGTTTCGTTTTCTGTCTGAGGTCACTATGAGTGAAACGAAACTTCCTCATTGTGCATCAGACATTGCCACCTTGTGGAATAAAGGTGAATTGCAGTTATTTCATCATTATAGATTAATTTATTATTTTGCAAGAAAAAAAAAAAGTTCAATCTTACACACCTCGGGTCGTTAGCGACCCTATACAAGTTTGACAAAAAACTAGTGGAAAAACAGGCATTCAATTATAATATATATTTTTATTTTTTATTGTTATATTGTTTAAAATTCATTTATTGAGGAATACTAAGAAGGTTGATGTCTAACTTTAAAAAATGAATGAGAAGGAGGGTATTCGCTAAAGACCTGGGGTATGATTTAAGGGTAAAATAAACTGGGAAAAAACACGATTATTTTACAGGTATTTCCTGAATTATTACGATCAAATTCCTTCATTGTAACAAAAAATAGTAAAACACTTGTCAAACGACTGCAACAGCGGCCGCCAAACAAAAAAAATTTAATTAACGTAAACTATTCTAATTTAAATAAACCAATAAATTGTTATTTTACAGGTATTTCCTGAATTAATTCAAATGACTGGCAGCAACAGAACCTTAAACACTAACAGATATCTAAAGATCTCAGCATCTTACAATCCATTTTGACATTATTTATTTCATACTAAAGCCAATATGGTGATTAGTGTGTGCTTTAGTTGGGCTCTTGACCCTTGACGTAGTTTACTACTAGAATTTATTTTGATGATTTGTTGCTTTAGTTTTGAGTTCAAAGTAAAAGAAAAGAAAATGACCCTAAACAAATTACAGCTATTTTCTGCAAAAGTTATATATTCTTTTCAGTGTACACACATTCAGGGTGATTTACAAATATGTGACAATTCGGAATACCAGGAAATGTAAAATCATAAAAAAAATGCATTTTGGAATTGTATTTTGTAAATACATTTATATTGAGACAATGACTTTATATTAATATTTTCAAGTTTATCTCTGCAGACCCCTGCTACAGCTACACTGTGCTGGACAATCCATGGAGATCCATCAATAACACATATGCTTCAGTCAGAAAGTGTGACCAGTCTGTCTCCTGGAGTGGCTGGTATCGTCTCTTCATTAACAACACGAGTGCTCAGATTCCAGACACATGTGTTGAGAAGTATAGCTGTGGCACTGATATCCCACTGTGGATACGTGATGGACACCCAACACTAACAGATGGAGTTGTCACTCGAGATGTCTGCGGTCACTGGAACAATTACTGCAGCTATTACGGGTCTTTTCCCATTAAAGTAAAATCTTGTCCAGACAATTATTATGTCTATGAACTGGTTAGACCCACTCTGTGCAATTCATCATACTGTGCAGGTAATTATATTCACATGAGCTCTTTCTACACATTCATGATATTTGTGTCTCTACAGCAAAATCTTAACTTACCTGAACATTAAGTTGCATCTCATGCATTGACATTACAGAGCTCCTGTAATCACTAACGTTAAACAAAAACATCTCCCATATAAACAAAGATTGGGCTCATACGTAAATCAGCTAATTAGGTCACTAATCAATTATTTTGAAACTTGAAGACATTTACTCTCTACTTTCTTTGCTATAACTAACATGTTAAACACTATCAGATTTAAAGCAGCCAGGAAAAAAGTCAGGGGCTCAACTAAAGAAAACACTGATCACCATAATGGTGATATAAGAATGACGACTATTTTCTTCAGTGATTCTGTTTATTAACATCAGGCGTCTTCACTGATGGTCAGTCATTACTCAGGGTATGTTTACACAACGACAACACTGAAAAAAGTCTAACATTGCTGTTGTTCGTTTAATGTGTATTTTCTCGTTGAAAGATGTTAAAATTATTAGTTTTTTCATTTAAAGTAAACGTTTTAGATCATATTTATGGTTGAATCCATTTTTTTTTACATGGACACAATATAAATTGGCAGCGGGACATTAAACTGAATTTATTAATTTGATCTGAAATACAGTTTATTTATTAAATAATTAATACCGTGATGCTGTGAAAACTGTTTTTATATCGTGAAAATCTCATTCTACCACAACCCTACACGGGAGAGTTCCCCACCCCGCTGTTAAAAAAGTAACTCAGTAACTTTTACTCTGAGTACATTTTAAATGAACTACTTTTTACTTTTACTTGAGTAAATTTTTAGGCAAGTACTTTTACTTCTACTTAAGTCATCTGTCAAATAACATGTAATATCTGTCAAATAACATGCAGATTAAAAAATAAATATAGTGCAAAAAATATTTTAATTGAAGCTTTACACAGACATCAAGAATCAGTGTATGAATCTCAACAATGGTGACAATCCAAATAAAAAAATTGTTTTGTTCCAAACCTAAAATAATTAGTTTGATCAACCTTTACAAAGTGGTTGCGTGGATTTAAAATTTTCAGGTTAAACTAATTTAAATGAGTTACTTTGAGTCAATGTCAAATATTTCGTGTGATTGATTACTTCAATTTTTTTAAGTTGATCCAAGGTTTTTATTTTTTTCAGTGAATATGCTTAAAACAGAGAAGTTTTTCCTGATATACAGTTCTCTGCATACAGACGAGAACACTGTCAAAACGATCCCCATTCACAAAAAACAGTGGAAAACCAATAAAAATGCTGTATTCTGCTGCCAAGCCAATAGATGACAATGAAACACTATAGACTGAACATGTAATACATGACATGTAGTGCATGACATCATTGTTTTCACATTCATGTTTTTGTTGTAAACATGGAGACCGTTTTCAAAAACGAACACTTTGAGATATTCATGTGTCATTATTTTTTCAGCTGTTACTAACATCAGCATCACCGCTACAACAACAGTCTCACCACAGACGACCTCAGCTGGTAATCTATTAATATTGTTTAACATTGTGATTTCATTCTGATAGTTTTGAGTTCTGCTCCTAATGGATAAACGTCAAAATGCTGCGTTCACACCAAACGCGAATAGAGCGTCAAAATCGCGTCTACCGTGTCTAGTTGGACGCTTGAACGTTTTGAATCCATTCGCGTGTCCACAGCAAATTGGACGTGTGTATAAATCGAGCGTTTGAAGCTAAATAAATGCACGTTCAAGGCGCTCCAGGAGAAATATGTCATAAAACACCACTCTGCCTCTTTTAATTTTCATTAAAGGGGCTATATGCGTTTTTCTGAAATTTAAACTCGCGACTGACACCTGTGGCCAAAAAACAGAACTGCTCTTATTTTCTGCTCGCTCTCGCAACAGTGGTGACGTCACATCCGCAGACAGCGCGGGAAAAAACGACCCGCCAGAAAATAGGAAAAATAGGATACAGGCTTATAGGTGCACCCACTGTGAGCGGACAAGGTGTTAGTATGCTCATCAGGAGATGTTTGAGTCATAAATGGTAAAATAAAAAGGCTATTGTTACGTTTATTTTTGGGAAAAAGTTGCATATAGCTAGCCTGGGAAAACCCAGACAACTTCCGGCAAATTTAGATTTGCTCTGCAAGTAGTCTGGCAAAGAGCCCATTCAAACCCATTTCTAAACCCTAGAAATCGCGGCACCAATTAGAAACGTTGGGGCGGGCTTTAGACGATTACGAGAGCGCAGCGACGTTGAAGCAGATTTGTGGAGCATCACTCGTTCGAATCAGCTATCGCGTCTGTTTTAAGCGATTTAAACTTTTCCTTTTCGTTAAAACCCGAGCAAAAAACAACACTCGAAGCCTTCATATCTAGAAAAGATGTTATCGCTGTCTTACCGACTGGATTCGGCAAAAGTCTGATACCAGCTTGGCCCTTTGGTGGCTAAACGAATGGGTCTTAGCGAGAGTCCTCTGGTAGTGTTAATGTTTTACAAAATATAGTTTTATGTCCTTTTCAGGCGTGAATGTAGTTGTTTAAAGCTCAAATATGTGGTTTATTTATAAAGAGAGCGCCTTTTTTAAAATTTTATCTGCCGTATTCGGAGTTGTGAGCACCAGTGGTTCAGCGGCGCTCAATTGATCATTGAGCCCGCCGAGAGGCGCCTTTCCTCGGCCAGTCCTTCTGCCGTCTGCCGCTGGCTCTGATGTCTCTGTAGTGGTTAAACCGTCTCGTCTTGTGTAGATCTAACGGCTGATCTTTGCTCTCATTAATCTATAATTTGTTCCTAGACAGATCGTTTTGTCTGTGGGCAAAGTGAAGTTTCATAACTTTATATTTTTAAGATATTAAACTTTACCGTTGTAGTCTCCTAGCGCTGACTTTGACTGAATTGCTTTATTTATTGTATACACTCTAAAAAGAGGTGTTAAAAAACAACACACTGAGTGTGTTGATGGTATTTTGACACATGTTGTGTAGATATAACACACAATGTGTGTTAAATGTTACTCTGGATGAACAGCAGTGGGTGTTTTGGCAGCCAATCACATCATGCCTCTTATTCAATGTCTTTTTCAAATGCTTTCACCGCTTTTCACTTGTTATCACTGACCAGACTGACTTTATTTCTGTCAGACAGAAGCTCTTATTGAGATGAACAGGATTTGGTGTTGATGATTCAGTGAATGTTTCATCTGAAGTCACCAGAATCGTGATCAGTGGCTCCTTTATTTGAGCTCTTGACCCTTGACTCTTTCACATCAGTTTTTCGCTGTTTGCTGTGACTGTGTGTTTATTACGCACATTAAAAGCAGCAGAACTAACCATGAGAAAACGATGATCAGAAGATAATGTTATCATCGCATACATTTGCTGAGCTCAGGCAAGTGTTTGATATCTGAAACTTTACTGTAAAAAATATTTTGCGCTGTTAATAATTATTTTATAATATTATTGTCATTATCTGCACATTTGATTTTAGATACACAGTGCACATAGGATGTTCTAGTCTATGGTGTCACACAGGCACACACACAAATCAAGAATCAGCTCATGAATCTCAATAATGGTAACAAACCAAAAGCTTCATCCCGCAATGCATTCTAGGAGTCACCATAGTACAAAACTCATCCATGACTCCCAGCATGCACTGCAGGATGAAGCGTTTGTCACCATTGTTGCGATTCATGAGCTGATTCTTGATGTTTGTGTTTGACGAGTATCTGCTGCAGCTCTAAACTTTCTGAAAACATTGAATTTGTATTTTTTTAAGAACTCATTCTGCACTGCTGGACATCATGGACTAACTTCACAAAACTTTTATAGCTAACAGCACATAAATAAAGTAAATGTATACCATCCATTTAATCATAAACTGGATCAGATCTTGAGATTATGACTTGATCAAGAAACTTCTGATCGTGTTTTCTTTCATGCCATAACAAACATATTTGATTAAAAGGCAGTTACAGCAGAAAGAGGAGAATTAAAAGACAAGTAAAGGGTCAAGAGCTCAAATAAAGGAGCCACTGATCACGATTCTGGTGACTTCAGATGAAACGTTCAATGAACCATCAACATCTAAACCTCTGTTCATCTCAATAAGAGCTGGTGTGTGTAGATTCATGATGTCTAAAACATCCAGGTAATACAATAAACAGTCAAACACACTTTATTAAACGTCAATGGACTAAACACAAGTTAACAATACGTGTCAGTGTTCATCCAAACACGAAGTAACATGTAACACACATCTGACACACGTTGTGTAACTATAACACATTATTGTGTAAAAGGTTTCAACACACTTCTGTGTAAGATGAATAACACATTAGTTGAGTTACAGGTAACACGGAGATGTGTTAAAGAAAACGACACAGGTTGTGTGTTAAATTTTAAATAAATTAAATAAATAAAATTAATTTAATTTTAAATAAAAATTTTAAATAAATAAAATTTTAGATTAAAAAGTTTGTCGAGACAAACTTTAAGTTGGCTTGGGAAGTTGACCAGAAGGTTTGAAAAAGTTTTTTAAAAAGTTAAAAATGTTCAGTTTAAATGCACGTTTAATTTTAATTAAAATTAAATTTTAACCCTGAGCACACACACTACATGTGTTAACATCTACACAACATGTGTTGTCCCTGAGCACACACACTACATGTGTTAAAATCTACACAACATGTGTTAAAATCTACACAACATGTGTTGTCCCTGAGCACACACACTACATGTGTTAAAATCTACACAACATGTGTTGTCCCTGAGAACACACACACACAATATGTGTTAAAATCTACACAACTTGTGTTGTCCCTGAGCACACACACTACATGTGTTAAAATCTACACAAAATGTGTTGTCCCTGAGCACACACACTACATGTGTTAAAACTGACACAACATGAGTCAATTTTTAACATATCTGGTTGTGTTGTTCTCAACACATCATGTTATAAAGCGTGACACACACCATCATTGTGCATTGTATGCAGTGTTTATGTTCTCAAACAAAAAGGCCTGAGTAAATAAAAGTTATTTATATAGAATGTTTTATCAGTTGCTACATTTTAATTTAATTCAAAGCGCAAACTTTATCAACTGTTATCTCTTCATGATCTTTTCTCAAAAGCGGCATTGATGTGGTGTTGAAGTGTGAATAATTGAGTTTATAGAGTCATAGAGTTTGAAACATTGTACTTTGTGTGCACATGCGTTCTGTACTCGACTATTGATTAAATGCTTAATAATTTAGTTTCACTTTATTTTTAAAATTACATCTGAGTATGTGATTACCTGACACAATTAGTGTGTTAAAATGACTTACACATTTATCGTGTTAAATTTGACACAACATGTGTTGTCCCTGAGCACACTCACTACATGTGTTAAAACTAACACAACATGTGTCATTTTTAACACATCTCTTTTTAGAGTGTATCTTCTTATACCTTTTACTTATACTTTTATGATTGCTATGGATGATCACACATAAACTGACATTTAACAAAAAGAGACTGGGTTGTGTTTTGTGTCATATTTAATTTATTACAGTGATAATCATAGCCTATATTATGTGTGTGTGTGTGTGTGTGTGTGTGTGTGTGTGTGTGTGTGTGTGTGTGTGTGTGTGTGTGTGTGTGTGTGTGTGTGTGTGTGTGTGTGTGTGTGTGTGTGTGTGTGTGTGTGTGTGTGTGTGTGTGTGTGTGTGTGTGTGTGTGTGTGTGTGTGTGTGTGTGTGTGTGTGTGTGTGTGTGTGTGTGTGTGTGTGTGTGTGTGTGTGTGTGTGTTTTTAAATGTAAACGAAAAGAGGCTGGGTTATAAACATGCATTGAAGATAATATGCATTGCCTGCACTACATATACAAATGTATACTGAGTGATACTGTCAAGAACGCTGCTTGTCCATTAGCAGAGTAGGCGAACTAGTTTCCTCCCGTCCTCGGGAGTTCATTCTCCGGAGTCAAACTTGGTAAGTCACGGAAGCAAGTCAGAAGTTCGTGTACGAAATGTGTCATAAAAAACACCACTGCCTCATTTCATAAAAAAAAATTATAATAATTAAACATAATAATAGCCACACGAATGTGGTTCAGGCAACGCATAGCTAGGCCTACATTGATTATCTTATATATTTATAATAAAACAAAGTATAAAACACCATGCCTCTTTTCGTTTACATTTTAAAAATAATATATTAAACATTAATATGTGGTTTAGGTAAAGTGACCAGATTTCTGAAATGGAAACCGGGGACATTTCCTATTTGAGAACACAAGTACAGACAAGAAAGCATATTGAGAAACGGCCAGAGTCTCAGCTGTTTCTCCGTCGCTCTGCATACGTCATCTCCCTCATCGCTCTGATTGGTTTTAGGTCTATCCAATTGCGCCGAGAGGCATTTGAGCGACGCCCGTTGGTGACGCCCCTTTGGAAATGATTTGTCTATGAAGCTTTGCCAGACCATAACTCATTTACTACTGAGAATGGTCTGGTTTTAACCAGGCTAGCATATAGCCCCTTTAAAATAAGAATAAAAATATGAATCATTAATAGCCACACAAATGTGGTCCAGGCAACTCCTACATTATCTTCACTGCATGTATATTTGAATATCCGAAATAAATAAAGTTATGAAACTTCTCTTTGTCCTCAGTCAAAATGATTTGGCAGACAACAAATTATAGATTCATGACACCAAAGATTGCCCGTTAGATCCACACAAGATGCACCACTACAGGACATCAGAGCCAGCAGCAAACGTCAGAAGGACTGGCCGGGGTTAATGAGCGCTGAGTGCCTGGTGATCCCCTAGATCTCACAACTCCAAAAACGCAAGATAATTTTTTTTTAGAAAGGCGATCTCTTTATAAATAAACCACAGATTAGAGCTTTAAACAACTTCATTCTCGCCTGAAAAAGTCTTAAAACTACCTTTTGTGACACAATAGTAGTATTTTTAATTTATGCAGGGTTTCTCATTACATCACTTTACCACGTGACAGCAGCAAGCAGGCTCCTGATTGGTTAACGCAGTAGTGATGTGTCGTTCATGAACGATTCGTTCATTTTGAACGAATCTTTAATATGACTCGGGACTATCGAGTTGTCTCAGAGAGTGATTCGTTCATTTTGTGTTGACCGCGCATGCGCATTACGGTGAATCCGTACTGGAAACAACAAAAATGATTAGTTCATCTTTCGAGTCTCGAGTTCGGGTTTGAGTCTTTCGTTCTTCCTGTCAGTCCCATAGAGTCTATGCTTTCAGTAACGGAAACAGAAAAGATTAGTTCTTACGAGTCTTTCGGGTTTGACGTTTGAGTCTTTCATTCTTTTCCCACGTGACTTGTCACTATGTCTGTTTTGAACACTATATATTTTTTTGTCCTTGTGTTATTAATGAATAAAAATCAGTTTAAAAATGTTACCTAAACCTTTGTAACATAGCTTATAGGCCTATAGCACCTATAAAAAAACATATTACACACACACACACACACACACACACACACATATATATATATATATATATATATATATATATATATATATATATATATATATATATATATATATATATATATATATATATATATATATATATATATATATATATATATATATATATATATATATATATATATATATATATATAAACCTAAACCTTTGTAACATAGCTTATAGGCCTATAGCACCTATACAAAAACATATTACACACACACACATACACACATATATATATATATATATATATATATATATATATATATATATATATATATATATATATATATATATATATATGTATGTGTGTGTGTGTGTGTGTAATATGTTTTTGTATAGGTGCTATAGGCCTATAAGCTATGTTACAAAGGTTTAGGTAACATTTTTAAACTGATTTTTATTCATTAATAACAAAAAAATATAACTCAATAGAGAAAAATAAAATACAGTTGATTCAAAACGAGTAATAGTCTAATTGAATTTGTGATGTTAGACTTGAATAGTCAATATATTTCCCATATTTGTTTATGTCTGATATTAACTGAGAATTATATATATAAAAATAAAAATAACTACGTGCTTGTTAGTAAAAAGGTTGTGAACTAGTGTTCAATACAGACAGTGACAAGTCACGTGGGAAAAGAACGAAAGACTCAAACGTCAAACCCGAAAGACTCGTAAGAACTAATCTTTTCTGTTTCCGCTACTGACAGCATAGACTCTATGGGACTGACAGGAAGAACGAAAGACTCAAACCCGAACTCGAGACTCGAAAGATGAACTAATCATTCTGTTCCCGGACCTGTGTCACATGGCCCGGCCCAGCCCCATATCAGAGTCAGACACAGACGAGTCAACAACTAACGTCTCGAGGAGTTCGAAGACACGAGAGGCGGAGAACAAACGTGATAACTATGAAGTTGCAAAAGAAAGAATGTCTTGGATCAGGAGGTGAGGTGAACTAACAGAGTTAGACTGCAATAGCCTGACCCAACAACTAATCAATTAATTAAACGTTTCAGTTTCTTATCATTTGGCTTTGGTTGCAGTACCCTATAGTTTATTTTTATTTAGTTTTACAAATGTAATCAACATTTTCATAAGTACTAGATGGGTTGGGCTATTTAACATGTCATTTTAATTATATTTTTCGGAAATGAACGAAATGACTCGAAATGACTCAAAAAAAGATTAGTTCATTTTACTGAACGAGACTCAAAGATCCGAGTCAGTAAAATGATCCGAACTTCCCACTACTATAATGCAGCGCAAATTGAAAGCAAAGTGAATTTGTGAATTTACAAAAGCACCAATCGCGTATAACACACAAGATGCTCAATTCACGATACGTGCCTTTTGTGTCATAGTATTTCTAGACCCGTCTTTCATTTAATTTAACATTGAAAACACTCGCTTCTGACAATCTATTCGCGTTTGGTGTGGATACAGTATAATGGCTTTAAAGTGAGACACTGACTTCCACACTGAATCTCAACAATGGTGACGTGCTTAATGCCACAATGTATTCTGGGAGCCATAGACTAGTTTTGTATGAAGCACCCAGAATGCACTGCGGCATGAAGCATGTCACCATTATTGAGATTCATACTCTGATTCTTTAAAGCTCCCATGGCATGGCATTTTTCTATTATTTAATAATGTTTTCTGAGGTGTACTTATATTGTTAGTATGATTTTGACATCATAAAATGTCATAATTTAGAAATAAAAGGCAATTTTTCTATACTACTGTTTGCCCTGTGGCTGAATGTCCTGCTTCAAGAGGCGTGTCTGCTGTGAGACTTCAGTAAAAACGCCCACTGTTGTGATTGGCTGACATCTTTGCATTTGATATGAGCGGAGGGGGCGTGGTTAAACGAGTTCTATGAGGCACGAGCTGCTGCCAGAGAGACGGATGGACCTGAGTTCACTTCACATCGGTTCTGTCAGTCTCAGTTCAGTGAACTGTTGTAGTTACAGCATATACTTCAGGTTATTAGTCTATTTTTAGTCGGAGGGACTGTCACTCATGTCAGAAAGTTAGTAACTTTAGTAAATTATGGATCAGCGCTGACTGGAGACGCGAACCGTTTAGAACGATTCAGTCCGATTTGGTGAACTGATTCGGTTCACTAAAAAGAACCGATTCAAAAGAATGATTCGTTCGCGAACCGGACATCACGGAGACGGAGCGATTGCTAACAAAGTTATTTATAGTACCTACTGAGTTATGAGAGCGCTGTCAGTCAGCGCAAGTTTATTGTGTTTGTATCTGAGAGTTCTGAATAAACACGAGTCCCAGCCACACCGAGTCCGTCTTCATCCTTATTCTACCAACTTTGTAACACATGCACAGTACCATTACAGCTGTCGAAATGAACGAGTTACGAGTAAGTGTTGATAATAGCATTATTTTTAGATATTTTCCTATCATATGAAAGGCGTCAGTGACGCGCATTGAGTACACAGCGCAAACAAAGACACAACAGCAGTAATCGAATGTAATCCAGTTTATTGTGGGGAAAGCTGGCTAGCCTAGCCGGATATGCTCACGCTTACCCCCCTTCTGCTTAATCTCACCCGCGTTTGGTGCCTCCGCTGTGGGCCAGATGCAGTACTGGGGGTCTGTGATGTTGAAGGCCGGCCAGTGCAGCCTGAGCTTCGGCGTGTGTGAGGTTTATCTCTAAAGATGTGACTCTGCTGATGTTGAGCTGAAACGACTGTATGCACATTTTAGAACAGAGAGACGCGACGAGGACGTACAAAAACACTGACTCACAAGATAGAAAACACCGTTCTGTCTGGAGAGAGAGAAGCCGCTGAGTGTGCACGAATAATAATTAATTAGCTACACATCAGAAATCACTGATCACAGATCAGAAGGAACTGAAAAAACGCTTCTGTTTTCATTTGTACATCCAAACACTGAGAAACTGCCAGCATTCACTCGTTCACAAGCAATGATCTCTCGAGCGTTTGCATGGGCGGGCCAGATTCTCTGGGCGGAGGAAAGGGAGGTAACCGTTCCTGCTTGGACGTCAAACCAGGAGACTTCAGGATTGGCTCGTCTGGCCTGTCATTTTCTCAAAGGCAGAGAAAGACAGCCAGAACTCGTTTTTACACCGATCAACATTTCTATCCACTTGGGGACAATATTCAGGCTAGGGGAACTCATATTAATGTTGAAAAACCTCATAAAATGAAAATTTCATGCCAAGGGACCTTTAATGACTGTGTATTTTTTTTTAGTGCATAATCACTCAGCTCAGAAAGCTTCTGATAAATCACAGGACTATTGTAATCAGTAAAGAGAAACGTATAATGTATTATCTAAAAAAGAATTAACTCTGAATATGATCAGTGAATCAAATATGATGATCATATCATTACCATAATTATCATAAAATAGTTATTTCAACCAAAATTCAACATATGCCCAACATTGAATCTGGCTGTCAAATAAAATTAAATTTTCAACCAAAATATGATTAACGTTGGATTAGTTGTTGTCCGAAGTCTACCTGAGGTCACATTGACATACTCTGGCTGCTGTGACTTTATTTCTGTTATACCTCTACAGAAGCTCTTATTGAGATTTTGAGTTTATTAAGTACATATTTGAAGATCTCAGCAGAGGAGGATTAAACAACTTCACAATTATCCCTGTCATACTGTACGTCTACAGACGCTCTTATTGAGAATTAACATACGTTTAGATGTTGATGTTTTATTGACAATGGTCACCATTATGGTGAATAGTGTTTCCTTTAGTTAATCATTTTGACTCTTTGCTTTTTTAAGAGTTTGTTTTAGGTCTTTGTAATAGTGTTTACCTAGCCTAGAAATCTAGACACACTCTAGCGGCAGAAAAAATATTTTGCCACGAGTGCAGTTTAGCAACTCTCGGTAGAGCTGAGAGCTGGAAAAACCAAACTCTGGTCAGGCCAATTACAGTGTGTGTAGAGTCGGTGGGTGGGCTTAACGTAATGTCGGCACGTTGCGGAGGGTTTGTCTGCTACTTGTAAATAAAGCTGACAAACAGCGGTCATTTGAATTGGCTTTGACCGTGACTCTGGAAGACTTGGAGTTACGCATTTCTTTGAGAAAAGAACAAAGAACGGCACTGAAGTCATTCTTAAGAAAGGAAGATGTGTTCGAAGTTTTGCCTTCCGGATAAGGCGAAAGTCTATCAACTAACGTTAGCTCAGCTTCACCTTTTTCTTCGCTCTGATTGGTTGTGGCGCTCATGGCGCTATCCAATTGTGTGCAGAGGGAATTTGAAAGACAGCCGTTTATCCCGCCCCTCGGATTGAGCCCTGTCAATGGTGGCTTGTCAGGCTAGTGTTTACCTTAACACATACTTTGTTACGAAGGAAGTCAGAAGCAAAGCTGATTGGATGATGTAGTTTTTGTTGTAAGATAGGATGATTCACTAACCTCATCATTAACCGGAAGAGGTAATTAATATTATTTTTTTTATGCCACAGATCAGATGAATGTCACCATTGTTGAGATTCATAGGCAGGAGTTAGAAGCGCTTAGTGTACAAACTGTTTAAAAACCTATTCAGCTTTTCCGGTAAAACCGTGCTGAATCTTTTCTAGATTACAGACAATAAAACAAAGTTAATAGTATATTGTGCATACTTAGTTTTAAGATCGGTGAATTAAGCCACTACTCAATGATCATATTTTTATCAATGAGTAGCCAACAGCATCTGTTTTTGTTTACTTTTGCTATTCTTGCAATAGCAAACTCAGTTACAACAGACAGACAAACACTAACATTAAAAAGTTGTCAAATTTCCAAACTAAAAAAATCAGTGATCACCATGATGGTGACATATAAAACAAAACATTTTCAACACAAAATCAACACACAAAATTCTCAATAAGAGCTTCTGTAGACATCTGACAGAAATAAAGTCAGTCTGGTTAGTAATGTGTGAAGCTGGTAATGCTGTTTGTGGAGTTGTTTAATCCTCCTCTGCTTAGATCTTCAGAGATTTAATGTCTTCTTTTTATCTTCAGTTGATTTCATCTAAAGCTGTGGCTGAAGTCAGTTGTAGTTCTTGTGTTTCTGCTCATCTCTTTTCTTCTGTTCTCTTCTTTCCTTTAGTGATTATGCTTGTTAACAGGTTTATTAAGACTGAGATGACTCCATATTTATTATACACAGATTTTGTGGCTCAGATAAGGTCCAGTTCTGGTTTATTTCTTTGCTCTTGGCTGACATGCGGCATTGCTCTGACCTGCTTGTGGCCCAGATCTGGCAAACAGGAGTGGTCCACTCAAGGGCCATAATTTATTGCGGCATGTGGGCCAGATCAGTATGCCACATGTGCCAGATTTGGGCCGGATCTGGGCTGACACAATGCTGCTATGTGGGTAATATAAAGTGGGGCCGATTAACCAACTCCACAAACAGCATTACCAGCTTCCCACATTACTAACCAATCTGACTTTATGTCTGTCTGACGTCTACAGAAGCTCTTATTGAGAATTAACAGAGTTTTTATGGTTTATGTTTTATTGAAAATAATAGTTTAGTTTCACCAAGTCACCATTATGGTGATCGTGTTTACTTTAGTTGGGTAGTTTGATTTGACTTTTTAAACATTAGTTTTTTTTCTGTATGCTGTAACTGTGATTATTATCACAAGAAAAGCAAATTAAAATCTAATCAGATGATATTGTCTTGTTTGATGATAAAGATTTGATACTCATAAAGTGATCAATTTCACTGATGTCATCCAGAATCTAATCTTTTGAGACATGATCATTTTGTATTTTTAAGTTTAACAAGCCTGTATTTCTGTTTTCCCCATTAAACATTTTGATCTCCAGCATCTATTAGACTCACTCAGATATCACTAATCAGCATATGAATCTCAACAATGGTGACAAGCTTAATGCCACAATGCATTCTGAGAGCCATAGACTAGTTTTGTATGAAGCATGTCACCGTTATTGAGATTCATACGCTGATTATTTAATGTCTGTGTGTATCTTTTTGGTGCACAATCACTCAGATTATAAGAGTACTGGACAATCCCAGGACTATAACTCAATAATATTAAATTAATAGCTGACATCATCTGAATACAATTTCTCTTGCAGTTCTTGCCATAACAAACACAGTTACAGCAGTCAGAGAAAAACTAATGTTAAAAGATTAAGAGTCAAACTGCCAAACAAACACTGATCACCATAACAGTAACTGAATTGTCAACAAAACATTAACATTTAAACCTCTGTTAGTTCTCAATAAGAACTTCTGTAGGTGCCTGAATCTGTAGATTAGAGGTCTTCATGGAGCCCCCGAGACCCGTGGACCCGGGACCCGTACGGGTTCGGGTCTATATTTTAAATGATCTGCCGGGTCCGGGTCGGGTCCCAATCTATTACTACGGGTCCCGGGTCTGTTTAACATTGTGTGTAATACCGGAGTCGATCCGGACTCGGAGAACACCTGCCAGTGATCAGAGTCAGTCAGCACTGCTTGTGTGTTGTTTGTAACTTGCAACTGTAAAATTAGGATAAGAAAAGTGTGCGCCGGGAAATAAGGTTTAAAAAAAAGAAAGAAGAAAAACATGAGCGATCTCTCTCTCTTGCTCGCTCGCCTCACGCGCCCGCTCTCTCTCTCTCTCTCGCTCACTCTCTCTGCAAGCGCACGGTAATAATAATGGTTACCTTCATGAGTGATGTGCGAAAAAAGCTAAAAAACAACGATTATAAAGAAATTAAACCCACGGGCACCTCTTCTGTCCGGGCATTCTTCATGCATATTGTGGACAAACATGAGAAAAAAGTAAGTGCTGTCTACGTGTGACGCACTGTTGAAGTTTGATTTGAACTTATATTTAAATAATATATTTCAAATCAGCAACAAAATCTCAGGTGAACTGTCACAAATGTTTTCTATGACGCTCAAATTGCGTAAAAAAGCTCATATTTCAGGTTGCTCCAGCCACGTGTGCAGTCTCAAGCGCGTCTCATGTTTCTATGGCAACCCGAGCTTCCGCTGTGATTGACTTTAATAATAATATGAATGAACCGTCTTATTTCGTAAAGTTTTGGTGGTCAGACTCGGCTCACAGAGATTATTGCAAATAAATATTGCGGACGTCAGCGGCCACCGAACGAGCAATCGTTATTATTGTTCAAAAAGGCAAACAGTCAAAGTTATTAGGCAAGTTAACTTGGCGAAATGCAAATCTGCAAAGACGCATTTGTCACCCGTCACCGTGACATAAAGTGGACTTTTAAAGCTGAAATGATGAGTGAATTAAGCATGCTTGGAATAACAAGAGAGGAATAACATGGATTTAACAAGTAAAGGAAGGGAGACGACGGCTAGGTAAGACAAAAAGTTATATTTTTTACTTGTTTATTGACTTGTTAATATCAGTTATTGTGGAATATGTGACAATCGGGTCCAGTCGGGTCTGTGTCTTCGCGCCGGGGTCGGTTCCAGCTTTTAAATAATAGACGGGTCCAGGTTGGTTCCGGGTACTATGTTTTTGGCATTTCTCGGATCTGCACGGGTCCGGGTCCAGCTTTTGAAATAATAGTCGGTTCCGTTAAGCACATTACGGGTCTCTTCGGGTTCGGGTATGAATTTTTGGACCCGTGAAGAACTCTACTGTAGATGACAGAAATAAAGTCAATCTGGTTAGGAATAAGTGAAGCTGGTAATGAGTGTACTTTTTTGCAGGGGGTGGGGGGGGTTTATTCCAACCAAAATTCAACATCTGCCCAACGTTGGAGCTTGACATCAAACAAACGTTGGATTTAGACATCAGACCAATTTTAATTTTCAACCAAAATCCAACGTCTGACTGACGTCACATTGACATAGTGTGCCTGCTGGGTTGTAGTAGTTTTGTCTATATTTCAAAAGGATACTATGATAAGCTGATAGTAATGTTAATTTGTACTGTATAACGCAAGATTGGCAGTCCTGCTTCCCATTTATAGTGTAATATTTTGCTAATAATATTTAAAAAGATAGATTTTATAATAACATAAGAAGCATGTTAATTTCGTTAAATATTTTCATTAACAGGTAATCTGTCTGATCCCTGCAACAACTACACTGTGCTGAGTGAACCACGGAGATCCATCAATAATACAGATTTTTTAATGAATTTACACTACACGTGTGACACTTATGTCACCTGGAGCGGCTGGTATCGTCTCTTCATTAACAACATGAGCGCTCATATGCCAGACACGTGTGTTGCAAAGGGTCACTGTGGCACTTCTGCCCCACTGTGGATACGTGGTGGACACCCAACAGTTGAGGATGGAGTCGTCACTCGAGATGTCTGCGGTCACTGGGACAATTACTGCTGCTATTTCTGGTCTTATCCCATTAAAGTCAAAGCCTGTCCAGACAATTATTATGTCTATGAGCTGGTTAGACCATCTGTGTTCTGTTCAGGATACTGTGCAGGTAATTATACTCACATGATCTCTTTCTACACATTCATGATTTGTTTTTCTGTTCATTAATCACTATTCACCCAAACTTTCAGACACTGGCAGCGTTAACACCATCTCTACATCTGTTGCACCAGTGACCGTCTCACCTGGTAATGTAATACTGCTTCCGAAAAAGCCTACTTCTAGTTTTGGGTTTGAAATTAGTTGAGTATGTCTTTAACCAGTCGAGTCAGATTCAAGTCCAAAAGGTCAGAGTCAAGTCTGAGTTCCAACTAAACAAAATTGTAAAAAAAAACATCAATATTAAATGTAACAAAAGCAAACATCTGTTACATCTTTCAATTTTGATTTCACACCATCTCATATTTAGTATCCTGCTCGACAAACTTAGTCATGTCATGGAAGTTATGGGTGACTTGATGTCTATATTGTGACATATTTCTGAGTGAAACAGCTTTGTGTATGGGGGGGGGGGGGGGGGGTAATTGGAGCTTGGTAAATAGGAACAGCCTATTGGGACATGAAGAGCCAAAAATGCTTGGTGTCTGTGTCTAAATCTCACAGAAGTTTGAAAGTGTTTATAAACAGGAGGGCAAAACTATTTTTTATCATCAATTAATCTTTCAGTTTATCTGATCAAAACACTGCTGGATATCATGCTGAAAGTCACATGGTTACTATAATCAATGTTTCTTATGACATAAGCAAATAAGCAATATATATAATTAGAAAATGTGTACATAGTAAAATGTATATAAAATATGCATTAAAAACCATAATGGTGATGGTTTCAATAAAACATAAAAATCTAAACCTCTGTTAATTCTCAATAAGAGCTTCTGTTATTTCATCTAAAGCTGTGCCTGAAGTCAGTTGTAGTTTTTGTGTTTCTTTTTCCTTTTTCTTATTCTGCTCATTATCATCAGGTTTCTTCAATAATCAAACAATCATCACTTAATTAATCTCTTAATTGTCTCATTAACTTTAACACTGATTCAGTGTTACTTTAACACTCTGGGACCATGTGTGCTCTAAGCAGTGTTAATTTAACACTGGGGATTTTACTGTGTATCTAAGAGTTCTGAATAAACACGAATCCCAGTCACGCCGACCCTGTCTTCCTCCTTATTCTACGAAATTTGTAACACATGTAATGTACCATTACAGCTGTCGAGATGAACGAATCATCAAAGTGTTGATTATAGCATTATTTTTAGATCTTTTCCCATTACATGTTGATCACGTGAATGCAGTGATCTCGTCATTGCAGTGCATTTTCTCTCACAAAATGCTTTCACCACAACTAACAGCAAACACGACATCAACATGAAAACAGTAAGAGCTTGGTTGTGCAGAATAACAGCGTAGTTCATTATAACAGTAGTTTGGACAAGTGTGCTGATACCCAGCAGACACAGTATGTCAATGTGACGTCAGGAAGACATTGGACTCCAACTAATCCAATGTCAGTCAGACGTCATATTTTGGTTGAAAATGAAAATCGGAACAAATGAAAACATATGTTTGACGTCAAGCTCCAACGTCAGACAGACGTTTAATTTTGGTTAGAATAAGCACCGCACTGTAAAAAAAAAAATCTTAAAAAAAGTGTGAAATGTATGGCAGCACATTAAATCTGTGAAGATCTCAGCAGAGGAGGATTAAACAACTCCACAAACAGCATTACCAGCTTCACACATTACTAACCAGACTGACTTTATTTCTGTCAGATGTTTACAGAAGCTCTTATTGAGAATTAACTGGGGTTTAGATGTTTTATTGAAAATAATAGTTTAGTTGTCATGTCATGTAGTTAGATGTCACCATTATGGTGATCAGTGTTTGCTTTAGTTGGATAGTTTGACTCTTGACTTTTTTAAAAGGTCCCACGGCATGAAGATTTCACTTCATGAGTTTTTTTAACATTAATATGAGTGCCCCTAGCCTGTATATGGTCCCCAAGGGTGGCTAGAAATGTTGATGGTTGTGAACTGAGTTCTGGCTGTCCTGCTCTGCCTTTGCCCGCCCAGAGCACTCAGAGAAAATGGATTCAGTCTATGTTAGCACAGGCTTTACAAACAGACTTTACGATGTGGATTTGACAGCTCGGCGACAAACAGTGTTCATTAATGCCTGATCTGTGATCAGTGATTTCTGATGTGTAGCTAATCATTCAAGTTCACTCAGACTTTCTTTCTAGATCGTTTAATGATCGCCGTCTTGATGCCCTAAGCGTAATGCATTAGTGAATCAAGCCAGTGACTAAAATGATCGTTTCTGTTAGTATCATGAAACAAATCCCTTATTTTAAGTGATTAAACTACAGAGAGTGATCATAGAACACTCTTTATAATGTTCGGAGCTGTCAATCACACGTCGCGAGTGTATCTGGACACTTGCCCAAACTGCATTATAATGAATGACGCTGTTATGAAGCACAACAAAGCTCTTACTGTATTCATATCGACGTTGTGTTTGCGGTTAGTTGTGGTGAAAGCATTTTGTGAGAGAAATAGCGTTGCAATGACGAGATCACTGCATTCACGTGATCAACAGACTATCTGTGTACTCAATGCTCATCACTGCAGCCTCACCGTCAAATTCACACTTTGACGATTCGTTCATCTCGACGGCTGTAATGGTGTTACAAAGTTCGTAGAATAAGGTGGAAGACAGAGTCGATGTGACTGGGACTCGTGTTTATTCAGAACTCTCAGATACAAATAAGCTTGCACTAACAGCACATCGCTCGCAACAACTCAGTACAATAAAACTTCCTCCAGCGCTCCGTGGTTCAGGAGTGCCCAGTCAGTCTCTCTGCATGTGAACCATATGTATGCAGTGCGTGCAGTGCCTCGCTAAACCACGCCCCCTCTGCAACATAATCTAACACTCATTTCAAATGCAAAGATGTCAGCCAATCACAACAGTGGGAGTTTTCACTGAAGTCTCACAGCAGACATGCCCCTTGAAACAGGGCATTCAGCCAGAGGGGTAATAACAGTATAGAAAAAATGCCTTTTATTTCTAAATTATGAAATGTTTTGATGTAAAAATCATACTAACAATATAAGTACACCTCAGAATACATTATAAAAAGAATAGAAAAATGCCATGCCATGGGACTTTTAACATTAGTTTTTCGATGGCTTCTGTTACTGTGCTAGCTATTGCTAGAAAAGCAAGAGAAAATGTTATCAGATGATTGTCTTACTTGTTGGCAAAGATTTGATTATCATATAGTGGTCTATTTCACTGATGTCATCCAATTTTTGGATCTATCCAGAATCTAAATTTTGACACAGTCATTTTGTAATATGAATTATAGTAAGTTTGAATTCTACATTTTGCTCTAAACAGTTTGTTCTTCAGCTTTTATTAGACTCACTCAGACATCAATAATCAGCCTATGAATCTCAACAATGGTGCCATGCTAAATGCCTCAATGCATTCTGGGAGCCATATGAAGCATGTCACCGTTACTGAGATTCATCGATGATTCTTTAATGTCTGTGTGTTTTCTTTATTGTGCCCAATCCCTCAGATCAGAACACTGCTGGACAATCACAGGACTATTACAATAAATAATGATAAATTATATAATCAAATAATAGCCACCGAATATGATCAGTGAATCAAACAATACATGCTAATCATATCTTTATCCTCTGTACACAATTTATCTTGCAGTACTTGCCATAACAAACACAGTTACAGCAGCCACAAATAAAAACCCTAATGTTAAAACGCCAAGAGTCAAACTGCCCAACTAAAGCAAACACTAATCACCATAACAGTGACTGAAATGTAAACAAAACATTAACATCTAAGCTAGAGATGCACCGATTCCGATACTGTTGTAAAGTAGTTGTTCTGCTACTATTTTGAGTGGTACTGGAATCCACTGAATGTTACAGATTATATTTATGTGAAATGGGCAGCAGTGCCATGTTTTTTTAGGAAAACACCAAGTTGAATGTTAAAATGTCAGCAACAGCATCAATTTGTGTATTTACTTTGTTACAGTCAGAAAGTGAAAAACATCTGACGAAAATAAAACATTGTTAGAAGAACTGTAATGGTATTATTAAGTACTCGTATCAGTACTCGGTATCGGCAAGTACCCAAATGTAAGTACTTGTACTTGGTCTGAAAAAAAGTGGTATCAGTGCATCCCTAATCTAAACCTCCATTAATTCTCAATAAGAACGTCTGTAGATGCCTGGATCTGTAGATGACAGAAATAAAGTAAATCTGGTTAGTAATAAGTTAAGCTGGTAATGAGTGTGTAATTTTTGTGTTAATTCCAACCAAAATTAAACGTCTGTCCGACGTTGGAGTTTAATGTCAAACAAACATTGGATTTAGACGTCAACCCGATTTTAATTTTCAACCAAAATATGACGTCTGACTGACGTTGGATTAGTTGAAGTCCAACGTCTTCCTGACGTCACATTGACACACTGTGCCTGCTGGGTACACTCGCAACGTTTGATTGACACATCCGAACATTATAAAGAGAGTGTTCTTTGATCGCTAATCTAAAGTCGTATCACAATATAAATAACAGATTTGTTTCATGCTACTAAGAGAAACGATGTGAAGTTGATCTTTAGTCACTGGCTTGATTCATGGATGCATAAACAAACAATTTAGAAAGAAAGTCTGTGTGAACTTGAATGATTGGCTACACATAAGAAATCACTGATTGCAGATCAAATCATCACTGTTACTTACTGTTTGTGGCGGTGCTGTCGAATCCATATCCTAAAAGCCTGTGCTGACATTGTGAGTAAAATAAACAATCAATTTCCTCCAAATTCTCTGGGCGGGCAAAGCAGAGGAAGGGGAGGTAACGTTCCCCATATGACGACATATATTTCCAGATCGGCCCGTCTGAGCTCTCATTTTCTCAAAGGCAGAGCAGGACACCCAGAACTCGGTTTACACCCATCAAAATTTCTAGCCACCTGGGGACCATATACAGGCTGGGGGAACTCATATTAATGTTAAAAAAACCTCATAAAGTTACATTTTCATGCCATGGGACCTTTAACCCTTAAATGCATGACCAAACATTCTTACATATTCAGGTTTTTAGCGACACGGATCTATATCTAACATGGATACATCTATACCTGTCGCGGTAATATATAAAACTCCTGATATTAGAGCAACAATTACATATATAAATTACATAAAACATATTTCGTTACCTTTTGGAGCTTTTAAGGGTTCATTTTGAGCAGATTTTTTATACCATGTCCTCGTCAGAACTCATTTCCCAGTACATTCTACATCTGGATCATATTCGTGATCTCACGCATATTCTCATTTTCAACGTCTTGAAAATCAAAATTTTGATCACTGACAGCTTCCTTCACCAGATCCATCATCAAGTGACAGTGACACTAATATTTGTGTTCAGTACTTGCTCTGCAGTAAATCGCTGAGCCATTTCAAGTTTTGCAGATTATATGTATTATTGTTTCGTTTTCTGTCTGAGGTCACTATGAGTGAAACGTCACTTCATCATTGTGCATCAGACATTGCCACCTTGTGGAATATAGATGAATTGTCAGTTATTTCATCATTATAGATTAATTTATTATTGTGCAAGAAAAAAAAAAAGGACAATCTTACAGACCTCGGGTCGTTAGCGACCCTATACAATTTTGACAAAAAACTAGTGGAAAAACAGGCATTCAATTATAATTTTATTATTTTTTTATTGTTATATTATTTAAAATGTGCCATTAATGTCATAATACTCAAAATAACATCTTAAAATAACAATATCTGTAATTTCACAGAGTCAAAGTAAAAGAAAAGAAAATGACCCTAAACAAATTAGTTATTTTCTGCAAAAGTTATATATTTTTTTCAGTGTACACACATTCAGGGTGATTTACAAATATGTGTCAATTTGGAATAGCAGGAAATCTAAAATCATAAAAAAATTGTGAACATGCATTTTGGAATTGTATTTTGTAAATACATTTATATTGAGACTATGACTTTATATTAATATGTTCAAGTTTATCTCTGCAGACCCCTGCTACAGCTACACTGTACTGGACAATCCATGGAGATCCATCAATAACACATATGCTTCAGTCAGAAAGTGTGACCAGTCTGTCTCCTGGAGCGGCTGGTATCGTCTCTTCATTAACAACACGAGTGCTCAGATCCCAGACACGTGTGTTGAGAAGTACAGCTGTGGCACTGATATCCCACTGTGGATACGTGATGGACACCCAACACTAACAGATGGAGTTGTCACTCGAGATGTCTGCGGTCACTGGAACAATTACTGCTGCTATTACGGGTCTTTTCCCATTAAAGTAAAATCTTGTCCAGACAATTATTATGTCTATGAACTCGTTAAACCCACTCTGTGCAATTCATCATACTGTGCAGGTAATTATATTCACATGAGCTCTTTCTACACATTCATGATATTTGTGTCTCTACAGCAAAATCTTAACTTACCTGAACATGAAGTTGCATCTCATGCATTGACATTACAGAGCTCCTGTAATCAGGGGCGCAGCTAAGGGGGGGAAAGTTAGGACGATTCTAAGGGCCCACACACTTTTGGGGCCACCTGAGATGATCTTGGATAGCTAGGTTGGTGTGGTAGAGGGCCCAACATCAAATTCTTTCATAGGGCCCAAAATTGCTAGCGGCGCCCCTGCCTGTAATCACTAACGTTAAACAAAAACATCTCCCATATAAACAAAGATTGGGCACAGATGTATATCAGCTAATTAGGTCACTAATCAATTACTTTGAAACCTGAAGACATGTACTCTCTACTTTCTTTACCGTAATTAACATGTTAAACACAATAAGATTTAAAGTAGCCAGGAAAAAAGTCAGGGGCTCAACTAAAGAAACACTGATCACCATAATAGTGATATTAGAATGACGACTATTTTCTTCAGTGATTCTGCTTATTAACATCAGGCGTCTTCACTGATGGTCAGTCATTACTCAGGGTATGTTTACACAATGACAATAATTCTCAAATTCACAAAAACTTCTGTTAATTCTCAATAAGAGCTTCTGTAGACGTCTGACAGAAATAAAGTAAATCTGGTTAGTAATGTGTGAAGCTGGTAATGCTGTTTGTGGAGTTGTTTAATCCTTCTCTGCTGAAATCTTTAGAGATTTAATCTTCAGTTGATTTCATCTAAGGCTGTGGCTGAAGTCAGTTGTAGTTATTGTGTTTCTGCTCGTCTCTTTTCTTCTGTTCTCTTCTCTCCTTCAATGATTCTGCTTGTTAACAGGTTTATTACCCAGCCAGCACAGTCATGTGATAATTAAATTAAAAAGGGAAGCTGATAATGCTGTTTGTGAAGTTGTGTCTGAAGTCTGTTGTGTTTCTCTGTCCTTCAGTGATTCTGCTTGTTATCATCAGGAGTCTTCAGTAATATTCCGTCATTACTCTATTAATCACTTAATTATATCATTAACTCCAACACTGATTCAGTTACATTTAACAGCCTGTAGTGTGCACACTGAGCAGTGTTCAGTTCATCTGGGCTAGCCCATGTGGGGCCTCCATGGAAACTGAGGAATAAACTGGCTGGGCCCCAGTTAGACAGCCCAGGTGACGCCCATATGGGCCCCACATGACTGTGCTGGCTGGGATTAAGGCTGAGATGATTCCTTATTTATTATACACAGATTTTGTGGCTCAGATAAGGTCCACTTCTGGTTTATTTCTTTGCTCTTGGCTGACATGTGCCATTGCTCTGGCCTGCTTGTGGCCCAGATCTGGCAAAAATGAGTGGTCCACTCAAGGGCCGTCATTCAATGCAGAATGTGGGCCAGATCAGTATGCCACGTGTGCCAGATTTGGGCCAGATCTGGGCCGACACAATGTTGCTATGTGGGAGCTGAGTAGAACTGAATCAGCAGCTCCGGTGGGAGGTTGAACTTCCTCAGCTGACAAAGGAAGTACAGTCTCTGCTGGGCCTTTTTCACAATGGAGTCAATGTGATTGTCCCACTTCAGGTCCTGAGAGATCCCAGCCAGCAGAGCCATGTGGGGCCCAAATGGGTTTGACCTGGGATATCTAACTGGGACCCAGCCAGTTTTGCACCCAGTTTCCATGTAGGCCCCACATGGATTTGCCCAGATGAAATGAACACTGCTTAGTGTGCACACTACAGGCTGTTTAATGTAACACTTAATCAGTGTTGGAGGTAATGAGATAATTAAGTGATTGAATAATGATTTTGTATTAGTGAAGAACACCTGCTGTTAACAAGCATAATCACTGAAGGAAAGAGAAACACAAGAACTACTTCCAGCCACAGCCTTGGATGAAATACATTACATCTCTCAAGATCTGATTAAACAACTCCACAAACAACATTAGCTTCACTTATTACTAACCAGACTGACTTTATTTCTGTCAGACATCTACAGAAGTTCGTATTAAGAATTAAGAAGAGGCTTAGATGTTGATTACTTATTTGAAAGTAATAGTTTGATTTGATGTTACCATTGTGGCGAACAGTGTGTGCTTTAGTCTTGCTCTTGACTTTTTAACATTAGTTTTTCTCTTGACAGCTGTGTCTGTTTGTTATGGCGAGAACAGCAAGAGAAAATATAATCAGATGCTGTAAGCTGATTGATGATAAGAATATAATCATCATATATTGTCTTAAGTCATTGATATTATGTGGGAAGTTTATACGGGTAGAATGTTTTTAATTCTGTTTTATTGTTATGATGCTTTAAAGAGGTTTATCTAACATCAAGAATCGGTGTATGAATCTCAACAATGGGGACAACCAATGAAATATTCAGATAAACAGATCAACTATAAAACAAGATACTAAAATGTCACAACCAAACAGCAAAAGTAAAAGCAAAGAGTAAGAATAAAAAATAATTAGTCACAATTGAGACGCATAATTTATGCATGCCGCAATGCATGCTGGGGACCCATGGGGAAGTTTTGATTGGTGGTACCCAGCATGCACTGCAGCATGAAACTTTTCACCATTGTTGAGATTCATATGCTGAATCTTGATGTTTGTGTGTTTATGTGTATACCTTCAAATTAAAACCTTTGGTGTACTGATTCAAAAAAATATTGAATTTTATTCAATTAACATAACTGTGCTGCATCACATACTGTAGAATCACAAAAATACATCTTAGAAATGAGATCTGTGATTTAGCTACTACATGATGATGTCCTCTTCTTCACCTGATTATAAATAAAATCAACAAAATCATAATCAAATTTTTTTGAGTGAGTGTTGTGTAAACATTCCCTGAGTCAATCTCTTGATTATCTCATTAACGTTAACATTATGTCAGTGTTACTTTAACACTCTTGAGCGTGGACTTAAAGGAGTATAAATTTAACACTGGGGTTTTTACTGTGTTTGTTTGTTGAGTATACAATTGGTCAGGTGGTAGGTATTGTGTGCATTCAAATAAAAACAAGAATAAATTGAAATGAAGAATAAATGTGTATGTAATGTTGGAATTAATGTTTAGTACCTCTGAGAAGTTTTACTGTACATATCCATTTAGGCTAGATAGCATTTGTCATATTTATTGAAAGAGTTCCTCTGCATTTATCAATAAATTTGTGAGAATTATTTGGTGCCCAAACAGTAGATATGCTAAAGTAGTTTTTATGTCTAAGGGAACAGGGAAAGAGTCTGTTATTTCACTTACTGTGCTTAAATATATTTACATGTGCCGTGCTTCCATATTTGTTGCGTTTGTTGGTTCATTGAAATTCATGATAGTCATTATTTTTTCAGCTGTTACTAACATCAGCATTACCGCTACAACAACAGTCACACCACAGACGACCTCAGCTGGTAATCTATTAATATTGTTTAACATGATTACATGATATACAAATGGATATGAGGTCTTTATGAATTATCAATCGCAGCTGTATTGTATTATTGTCTTAATGTTGATTTCTGTCATTGCAGGTATAAATATAACAGTACCGAAAGGATGCACCGTAAGTTGAGTTTCTGAAACTGTAGTTTTAGAGTTTGACTCACAGCTCAATAGCCACCCACTGAGCAAAGTTATGTCCAAAAGACGTCTTTTCAACGTCTTTGCCACTAGAGGCGTACGTTGAAAAGACGTCCACTGAGGAGCCAGAATGAAAGTTTTTATGACGTCTGTTTTTGACGTGTTCTGCACGTCCGATATAGACGTTCATGGAACCTCAAGGTTAAAAACTAGTTCAAATTGTGGACATATTTTCCATTTGTAATTGCAAAGCAACTCACAGACAGTGTGTGTTTGTCCAGAAATCATGAAAATAAAAGAAACTTCGCTCACACCTTTAGACACTTTAGACAACTTAGCATCTGTAATTCACACATCTTTGGATCGTGAGAGAATCGTGGGATTCAATCCAGGATCTTCTTGCTGTGAGGAGACAGTGTTTCCCACTGAGACACTGGTGCTGCCCTTAATCACAGACATAAGACACACTTTGACTATTTCTGTCAGACGTCTACAGAAGCTCTTACTGAGAATTAACAGAGGTTTAGATGTTGATGTTTGTTTCATTTGAAGTCACCATTGTGGTGGGAAGCGTTTGCTATAGTTGGGCTCTTGGTCCCTATACTTAAGTTAGCTTTCCTTTGGCTGCTGTAACTGTGTGTGAGAAACACAATAGTTGTGGCTGAGAAAGTTGATGACTAAATCATCAGATAGCAAGCATCTGATGTTGTGCCTGTCAGTTTTGCGTGTGTTGTTTCTTTTTAATATTTTATTATTTCCACTATAAGCTTGCGAAAACAGTACTGGCACCAATAGCATCAAAATGATCACTTGTCTTGAAGGATGATAAAACAGCATGTGCACACAATGTTTTGAGCAAATATTTCACATAGTCACACACAGACATCAAGATTTTGCCTATGCTTCACAACAACGGTGACAATCAAAACAAAAAAGCTTCATGCTGCAATGCATGATGGGTAGCTTCATAGTACAAAACTCATGCTTGATTGTCACCGTTTTTGTGAATCATATGCAAAATCTTGATGTCTGTGTGTGACCATATGAACTATTTGCTCAAAACATTGTGTGCACATACCGTTTTATCATCCCTCAGGACAAGTGATCATTTTGATGCTATTGTTGCCAGTACGTTACATTCACAAGTTAGTTTGCCAAACAAGCACACAAAACTTAAAAAAAAAAAACATCAAATGATCACTTTCCAAAAGTTTAGTCATCAACAAGGAGCTGACAACACCTGATGTCGCTTTGTCTTTGCTTTCTCAGCCACAACTATTGTGTTTCACACACAGTTACAGCAGACAAAAAAAAAGCTAACTCAAGTACAGGGACCAAGAGCCCAACTAAAGCAAACGCTTCCCACCACAATGGTGACTTCAAATGAAACAAACATCAACATCTAAACCTCTGTTAATTCTCAGTAAGAGCTTCTGTAGACGTCTGACAGAAATAGTCAAAGTGTGTCTTATGTCTGTGATTAAGGGCAGCACCAGTGTCTCAGTGGGAAACACTGTCTCCTCACAGCAAGAAGATCCTGGATTGAATCCCACGATTCTCTCACGATCCAAAGCTGTGTGAATTATAGATGCTAAGTTGTCTAAAGGTGTGAGCTAAGTTTCTTTTATTTTCATGATTTCTGGACAAACACACACTGTCTGTGAGTTGCTTTGCAATTACAAATGGGAAATATGTCCACAATGAGCACATTACTAGTTTTTAACCTTGAGGTTCCATGAACGTCTATATCGGACGTGCAGAACACGTCAAAAACAGACGTCATAAAAACTTTCATTCTGGCTCCTCAGTGGACGTCTTTTCAACGTACGCCTCTAGTGGCAAAGACGTTGAAAAGACGTCTTTTGGACATAACTTGGCTCAGTGGGCATGTTTCCATCCATGTATTTTATGCTGATTTTGGGATATTTCATAAGATTATGCGATTGGATAACTGGACTTATCAAGTCAAATTTATTTATATAGCACTTTTACAATGCTGATTGTTTCAAAGCAGCTTCACAGTGTTAAACAGGAAAATAATGCAACAGAATTTGATTCGGCTGTACAGCCGTTCTGGAGAAAATGGTGATGTCATCAGCTCATTCCAATTACAGTGACAATGTGGGCAGATCAGTAATTTAGTTTATATAGTTCATTTAGTTTACTAATTAGATTCATTTGGACAATTAGTTGAAAATTGGAATCTCAAACTGAGCAAGCAAACGACAGGCGACAGTGGCAAGGAACCAGAACTCCATCAGGTGTCCTAATGGAGAAAAATTAACCTTGGGAGAAACCAGGCTCAGTCGGGGTGCCAGTTCTCCTCTTGGCAATTAACAAACAGCGTATGATTATTATCTTGGCGACTTTACAGGTCAAAAGTCATATTAGATCGGAATATTCGAAGGATCGGAGGTAACACAACAGAGACGGGTTTATTGAGGATGACATCGATTCAACAATTGTTAAATACACAGTAAATTCCCCAGTGTTAAAATAACACTGCTCAGAGCACATTTGGTCCCACTCTACAGGGTGTTAAAGTAACACTGAATCAGTGTTAAAGTTAATGAGATAATTAAGAGATTAATTAAGTGATGATTGGCCATTAGTGATGGACACCTGATGATAATGAGCAAAATCACTGAAGAAAAGAAAAAAAAGAAAAACACAAGAACTACGACTGACTATAAAAAAGACATTAAATCTCTGAAGATCTCAGCAGAGGAGGATTAAACAACTCCACAAACAGCATTACCAGCTTCACACATTACTAACCAGATTTACTTTATGTCTGTTATACGTCTACAGAAGCTCTTTTAGGTAATGCTGTCTGTGGAGTTGTTTAATCCTCCTCTACTGAGATCTTCAGAGATTTAATGTCTTCTTTTATCTTCATTTGATTTCATCTAAAGCTGTGGCAGAAGTCAGTTGTAGTTCTTGTGTTTCTCTGTCCTTCACTCAATTAATCACTTAATTATCTCATTGACTCACTTAACATAAACTGATTCAGTGTTACATTTAACTGCCTGTAGTGTGCACACTGAGCAGTGTTCATTTCATCTGGTCATCTGGAAACTGGCTGTTAGAGTCCAGGTCAAACCCATCTGGCTCCACATGGCTGTGCTGGCTGGGTGGCCAGAGTAGGAGGGACTGCTCAATGTATGGATCTGACAAGAGACTGTCAGCGGTGGAAAGTCCAGGCTCAGAAAATAAAAAGTCCTGCTCCGTATTTTGTAATGAACACCTGGATTTGCTAATAGCACAGTTTTTCAGCCAGGAGGTTGAATTAATTAGTGAAATTAGCTGACTGAGTTCATGAGTGGAATAAAAATATGGCAGGACTTCTACTTTCTGGCCCTTGAATTGACACCTCTGCACACAACGCATATCAAATAAACGGAATCTGAGGTACGAGTCCGAGCTCATTATCATGAGAACCAATCAGGTTTAATCATGTGTGGTTTGAATTTAAACACAAGTAAAAACAGAGATTTTTATTCAAGATTTATGATTTATTATCACGATTCTCTATATAGATCAGTGTTTATGATGCATTTCAAATAATATGAAGTTGAAATCCTTGTGAGAATTTCAGTAGTAGCCTATTACAAACAGATCATGTAATGGACAACAGCCTTTTAAGAAGTAAAAGTGAACAACATTTTAATAAGTATGCATATTGCAATGCTTAATGATAGTTGATAAATGTTTATAATACATTATAATCTGATACATTTTAAATGTTAAATGTTTTTTTTAAATATCTTACTTTTGAAAATATTAAAATTATAAATGCATAAATATTTAATATGTATTGCATCATATACACACTAAAACTTCAATAAAAGTACGCTTGTGTTTAACATGTTTCTTAAAAGTTTAATTAAGCATATATTTATTACCAAAGTACTTCTAGTATACTTTTTAGAAATATATTAAAATGCAATTCAATATATTTTTAATGCACTTCAAATAAGCATGTTGGGAATACAAATGTATTATAAGCATACTACTTGAATTTCAAATATATTTTTAATATATTTCATAAAACGACTTTTTCACTTGGGTGGATTAGTTGGAGTCCAATGTCTTCCTGACATCACATTGACGTAATGTGCCTGCTGGGTAATTACTAACCAGACTGACTTTATTTCTGTCAGACATCTATAGAAATTCTTTTTGAGAATTAACTGAGGTTAAGATGTTAATGTTTGGTGGAAATGTTTAGAAAGGTCGCCATTATTAGTTTTTCTCTGGCTGCTGTAACTGCATTTGTTATGGCTGTATAGAGATATTGTGTTCAGATATGATGTCAGCAATTTGATGATGATAAAGACATGATGTTTGATTCACAGATCATATTCAGAGTCTATTATTTGTTTATATATAATGTTATTAATTTCTCATTATTGATTGTAATAGTTCTGTAATTATCCATCCATGTTCTAATCTGAGGGATTGTGCACCAAAAAGTTTTAAAGATACACACAGACATTAAAGAATCAGCGTATGAATCTCAATAACAGTGACATGCTTCATGCCGCAATGCATTGTGGGTGCATCATACAAAACTAGTCTATGGCTCCCAGAATGCATTGTGGCATTAACCACATCACCATTGTTGAGATTCATATACTGATCATTGATATCTAAGGGAGTCTAATAAATGCTGGAGATTGAAATGTTTAGTGGACAATGTAGAATTACAGGCTAGCTATAATTAATAATACAAAATTACCAGTTTTCAAGTTTTCCAAGTTTTTTTTTTCAGGAAATGTATCAGCTAATAAGTTCAAAGAGTAGTGCAATAAAATGTGCAACTGTTATGTGAAATATGACTGCTTTTCTATTGTTGATAGATTTGTGTTGTGTGTCTGTATAACATCCAACCTATACAGTGGCCTTCAGTGCACTAACAATACATGTTTGCTTCTCTGTTAATATTGAAAACTATGATCAAAATCAACAAATCCTACTTTCACAATTGTGATTTCAGGATCAGAACTGCTTCCAAGATATTCTTAAGCAGATGGAGAACATCACAACTCAAGTGCTCTCTGTGAATGTAAGTCTTCAAGAGAAAAATGATAATCAAATATTTGTCAGTTCCATAATGTAGATAATAGATTATTGACATGATTACCAGTGCGGTCTTATTGGCTCTGTTGATATTTACTGTGACTCTGTTTATCTGATCATTAAACTAGACTGTGACCGACATTTTGACTCTGGCCTTCAACGCTTCAGGGAAGATTTTCGAGTCATCCTCATCAGTCAGCCCAGCTGAACTCGCCTCCTATGGAAACCTTGTGTTGAAAACCAGCGAGAAACTCATTTCTACATTGGTGAAGCCGACAGTCACGAGTGACAATGTCAGTTTTACTCTTGCCACTGTAGGTGAGTGATAAAACTGTTATTATTGATGATGATGTAACTGAGATTATATATGATATCAAGTACTATATAGAGGTAAAATACCACAAACTGACATAAAAAGTCGAGAGTCAAACTTCCCAACTAAAGCAAACACTTATTACTATAATGGTGACCAAACATTTTCAATAAATCATCAACATCTAAACCTCTATTAATTCTCAAAAAGAACTGTAGAGGTCTTTCAAAAATAAAGTCAGTCTGGTTTGTAATAAGAGAGATTTAATGTCTTTTCAGTTGATGTCATCTTAAGCTGTGGCTGTAGTTGTGTTTCTCTGTCCTTCAGTGATTCTGCTCATTATCATCAGGTGTCTTCAATAATCAAACAATCATCGCTCAATGAATCACTTAAGTATCTTATTAACTCTAACACTGCTTCAGTGTTACTTTAACACCTGCTGGTGGTTCCCATATGAACACTGAGTGGTGTTAATTCAACACCGGGAATTTACTGTGTAGCTTATGCTGCGTTCCAGGCAGGTTTTTGAGCCCGTAAATTACAACTTCAAACCACGACTCACGACTTTGTAGTGTTCCAGGCAAAGTCACGCCAAACTGCCTGAGCGCAAGGAATTGTGTGGTAGTTAGATGTAAACAAAGCATGGCAGACCGTGCGGGGTGTATGCTCATTTACAATAATTTCTATCGCCAAAGGTGCTTACTCCTTGCTTGTTTGAGGGAAACGGAGGAGAAAAACAGCGCAGACGGCAAGAAAAGCGGTTATACCTTTTATTTTACGTTATTTGTATATTTGTTTCATAAACACTGCATCCGTAGGGGGCTGCCATTGTTGCTTCGTGGGCTAAGTGACGTCAAAACTCGTAACTGGGAGTACATCGATCTAGTACGAGTTCACGGGTGGGAAGTCACGGGTTTGACTGCCGTTCCAGTCCACTTTCACGGATAGAAGGTTGGAAAAACACGGGTTACGGGTTGCCTGGAACGCGGCATTAGCTTTGAGCACAGCACCGGCTCTACAGGATTTACACCTCAGTTCCTGTGGTATTGGGTGAACAATACCAGCGTGTGTCATTGAGCAGAGAGAAATCAGCTTCTCAATTGAATAGACAAAGTTTACGACTTGAGGATAGAGAAAAATCCATATCCATAGATTCAAAATGTAAAAACTAAAAACTCTTGTAGTATATACAAAGTGAAAACAAGTGTAACAAGTACTAGAAGAACACGCAACAGAAATGCAGCTACTGAAAGGCAGACACTCGCTTCAGAGCCATTAGTAAACATGAAGGGTCCAAACTACATCAGAGATGAAAACCAATCAATAGTCATTTTATTTGTTTGTAAATTGTAATTTAATAATAAAAAAAAATTAATTATGTAACCTATTTAATATGTCACATAACTAAATGTTTGTTTTTAATCAGAGGTTGAAGTCTTCATGGTTGGACGACAGGTCACCTTAGATAAAATCCCTCGACTTGACACAACAAATTCTTCTGTGGACATTGATCTCATCGGGATCGCCAAGAACAACATTGAAACAAGTATGTGAAATGTTTTAGTTTGATTTAATTAGAAAAGAAATCAAAGAAAGAGACATCATAGCACTAAACTACATTTACTTGTAGGTTTTGTTTTCATTGTTGTTTTTACATAGTTTCACATTTCTGTTTCTGTCACACAGGATCAGCTGCTGTGGCTTTCATGAGTTATAACACAATGGAGAATCTACTGAAGCCCGACTTCTTCAACACATCAAATGACACGATTAAAACCATGATGTCCACTGTGATCTCAGCTACTCTTCCCAAAACCATCAACACTAAACTCACCAAACCAGTCAACTTCACCCTCAAACACATCAGAGTGAGAGACTGAAATGTGCTTTTGTCCAACCTGAGAACTGATGAACATCAGAAAACATCTAATATTCAGTGTTGTAATATTTTCTGCATGTTCTTTCTTCTTTTTGCAGGAGTTCGACCCCAGCGGTTCTCTGTCCTGTGTGTACTGGAATATCAGCGAGTGGATTGTAGATGGTTGTTCTGTTTTAGAGACCAACAGCAGCTTCACTGTGTGTTCCTGTGTTCATCTGTCCACATTCGCTCTCATCATGCAAACCAGCCCATCAGAGGTACGAGAACATTTATAGAGAGCATTGAAGAACAGCACAGATTTGGCACTCATGTACTCTGACATGTTTTCTCAGAGCGACTCAGAGCAGAGCGACTCACTGCTGGATCTGTTGAATTTGGTGTGTGTGCCCGTGGGGCTGGTGTTCTTCAGTTTGGCCCTGTTGACCTTTGCGCTTTGTCAGTGGAGTCCTGGAGTGAATAATGTGGCAATTAAGAATGAGAATTGAACAACGGTGACAATCAAGCATGAGTTTTGAGTTTTGTACTTTGAAGCTACCCATCATGCATTACAGCATGAAGTTTTTTTTTTATGATTGTCACCGTTGTTGTGAATCATATGCAAAATCTTGATGTCTGTGTGTGACTATGAGAAATATTTTCTCAAAACAATGTGCACATGCTGTTTTATCATCTTTCAATATGAGTGATTTGTTTATTGCTATTGGTGTCAATACAGCAGATTCACAAGGTTATAGTATATAAACAAATTATTATTTGCCAAACAAGAACATAAAACTCAAAAGCACAACATCAGATTCTAGACTTCTGATGATTTAGTCATCCACAAGGAGCTGACAACACCTGAAGTCACTTTATCTTTGCTTTCTCAGCCATAACTATTGTGTTTCTCACACACAGTTACAGCAGCCAAAGAAAAGCTAACACAAATACGGGGACCAAGAGCCCAACTAAAGCAAACGCTTCCCACCACAATGGTGACTTCAAATGAAACATAAACATCAACATCTAAACCTCTGTTAATTCTCAGTAAGAGCTTCTGTAGACGTCTGACAGAAATAGTCAAAGTGTGTCTTATGTCTGTGATTAAGGGCAGCACCAGTGTCTCAGTGGGAAACACTGTCTCCTCACAGCAAGAAGATCCTGGATTGAATCCCACGATTCTCTCACAATCCAAAGATGTGTGAATTACAGATGCTAAGTTGTCTAAAGTGTCTAAAGGTGTGAGCTAAGTTTCTTTTATTTTCATGATTTCTGGACAAACACACACTGTCTGTGAGTTGCTTTGCAATTACAAATGGAAAATATGTCCATAATTTGAACTAGTTTTTAACCTTGAGGTTCCATGAGCGTTTATATCGGACGTGCAGAACACGTCAAAAACAGACGTCATAAAAACTTTCATTCTGGCTCCTCAGTGGACGTCTTTTCAACGTACGCCTTTGCTCAGTGGGATGTGTGTGACGGATTCCCACAATATCTCGAGGGCTTGTGTCCAGCGAAAGTGACGTCGTTTCCTGTTTCCCAAATGGATTTTTTTTCATAACTTTGATGAAAACCAATCACATAAACTTTAAATAACAGAATCTTGTTTGTTTTATAACTCTTATTATTCAAACAATGTTAGTATTTATTAACTAATTGCATTAAATAAATTGTAAAATTGATTAAATCTTTTAGAGTTTATTTACTTTTAATGTATAGATTTTAAAAATATGAGTTTTTAAATAAAATCAAATAGATGTAAATGCATAAAAACTAACTCTGCCATGAATATACATTTAACATGATTCAAATAAATGTTATTTAACTTTTTTAATTATCCTGATTTAGTTCTCTTAATTATTATGCAATTTATACAATAAACTTTATGTATTTTAAATAAATAGGTTTTATTATCCTAATGAAAATAAATTGTGTAAAGTTTATTTGGTAGATTTGTGTTAAAATTATGAAAAAAATATAAATGGGAATTTGTCATTTAATAAAATTACATAAATCTTAAATTTTGGGTGAAATATTTCTGTGAGTGTGTGTTCATCTGTCCACATTCGCTCTCATCATGCAAACCAGCCCATCAGAGGTACGAGAACATTTATAGAGAGCATTGAAGAACAGCACAGATTTAGCACTCATGTACTCTGACATGTTTTCTCAGAGCGACTCACTGATGGAGCTGTTGAATTTGGTGTGTGTGATCGTGGGGCTGGTGTTCTTCAGTTTGGCCCTGTTGACCTTTGCCCTTTGTCAGTGGAGTCCTGGAGTGAATAATGTGGCCCGAATCAACCTCTGTGTGAGTCTGCTGTTGGCTCACCTTCTGTTCCTGCTCACACAACAGTTCCTGATCCACATACACCGCCATCAGCAGGTGAGAATGATGAAGGAGCCCTACAGCTCAGCACAGCCTCACTGAGAATCATCATAACCGTCTCTCATGCTCTCCAGGTGTTGTGTGACGTGATATCAGGTGTGCTGCACTTCCTCTTTCTCTCCGGCTTTGTGTGGATGTCCATTGAAGCTGTGCTGCTCTTCATCTGTGTGAAGAACCTATCACAGATCAGCTCCAAAAAGAGGGAGGTGCTTAGCAGTGGATTCCTGTGTGTGATTGGATATACGGTTGCTCTGGTTGTGGTGAGCGTGTCTGTCGGGCTGTTTCCTGAAGGCTATGGCAGCAAACAGTGAGTTGTTGTTGGTGTTGTTTAAATAAATTTGATTAGAGGGAAATAAAGCAGCTCTGAGCTATTGTGACATTTGTGCCATTTGATAAAAGGACATTTTACACACACCGTATAAATGCATACAAGATTAAAGAGATAAGTTAACACCAGAAATAGTATTTTTGACAAATATTTTGATTAATTCAGTTCTTGTATTGTGTTTTCCTCTAAACAGCTGCTGGATAAAAATAGATAAAGGTTTTATCTGGAGTTTTCTGGGTCCTGTTTGTGTCATACTAGCAGTAAGAACATTTATTCTTTATCATGATTTTAATTTATAATAAAGGGAAAACAAGGTGATTTTAATTGGTCTTTTTTTTTTTACTTTTCAGTTAAACACGATTCTCTTCATCAACATCATCATCAATCTGAACTCAACTCTCAAAAATCTGAACGCTGAAGTTTCACAGATGAAACAAACCAAGTAACAAACATTATGATTTGAACACTCACACAAAATTTTTGTCAATAAGACACATAAATTGCAGCAAATTACCTCAAAGGGGAAATATTAATAATTAATCATTACTTGTTGTAATTAGAAACGGATATGTGGATGAATTAATCAGATTAACTTGATGTAGCTAAATACATTTTACAATAATTCAATCAATTTGTTAAATGACCTTGCACTGTTAGTTTGACTCTATTATGGTCAAGTTGCTTGAGGCCTGCCGGTCCACAACCTCACGGTCAGACCGGGTTTCTGGTCCCACACATGGGACGTTTTCCAGCCAGCACAGCGATGAAGGCTCCACATGGGTTAGCCCAGATGAAATGAACACTGTTCAGTGTGCACACTACAGACTAAGTGTAAAACTGAATCAGTGTTGGAGTTAATGAGATAATTAAGGGATGACTGAGCATTAGTAAAGATAGCTTGTGTTAACAAGCAGAATCACTGAAGAACTACAACTGACTTCAGCCACACCCTTAGAAGAAATCAACGGTTATTTTTTTTAATTTAATTTTTATTTGTGTTGAAACTTCGTTTTTTTATGTCACCATCATTGTGATCAGTGTTTTCTTTAGTTGGGCAGTTTGACGACTTTTTGATGTTAGTGTGTCTCTGATTACTATAATAGTGATGTCTGATTAATTAAGAAATTATTCTTTTGAACAGGTTTCACCAAAACGAACTGAATTTTTCTAAACGGTGTGCAGCTCCAGTCAGCACTGATCTGTATGTTACTGAAGTTACTAACTTTATGACATGAGTGACAGTCCCTCCAACTAGAAATAAACTAATTTTGTGAAGAATATGTTACTCTAGTAACTCCAACAGTTCACTGAACTGAGACATGTTGTGCTGAGAAAACTGATGAGAACTCACAAGCAGTTGATACTGAGCATGTGCATGTACTACCGAACATACTGCGGTTCTCGAGTTAACAGTTCTCGAATCCGATTGAATCGTTTCTTTCGGACACGTTCGATGAGAACCGATGAGCTGAGCATGCGTGTACAACCGGATCATCAGTACAGAATCGAGAACCGTTTCTGCCGGACACGTTCGATACTGAGAACCGATGAGCTGATAATGTGTGTAATTTGTTCAGAGGAACGAAATGCAGGTTTCATGTGTATAAAATGAATCATGTAGTCAAAAAAATTAATCACAGTAGTTTTGAAACAAACAAATAAATGCTGTGATCAGCTCTTGTTTTTTCCAGCTACGTCTTCTCTCTAAGATTAGATCTTCTCTTACTGAGAAAACCTTAGAGATTGCTATCCATGCGCTCATTACAACTTGTTTGGACTACTGCAATTCTCTGTACTTTGGTATGTCCAAAAAGTCTATTGCTCAACTTCAATTAGTACAGAATGCCACAGCAAAGTTCCTCAAAAGAAAGCATAAATTTGATCACGTAACTCCAATTCTAAAATCACTACATTGGTTACCTGTGCATCTCAGAATTGTTTTTAAAATTCTACTCTTTGTCTTCAAATCATTAAATAACCTGGCACCGAGCTATTTGTCTGAGCTACTCTGTCCACATAATCCCACATGAAATTTGAGGTCTGGTGATAAGAGACTTTTATCTGTCCCCAGATCTCGATTAAAACACAGAGGAGACAGAGCCTTTGCTATTGCCGGCCCTAGGCTATGGAATAGCCTTCCGGATTACATCAGGTCGGCTCAGCCCGTAACCTCCTTTAAATCTTCTCTTAAAACCTACTTTTTCTCTATAGCTTTTAATTTACAGTGATTTTATGTCTTAAATGTTGGACTATGTCCTTGTTTCCTTAACTTGTGTACTGTTCAGCACTTTGGTCAGCCATGTTTGCTGTGTTTAAATGTGCTATATAAATAAACCAAACTTGAAACTTGAAACTTTTGATATAGACTACATTCAGCTGCAGCAGTTCTCAGCTCAGCACACTTATACACTGATACAGCGGTTCTCGAGTCAGGAACAGGTCGGAGCGGTTCTCGGATTATCAGTACAGAATCGAGAACCGTTTCTTTCGGACATGTTCGGTCTTTCGGACATGTTCGGTACTGAGAACCGATGAGCTGAGAAACTGAGCAAAGTGAGCATAGCACCGTCTGAACTGATCTGTTTCTCTCGGACAACTGATGCTGTGCTGATAATATGAGCATGGGTGAACCGAGGACTTGTGTACATTTATTTAATCCCTGTAAATATCCACGTTTGCACCACAGTGGCTATATTGAGTGCTTTTGCAAAACGTAAATGTAAGACCTTATTCAAGATGATAACAATACTTATTATTAATTTAATGTGTTTCATTATATTTTCATCCGCTGGGATGACAGAAATTACATCATTACGTGATGATGTAAAAGAGCCGGTGACCCGTTTATCTGAACCAAATCATTGAAATAAACTGTCAAAAACAATTGAACTTCCCATCACTATGCTGAAACTGAGTTTGCTACGGCAAAAAAAGATGAATAAGGTTTTAACAGATTGTACAATAGGTACTATAACCTCTCTTAACATTAACTCACACACAGAATTCAAGATTCAGCCTATGAATCTCAACAATGGTGACATGCTTCATGCTTCATGCAGCAATGCATTCTGGGAACCATGGATGAGTTTTGCATGATGCACCCAGAATGCATTGCGGCATTAAACATGTCACCATTGTTGAGATTCATAAAAAACAAAACGTATGTACATGTTTTAAACATCTTTCAGTTAATTAGATGATAACACTGCTGGATCTGCTGTTGAGTTACAAGGCTACAATAATCAATGACTCTCAGCCCAACATCATCTTTCATCAACTTGACGTTATCAATTTTCTCTCACTGTTCTTGCCGTAACAAATAGTTTCAGCGGACAGAGAAATATAAATGTTAAGAAGTCAAGGGTCAAGAGCCCAACTAAAGCAAATACTGATCACCATTATGGTGAATTCAAATAAAACTATTATTTTCAATAAATCATCAACATCTAAAACTCAATTAGACGTCTGACAGAAATAAAGTCAGTCTGGTTAGTAATGTGTGAAGCTGGTAATGCTGTTTGTGGAGTTGTTTAATCCTCCTCTGCTGAGATCTTCAGAGATTTAATGTCTTCTTTTATCTTCAGTTGATTTCATCTAAAGCTGTGGCTGAAGTCAGTTGTAGTAGTTGTGTTTCTCTTTCCTTCTGTGATTCTGCTCATTATCATCAGGTGTCTTCAAAATGCAAATTCGTAGATACCAAACATGGTTAGGTGAGTTTACATTACATGTTAGTTCTATCACAAAACATGCATAAAACAAAATACAATACAAGAGACAAAAGACAGTAATAATCATAAACACTGTGTCCTGGAATGCATTTTCTATCATAGAAGGTTTCTTATGAATTAATGTGGAAGAGTCCTTTTTATGGGCACTATGTGTGTTTCACTAGGAGTGTGGAGTGGTGTTAATTACTCTTCAGGGTTTGTCTAATATCTTGGTGTCTCGTTTGTTGCTGATTGGGGGTTTTTAAAGATTATTTGTTAAACATAAATACCTGTGTCTGATTCGTCTCAGTCATTGCTCTTTCTTTCTCTGCAGGATTATGGCGTTTAAAACACTGGCTCAGTTTGTGGTTCTTGGTTGCCCCTGGATTCTGGGTTTCTTCACTAAAGACAGTAAGACGCTGGAGATCCTCTTCCTGATCGTGAACTCCCAGCAGGGAACCTTCATCTTCCTGGTCTATTGTGTCCTCAATGATGAGGTCAGACATCACTCAATTTACTACCATATTCCATTCAAAACTGAAGGAGGTCATGCAGGTCCTTTTCTTATTTTGGCAATCCGTATCTTTTAGAGGGAAATGTCAGAGGCAGTTGTTTAATCTGTAACTATTATTCCATTTTCTTCCTGTGACGGAACGTTCAAATGATCTAAAACTTTTCAAACTCCAACTGTCAAAACTACTAGTTTTAACCCTTTCAAGTGTGAGTTTAAAATATTCTATCTGACCCCCCAGAGTGAATTTATCAAGGCGGCCATTATTTTAGAACTTTTCACCTTATTGTTTCCATGGTAACGTGTCATGTTTTTCACATGACTCACTGCAGCCCAAATAGCTGTATGGCAGATGTTTTGCTTTAATTTAATTTTCCTTTTTCTACACTCTCAGAAAAAAAGGTACACAAATGGTCCTTAGGGTACAATTATACCATTGTTTTCCTCTACTTAGAGCAGGGGTAGACAAGTTCAGTCCTAGAGAGTTGCTGTCCTGCAGACTTTGACTCCAACACTGAAAAGTTTGATTAAACTCATCAAGGACAAAAAATGTTAATAAACAATATTCATCAACAATACTTACTTGACACAGATCTGACTTTTTGAATTCTGATTTTTAAAGACAGGGAAGTTAGAAGGGAAGTATAGATGCACACAGATTTCAAGAATCAGCACAATGGTGACATACTTAATGCTGCAATGCATGCTGGGAGCCATGAGTTTTATACTGTGGTGGCTTAGTAGGGTTGGAGCTAAACTCTGCAGGACATCAGCTCTCTAGGTGGAACTTGCCTACCGCTGACTTAGAGGTACACCAAACGTGAATAGAGCGTCAGGAGCGAGTGATTTCAATGTTAAGTCAATGGAAAGGCGCATTGACGTGCGCCTGGAGGTCCTGCGGCGCGATAGACGCGATACGCGTGAATGGTGCTTTTTGTGCATTCACGCGTTTGAAGCGAATTCGCGTCTGACGCCCGAGTTGAAATTGTTTAACTTTGGCGTCAATTTGCGCCGCGTTAACCAATCTGGAGCCTGCTTGCTGATGTCACGTGGTAAAGTGACGTGATGAGAAACCCTGCATAATTTAAAAATACTAATATTGTGTCACAAAATGTAGTTTTAAGACTTTTTTAGGTGAGAATGTAGTTGTTTAAAGCTCAAATCTGTGGTTAATTTATAAAGAAAGTGCCTATTTAAAAAAATAATCTTGTGTTTTTGGAGTTGTGAGATCCAGGCGATCACCGGGCAATTACCGCTCATTAACCCCGGGCGAGGGCAGCCTTTCCTTGGCCAGTCCTTCTGACATTTGCCGCTGGCTCTGATGTCCTGTAGTGGTTCATCTTTTGTAGATCTAACGGCCGAACTTTGGTCTCATGAATCTATCATTTGAGTTGCCTGGACCACATTTGTGTGGCTATTAATGTTTAACATATATTTTTAATGAAAATGAAAAGAGGCAGAGTGGTATTTTATGACATATTTCTCCTGGAGGGCCTTGAACGCACCTCTATTTCATTTCAAACGCTCGATTTATACGTGCGTCCAAATCGCTGTGGACGCGCGAATGGATTCAAAATGTTCAAGCATCAAACTAGACGCGGTAGACGCGATTTTGATGCTCTATTCGCGTTTGGTGTGAACGCAGCATTTGGCCCTGTCCCAAATGGTACATTTAAAAGGTACAATTTTGTACTCTCATTTTTGAGAGTGTATTCAAAATATTCACAAACTTTTTTTTCCCAATATTCCGATGCTCAAATACGTGTAAGTGAGTGTGTTTTGTAATTTAAAAACCTTTATAAACGTCTATAACGTGAGATGGGTGCCACCATGTTTGCTCGCGACGCAGTTCAGAGAGTCCTGTCAGTCAGATTTACAGTTTCTTCTGAAATACATGCAAATAAGTGGCCTGTGAACTGGGGGAAGAATAGATTAAACTTTATAGTTACTTACACTATGTGTATCTTATATGAATAAAACACGTTGGTAAATTATATTTGAATGGATTATTATTGCTGCTTCCATAGACACCAGTGTGTATTTTACAAACTCTAAATGTATTGTTTTACTAGTACTTATGTGTATTTAAATGTTTGAAACCAAAAATAAGCATTATGTGGTTGCAAACACTGCATAGTTGTGATATATGACAAGCACTGAGCGTGTCTGACTCTGGTTCAGCACCAGCCAAAGCACGAAAGCACAGGTTTAAACAGACACAATCTGATCTGTCTGTTGAACTGTTTGGCATCAATGCTTTCAATCTCCAAGCTTTAAAAGCTTTTAAATTGATGTCATGAAGTCACTCAGCTCCTCTCATCTCATTCTTGTCCAGGTCAGACAGCAGTACAGGAAGTGCTTCAGATGTATTTGCTGTGGAACACTGAGGACTACAGCATCATAAGCCAAGCTTTTAAAACCACTTCAAACTTTTAGGCCCAGCTTTCTCAAGCTTTTTTTCTATTTTGTCCTCTGTAATTAGTTCAGCCTTTTTATGATCCCGCTCCATAGGAAACCGTTTACATCAGAAAGTCTCTTAAAACACGTTTTCTTACGTTTTTATTATAACGAAATTCACTGTGGTTCATGAGTTTCAGAGGTTAAATTGATGTCATGAAGTCACTCAGATCCTCTTGTCTCTTCTCGTCCAGGTCAGACAGCAGTACAGGAAGTGCTTCAGTCTTTGCTGTGGACGCAAACAACACTGAGGACTACAGCATCATCTTCAGGAAATAAAAAATAAAAACATTATTATACGGGTATTTTATATAACAGATGTTTTAGGATGTCAAATGTCATAGTCTCAGCTTATTTTTGCAAATAATAGAAAACATATTATATGGGTGTCTTATTTTATAGCCGTCAATGTTTTGGTGTAAAGCTGAAAAACATCTTGGATACTATTGTAACATCCGTTCCCTGATGGAGGGAACGGAGGTGCTGTGTCGACCCGACACTAGGGGTTTCTCTTGATGGCTCCAATCACTTCTGATGTATTCAGAGAAGGCCAATCAAATTTTTTTTAGCAAAATATGCATAGCTGGCCATGCCCTGGACATATGGGTATAAAAGCGTGCCAATAACAAATGCACTCAAACCACTCGCAACCTTCCAATGCCCGGTGACATGACCTCTAGTTTTCCTTCAAGTAGGAGACTATACAATGGAAGAGGTCACTTCAGTTGCAGATAGCCTTTTCTGCTAAATAAATGTAAGTAATGTACAGCTGAGCACACCTGATAGTTAAAGTTAGGAAGTGTTCTCCTCTACGGAGGCCACATCCTACCCAACACGGAGGTCTGTATGGAGAATACATCCTATGGACTTACTACAGGTAGTAAAACATAGGGAAGTCTCTCTGGAGTGCTACAACTAAGGGGAAGAAACTACCAACCACATTGACTGGTGATGGAGCAAAGCTCCGTCCACGGGAAGATACAGTAAGGGAACCCGAACAGTGAAGAAATACACATATGGGACCGCCGTTAGGGAGTCCCTAAATATGGAGCACTAACCCAAATATGAGGGCTCACCTGAAAGCAATGGGTGATGAATTCCTGGGTGATGGAGATAAGTGGTCCAAGGTTCACCATTATGGGAAACTTTAACGTGAACCTAAAAAGCGCACAATTGGAGAGAGGAAATGCGCTAATGCAAGCATTACACCCTACCAGTCATCTGAGTTCTCAGAATTCTGAACTCTGGACGAAACTGGTTCCATGCGTAGATTATATAATCTCTCTAGACTATATAATGTCTCTGGATGGGCAGTACTGAGGTAAGAAGAATGCCGCTATACTTGGGTGGGTGCCTGGCGAATTGAAGTGCATAGCCAAGCCGAATTGCCTTGAGAAGCCAGTGTAACTGGTTGGCGAGTGTTAACCATGTGTCCAAACTCCGTACAGAAGCAGTAAAGGAAATATGTTTAGAGTGTTCCCGCAACATTGTGGAACAAGGCTGACCATGCCGGGAAACTTTGTGTCCCTTAGTGTTCATGGTGTAATGTGTGCTAATGTGTTACCTTGTTCTGGGTGTCCACTGTGAAAGAGGCCAGTGTCAGCCGAGAACGCTGGGCCTCTTGTCATGCTTACCTGATCCATCTAGCAGAGAGCAATATGTTTGCATCCATCCAGGTTCTGTTGCCAGTGAACAATGCCTGGCTGTTGTGGTAGCAGGAGCCATGAACAGTGTGTGTGTGTGTGTGTGTGTGTGTGTGACCCAGGGAAAGAGGAAATTGCTCCTTTACTGACCATGTGGTAGCTGTTTGCCTGGTGGCAGAAAAATTGTGTTGATAAGGGAGAGAGACCGCTAAGATGTGCCATACGGTCCAGCAGCATGGAAACTTTGCTTCTCCTAGATGCTCCGAAGAACCAAGCTGATTGAACAATGCCACGCTGGCCTCTTTTATACCTCTATGTCTGGGGTGTGGCCAACTAAGCAAATTTTGCTCTGCAATTTCATTGGCCTTTTCTGAATGCAGCACCTGAACACGAGGTGATTGGGGCTCTCAAGAGCGACACCTAGTGTTGGTTAGACATAAAACAGTTCCCTTCCTGTCAGTCATGTCCGGCGTTATTTAAACATGCAAGATTTTCTTGGTGGAGGGTGAAAATCATATTTGTATAGATTCCAAACTTAAAGGTGGGGTAAGTGCTTTCAGGGGTCCATTATTTGTACCTCACTTAATAAATCTGATATCATTTGACAGATCCCAGACCTTTTAATCCTGATAACTGATATCTGGCTAATTTGGTTCTTCAAAATAATTGGATTAAAATATCTGGATTAAGTTGTCTAAGATTACTGTGTGTTCTTGTGTTTCCTCAAGAGGGCAGATGAATCGATACTCAAAACCACGATCAGCATGGTTAAGCAGTGATTGGCTGGTGTCAAGACAGCAACGTAATGACATCATATAATTAAAAAAGCCACCTGGCAAAAAACTTGACAAATTACACAAAAAAAGCCCTCACATTTCTGGACAGCCAAACGACCAAACCAACATAAAAATATATGTTGGTTATAATAGATAAATATATAATAGATAAATTATAAATGTTTTTTTGTTTGTTTTTTAAACATGACAGTATTTCAAACAACAGTATTTGTACACCCTTTACATTTTTATTTCAATGTTCTATTTAGCAATTCATGTAATTTTTAAGTCAATTTGAAGCAGATTGGTGCATGACAGCATTAATTAAAGTTTCTTAAGGGTCAAGATCAAGTTATCTGCTTCTCCTGCGCTGCTTCAAGCCATCCCATGATATCCGTCATCACTCAAATGAATGCACGGCTCAGAGTAAATGTACAGCATGTGTGTAAGACTTGTTACGACCCGCTCGTTTTGAGTCGCAACATAAAAGGGGGATCCGACAACAAAGGTCCAATCAAAGAAAAGTGTTTTATTAAACTGTGCATAAAGAACACAAACAAAGAACAACAAACAAAAGTCTAGGGGTAAACAATGAATGAATGAACATATAACAAAATATACATATATGCTACATGACTTAAGATAAACAAACAAATGAGAAAATAATCAAGAAGTGCTTACATCCAGCATGGAGACGCCTCTGGGAATGTCTATCCCACAGAGAGCGTAACCTCTAATGAAACACACTGGCTTATATACACATACACACACACTCAAGTTAATTTGGCAATTAACAGGAGACCCAATCGGAAGCTCTCCCATTCTGCCCAATAGGAAGACTCAGGGTCGTCACACCTCCCACTCTAAAAGGAGGTTTCCTGAAAAACCGACAAAAGAGAAAAAAACAATAAATACATTTGCAAAAACCACCACCAAAAATATGAGTATATAATAACATTAACACTCATCTTCATAAATCCCAACTTCTTTTCGCTCCTGAAATCCTGGGCCCTAGAACATCAGAGAGGGGAAAAGAAAGAGGAAAAAAAAAAAACGAGGAAGAGAAAAAAAACCTAAACAAATAGAGAAAAGACAAGAAAATGTATAAGATACCCAACGCATTTGGACTCTTATACACGGGAGAGAGCATCAGCGATGATGTTATCCTTGCCACGTATGTGTGTAATCTGCAGGTGGAAAGGTTGGAGAATAAGGCTCCATCTCAGAATCCTTTGATTCTTTCCACGCATGCGATCTATAAAAGTCAACGGGTTATGGTCAGTGTAAACCATAATAGGTCCACAGACTGAACTTAAATAGATCTCAAAATGTTGAACAGCTAAAACAAGGGCCAAAGCCTCCTTCTCTACCGTGGAGTACACTTGCTGGTGACAATTACATTTCTTGGAAAAGTAGCAAACCGGATGCTCGATTCCCTTTGAATCCTCCTGTAAAAGGACAGCACCGGCGCCAGATGCACTAGCATCAACTGCTAGTAAGAACCTTTTTCTCAAAACTAGGTGCCACTAAAACAGGAGCAGATGCTAACAAGGATTTAGCATTATCAAAAGGCATTCTGACACTGCTCTGACCAATTAAAAGGTCTCTTTGGGCTTAACAAGTCTGTCATAGGGGCAACGACACTTGCAAAATTCTTACAAAAACCCCTGTAGTACCCCACCATCCCAAGAAACCGTCGTAACTCGCGACGTGTAGTTGGAGTAGGAAAACTACAGATAGTTTCTACTTTTGCATTTATCGATTTTACATGCCCTTGACCAACCACCTTACCCAAATATGTCACAGTTGCCTTTCCAAATTCACATTTCGCAAGATTTATCGTTAAGTTGGCTTTTGCTAAGCGTTCCAAAAGTTCTGTGATTTGTACGAGATGTTCAGACCAAGACGAACTGTACAAGACAACATCGTCCAAGTAAGCCTCACATCCCGTCAACCCAGACAACACTCGATTGACTAATCGCTGAAAAGTAGCGGGAGCATTTCTAACTCCAAAAGGCATGACGGTGTACTGTAGGAAACTGTCAGGTGTAATAAAAGCAGATAGCTCTTTAGCACGAGGTGTTAATGGTACTTGCCAGTAACCTTTCAGAAGATCGAACTTGCTGACAAACTGCGCAGAACCAACACGATCTACACAGTCATCGATCCTAGGTAAAGGAAAACAGTCAGGTTTTGTTAAAGTGTTAAGTCTCCGGTAATCAGTGCAGAAACGATAGGAATTATCAGGTTTCCTCACTAAGATGCAGGGAGAACTCCAAGAACTAAAACTAGGTTCTGCTAAATTATGAGCAAGCAAATAATCCACCTCCTTCTGTAACAACTTCTTTTTAATAGGGTTTACTCGGTATGGATGTTGTTTAACTGGTTGAGCAGAGCCAACTTCAATGTCATGCTCGATGACGTGAGTTCGAGTAGGAATGTCGGAAAAGAGAGAAGGAAAGGAATTTATCAACTTGATAATATCAGCCTTTTCAGATTCACATAAATGAGACAAATGATAACCCAGGTTAGCAAGAACCTCAGAGTTGTTTAGACGGCCTTCCACAGCACCTCGTGAAGGACCAATCTCCACCGGCGTTTCTGGAGCACTCAGATCTACAGTGGTCACAACATCGACAAGCAATGAAGGTACAGGAGTCACATAAGATTTCAGCAAGTTAACATGACAAACCTGTGTTTTCTTACGACGATTAGGTGTACTCAACACATAATTGTTATTACGACAAATCTTAATAACAGTGTAAGGACCAGCGAACCTAGCCTGGAATGGACTAGTCAAGATGGGTAACAAGGCCAACACCTTATCACCCACTTTAAAAATTCTAGGCTTGACTTTACGGTCAAACAGCCTCTGCATCTTCCCTTGCGACTTACCCAGTTTCCTTAAAGCTACAGCTCGGGCTTCATAGAGTCTGTAACGGAAACTGCTAACGTAATCTGACACGTTCTCAGGAGGATGAGATGATGTCCACTCATCTGCCAAGACAGCCATAGGACCTCTAACAGTATGTCCAAACACTAACTCATTGGGGCTAAAGCCCGTGCTCTCTTGCACAACCTCACGAACGGCTAACAGCATCCAGGGAAGTCCTTCCTCCCAGTCACTATCAAGTTCAACACAATAAGACCTCAAGAGCGACTTAAGGAGGGTTGGAAAGATTTCATCAGACTCTTGACTCTGAGGATGATAAGCACTTGAGACATTGTGTTTATGTCTAGACAGTTTTCTAAAGCCATGCGCCAACTAAACATTAAAGTTTGAGCCTTGGTCGGACTGAACAACTTTTGGAATGCCATAAGTAGACATGAAACTCGTCAAAGCCTTTACTATAACTTTCGTGGTAATAGATCTCAAAGGATAGGCGGCAGGATAACGTGTAGATTGACACATCACAGTGAGTAGATACGCATGTCCAGCCTTAGAACGTGGTAAAGGACCAACACAATCAACAATTAAATGTTCGAAAGGAGTGGTCATCACAGCTATAGGCTGTAAAGGAGCTAATGGAATCTTTTGATTCGGCTTACCTGTCATCTGACATGTGTGACAGGACCGTATATACTGAATCACATCCCTCTTGATTCTAGGCCAGTAAAATTTCCTCAAAATTCTATCATACGTCTTCCGTACCCCCATATGACCAGCAAGCCCCTGATGTGATAACTTGAGGACAGCTTGACGATGGGTGAGAGGTACGACGATCTGGACTCTAGGATCAAGTGAAGAATCAGCACTCATAGACTGCTGTCTACAAAGTAATCCATCCTGTAAGAAATAAAGGACAGACAAAAGCTCATTTCCTTCGCCCCCAGCGACTAAAGAAAACAGTGCTCGGAGAGTTTCATCCGCCTGTTGTGCTTGAATCAACTCCTCGAGTCACACCCTGAAGTGATGACAAAGAAAAGGTGTTAGCAGGGTTACAAACTGAACTGTCAGGCATGGAATCAGACTTAGTCTCACGATCATTGGATTGTTCTTCATTTACAGAACACACATCTTCAGCTTTAGCACACACAGTACTAGATTCAAGCTGAGAAAGGTTTTCCGCAGCAATAAAAGTATCACTAAGATCACAGTCAGTTTCATCTGGCATATTTTTCTTAGTCATTGCACGAGTGATAGCACAGGCAGGAAATAAATGAGGACAGTCAGATGAACTACTTAGTTTCTCATCCGCAGAAACCACTACAGGTGAAACACCTCCATCAGATTTCTCCCAGACATTACCTCCGTTTCCAAGGATGAAAGTAACACCAGGAACAGGAAGCATGGCACGAACTCCAACCACCACGTCTCCTGAAACAATCTTTGAATCAAGATAGACATGATGTAAAGGAACTTCCATGTAACCCATCTCAAGCCCTCTGACCAGCACATGAGAACCAGTGGCAGTATGTTCTGACAAAGGTAACAGTCCTTCCAACAAAAACGATTGCCCCGCCCCTGTATCTCTTAGAATACGAACAGGCACAATTTCATTAGAGTGAGGCAAAGAAACAGTCCCTTCCGTGAGAAATGGCATAAAATCACTGTTTTTAACATTCTCAGTCTTATTCAGCAGTTCAACCTTGTCAAGTTGCTCATGAGTACTATTCACGGTCGACGTCGCAATTAAACCAACAGGTTTAACAGTTCGGTCTTTCTTTTTAAGAATAACACAGTCTGAGATTTTGTGTCCTGGTTTTTTATAATAAAAACAAACCATTTCACCTTTTGTACGCATGACTGAACTATTTTCAGCGGAAGGGTTTGACACATTCTGGCGTGGAACCATCTTTTTATTTTTAACAGAGAGACTCAACTTAGACCTACTCAAATCACTCATATGACCACTCGAAACTTGATGAGTGAGAACAAATTCATCTGCCATAAGGGCAGCATCTGACATTTTAGTCACTTTATGTTCATTGAGATACATAGCGACAGCACTTGGAACACAGTTTTTAAATTCTTCCAGAAGAATGAGTTCTCTAAGTTGTTCCTTAGTTGTAACTTTTAAAGAGGAACACCAACGGTCAAACAGGTTCTGTTTCTCTCTAGCAAACTCAAGATACGTGCACTTCTCAGTTTTAAAATGACTCCTAAATTTCTGGCGATATGCCTCAGGTGCCAACTCATAAGCAAGTAAAACAGCAGATTTAACAACCTCATAGTCACCACTTTGTTCCATAGTCAACGCTGAATACACTTCTTGTGCTCTCCCTACTAATACACATTGCAAGAGTAATGTCCAAAACTCTTTTGGCCATCTCAAAGACTCTGCAACACGTTCAAAATGTTGGAAATACTTCTCTACTTCCTTCTCTAAAAATAACGGCACTAATCTAATGTTTTTACAAACATCAAAAACAGGTGCAGCAAACCGAGCCTCAATAGGTGACGCGTGGAGTGGAGTTTCAGGTGGATTCGCATTCAGCTCTAGCTCAAGTTTCTTTAACTGAAATTCTCTTTCCTCCTTTTCTTTTTCAAACTCTAACTCCATTCTTCGCATCTCAACCTGCTGTTGTAACTTCTTTAATTCTAAATCATTTTCTAACTCTAACTCTTTCTCTTTAAGTGCACACGCATCGCGCTCAGCATGAAATCTTTCTGCATCAACACACAACTGTTTCTCTTGCAACGACATCTCACTAAACTTCACGTTTCGATCGGGACCACAAAGAGGAGAGGTTAAAGATACATCAGGATCAATAACGTGAGCTCTTACCTCTAAAACACCCCGCTCAAACAACGCAGTTTTCACAACTTTCATCAGCGTCTCTTTAAGTTTCTTATCATTAGTTGTTACCTCCACATCAAAACGTTCGGCAATCTGCAACAGCTCTTCCTTCGTACATCGCTCCAACAGTATTTCCGAAGGAAATGCAAAGAAATCCTCGACTACCGACGCCATTTCTGCAAAAAGAAGCAGGAGAGCAAAACAACAACAATACAAACCCCCGCGAGACGCCGCAAAGCTAACACACGAGATACCGTTAACCCTAGAGCGTGAAAAATACAAATCCCATCAGCCACTTCGTCAGGAATCGTCATATATCCGTGCTCCAAGTCTAAGCCACCGTAGTTAAGATAAATAAAGACTTACCACAAGTCATTTCTCAAATTATCTTCAACCTCTGTAGGCATCATAAACACAGATACAGAAAAAGACAACAGTACCATCTTATATGAAAATGAGAGACTCCAGCTAACTATAAACCCAAAACTAACTAACCTTCCTGCTCTTCAAAGGTGTACCGGACTCGAGGTAGCTTTAAACGCTGAACTCACGACAATTGGTAATGAAACCAAAAGCCTGAAGCGTACCCCCGACAGAGATTTAAAACCTCCGCCCAGAATAACCTTCAAAAATAAGAAAGGCAAAATAACAAACGAAAACAACAAATAGTGCCTCGATGGAAGGATTATAAAACCCAACTGAGAACACTCTAACTACCTGAAGTCTGCTCATTTACATAGATGACACTCTAAACATGATGCATCTACTTAAAATTGGGCGCTCGTCCAGGATGCTACAGGCTTATGTTACGACCCGCTCGTTTTGAGTCGCAACATAAAAGGGGGATCCGACAACAAAGGTCCAATCAAAGAAAAGTGTTTTATTAAACTGTGCATAAAGAACACAAACAAAGAACAACAAACAAAAGTCTAGGGGTAAACAATGAATGAATGAACATATAACAAAATATACATATATGCTACATGACTTAAGATAAACAAACAAATGAGAAAATAATCACGAAGTGCTTACATCCAGCATGGAGACGCCTCTGGGAATGTCTATCCCACAGAGAGCGTAACCTCTAATGAAACACACTGGCTTATATACACATACACACACACTCAAGTTAATTTGGCAATTAACAGGAGACCCAATCGGAAGCTCTCCCATTCTGCCCAATAGGAAGACTCAGGGTCGTCACAGACTGCAATGACATTATAACGTAATTATTCCATCAAATATAAATATCTCAATCAAGTGGCTGTCTATAGTATTAAACACCTTTTACACAACCTTATTCACAGTAAAATCCCCAGTGTTAAATTAACACTGCCCAGAGCACATATGGTCCCACTCTACAGAGTGTTAAAGTAACACTGAATCAGTGTTAAAGTCAATGAGTTAATTAAGAGATTAATTAAGTGATGATTGACCATTAGTGATGAACACCTGATGATAATGAGCAAAATCACTGAAGAAAAGAGAAAAAAGAAAAACACAAGAACTACGACTGACTATTAAAAAGACATTAAATCTCTGAAGATCTCAGCAGAGGAGGATTAAACAACTCCACAAACAGCATTACCAGCTTCACACATTACTAACCAGACTGACTTTATTTCTGTCAGACGTCTCTTATTGAGAATTAACATATTTTTTTGTTTGATTTTTTTTAGAAAACTGTTAGTTTTTAATGTCACCATTATGATGATTAGTGTTTTCTTTAGTTGGGCAGTTTGATGACTTATTAATGTTAGTGTTTCTCTGGCTGCTGTAACTGAGTTTGCTATGGCAAGAAAAGCAAGAAAAAACACAATCAGATGCTGTCGGCCACTCAGTGATAAGAATATGGTAATTGTGCATTGATTTAATTAATTGATCTTATGACTGAGTATGAACAATATACTATTAACTTTTTTTTAATGTGATTCTAGAAAAGAGCCAGCAGAGTTTTAATCAGAAAAGCTGAATAAGTTTTGAGACAGATTGTACACTAATCACTTCCAAGTCCTGCAAGAATAACTCACACACAGACATCAAGATTCAGCCTATGAATCTCAACAATGGTGACATGCTTCATGTCGCAATGCATTCTTGGAGCCCTAGATGAGTTTTGCTTAATGTACCCAGAATGCATTGCGGCATGAAGCGTGTCACCATTGTTGAGATTCATAGGCTGATTTTTGATGTCTGTGTGTGAGTTAAGCTCGCAGGAGTTAGAAGTGCTTATTGTGTGATGTGTTATGTGTTATTAAACTGGAGTACAAAACTTATGTACAAATATTTCGATAATTGTTTAGTTTTTCTGATGAAAACATTGCTGGATCTCCTGCTGTGGAGTCAAACAGCTACTATAATCAATGACTCTTAGGAGATCAGCAAATAAGGCACTATATGATGATAACAACTGAATCATCAACAACAAGCATCAAGTTTCTCTTGCTGTTCTCACCATATCAAACCGCTACAGCAGCCAGAGAAAATATTATGTTAACAACTCAAGGGTCAAGAGCCCAACTAAAGTAAACACTGATCACCATTCAAACAAAACTATTATTTTCAATAAAACATCAACATCTAAACCTCAATAAGAGCTTCTGTAGACGTCTGACAGAAATAAAGTCAGTCTGGTTAGTAATGTGTGAAGCTGGTAATGCTGTTTGTGGAGTTGTTTAATTCTCCTCTGCAGAGATCTGAGGTCTTTTTTATAGTCAGTCGTAGTTCTTGTTTTTTTTCTTTTTTTCTCTCTTCTGCAGAATATTACATGATTGAAAATATTAAGAATTTAAACAAATGTACACAGGAAGAAGAAAAGAGCTGTCTATGAAAGCTGTCCACTTTAAGAAAAATCTTACTTAGTCAGAACAAGTAAAAGTTATAAAGTTAGTTTAGTTGATATATAGAGAGAATTGAACATTTAAACTCGCATGTAGTCATTTTTATAGCTTTATTTATTGATTTTAAAGCTTATTTGTATGACCTTTATATACAGTAGGCTATTTATATTAATTTTAACTATGTGCCTATTAATGATTGATTAACTAAAATGATACATGTGTAATTGATTAAGGGTATAATAATTACTTAAATGATATCTAAGTCATTCAAAATTATTATTATAATAAATAAGCATTGTTAAAAGCCAGACACTTTAGTCTTTTAAAACCATTTGCTATTTAAACCTTTAATTTGGAGTAGAAACAGAGGGAGTGACTTCATTGCATCAGAGGTGTGTCACTTTGCTCACAGCTGATTGGTCTAATTTCAGTTTGATCTCTTATCCAGAACATAACCTGCCCTGGAGCAGGTTAGCCGTGGAGCGTAAGTTACTATGGAGATGAACACTGCTAAAAGCCAAACCACTTTAATGGTACCTAAAACCCAGGATTGGCACAAACTAAGCTTAAACATATCTGGCTAGCCAGCTAAACCGGCTTCATGGTATAGGCCCCTGGACTTGCTGTCATAGCAACATGTCCGTAAACTTAAACCTGCTCGAGCCGCTTATTTCACGTAAACAGGATTAGAGTTCATTACTGAACCAGGGGCAATAATAATTATTTTAAATAATAATAATATAAAAATGTTATATTTTATATGTATATGAGAATGTATATAATATTTTAATGTTGTGTATAAGACTATAGACACAGCCACTTGATTGAGAGATTTATTTGTGATGGAATAAATACTTTATAATTTTATTGGAGGTTTACACACATTTTGTACAGTTAATCTGAGCCCTGCATTCATTTAAGTGATCACAGATATTATGGGATGGTTTGATGCAGCGCAAGAGATGCAGATAACTTGATCTTGACCCTTAAGAAACTTTAATACTGTCACGTTACAAATCTGCTCCAAATTGAATTAAAAATTAAATTGCAACATTGAGATAAAAATGTAAAGGGTGTACAAATACTGTATAAAATCTTGAATATAAATAATTGGTAATCATGTTTAAAAAAAAAAAAACATTTATCATTTATCTATTATAACTTTTATGTTGGTTTGGTCATTTAGATGTTTCCTTATAAAGGTCCAGAAAATTGTGGGGTTTTTTGTGTATAATTTGTCAAGTTTTTTGCCAGGTGGCTTTTTTAATTATGTGATGTCATTACGTTGCTGTCTTGCCATTGGATTGCATTGCTGATCGCGGTTTCGAGTATCGATGCATCTGCCCTCTTCAGGGAACACAAGAACGCGCAGTAATCTTAGATAATTTAATCCAGATATTTTAATCCAATCCTCAAATTCGTTTGAAGAACCAAATTAGCCAGAGTTCAGTATCATCATTATTAATAGATCTGGGTTCTGTCAAATCATCTCAGATGTATTAAGCGAGGTATGAAGAACGGACCCCTGCACTATGCTCACTATATATAGAAAAAAAGTTATTGAATATGTACAGGTGCCATGCCTAAATTATCATTGTTGTTTTTTGTTTTGTTTAGTATGTATGTTGATTTGGAGCTTTTTCATGTGCCTTTTTGTTTGAGGGAGAATTAGGGGGACTTTTGTTGGCCTCTAAGGACTTTTATTGTGATGGGCCGACCAATAAAGGGGAAGGGCGACCATTTAAAAAAATGGGTGTTTGGTGAGGTGGCATGGTTGTTTTTGCTAACATAGCTCAGCATAATTGTCAGAGTAAAAGTAATTGAGACTAGTGATGGGCAGACCAAGGCTTCATGAAGCACTGAAACAAATTGAAGCAAATGTGCCATATTGTTTCGAAGCTTCGAAACAATCCGACACCCATCTCTATGGCGACATCTAGTGGCCACTTGCATGTGTTGATCTGAAATACCTTGACAATGATCCATGTAAAAAAAAAAAAAAAAGTTTTTAACGTCTGACAACTACATGATCTTGGTTTTGTTGTAACCTGTAGCCTCCTCATTGTGAATAACTATAGTTTTTTTTTGTGGTCATGGAAAATGAACATTAATAAAATAAATAAAGCCACAATGTGTCACATTTGTTATATAACATTTTTATTCAAAAATATTATTTGCTCTGCTGTTGAAGGAGTCAGCTGACTTCTTTTTTTTTACATATAATTTCTCCAGCCTTGGAAAAAATCCTCTCACATGGGACACTTGTTGTCCTCTGCACTCTGCAAAACGCCAGGATGAGTGCTCCTCAAATGGTCCATCAAGGCTAGCTGCCTATCAAAATACACACATCTCACTTTATTTGGTGTTTCCAAATGGAAATGCTCCCACACCACAGATGTCTTGAAATGTACAATAACAAAGATAACTTCCTGATTAACAACATCCTCATGCTGGGAATATGTTATTTACACAAATGCAAGTTCTTAAAGGTGAAACCACGATTTTATTAATTTCATAATGAGTTTAACTCTTATACAAAAGCCCTCAAAGTTATGAAAATGCAATCAGTCTTTTTTCCATTATAGAAGAATGTGATATTCAAACAAAACCCCAGCCCCTTTAATTTTTTTTGTGTCTTTTATTATGATTTGCCTGATATATTTTTCTACTGTACTTTCAAGCACCTGATCTGTATTTTGTAATGCAAAAAAGTTCTGTTATTGCCATGCTGTTTGTAAATGATTATTAGTTCAGCAATAAAAAAAGTCTATGGCATCTCTTATGTGGAGCCTCCATTTTTATCTATTCTATTAATATATCTATCTATATATCACCTATGAATCTATATCATTCTGTATCTCTAACTTATGCTGTGCTATCTGTCACTGTCTAACTTAGCCTATATGAATGTGTCACTATATCTATCCTATTAGTCACTGTCTATACCTATCAGTCAATATATCTCATATGTATTTTCAATAAGTGTAATTGGCCAGTTTATTTTTATTCCTACATATCTGTGTGCACTTTCATCCACGTTGTATATTTAAGATGTGTGTGGTGAGCATTGTAACAGCTGAGCTTTTGGGAATGTTTAAAATTGTGTGCAAAGAAACGCTGTTAAGAGCCTGTTATATACATGTGAACAGAAGAGGTGGAAAGTCCCGGGGTCAGAAAGTAAAAGTCCTGCCATAATTTGTATTCCACTCATGAACAAAGTCAGCTGATTTCACTAATTAATTCTACCTCCTGGCTGAAAAACTGCTTCTTGGCAAATCCAGGTGTTTGGAACATGTTTGGAAAATACTGAGCAGGATTTTTTATCTTCTGAACTTGGACTTTTTACCTCTGTTCACATTTCAAAGTCTCTGCTACCCTGTGGTGGACAACTTGAGACACTGACAATCAGGTCATGTTGTGACTTGTGACTGTCCAGCGAGCACAGTCATGTGTGTCCCAGATGGGTTTTACCTGGGCTGTCTAACTGGGGCCCAGTCAGTTTTGTCCTCAGTTTCCATGGAGGTCCCACATGGGTTAGCCCAGATTAAATAAAAATGAAGTATGCACACTACACAGTAAAATCCCCAGTGTTAAATTAACACTGCTCAGAGCACATATGGTCCCACTCTACAGAGTGTTAAAGTAACACTGAATCAGTGTTAAAGTTAATGAGATAATTAAGAGATTAATTAAGTGATGATTGACCATTAGTGATGACACCTGATGATAATGAGCAAAATCACTGAAGAAAAGAGAAAAAGAAAAACACAACTACGACACTATAAAAAATACATTAAATCTCTGAAGATCTCAGCAGAGGAGGATTAAACAACTCCACAAACAGCATTACCAGCTTCACACATTACTAACCAGATTTACTTTATGTCTGTTAAACGTCTATTGAGGTTTAGATGTTGATGTTTTATTGAAAATAATAGCTTTGTTTGAAGTCACCGTTATTGTGATCAGTGTTCACTTTAGTTGGGCTCTTGACCCTTTCAGTTGTTAACATAATTTTTTCTCTTGCTGTTCTCACCATATCAAACAGCTACAGCAGCAAGAGAAAAAAATTAAGAAACTTGATGCTTGTTCTTTATGATACAGTTGTTATCATCATATAGTGCCTTATTTGCTGATCTCCTGAGAGTCATTGATTATAGTAGCCGTGTGACTCTACAGCAGAAGATCCAGCAGTGTTTTCATCAGATAAACTGATCAATGTTTAAAATGTATTCAGTCTTGTTTTCCAGTTTAATAACACATCACACAATAAGCATGTCTAACTCCCGCAAGTACTAATCCGACACGGACATCAAGAATCAACCTATGAATCACAACAATGGTGACACGCCGCAATGAATCCTGGTGCATTCTGGGTGCATTAAGCAAAACTCATATATGGCTCCCAGAATGCATTGCGGCATGAAGCATGTCACCATTGTTGAGATTCATAGGCAGATTATTGATGTCTGTGTGTGAGTAAGTCTCGCAGGAGTTAGAAGTGCTTAGTGTACAATCTGTATCAAAACGTATTCAGCTTTTCTGTTTAAAACTGTGCTGGCTCTTTTCTAGAACCACAATAAAAAAGTTAATAGTATATTGTTCTTACTCAGTCATGAAATCAATTAATTCAATCACTACACAATGATCAATCTTATCACGAGCTGCCGACAGCATCTGATTGTGTTTACTCTTGCTTTTCTTGCCATAGCAAACTCAGTTACAGCAGCCAGAGAAACACTAACATTAAAAAGTCATCAAACTGCCCAACTAAAGAAAACACTGATCACCATGATGGTCACATTAAAAACTAACAGTTTTCTAAACAAAATCAAAATGATCAAAAATCTAAAATTCTGTTAATTCTCAATAAGAGCTTCTGTAGACGTCTGACAGAAATAAAGTCAGTCTGGTTAGTAATGTGTGAAGCTGGTAATGTTGTTTGTGGAGTTGTTTAATCCTCTGCTGAGATCTTCAGAGATTTAATGTCTTTTTTATAGTCAGTCGTAGTTCTTGTGTTTTTCTTTTTCTCTTTTCTTCAGTGATTTTGCTCATTATCATCAGGTGTTCACCACTAATGGTCAATCATCACTTAATTAATCTCTTAATTATCTCATTAACTTTAACACTCTGTAGAGTGGGACCATATGTGCTCCAAGCAGTGTTAATTTAACACTGGGGATTTTACTGTGTACAAGCTGTTAAATGTAACACTCATCAGTAGCCGATTTTCCATTACAGATTTGCGCAGGAGACATGTGTGTTATCCAAGCATTGATGGCAAGGAAAGCACTTGAGCGGCATATGAGGTGTTTCTGGGTGTTTCTCCCTCTTATCTGCTTCAAGGTCTTGATATATTGTGGCATTTTCTATTCTATTGTCTTTTATGAGTTTAATAAAGAACTCTGTCTCGTCTTCTGTCCAAACATACCATCACAAATAAAAGTAGACAGTTTACTGTTTATAATTATGTCTTGCACTTATCTGTATGGCTAAAAATGACGAAGTATTGTGAGTTGTATCCGCTGTCATAAAGAAAAAATATCCATCAGAAGGCACTGGTACCTTCGTCGGCCATGGGTTAAAGAAAACGCAGCCTATTTAGTTTCATGGTTAGACTATGTTTAAATATTATTATTTTAATTTTATATGTTGATTATGAAAAGTGAGCAGCATGAGTAAGGCTACATAATCAGATGCGCATATGTCTGGGGACATGGATTTTGAGCACTTCATTGAATTTTGTTTTCTAGAAAGTCTTTAAAATTATTTAGTTTTGTATACATTTTATCTTAATTTTAATCAATGTTTCATAAACCAATTAGCTGGATTTAATAAACAATTAGGAAATATAGCAGTCAATATAATCGTGACATGAAGGCGTCGGCGCCTAGCCTGACAAGCCAGAGCAACATCAAGATGTTGGGTCTGGGAACTCACCATTGGCAGGGCTCAATCCGAGGGGTGAGATAAATGGTTTTCTTTCAAATTCAACAACAATGCCGTCTTCCTTATCAGACATGGCACTTCCAAATGTCCGTCTCATCCTCAGCCAGCACACTTCGTCTCGCTTCCAGCAACTGTAATACAATCCATAAAGACAATAAGCAACCTGAAAAATCCTCACATTGACAAAAAACGGATCTAATATAATAAATTTTACCCTTTTTCTTCTTGATCGACTCCGAGCTATACTTCGCAGTTTCCGCTCCAGCGTGTCGATTCATAATACGTCTTACAGGCAGCTGGAAAACAATTAAATGAGACTGGTATTAATAAAAACACGGTAAAAATTAAACAAGGAATGAGAAAAACATTAGAAGTTATACTTACACACAATGTCTTCATGATCAGCGGTTAAATCTGGACTCGCGGAAATCGATTCCAAGCAAATAAGAGGTCACGGCTTCGTTATGAGGCGAGGATAGTCTGTGAAAACAAAATGTGCAGTTTTAAGCTCGGATCTATTAACGCATCCATTTCCTTATACAGCTGAATAAAAGCATATTCTTTAAATCGTAACGTTACATTACCCATGCTCTGGTTCATAGTGCCTGCAGTTTGCCTCAGAGTTGTGAAGACGCCAGACAGCCTCCTGAAAATTAGTCGAAAAAGTTGGTCGCGTCCTTGGAGAGGAGTTGAAGGGGAGCTGAAGGCGAGACGGCGTCCTGTCATTGTTGATCACGAAAAAGGAAAGCAGCAAAAACATAGGAAATGTAAAAAAAAAAAAAAAAGTTTAAAGCTCGTCTTCACGTCTTGTACGCGTCATGGCCATGACCTCGCACGTGATTGGACTAGGGCGAGAAGCTCTACTATGGAACGCGCCCGGGGCCAAATCTCTTTATACGAAACGCATGACTTTTGACCGTGTCAACACGCACTGTTTGTCCACGTCAACGCAGCAATTTTTTACGTGTTTCTTTTGTATGTGTAGACACGCAAATTCTGGTCGTGTTAAGGCGTCAGTTGTTATTTACCCATAAACGTGTCTTTAGGAAGCCATAAGTTATAGAGACAAGAATAACTTTTGCCATTTAAATGCCACATTCATTTACTGATGACTTATACAGCCAATGATCATGTGTGAAAACACTTATACATAAATTGATTACTTAGAAATCAAAACTCAGGTTTGAGAAATAAAGAATATGCATACAACAAAATATATTGTTTAATAGCAGCTTCAGTAACAAGTTCAAAACAGATTCTGCTGTAAACGGGCTCTAACAAGCCAATATAGTGTCAATATTCAGCTCAAGTGACTTCAGTGTTGATTCAGTTCAGCTGATTTCAGTTCAACTGTAAAATTCCTCAGTTGTGCATATTTGTGTGTAGTTAGTTATATGCAAAAACAAAATTTTTGGAAGAGTTAAAATAGTTTTGCACAAAGTTTTGCTTTTGCAAGCGATGTCTGATGTTTTGCATGTTGTGTGTTTTGTGTGTAGAGTTACAAGAAATGGAGCCATATTTTCAGATATTGTGTGTAAGCAATTAGATAAAACTGTAAATGAATCCAGTTTATTTTAGTTCAGGACTCATAGTCCAGGTGTTAGTAATCTGTGCTTAATCTTTGTTCCAGGCAACAATTTTTTAACTCACGATTAACTAGATTAAGGCCTACTCTTGGCATAATTTAAACCCTGTCCAGGAAACCACCTCTTGAAAATCTGCATTGATAATTTATAAAATGTGGTGTGACAATTACAGAAAAACACAATCTGACTTAACTATTAACACACAAACTTGTACTTTTCACATTTATGATTAATAGCCATTTAGAAATCATTCAGAGTGCAGGGTGGAAAAATTAATTTTGGTATGTAAACTGTATGCTTTACTTGATTTATTTGTGTGCTTTGGTTCATTGTCTTGTTGCATCACATAACCTCTCTAAAGGTTGAAGACATGAACTGCTGTCCTGTATTTTTTTTTATTTTTTTTACATAACATTGGTTATTGCTAATGACATACAGAGTAATTAATCTACACTGTGAGCCCGGACAAGTTGAATCTACTTAAAAAATTGGAGCAAACTGGTTGCCCTAAAAATGTAGTAATGTGAACTAAAACGAGTACATGTAACTTAAAATGTTTTAGTTAAAAAAAATCAGAACCTAGATAAAACTCCCCCTGCTGCTACTCTGATTTGCATTTGTGTAGCTCACAGCATGTTCATTTACATGTTAAAGCCTCCCCTAGAATTAAGGGGAGGGGGGGTCATGGGGGGACAACTGCCAAGCAAGGCCCACGTCAATTTCCGACAATTTACGGCAGTTTTCGGTGTTGCCAGCAAATTGCCGTGCACAGTCGTAAACCTGAAGTACCACAGCAATCTACAATGCCACATACTGACGAAAATCCCACTTTTCATGCAGTGTAATATACAAATAAATAAATAAAATAAATAATAAACAATGATATAATAATTGCATTTAAAGCTACACTATGTAACTTTTCCGTCCACTAGAGGTCGCCTGTTCAAAACAAAGGCGTAGTTTAAGACTGAAATTTTATTGTTTAATGTTATTTTTATTTAGTATTATTATGTTTTATTATTTTTCAGAATTATTTGTATAATGTACAATGTAAAGTCAGACTGTGTTGAACATTGTGTCCCAAGGAGAGACTTGGATGAGCTATATTTGTTACAGGAATATGTATACTTATAGCACATTTTTCCACTGATGCACACAGTAGCATGCATCTGTTCATGATGTTTTGTAAACTGATTCTTTATAAGGAAAGTGGATTGTGCAACTGATGTAAGCATGATGTATACGCTCTATTTTAAACATAGGACACATGTTTCTCTTCCTTCTATGGAAATCTCTTCCAAGTGAGATCCTCTGTTAGTAGTATATATAATATCCAAATTGAGTGTTCGGGCTCAGACGGGACGAGACGAGACGGGACAAGACGAGATGAGAGATGGACGAGGGATGGAGAGAGGATGAAGAAGGGAGAGGGGAGAGAAATGGAGGAATGGAGAAACATACAGCTGGCATGAGACAATAACTTTTCAATGTCTCAACTATGTCTGATATATAAAATAATAAATAAGAGATCTCTTGGCAAATTACTGGTATCCGGTCCTGTGATTCGATCATAACGGGGACAAAAGCTGAATTTTCAGATCTACAGCCACGTTTGAGCGCAGATTCTTGGGACATGTGGTCTTCACCTCACAGTCGGTGGAAAACAGTCAGGATAGGACTCGGGCAGAAATCATGTTCATGGATGCGATTATTAACATTACTGTAGTCTGAAGCAGAGCAGGACCAAGTGTTGTGGAGCTGAGCAAGGCCGCAGGAGCGATTGAAGAGCGGGACTGTTATTATGGCATAGTCGCCGGCGGGACTTTTATTATGACACGGTTGCCGGCGCCACTTCCTCTTTTCCAGTCATGAGTATATGAGGTAACGCAACTCTGTTTATCGTATTAGATATATCTAAGTGTGTTGAAAAGGAAGTTATGACGTTCGCTCGGCGGCTGCTATGACACTTGTTCACACTACAGTGAGAGTAAAGTGTTTCACTAAATAAAACCAGAAACGTGTCGCAGGGTGACGCAGATATGACGCAATCGACAGGCGACTCCCTTACACGCATAGCTCACACGTCCCGGTTCCTCTGTTAAAATAGCAATTTCTCACGATTTACAAATAGTTGGAAACATTTGGGATATTCTAAGTACTCAACTGAACAAAATATATAACACTGGCCTAGTGGTTTCTGGATATTTTACTGCAAAAATCCTACATAGTTCACCTTTAAACATGTTTTTTTTTTTTTTTCACATTCCGCAAAATAAAAAAAGCTCCATAATAGACCAACTTTGATTTCAGATTAATATTGTAGTTTGAAATATGAAATACCAAATCAAGCCATCATTCACAGCATTTCTGTACATAAAATGCAACATAATCAAAAACCTAATGATCAATTACCATGTGAGTTAAAACTGACAAAAACCTGATATTAAATTACACATGCTGTGTGGAAGGTCTCTTAAAATACACTACAAAGGAAACAGGACAGGTGAGCTATTGTTATATATAATTAAATACATTTGTATACATATTTGAATTTGATAAGGAAACAGTGTACTCATATTTCCTTATTAGGATAATGGTTAGACATCACTCTATAAAGTCAAACAATAGTGTAATCGCAGCACACACAATATTGTCTTAGTTAAACTTTCAGCCTTGGTGGCTGAGGACAACTGTATATCAGATTATATCAGGTAAGGTCTTCTATCTGCTCATAATGATGATAATCAGTCTCTGATAAATCGATGATAAATCGAACACACTGCATGTTGATGTGTTATTTGTGTTTAGTTATAGTTGAGTAATTAGATTCATGTTCTGACCTGGGGCCAGTTGCATAAACTAAGCCATTATGTTAAGACAGTGTCTTAAGATCTAGTATGAGCCACTAGCAGTTAGGCAAGTGGCATTCAGTCGTACTTTTCGTATCAAATTAGGCCAGTCTATCTTTTTATGTAACTGATTTTAAAAAATTATGAACGGTCTTAAATAAAAAAATGTATGTCTAAATTGTAAGACTAGTCTTAACGTTTTATGCAAACGGCCCCTTGTCAGGGCTCTTAAACCTTTTTAACAACTTAAGAAGTGTACACATTTTGACACAATGTCTTTGTGAAAACAGAAATGTGTGAAACTCAGCAAAAAAGAAAAAAAGGTCCCATTTCAGGATACTGTATTTAAAAGATATTTTCGTAAAATTCAAATGAGCTTTACAGATATTTATTAGAAAGGTTTAAAACAATGTTTAACCTTGTTCAATGAACTTTAAACAACACTATACACATGCCCCTGTGGAACAGAACTTAAAGGTTAGTTCGCCCAAAAATATTTTTTGAATTCTGTCATCAATTAATAAGCAGACACAGTACGTCAACGATTTCAACTACTCCAACGTCAGTCAGACATATTTTGGTTGAAAAATTAAAGTCGAGTCTAAACCCAACGTTTGTTTGATGTCAAGCTCCAACATCAGACAGACGATGAATTTTGGTTGCAATGAGCACCGCATTGTAAATTTAAAACATTTTAAAAAAATTGTTTTAAGACACGTAAAAAAAGGGCGAAATATATGGCGGCACATTAAATCTCTGATCTCAGAGATCTCAGCAGATGAGGATTAAACAACTCTACAAACAGCATTATCAGCTTCACACATTACTAACCAGACTGACTTTATTTATTTCAGACGACTACCGAATCTCTTATTGAGATTTTGTTGTTTATGTTTTATTGAAAATAATAGTTTAGTTTGATGTCACCATTATGATGATCTGTGTTTTCTTTAGTTGGGTAGTTTGACTTAACTTTTTAACATTAGTATTTCTCTGGCTGCTGTAATTGTGTTTGTTATGGCAAGAAAAGATGTGATCAGATGATATTGTCTTACTTGATGATAAAGATATGATCATCATATAGTGGTCTATTTCACTGTTGTCTCCCAGAATCTAATCTTTTGATACATGATAAGTTTGTATTATTAATTATAGCAAGACTGTAATTCTACATTGTCCACTAAACTGTTTATTCCAACCAAAATGCAGCGTCTGCCCAACGTTGGAGCTTGTTGTCAAACAAATACTGTTCAGTTCTGATCGATTGTTCTGTTCTGGGCAAGAACTCCCTGTGCATCCATCCAGCCTAGCATGGATAAGAGCAGGGAGAGCAGCGATAAACCCCCCTTATGGTAAACAAAACAGAACCAACATAATGTATTACAGATATCATTAATGTTAATATTTAATGTGCAAAATAATTCAGGAATTTAGTCTGATTCCAGGGGAATCAGAATAGCAGATCTTGACAGGACAAGAGGAGGAGCTGGGGATGGAGGTGGATAAATGAGTTCTTGCTGAAGCTCAAACGTGATGTGTAACATGAGAATGAACCTCATTGGTTCTTGCTGAAGCTCAAACGTGCTGCGTAACACGAGAATGAACCTCATTGGTTCTTGCAGAAGCTCAAACGTGCTGCGTAACAGGAGAATGAAACTCATTGGTTCTTGCTGAAGCTCAAACGTGCTGCGTAACAGGAGAATGAACCTCATTGGTTCTTGCTGAAGCTCAAGCGTGCTGCGTAACACCTGAACGAACCTCATTGGTTCTTGCTGAAGCTAGACGTGCTGCGTAACACGAGAATGAACCTCATTGGTTCTTGCAGAAGCTCAAACGTGCTGCGTAACAGGAGAATGAACCTCATTGGTTCTTGCTGAAGCTTAAACGTGCTGCGTAACACCAGAATGAACCTCATTGGTTCTTGCTGAAGCTCAAACGTGCTGCATTACATGAGAATTAATCTCATTGTTTCTTGCTGAAGCTCAAACGTGCTGCGTAACAGGGGAATGAACCTCACTGGTTCTTGCTGAAGCTCCAACGTGCTGCGTAACTGGAGAATGAACCTCATTGGTTCTTGCAGACGCTCAAACGTGCTGCGTAACAGGAGAATGAACCTCATTGGTTCTTGCAGAAGCTCAAACATGCTGCGTAACACGAGAATGAACCTCATTGGTTCTTGCTGAAGCTCAAACGTGATGTGTAACATGAGAATGAACCTCATTGGTTCTTGCGGAAGCTCAAACGTGCTGTTAACACAAGAATGAACCTCATTGATTCCCGCAGCAGACCGCCGGAGTGTCGAGGTCCCCGACCCAGCAATGTGTCGAAACCTGAGCCTCCGAAGCCGTCCTAGCCAGAGGTATAAAGAGAAGGCGGATAGTGCCCGCTTCGGCCGGTGTACCACCTCGCTCCCTTCTAAAACGTTCCCCAGCTACACAAACGCCGTTTTCACGGCGACCCATATGAGTCACAAAAAGAGCTTTTTCTTTGTAGGCAGTGTGCCAGCATTAAAGCATGTACCCCTACACTCAAGCACTCCCCCATGTTCCCCAGTCCCCTGCTCTCAGGTGGCTGGAAACATTATTCTCACAGTCAACGAGCCCGCACTCAAACGTGCTCGCCCCTTACACAAGCACCAATATTCTATGTCCCCCGGCCCCCTGCACTCAGGCGGCGGGAAACATTTCCCTCATAAGCGCCAACTTAGCGCAAGGTTATCGGGCCACCGAGTCCCTGTTACTCAGCGACTCGCCCCACAGATTAATTCAGCCCCTGGCTTCGATGCCCGAGGCCTGGCGGGCCATTCCCGGCATTTCGAAATGGGTGTTGAACATAATAGAACGAGGTTACTCGCTACAGTTTGCTCGCAGACCACCGCGCTTTTGCGCCGTGGAAGAGACAACGGTGAGAAGTGACAAAAGTCACGTGCTTCGAACCGAGATATCAAAACTGTTAATAAAGGGAGCGGTGGAAGCCGTACACCCCTCACAGAGCGAGTCGGGCTTTTACAGCCGTTACTTCCTTGTACCAAAAAAGGACGGTGGTCTCAGACCCATCCTAGATCTCAGACATCTGAACAAAGCCCTTATGAAGCGCCCGTTCAGAATGTTGAGAATGAAACAAATCCTCGCGCACATTCGCCCGGGAGATTGGTTTTTCACTGTGGATCTAGAGGATGCCTATTTCCACATACAAATAGCCCCCCATCACAGGCCATTCTTGAGATTCGCCTTCGAGGGGAAAGTATACCAATACAAGGTGCTACCTTTTGGTCTATCTCTAGCCCCTCGCACGTTTACAAGGTGCATGGAAGCGGCGCTAACCCCGCTGAGGCTTCGGGGAATGAGAATTCTCAATTATCTCGACGACTGGCTCATAATAGCTCAGTCAGAGATACAGTTATTAAACCACAGATCTTGGCTTCTCAACCATTTACAATGCTTGGGACTCAGAATCAACGTGGCAAAGAGTTTATTGTCTCCCACACAGAAAGTTTCGTTTCTGGGAACAGTATTGGACTCACTGCAGATGAGCGCACAGCTGACGTCACAGCGCGCTCTCTGTTCGGAACCGAGCGGTTTCCCTCAGGTCCGGTGCACACATTCCTCTCAAACACTTTCAGAGGATGTTGGGTTTCATGGCCTCGGCGGCGCCAGTTCTCAGACTGGGTCTGTTGCACATGCGCCCCCTACAGCACTGGCTGAATCGCCGCGCTCCAGCTCACGCATGGCTTTCGGGCCGATTACAAATCAAGGTAGACCACAGCTGTGTGTTAGCTCTGGCTCCTTGGGAAAATCCCGTCTGGTACAAGACGGGCGTGAGTTTGGGCACTGTTACGAAGTGGAAAGTTATCTCGACAGATGCATCCAACCTAGGTTGGGGAGCCCTTCACGAGGGCAGGCCGATCTCCGGTCTCTGGTCAGACTCGGAGAAGAGCCTTCATATAAACTGTCTAGAGATGATAGCGGTCACGATATCGCTAAGAGCTTTCCTTCCGTACATAAAACACCACCATGTCCTGATCCGAACGGAAAGCAGGTCGGTGGTAGCCTATATAAATCGCCAAGGCGGTCTGAGATCTATCGATCTGCACTCAATGGCGGAAGAAGCCCTAATATGGGCAGTCAGGGCAGAGCACAATCTGAGCTCGCTGAGAGCGACTCACGTGCCAGGCATTCTGAATTTGGGTCCGGACATGCTGTCCAGGGGCAAAGTGTCCCCTGCAGAGTGGTCTCTTCACCCACATATAATTCAGACAATTTGGGGCAAGCTTGGAAAGGCAAAAGTGGATATTTTCGCCTCACAAGACAATGCTCAATGCCGAATATATTTCTCCAAGCATGAGGATGCGTTGACCCACAAATGGCCAAACCTTCCTCTTTATGCTTTTCCCCCAATCCCAATGTTACCTCAGGTCATAGAGAGGATCAGGGAGAGCAAATGCGCTGTGCTTATAATAGCCCCACTTTGGAGAAATCAACCTTGGTTCTCACTGCTGAGTCAGATGTCAGATACAGCTCCATGGCCGATCCCGCTGAGGAGAGACCTCCTCATGCAGGCGGAACGGCAGATCTGGCATCCCCGTCCCGATCTATGGGCGCTTCATGTTTGGCCCATCAACGGGTACATGAGAACCTTTCTGAAAGCGTATTGAATACTATTACTGAAGCTAGAGCCCCCACGAGTAGGCGGCTCTATTCAGGCAAATGGTCAATCTTTTCAGATTGGTGTAAAGCGCGAAGTCTGACCCCACATGATTGTGCAGTGTCAGAGGTGCTTACATTTTTACAAGAGCTTCTGGACGCGGGTCGTTCCCCCTCCACGCTCAAAGTTTATGTGGCTGCTATTGCAGCGTATCACATTCAAGTGAACGGACTGTCACTAGGAAAGAATGATCTCATTGTTCGCTTCCTTAAAGGGGCTAGAAGGCTTCACCCACCTCGCCCCCCTTCAGTCCCTATATGGGACCTGTCCACGGTCCTGGATGCCATGAAGAGCTCTGCATTTGAGCCTCTGCATTCGGTGAGCTTAAAGCTCCTGTCACTAAAGACTGCTTTTCTGTTAGCGATCGCGTCAGTTAAGCGAGTGGGGGATCTGCACGCGCTCTCTGTGAGTGCCTCGTGTCTGGAATTTGGGCCAAACGACTCCAAAGTCGTCCTCAAACCAAGACATGGATATGTACCTAAAGTGCTTTCAACTCCGTTCAGAGCACAGGTCATTTCACTTTCGGCACTTTCATCACCGTTAGATGAAAGAGATGCTAATTTGCTCTGTCCTGTCAGAGCGCTGAGAATATACATAGAGCGTTCCGCTGCTTACAGGCAAACTGAACAGCTCTTTGTATGCTTTGGCGGCCGCACACGAGGGTGCGCGGTTACAAAGCAGACTTTGTCACGGTGGATAGTGGATGCTATTTCACTGGCTTATGAGTCTAAAGATCTCAGCTGCCCCTTAAGAATGAAGAATGAACCTCATTGGAAACTCAAACGTGCTGCGTAACATGAGAATGAAACTCATTGGTTCTTTCTGAAGCTCAAACTTGCTGCGCAACACTAGAATGAACCTCATTGGTTCTTGCTGAAGCTCAAACGTGCAGCATAACACAAGAATGAACCTCATTGGTTCTTACTGAAGCTCAAACGTGATGCGTAACACGAGAATGAACCTCATTGGTTCTTGCTGAAGCTCAAACGTGATGCGTAACACGAGAATTAACCTCATTGGTTCTTGCTGAAGCTCAAACGTGATGCGTAACACGAGAATTAATCTCATTGGTTCTTGCTGAAGCTCAAACGTGCTGCGTTACACAAGAATGAACCTCATTGGATCTTGCAGGAGCTCAAACGTGCTGCGTAACATGAGAATGAACCTCATTGGTTCTTGCTGAAGCTCAAACGTGCTGCGTAACATCAGAATGAACCTCATTGGTTCTTGCAGAAGCTCAAACGTGTTGCGTAACACGAGAATGAACCTCATTGGTTCTTGACAAGCTCAAACGTGTTGCGTAACACGAGAATGAACCTCATTGGTTCTTGAGAAGCTCAAATGTGCTGCGTTACACAAGAATGAACCTCATTGGTTCTTGCAGAAGCTCAAACGTGCTGCGTAACACGAGAATGAACCTCATTGGTACTTGCTGAAGCTCAAACGTGCTGCGTAACACGAGAATGAACCTCATTGGTTCTTGCAGAAGCTCAAACGTTTTGCGTAACACGAGAATTAACCTCATTGGTTCTTGCTGAAGCTCAAACGTGTTGCGTAACAGGAGAATGAACCTCATTGGTTCTTGAGAAGCTCAAACGTGCTGCGTTACACAAGAATGAACCTCATTGGTTCTTGCTGAAGCTCAAACGTGCTGCGTAACATGAGAATTAATCTCATTGACTCTTGCTGAAGCTCAAACGTGCTGCGTAACACGAAAATGAACCTCATTGGTTCTTGCTGAAGCTCAAACGTGCTGCGTAACACGAGAATGAACCTCATTGGTTCTTGCTGAAGCTCAAACGTGCAGCATAACACAAGAATGAACCTCATTGGTTCTTACTGAAGCTCAAACGTGATGCGTAACACGAGAATGAACCTCATTGGTTCTTGCTGAAGCTCAAACGTGATGCGTAACACGAGAATTAACCTCATTGGTTCTTGCTGAAGCTCAAACGTGATGCGTAACACGAGAATTAATCTCATTGGTTCTTGCTGAAGCTCAAACGTGCTGCGTTACACAAGAATGAACCTCATTGGATCTTGCAGGAGCTCAAACGTGCTGCGTAACATGAGAATGAACCTCATTGGTTCTTGCTGAAGCTCAAACGTGCTGCGTAACACGAGAATGAACCTCATTGGTTCTTGAGAAGCTCAAATGTGCTGCGTTACACAAGAATGAACCTCATTGGTTCTTGCAGAAGCTCAAACGTGCTGCGTAACACGAGAATGAACCTCATTGGTACTTGCTGAAGCTCAAACGTGCTGCGTAACACGAGAATGAACCTCATTGGTTCTTGCAGAAGCTCAAACGTTTTGCGTAACACGAGAATTAACCTCATTGGTTCTTGCTGAAGCTCAAACGTGTTGCGTAACACGAGAATGAACCTCATTGGTTCTTGAGAAGCTCAAACGTGCTGCGTTACACAAGAATGAACCTCATTGGTTCTTGCTGAAGCTCAAACGTGCTGCGTAACATGAGAATTAATCTCATTGACTCTTGCTGAAGCTCAAACGTGCTGCGTAACACGAAAATGAACCTCATTGGTTCTTGCTGAAGCTCAAACGTGCTGCGTAACACGAGAATGAACCTCATTGGTTCTTACTGAAGCTCATACGTGCTGCATAACACCAGAATGAACCTCACTGGTTCTTACTAAAGCTCAAACGTGCTGCGTAACACTAGAATGAACCTCATTGGTTCTTACTGAAGCTCAAACGTGCTGCGTAACTGGAGAATGAAACTCATTGGTTCTTGCAGAAGCTCAAACGTGCTGCGTAACACGAGAATGAACCTCATTGGTTCTTGCTGAAGCTCAAACGTGCTGCGTAACTGGAGAATGAACCTCATTGGTTCTTGCAGAAGCTCAAACGTGCTGCGTAACACGAGAATGAACCTCATTGGTTCTTACTGAAGCTCAAACGTGATGCGTAACACGAGAATGAACCTCATTGGTTCTTGCTGAAGCTGAAACGTGATGCTTAACACGAGAATTAACCTCATTGATTCTTGCTAAAGCTCAAACGTGATGCGTAACTGGAGAATTAACCTCATTGGTTCTTGCAGAAGCTCAAACGTGCTGCGTAACACGAGAATGAACCTCATTGGTTCTTGCTGAAGCTCAAACGTGCTGTGTAACTGGAGAATGAACCTCATTGGTTCTTGCAGAAGCTCAAACGTGCTGCGTAACACGAGAATGAACCTCATTGGTTCTTACTGAAGCTCAAACATGATGCGTAACACGAGAATGAACCTCATTGGTTCTTGCTGAAGCTCAAACGTGATGCGTAACACGAGAATTAACCTCATTGATTCTTGCTAAAGCTCAAACGTGATGCGTAACACGAGAATGAACCTCATTGGTTCTTGCTGAAGCTCAAACATGCTGCGTTACAGAAGAATGAACCTCATTGGTTCTTACTGAAGCTCAAACGTGATGCGTAACACGAGAATGAACCTCATTGGTTCTTGCTGAAGCTCAAACGTGATGCGTTACACAAGAATGAACCTCATTGGTTCTTGCAGAAGCTCAAACGTGATGCTTAACACGAAAATGAACCTCATTGGTTCTTACTGAAGCTCATACGTGCTGCATAACACCAGAATGAACCTCACTGGTTCTTACTAAAGCTCAAACGTGCTGCGTAACACCAGAATGAACCTCATTGGTTCTTACTGAAGCTCAAACGTGCTGCGTAACTGGAGAATGAACCTCATTGGTTCTTGCAGAAGCTCAAACGTGCTGCGTAACACGAGAATGAACCTCATTGGTTCTTACTGAAGCTCAAACGTGATGCGTAACACAAGAATGAACCTCATTGGTTCTTGCTGAAGCTCAAACGTGATGCGTAACAGGAGAAATAACCTCATTGGTTCTTGCTGAAGCTCAAACGTGCTGCGTTACACAAAATGAACCTCATTGGATCTTGCAGAAGCTCAAACGTGCTGCCTAACATGAGAAAGAACCTCATTGGTTCTTGCTGAAGCTCAAACGTGCTGCATAACACCAGAATGAACCTCATTGGTTCTTGCAGAAGCTCAAAGGTGTTGCGTAACACGAGAAAAAACCTCATTGGTTCTTGCAGAAGCTCAAATGTGTTGCGTAACACGAGAATGAACCTCATTGGTTCTTGAGAAGCTCAAACGTGCTGCGTTACACAAGAATGAACCTCATTGGTTCCTGCAGAAGCTCAGACGTGATGCGTAACACGAGAATGAACCACATTGGTTCTCACTGAAGCTCATACGTGCTGCATAACACCAGAATGAACCTCATTGGTTCTTGCTGAAGCTCAAACGTGCTGCTAACAGGAGAATTAACCTCATTGGTTCTTGCTGAAGCTCAAACGTGATGCGTAACAGGAGAATTAACCTCATTGGTTCTTGCTGAAGCTCAAACGTGATGCGTAACAGGAGAATTAACCTCATTGGTTCTTGCTGAAGCTCAAACGTGCTGCGTAACATGAGAATGAACCTCATTGGTTCTTGCTGAAGCTCAAACGTGCTGCGTAACACGAAAATTAACCTCATTGGTTCTTGCAGAAGCTCAAACGTGCTGCGTAACACGAGAATGAACCTCATTGGTTCTTGCAGAAGCTCAAACGTGCTGCGTAACACGAGAATGAACCTCATTGGTTCTTACTGAAGCTCAAACGTGATGCGCAACACGAGAATTAACCTCATTGGTTCTTGCAGAAGCTCAAACGTGCTGCGTAACACGAGAATGAACCTCATTGGTTCTTACTGAAGCTCAAACGTGATGCGCAACACGAGAATTAACCTCATTGGTTCTTGCTGAAGCTCAAACGTGATGCGTAACAGGAGAAATAACCTCATTGGTTCTTGCTGAAGCTCAAACGTGCTGCTTTACACAAGAATGAACCTCATTGGATCTTGCAGAATCTCAAACGTGCTGCGTAACATGAGAATGAACCTCATTGGTTCTTGCTGAAGCTCAAACGTGCTGCATAAAACCAGAATGAACCTCATTGGTTCTTGCAGAAGCTCAAACGTGTTGCATAACACGAGAATGAACCTCATTGGTTCTTGCAGAAGCTCAAACGTGTTGCGTAACACGAGAATGAACCTCATTGGTTCTTGCAGAAGCTCAAACGTGTTGCGTAACATGAGAATGAACCTCATTGGTTCTTGAGAAGCTCAAATGTGCTGCGTTACACAAGAATGAACCTCATTGGTTCTTGCAGAAGCTCAAACGTGATGCGTAACACGAGAATGAACCTCATTGGTACTTGCTGAAGCTCAAATGTGCTGCGTCACATGAGAATGAACCTCATTGGTTCTTGCAGAAGCTCAAACGTTTTGCGTGACATGAGAATGAACCTCATTGGTTCTTGAGAAGCTCAAACGTGCTGCGTTACACAAGAATGAACCTCATTGGTTCTTGCTGAAGCTCAAACGTGCTGCGTAACATGAGAATTAATCTCATTGACTCTTGCTGAAGCTCAAACGTGCTGCGTAAAACGAAAATGAACCTCATTGGTTCTTGCTGAAGCTCAAACGTGCTGCGTAACACGAGAATGAACCTCATTGGTTCTTACTGAAGCTCAAACGTGCTGCATAACACCAGAATGAACCTCACTGGTTCTTACTAAAGCTCAAACGTGCAGCGTAACACGAGAATGAACCTCATTGGTTCTTACTGAAGCTCAAACGTGCTGCGTAACTGGAGAATGAACCTCATTGGTTCTTGCAGATGCTCAAACGTGCTGCGTAACACGAGAATGAACTTCATTGGTTCTTGCTGAAGCTCAAACGTGCTGCGTAACTGGAGAATGAACCTCATTGGTTCTTGCAGAAGCTCAAACGTGCTGCGTAACACGAGAATGAACCTCATTGGTTCTTACTGAAGCTCAAACGTGATGCGTAACACGAGAATGAACCTCATTGGTTCTTACTGAAGCTCAAACGTTATGCGTAACACAAGAATGAACCTCATTGGTTCTTGCAGAAGCTCAAACGTGTTGCGTAACACGATAATGAACCTCATTGGTTCTTGAGAAGCTCAAACGTGCTGCGTTACACAAGAACGAACCTCATTGGTACTTGCTGAAGCTCAAACGTGCTGCGTAACACGAGAATTACCCTCATTGGTTCTTGCAGAAGCTCAAACGTGATGCGTAACACGAGAATTACCCTCATTGGTTCTTGCTGAAGCTCAAACGTGATGCGTAACACGAGAATTACCCTCATTGGTTCTTGCTGAAGCTCAAACGTGCTGCATAACTGGAGAATGAACCTCATTGGTTCTTGCAGAAACTCAAACGTGCTGTGTAACATGAGAATGAACCACATTGGTTCTTTTCGAAGCTCAAACTTGCTGCGCAACACTAGAATGAACCTCATTGGTTCTTGCTGAAGCTCAAACGTGCTGCGCAACACGAGAATGAACCTCATTGGTTCTTGCTGAAGCTCAAACTTTCTGCGCAACACGAGAATGAACCTCATTGGTTCTTGCTGAAGCTCAAAGGTGTTGCGTTACACGAGAATTAACCTCATTGGTTCTTGTTGAAGCTCAAACGTGCTGCGTAACATGAGAATGAACCTCATTGGTTCTTGCAGAAACTGAAACGTGCTGCGTAACATGAGAATGAACCTCATTGGTTCTTTCTGAAGCTCAAACGTGCTGCATAACACAAGAATGAACCTCATTGGTTCTTGCAGAAACTGAAACGTGCTGCGCAACATGAGAATGAACCTCATTGGTTCTTGCTGAAGCTCAAACTTGCTGCGCAACACGAGAATTAACCTCATTGGTTCTTGCTGAAGCTCAAACGTGCTGCGTTACATGAGAATGAACCTCATTGGTTCTTGCTGAAGCTCAAACTTGTTGCGTTACATGAGAATGAACCTCATTGGTTCTTGCTGAAGTTCAAACGTGCATTGGTTGAAATTGAACCTTATTTCTGCTCATTTCCATGTGGAATAAAATGACATCCTGTGTTTTTTAGAGATAAAATACAAGACAAAAAACTATTTTAACTATAGGCCTAATGTGTGTCTATATATCTTCCTATTTTTAATAATTTTTTTACTATTATTAAATTAAATATGCATTTACTCTTATTATACCAAGCATATGACATTTTATTTACCGCCTACGGTAATACTTTATTTTTTGGGTCCAGAATAATGCATTAGTTAAGCATTAATTAAGGATTAACTTGTTCACAACTAAGCATTAGTTAAGCATGAACACACTAGTAATTAATGATTAACTTTACATTTTAAGGGTCCGTAATTATGCATTAGTTAAACTAGTAATTAATGATTTGCTTGTTCACAATTATGCATTAGTTAAGCATGGGCACAATAGTTATTAATGATTAACTTAACATTACAATAAGGGCATAGTAGCCATTATTTACAACTTAATAAGGCATATTATTTTTGGGTAGCGATGTAATTATATTTCTGTGTATTTTTTGTTAAGTTAACTGAACAATAAGCCAGTAATTATGTTTAATTACTGCTGATTTTACCATTATAAATTGCTAAAATAGTGTAGTAAAGACAATTTGAGCCCCTATTCTGAAGTGAAAGTTTAATCCCCATTAATTATGGCAGTTATTGAGTGATATTTAAGTTTATTAACCAGAATAAGCCAATAATTAAGCCTAACTACCATTAATACAGTACTTATAAAGGCAATTTGACCCCCTATTCTAAAGTTAAGTTTTATCCTCGTTAATTATGGCAGTTATTGAGTGATATTTAAGCTTATTAAACAGAATAAGCCAATAATTAAGCCTAACTACCATTAATGAAGTACTAAAGTGAAAGTTTTATCCTCATTAATTATGGCACTTATTGAGTGATATTTAAGTTTATTGACCAGAATAAGCCATTAATTAAGCCTAACTACCATTAATACAGTACTAATAAAGGCAACTTGACCCCCTATTCTGAAGTGAAAGTTTTATCCTCATTAATTATGGCAATTATTGAGTGATATTTAAGTTTATTGACCAGAATAAGCCAATAATTAAGCCTATAAGTTAATAAGCAGCTTTTACAGACACAAAAAATACTTTTTTTTAATATATTTGGAAAAATTATGAAAGGTAACGTTAACATTTAAACAAACGTATTATGATTTTCCAGAGAAAAAAAAAAACTTAAAATATATTTTATATCATAAAAAAAGATGTACAATTTCCCTTTTACCATTTTATAGATACATGTTATATCTCTAAACCCAAACATAACAAGCAGAGAATAAAAAATGTCAACATAGCTTAATGAGCAGAAATGTTTGGGAAAATTTAAATTTAAGGAAAAATATAGCATTAAAATTATATGTTGAGCCACTAATCTCACTCAAACCTCTAAACCTACACATAACAATTTCTTAAAAGAATGTAACGTTAGGGTTAACTTATGAGGAAAATACATAACAAAAGTGTAATCACAATAATTTCTTTATTATGAAAATGTCAAAAGCGGTAGTACCAATAGTAGTCCAAATGACAATATGTTGCAGTCGGAGTCCTCTCTGGCGATATAGAGAATTTAAGTTATTCAATTTAAGCTTCACTCCACTATTTGAAGGAGCGCGCGTTTCTCATTCAAACACTAAAACATGGCATGTCGCAATCTGTGATGAAGCAGGTGAGAGCCAATGAGCGTTTGATATCACTGCCGTAAAAAGATTTTTGAATTCATAACGTGCGAGGGATTTGTTAAACGTGGTAGTGGCCGCTGTTGAACATAAAGATGAAGATCGCGGGATAAAGATCATCGTATGGATTCTAAAGATGTGGATTACAGCAAACAAATTATATTGGTGTTTTTTGTGAATTTATGTTGCGTTTTGGTGTACTTTCTAGTCATTGTGTCCCACGGCAAACAAAATAAGTATTACATGATGAATAATGGTTAAATTATTACAGAAATGTTATTCATTTTAGAGTTTTAAAGTGTAGTTTTTTTTAACGTAATCCTTTGAACCAAGTATGCAGCAGAAGTCACAAACAGCTAAATGTTTAGTGATGTCAATGTCGTACGTGTTAGATGAATGTAGAACCAGACAGTAAAATCCCCAGTGTTAAATTAACACTGCTCAGAGCACATATGGTCCCACTCTACAGAGTGTTAAAGTAACACTGAATCAGTGTTAAAGTTAATGAGATAATTAAGAGATTAATTAAGTGATGATTGACCATTAGTGATGAACACCTGATGATAATGAGCAGAATCACTGAAGGAAAGAGAAAAAGAAAAACACAAGAACTATGACTGACTATTAAAAAGACATTCAATCTCTGAAGATCTCAGCAGAGGAGGATTAAACAACTCCACAAACAGCATTACCAGCTTCACACATTACTAACCAGATTGACTTTATTTATGTCAGACGTCTGCAGAAGCTCTTATTGAGCTATCTTATCTTCTTATCTCATTTGACCAAAATTGAGTTTAAATGGACATACGTGCATATTTTACAGTAACGGTGGTCGATACGCGTTCTTCCGATCATTAAAGGTCCTGTTCTTCGTGATACCATTTTTCAAACTTTAGTTAGTGTGTAATGTTGCTGTTAGAGCATAAATCATACCTGTAAAATTATAAAGCTCAAAGTTCAATGCCAAGCAAGATATTTTATTTAACAGAAGTTCCCTTTCAAAGCCTACAGCGAACGGCCGGTTTGGACTACATCCCTGTACTTCCTGCTTTAATTATGTCAGTAGATCAGTTTGTTGACTAACCTCCACCCACAAGAATACGCGGAAAAAGGGGGCATGGTCTTGTTGCTCCCACATGGAGAAGAGAAAGTGTTGCGTTTGCATAGTGTTTGTCGCCATGTCGTCGAGACGCTGTTATTTTCATCCCGGAGTCAAATCACTTTTGTTTGACTTTCCCAGGGACGCTGTACTTAGAGATCAACGTGCACTAAGCTGCTGTCGAATCACAACACGGGAACCGCTGGCACAATCAGAACTCGTTACATATTTCTGAAGGAGGGACTTCATAGAACAGGGAAATCTATCAAGCCGTTTTTAGGACAGTGAAAACAGCGGTATACAGATAAGTAAATTGTGTGAAAAATACTGTGTTTTTTTACACGCAAAACACGAACACATGTTATATTGCACACTGTAAACACAATCAAAGCTTAAAAAAAAAACACGAAAAACGGGACCTTTAATTAGAATGGCCAAGTCGCATTTCATATTGAGAGAGGAATACGCTCAGTTTATTAAATAGCCTACGTCCTAGTTAATTAAATACGCTTAGTTTATCTAATATTAATTATAAATGTATTAAATGTCTCTTGCAAACTATGAAGGGACAATGAATCAATACACTGACATGGTAATGCTAGACAGATACTGTCCGATAAATAATAGTTGTGGATATATAATAAACTTGAGAACAGTTGTCAAAAGCAAACGTTTGCTGATACTTTACCTCTCAGTGTTATTCGGCTATCCAGTGCTGAGCTTCGATGAAACTTCACGAGACCGGCGAGATGCTTCCACAGGGCGGGAGATACGCGGCGTGATTGAAAGCTTTGACACCAAATGGATATACGTGAAAATCAGATGACATGATTTCACAACTTTTCATTGACCATTTAGATATGTGAAGCATACTGTATATGGAAATGAACCTGGACATTCAATCCGTCAAAAAATCTCAAAATCGGCAAAATGGACATACGTGGTTTTCAGTGACGATAATTACATTGCTACACAAAAATAATATATGGCTTATTAAGTTGTAAATAAAGGCTAATATGCCCTTACTGTAATGTTAAGTCATTAATTACTGTTGTGTCCATGATTAACTAATGCATAATTGTGAACAAGCACAGTAGATTCCCCGGTGTTGAATTAACACTGCTCGGTGTTCTTATGGGAACCACCAGCAGGGTGTTAAAGTAACACTGAAGCAGTGTTAGAGTTAATAAGATACTTAAGTGATTCATTGAGCGATGATTGTTTGATTATTGGTTGATGTTTTATGGGAAATGTTCGGTCATTATTATGGAGATCAGTGTTTATTTTAGTTGGGCAGTTTGACTTGGCATTTTATGTCAGTTTGTGGTCTTAGTAACAGTTTTTATTGGAACACATACTTTGTTGCAGAGGAAGCCATAAACATAAATTATCAGGTGAAATAGTTATCATTCAGATTTTTTTTTTGACCAAACTAATCTTTGAGAAAAGAGGATAATAGAAATGTTAATAAAAGTTGTTTTAATAGATTTTCACCATAAATGCTTTACCGCTACAGATCAGTCATCCTAAATTTGGATTTTTAGATACATTAAGGGGGGAAAAAATGTTTGCGCACACAGACATCAAGAATCATCATATAAATCTCAACAATGGTGACATACTGTAATGCAATGTAAAGTGTTTTTCTTCACAAAGTATTTACATAACAAAATTCTGGCAATCTGATATCTGGCAAGAAAGGATTGCTGGTGAAAAACTACTAATAACAATTTGACAATTTAATTTTTTACGTGTTAATTATCAGTATCCTTTATGATGTTGAAAGAAATATTATATGATGATCTTTGCTTATGGCTTCTTTCGCAACAAATTATGTGTTTGAGTAAACACCATTAGAGACCACAAAGACCACAAACTAACATCAAATGCCAAGAGTCAAACTGCCCAAATAAATGAACCATAATGGTGAGACATATTTTCAATAAAACATCAACCTCTAAACCTCCGGTAATTCTCAATGAGAACTTCTGTAGATGTTCAATTCAATTCAATTCAAATTTATTTGTATAGCGCTTTTCACAATACACATTGTTTCAAAGCAGCTTTACAGAAAGTGCATTTCATAGATGTACAGTAAAAATGTTAGAAAGAAAATGTTAAAGAATAATGTTCGAAAAAGTTAATAAATCGTGTATTAATTTGTAAGATGTCAGAAATAAAGTCAATCTGGTTTGTAATAAGACAGATTTAATGTCTTCAGTTGATTTCATCTAAAGCTGTGGCTGAAGTCAGTTGTAGTTCTTGTGTTTCTTCATTATCATCAGGTGTCTTCAACAATCAAACAATCATCACACAATGAATCACTTAAGTATCTTATTAACTCTTATTATCTTATTTTAACACCCTGCTGGTGGTTACCATATGAATACCGAGCGGTGTTAATTCAACACCGGGGAATTTACTGTGAGCAAATCATTAATTACGGACCCTTAAAATGTAAAGTTAATCATTAACCCATTTAATCCCAAATTTTTCCCAGACACAAAAATATCCAAATCATGTGTCATTAGTATCCCTTTGAAACAATCAATCATCATTTTCATGGAAAAGTGTGTGAAAAAGTGTGTTTTATGATCGGTCACAATTGTGACCGGTGGGATACTGTGTTGTATCAACCATTGTATTGATTTAATATAGGACTATTTGACCTGTGCAGTGTGTTTGTGTGTGTTTTTGTGTGTGTGTGTGTATGTTTTTTTTTGTTTTTTTGTTTTTGTGTGTCTGTGTGTGTGTGGGTGGGTGTGTGTGTGGAGATCAGACATCAGAGGAGACGTGACCATGTGTAAGTGTGTGTGTGTGTGTGTGTGTTTGTGTATGTGTGTTTGTATGTGTTTCTGTGTGTGGAGATCAGACATCAGAGAAGACGTGACCGTGTGTGTGTTTGTGTGTGTGTGTAGATCAGACATCAGAGGAGACGTGACCATGTGTGTGTGTGTGTGTGTGTGTGAGAGTTTCTGTCTGTCTGTGTGTGTGTGTGTGTGTGTGTGTGTGTGTGTGTGTGTGTGTGTGTGTGTGTGGAGATCAGACATCAGAGGAGACGTGACTGTGTGTGTGTGTGTGTGTGTGTGTGTGTGTGTGTGTGTGTGTGTGTGTGTGAGTGTGTGTGAGTTTCTGTCTGTCTGTGTGAGTGTGTGTGTGTGTGTGTGTGTGTGTGTGGGGAGATCAGACATCAGAGGAGACGTGACCGTGTGTGTGTGTGTGTGTGTGTGTGTGTGTGTGTGTGTGTGTGTGTGTGTGTGTGTGTGTGTGTAAAATTAGGTAGAAAGTAAGGTTGAACAGTTAGCCTATGTGTATTAGTATGTAGATACAATGGCTTATCCCACCGGTCACTATTGTTACCGATGACATGTTTGTGAGTTCTATGACCACACTAAACAAAGTTGAGTAATTGCAAATGCATATATCAATACTAGACGCCTTAAACAAGATGTGTACCAAAAATCTATGTCCTATCTTTATGTTAACATACTTTACCAGCCTTTTCTTTGGGAGCTTTCCTGCTGCCATCCTCTTCTCTTGGCACAAACAGGAAGTAAACAGCTCTGGTCATGTGACAATTTACAGTAAACATGCGACACTGCACATATTTCATTGAGACCCTTTAATATTTCAATATCTGCTGGAAATGCATTGATAGATCATTCAGTAACATTTTTATAGCCTTAGAAATGAAACATTTTTTTACGGTCACTATTGTGACCGGTGGGATTAAATGGGTTAATTACTAGTGTGTTCATGTTTAACTAATGCTTAGTTGTGAACAAATTAATCCTTAATTAATGCTTAACTAATGCATTATTCTGGACCCTTAAAATAAAGTGTTACCAAATAGGGTAACTTAATGTAAAAGTGAGAATGTGAGATGACATTTCTTGTTTTCTTTTTTGCTGAGATTTTCATCTTTTCATTTTAAAATGTGAATGTTTAAACGTCTCCTCACGTATAACTTGTGACATGTAAATTCAATGGAATTTTCCATGCATCGGTGCCAAAGATAATTTTCCTCTGAACTCTAAAGGAAACTTGTCCTCTGAACTGGCATTTGGATAAAGAGAAATACATCAGACTGTAAAAAGTGACAATGGCTTCCTCTCTTCATAAAAGTGAGTATTTTCCTGTCATGATTGATTAAGACTAGTTCACGCTACCCCAACCCAGCAGGCATGTAGACTCCAAAGTCAGACAGATGTTGTTGAGATTCATAGGCTGATTCTTGATGTCTAACGGGCTAGTACAGACGGTCTCTTTGTAGTAACTGTTTGCTAATCTTACTAACTGGACGGAATTTATTATCCAATGGATCGTCAAAAGAAGTTTTTATTGTGCTGAAGATGCTTTATTTGAGCTCACTCGAAGCAGCTATGTGGAAAACCATTGAGGAGAGTGAAGACAGCGATGACGGTGCTTGTTGACAGAGAAGTTGATCCAATAACATACCGGTGAGTTGCTATGTGTAGTTGTTTATGTATATTGAGAATGTGTGTGAGAATGTGTTTATTTTATTGTTTCTGTGTGCTAGAAAAAATGCAATATACCAGTATGCATTATACATATGCTGATATTTTGCATTTTTCCTAGCACACATGGGGAAAAAGTATAAATAATTTTTCCCCGTGTGTGTAAATAAAACATATATATATATATAACACATGTAATTGTTTATATATATATATATATATATATATATATATATATATATATATATATATATATATATATATATATATATATATATATATATATATATATATATATATATAATATATATATTGAGACTGTATTTATTTTATGTTTTTCCTGTGTGCTAGAAAAATTACAATATATAGATTATATATATACTGATATTTAGCATTTTTTCTAGCACACACAGAAAAAAAAAAAAAAATATATATATATATATATAATATATAAAATGCATTTTTTCCCCTATGCTACAAAAAACGAATTGACGAAAAAAGAAAAGTTCTGGACGGCCGACCATCTGTGTGATTGTTGAATGCTCACTGTATCACCGGCCATTATATTGATTGTAGGACTGTGTGAGAATGTATGGGCCGCCGTCAATATGAATGCTCACTGTATAGCCGGCCGTTAGATTGATGCTTGGGCTGTGTGAGAATGTATAGGTGGCCGTCAATATGAATGCTGTCTAACCGACTGCCCATCAGTTTCATTGTTCATGGGATGGCCTGTAATTAGAGTGAATGATGACAGTGTGATTGTTGATTGAATGGGCAAACTATACAGAAATAGGACATGCAGTGCTAATTCTCATTCCTTTCCTTGCCATTCTACAGGCATCAGGTTGAGTCTTCAGATGAGCTATGGCATCCAAGCACCAGCCAACCAGCAGAAAAGAGAAGAACGCTTTCAGATTCTTCAAGATCTGCACTTGCTGTTGTAGACCTGAATCCGCCAGTAAAAGGCCAGTAAATGTTTTTTTTTTTTACATTTGCAAATTGTGTGTGTTTTTATAGCTATATATTTATATTATATTGTTATTTATATTACTAGTTATATTTATAGTTATTATACTTATATTACTTGTTGTATTTTCAGTTGCAAAGAAGTTTAGCTCTTTTTTATTAATATTTCATTTTTATTATATTTTTATAAGTTCTGTTGTACAAATAAATCACTAATACAAAGTCTTATGGTTCTGCCTATTATTTTATAGTTGAAAAAGCATTCAAGCATCATATATGATGGCTAAAACAGCTTGCAGTACCCTTCATAACATTAGGTTATCAAGTCTCCTGTAGGTTTCTTGGCACCTGGACATATTCTTAGAAAAAAGCATGCAGGAACCCCATTTTTCATGATATCTTCGTCAAATTTTAAATATAAACTGATGAGACTTTTGCCTTTCAATTCATTAACTAACTGGATTCCTCCAGGCTTATTTTCATATATTTTTACATCAAATAATAAAGTGTTCATTGTAGCACAAATCATCTTCAAGACACTTCAACTTCTATAACTGTTTGTCTTTCTAAGTTTTTTTCTACTTTAATGTTTGGGTAATAAACTGTAAAGTGTCTTCTTTTTAAAGATGTCTAAATTGTGCATGTAGTGCAAATTGTTCAGCAACTGCAATTGTTTTAGTTGGGAGATGTCATTTCTGGGGATGTGCCTCAAGCAGGCGGAGGGAGAAATGGAACAGACATAGTCTTGGAAAAAAGCTTGCAGGAACCACATTTTTCATTATATCTTCCTCAAACTTGAAATATAAACTGATAAGTCGTGTGGCTTTCAATCCATAACTGAACTGGATTCCTCCAGGTCTATTTTCATATATTTTTACATGAAATAATACAACATTCTGTGTAGTGCAAATAATTTTTGAGGCATTTCAACTATTATAATTTTTTATCTGTTTGAGAATTATCAACTCTGATTGCTTTTTAGTAGAGTCCCAAGTGTCTTCTTTCCAAAGATACCTTAATTGTGCCTGTAGCACACTGTTCTCAGGAGCTATAATTGTTTTAATTCAGGTAGGTCGTTTTCAGCTGTGAGCCCCAAAGTGGGGTTGCAGTTTAACAGGTTAAATCACTATACAATGATCATATTCTCATCATCGAGCAACCGACGGTATCTGATTGTGTTTACTCTTGCTTTTTTTGCCATAGCAAACTAAGATACAGCAGCCAGAGAAACACTAACATTAAAATGTCATCAAACTGCCCAACTAAAGAACACACTGATCACCATGATGGTGACATTAAAAATGTAATTTTCAATAAGAGCTTCTGTAGTTGTCTGACAGTTGATTTCATCTAAAGCTGTGGCTGAAGTCAGTTGTAGTTCTTGTGTTTCTCATCACTAATGGTCAATCATCACTTAATTAATCACTTAATTATCTCATTAACTTTAACACTTCTTAAGTGTTACTTTTAACACCCTGTAGTGTGGACACATATGTACACTGGGGAGTGTTAATTTAACACTGGGGATTTTGCTGTGTTGGCATTCAATACATTTACACTCACAAGACCCATAAAAGGCACTTAAAACGTTGTTACAAAGTCCATCTCACCACAGTGACTCTACAATCATTTTACGAAGCGACGACAATAGTTTTTGTGCGCAAAAAAAATCAAAATAACAACTTTATTCAACCTCTTCTTGTCTTCTGTGTGTGCCTCCACGACGCATGCGCGAGAATATGAAGTAGCGCCGGCGTTTGGGAATCCATGGAATGCACACTTTAGTGTCATTTTGAGCACTACGCCGATACCTAAAGCACGATCAATGTAGAATCCAACAGCTTAGATACGCGCGTATTCCTCTGCTTGTAAACAAATAGCTTCTGGGTCATGTGTCTGAATGCTGGATCTGCGTAATATTCTCGCGCATGCGTCGTGGAGGCCTACACGGAAAACAAGAACAAGTTGGATAAAGGCGCTTTTGCGCACAAAATCTATTGTCATCACATCGTAAAATTATTGTAGAGCCACTGTGGTGAGATGGACTTTGTAACGACGTTTTAAGTGCCTTTTATGGGTCTTGTGAGTGTAAATGTACTGAACGCCAATGGAGGCCTATCTGAAGCCTTTCTCAGCCATCAGCTTTCAACTAAAATATCTTCATTTCTGTTCCGAAGATGAGCGGAGGTCTGACGGGTGTCGAACGACATGAGGATGAGTAATTAATGACAGAATTTTCAGTTTTGGGTGAACTAACCCTTTAAATATATGATAATCATGTGGTGTTTGATTTACTGATCATATTCAGGGTTTAGTTGTTAAGACATCATGTTATTAATTTCTCATTATTGATTGAAATAATTCTGTGATTGTCCAGCAGTGTTCTAATCTGAGGGGTTGTACACCAAAAAAAATTAAAGATACCCACAGACATTAAAAAATCAGCAAATTAATCTCAATAACGGTGACATGCTTCATGCCGCAATTCATTCTGGGTGCATCATACAAAACTAGTCTATGGCTCCCAGAATGCATTGTGGCATTAAACTAGTAATTAATGATTTGCTTGTTCACAATTATGCATTAGTTAAGCATGGACACAATAGTTATTAATGATTAACTTAACATTACAGTAAGGGCATATTAGACATTATTTACAACTTAATAAGCCATATATTATTTTTCTGTAGCTATGTAATTATATGTCTGTATTTTCTGTTAAGTTAACTGAACAATAAGCTAGTAATTATGTTTAATTACTGCTGATATTGCCGTTATAAATTGCTAAAATAGTGTAATAAAGACAATTTGAGCCCCTATTCTGAAGTGAAAGTTCAATCCTCATTAATTATTGCAATTATTGAATGATATTTAAGTTTATTAACCAGAATAAGCCAATAATTAAGCCTGACTACCATTAATACAGTAATAATAAAGGCAATTTGACCCCCTATTCTAAAGTGAAAGTTTAATCCTCATTAATTATGGCACTTATTCAGTGATATTTAAGTTTATTAACCAGAATAAGCCAATAATTAAGCCTAACTACCATTAATACAGTACTAATAAAGACAATTTGACCCCCTATTCTAAAGTGAAAGTTAAATCCTCATTAATTATGGCACTTATTCAGTGATATTTAAGTTTATTAATATCACTTAATAGTACTGAATATATGCCATAATTAATGAGGATTAAACTTTCACTTTAGAATAGGGGGTCAAATTGCCTTTATTAGTACTGTATTAAAGGTAGTTCTTAACTTAATAAGGTAATCACTTAATTATCTCAATCATCACTCATTTAATCACTTAATTATATTATTAACTCAATTAACATAAACTGATTCAGTGTTACATTTAACTGCCTGTAGTGTGCACACTGAGCAGTGTTCATTTCATCTGGGCTAACTCATGTGGGACCTCCATGGAAACTGAGGACAAAACTGTCTGTTAGAGTCCAGGTCAAACCCATCTGGCTCCACATGGCTGTGCTGGCTGGGTAGCCAGAGCAGGAGGGACTGCTCAATGTATGAATCTGACAATTTTGATTTTGACAATGTATGATTTCTGGACAAACACACGTTGCTTTGCAATTACAAATGGAAAATATGTCCACAATGAGCACATTTGAACTAGTTTTTAACCTTGAGGTTCCATGAAGGTCTATATCGGACGTGCAGAACACGTCAAAAACAGACGTCATAAAAACGTTCATTCTGGCTCCTCAGTGGACGTCTTTTCAACGTACGCCTCTACACAGCAAAATCCCTGATCTTCAGAGATTTAATGTGTTCTTTTATCTTCAGTGGATTTCATCTAAAGCTGTGACTGAAGTCAGTTGTAGTTCCTGTGTTTCTCATCACTAATGGTCAATCATCATTTGATTAATCACTTAATTATCTCATTAACTTTAACACTTCTTAATTTTACTTTTAACACCCTGTAGTGTGGACACATATGTACACTGAGGAGTGTTAATTTAACACTTGTAGGGGCAAAGACATTGAAAAGACGTCTTTTGGACATAACTTTGCTCAGTGGGTATTTTCTTGACCTAGTAAGAACTCTAGCAGCTGCATTTTGGACTAATTGTAGCTTGTTTATTGAGGAGGCCAGTAATGCACTACAGCCAGCTAGTAGTGCATTACAGTAATCTAGTCTAGAGGTCATAATTGCATGAACTAACTTTTCTGCATCAGAGACAGATAGCATGTTTCGTAGCTTAGCGATGTTTCTGAGGTGGAAGAAGGCTGTTTTTGTAGTATTTGAAATATGATTTTCAAAAGTCAAGTTGCTGTCTAATATAACACCCAGGTCTTTAACTGTACACTCTAAAAAGAGATGTGTTAAAAAACAACACACTGAGTGTGTTGATGGTATTTTGACACATGTTGTGTAGATATAACACACAATGTGTGTTAAATGTTACTCTGGATGAACAGCAGTGGGTGTTTTGGCAGCCAATCACATCATGCCTCTTTTTCAATGTCTTTTTCAAATGCTTTCACCGCTTTTCACTTGTTATCACTGACCAGACTGACTTTATTTCTGTCAGACAGAAGCTCTTATTGAGATGAACAGGATTTGGTGTTGATGATTCAGTGAATGTTTCATCTGAAGTCACCAGAGTCGTGATTAGTGGCTCCTTTATTTGAGGTCTTGACCCTTGACTCTTTCACATCAGTTTTTATCTGTTTGCTGTGACTGTGTGTTTATTATGCACACTTGAAGCAGCAGAACTAACCATGAGAAAACGATGATCAGAAGATAATGTTATCATCGCATATATTTGCTGAGCTCAGGCAAGTGTTTGATATCTGAAACTTTACTGTAAAAAATATTTTGCGCTGTTAATAATTATGTTAATAATATTGTTGTCTTTATCTGCACATTTGTTTTTAGATACTCAGCACACATAGGATGTTCTAGTCTATCGTGTCACACAGGCACACACACATATCAAGAATCAGCTCATGAATCTCAATAATGGTAACAAACCAAAAGCTTCATCCCGCAATGCATTCTGGGAGTCACCATAGTACAAAACTCATCCATGACTCCCAGCATGCACTGCAGGATGAGGCGTTTGTCACCTTTGATTCTTGATTCTTGATGTGTGTGTTTGACGAGTATCTGCTGCAGCTCTAAACTTTCTGAAAACATTGAATTTGTATTTTTTTAAGAATTCATTCTGCACTGCTGGACATCATGGACTAACTTCACAAAACTTTTATAGCTAACAGCACATAAATAAAGTAAATGTATACCATCCATTTAATCATAAACTTGATCAGATCTTGAGATTATGATTTGATCAAGAAACTTCTGATCGTGTTTTCTTTCATGCCATAACAAACATATTTGATTAAAAGGCAGTTACAGCAGAAAGAGGAGAATTAAAAGACAAGTAAAGGGTAAAGAGCTCAAATAAAGGAGCCACTGATCACGATTCTGGTGACTTCAGATGAAACATTCAATGAACCATCAACATCTAAACCTCTGTTCATCTCAATAAGAGCTTGTGTGTGTAGATTCATGATGTCTAAAACATCCAGGTAATACAATAAACAGTCGAACACACTTTATTAAACGTCAATGGACTAAACACAAGTTAACAATACGTGTCAGTGTTCATCCAAACACGAAGTAACATGTAACACACATCTGACACACGTTGTGTAACTATAACACATTATTGTGTAAAAGGTTTCAACACACTTCTGTGTAAGAGGAATAACACATTAGTTGAGTTACAGGTAACACGGAGATGTGTTAAAGAAAACGACACAGGTTGTGTGTTAAATTTTACGCAACCTGTGTTGTCCCTGAGCACACACACTACATGTGTTAACATCTACACAACATGTGTTGTCCCTGAGCACACACACTACATGTGTTAAAATCTACACAACATGTGTTGTCCCTGAGAACACACACACACAATATGTGTTAAAATCTACACAACTTGTGCTGTCCCTGAGCACACACACTACATGTGTTAAAATCTACACAAAATGTGTTGTCCCTGAGCACACACACTACATGTGTTAAAACTGACACAACATGAGTCAATTTTTAACACATCTGGTTGTGTTGTTCTCAACACATCATGTTATAAAGCACCGACACACACCATCATTGTGCATTGTATGCAGTGTTTATGTTCTCAAACAAACAGGCCTGAGTAAATAAAAGTTATTTATATAGAATGTTTTATCAGTTGCTACATTTTAATTTAATTCAAAGCGCAAACTTTATCAACTGTTATCTCTTCATGATCTTTTCTCAAAAGCGGCATCGATGTGGTGTTGAAGTGTGAATAATTGAGTTTATAGAGTCATAGAGTTTGAAACATTGTACTTTGTGTCCACATGCGTTCTGTACTCGACTATTGATTAAATGCTTAATAATTTAGTTTCACTTTATTTTTAAAATTACATCTGAGTATGTGATTACCTGACACAATTAGTGTGTTAAAATGACTTACACATTTATTGTGTTAAATTTGACACAACATGTGTTGTCCCTGAGCACACTCACTACATGTGTTAAAACTAACACAACATGTGTCATTTTTAACACATCTCTTTTTAGAGTGTAGCAGATGAAGTAACAGTACATCCTTCTAAATGCAAGTTATAATTTAAAGGTCCCATGGCATGACATTTTCATTTTATGAGGTTTTTCAACATTAATATGAGTTCCCCTAGCCTGAATATTGTCCCCAAGTGGATAGAAATGTTGATCGGTGTAAAACCGAGTTGTGGCTGTCTTTCTCTGCCTTTGAGAAAATGACAGGCCAGACGAGCCAATCCTGAAGTCTCCTGGTTTGACGTCCAAGCAGGCACGGTTTCCTCCCTTTCCTCCGCCCAGAGAATCTGGCACGCCCATGCAAACACTCGAGATCATTAACGTTACTTGTGAACGAGTGAACACTGGCAGTTTCTCAGTGTTTGGATGTACAAATGAAAACAGAAGTCTTTTTTCAGTTCCTTCTGATCTGTGATCAGTGATTTCTGATGTGTAGCTAATTATTTATTATTCGTGCACACAATGCGGCTTCTCTCTCTCCAGACAGAACGGTGTTTTCGTGTTTTATATCTTGTGAGTCAGTGTTTTTGTACGTCCTCGTCGCGTCTATCGGTTCTAAAATGTGCATACAGTCATGAGTTTCTGCTCAACATCAGCAGAGATAAACCTCACACACGCCGAAGCTCGGCCTTCAACATCCCCGACCCACAGTACTGCATCTGGCCCACAGCGGAGGCACCAAACGCGGCGTGAGATTAAGCAGAAGGGGGGTAAGCTTGAGCATATCCGGGCTAGCCAGCCTAGCCCCACAATAAACTGGATTACATCCGATTACTGCTGTTGTGTCTTTGTTTGCGCTGTGTCCTCAACGCGCGTCACTGACGCTTTTATTTTATTTTAAAAATAATGCTATTATCAACACTTACTTTTAACTCGTTCATCTCGACAGCTGTAATGGTACTTTGCATGTGTTACAAAGTTGGTAGAATAATGATGAAGAGACGGACTCGGTGTGACTGTTTATTCAGAACTCTCAGATACAAACACAATAAACTCGCGCTGACTGACAGCGCTCTCATAACTCAGTAGTCGGGTGATTCTCACGAAAACTTGGTTTTAAAAATGTCAAACATGAAAATGTAAAAGATGCTTAAATTAACTTTTTTCCCCCCCAGACATTAGAAACAAAGTCTGGAGTATTTTTGGAAATTAATTTTAAAACTTTTACTTATCATTTAACACTTTTTTTTACATAATTTCGAAAATAAGTCCTAAAAAATCTCATTACCGCAACAGTCTGAAAACATCAACACTGTTAGAAAAGCTAATATATTTTCACATTTTTAAAAATCATTTATTAATACACATGCACAGTTACTTGAAATTCAGAAATAATATTTATTTTTAATTTAACAGTTTTTTTTTTATTGATTAATTTCTCACATTACCGCAACACCTTCCACAATTTACAACCATTTTTTTCATATATTTTCATGAAAGCTGACATATTTTCAAAATGACATGACAAACCTGAAAGAACATAATTTGTAGATACTGCGCATGCATTTAAAATCAAAGTACCATGTTTCTATTAATTAAATTAACATTTAATGAACGCCTGTTGCGGTAATGATACATAGGTTTCGGAAATGAGGTTAATTATTTCGGTAATGATAATACATATACTAGTGTGAGATTTTGTTAAAAAACTAATTGTAAAGTAGAAAAAACAGATAATATTTGCACAACCATTCATTCAAGTTCAAAACAGTTTTATTGTGTAGTGTTTGAAAAATACATACGGCAAAAAAAAAACGAAAGAAAGAAAAACATTAGAACAGGAATAAACAGGGCAACATATCAACGTGTGCCTTAAAACATTTTTCTTCCAATGTAGATTAGTGAAAGTATTTAGTATTCATTAAAACAAATATGAATTAATTACATTGGCATGGTATTTAATTAACTGCACACAGGAACATTTAATAGAAGACAATCAGTTAAAGGGTTAGTTCACCCAAAAATGAAAATTCTGTCATTAATGACTGACCCTCGTTGGACACCCGTCAGACCTCTGTTCATCTTCAGACACAAATGAAGATATTTTAGTGTAAATCTGATGACTCTGAAAGGCCTCCATTGGCACAATGGCACTTTACACTCTCAAGACCCTTAAAAGGTACTAAAGACGTCGTTACAAAGTCCATCTCACTACAGTGGTTCTACAATAACTTTATGAATCGCGACAATAGTTTTTGTGTGCAAAAAAACCCTAAATAACGACTTGCATACACAGCAAAATCCCCAGTGTTAAATTAACACTCCTCAGTGTACATATGTGTCCACACTACAGGGTGTTAAAAGTAACACTTAAGAAGTGTTAAAGTTAATGAGATAATTAAGTGATTAATTAAGTGATGATTGACCATTAGTGATGAGAAACACAAGAACTACAACTACAGCCACAGCTTTAGCTGAAATCAACTGAAGATAAAAGAAGACATTAAATCTCTGAAGATCTCAGCAGAGGAGGATTAAACATCTCCACAAACAGCATTACCAGCTTCACACATTACTAACCAGACTGACTTTATTTCTGTCAGACGACTACAGAAGCTCTTATTGAGAATTACATTTTTGTTGATTTTGTGTTGAAACGTTTTTAATGTCACCATCATGGTGATCAGTGTTTTCTTTAGTTGGGCAGTTTGATGACATTATAATGTTAGTGTTTCTCTGGCTGCTGTAACTGTTTGCTATGGCAAGAAAAGCAAGAGTAAACGCAATCAGATGCTGTTGATGGCTCAATGATAAGAATAAGATCGTTGTATAGTGATTTAAATCACTGATCTTATGGCTGAGTCTGAGCAATATGCTATTAACTGTGTTTTTACTGTGATTCCAGGAAAGATCCCGATAGGTTTTTATCAGTAAAGGAGAATAGGTTTTAAAGCAGATTCTACACTACACTAATCACTTCTAAGTCCTGCACGATTAACTCACACACAGACATCAAGAATCTGCCTATGAATCTCAACAATGGTGACATGCTTCATGCCGCAATACATTCTGGGAGCCATGGATGAGTTTTGCACGATGCACCCAGAATGCATTGCGGCATGAAGCATGTCACCATTGTTGAGATTCATAGGCAGATTCTTGTTGTCTGTGTGTGAGAATTACTTGCAGGAGCTAGAAGTGCTTATTGTGTGATGTGCTATTAAACCGGAAAACAAGACTCTACACATACTAAACGTTGATCAGTTTATCTGATGAAAACACTGCTGGATCTCCTACTGTAGAGTCACAAGGCCATTATAATCAATGACTGTCAGGAGATCAGCAAGTAAGGCACTATATAATTACAGCTGTATCACCAACAACTGTATCACCACCAACAACAAGCCAACATCATCTGTTGTCATCAACTTGTCATCATCAATTTTGTCTTGCCGTTCTCACTGTAACAAACAGTTACAGCAGACAGAGAGAAACTGCTGACAAGTCAAGGGTCAAGAGCCCAACTAAAGCAACACTGATCACCATAATGGTGGCGTCAAACAAAACTATTATTTTCAATAAATCATCAACATCTAAACCTCAATAAGAGCTTCTGTAGTCGTCTGACAGAAATAAAGTCAGTCTGGTTAGTAATGTGTGAAGCTGGTAATGCTGTTTGTGGAGTTGTTTAATCCTCCTCTGCTGAGATCTTCAGAGATTTAATGTCTTCTTTTATCTTCAGTTGATTTCATCTAAAGCAGTTGCTGAAGTTGTAGTTCTTGTGTTTCTCATCACTAATGGTCAATCATCACTTAATTAATCACTTAATTATCTCATTAACTTTAACACTTCTTAAGTGTTACTTTTAACACCCTGTAGTGTGGACACATATGCACACTGAGGAGTGTTAATTTAACACTGGGGATTTTGCTGTGTAGTGATGACGATTTCAAAACACGGCATCATGAAGCTTCGAAGCGTTATGAATCAATGAGCCGAATGATGATTCGGATCGCGTGTCAAACCGCCAAACTGCTGAAATTTGGCGATTCAAACCGCTGAATCGACTCACTGATTTTTGGCCCTTTGGCCCTAACCTGGCCCTTTTTTCGGATTTCACCAGATTTGCCATTAATTACAGTAGAAACTTAATCTTGGTGAAAGAAGCGGCTAACAATTCTGCGCATTAATCTTCTCTGGCTGTTGGGTAATATTCTCTGATCTCTCTGTCTAGCTTTTTGTTTGGCCTCTCTGCCTACCAAGTTAATAAGTCCCTGCTTTCTCTCTCTCTTCTCAAGTCTTCTCAGTCTTTTCCTTAGGTTTAACATCTCTTTAGTCCTGTCTAAAAGCTTCTCTTCTGTGTTACGCAACTTTGCCCTCAATTTTGATAGTGTTTTTTTTTCTTTTCTTCGTTTTGGGTGATTCTTTTGGGGTCGATGTTTTTATATCTCTTGCTGTCTGTATCTCATTTTTGGGGGGAATTAAGTTGATGTCATTTTGCTGTAAAAAAAAAGAGATATTTATACAAGTTGGAAACAAAAACAAAACAAAAAAAGAGCTTTAGAACTTTTGAGAATAGTGTATGTTGTGTTTGTTGAACATAATTACATTAAAACAACCCTCTACAATGAGAGTAAAACACTTGCATATGCGAGTATATTTCACTCTGGGCGACTAAATAATATCTATCATCAGCCATTGGCTAATAAATGCTTAGATTTTACTCGCCATTGTGTGTTAGAGGTTAAGAATAAGTTTAGCATAGATATATTTTCACTCGCTGAACACTCAGAAAAACAGTTTCGCTCTCCGTCAAGCGATATGTCTATTTCTGTTCAGCTCAACGGATACGAGCATACCTGTATCTGACATACCGTAAACTCTAGTGTGAAGGCGCACAACTCGACGTCGCTTTGCAGAGAGCGCTGTGTTTCTCTCGCTCACACATACACACACACACACACACACACACGTTGGTGCAACAGCATTATGAGGACTCTCCATAGGCGTAATGGTTTTTATACTGTACAAACCGAATATTCTATCCCCCTACACTGCCCCTGCCCTCTAAACCTACCCATCACACACACACACACACACACACACACACACACACACACACACACACTGCCCCTGCCCCTAAACCTACCCGTCACTGGAGACATGCTGCATTTTTACATTTTCAATAAAACATTGTTTAGTATGTTTTTAAAGCTATTTGATTTACGGGGACAAATTAAATGTCCTCATAAACCACTTTTATGTTGTAATACCAGTGTAATACCCATGTCATTATACAAATTTGTGTCCTCATAAATCACATAAACAAGCACACACACACACACACATGCAAGCAAAGAGAGAGAGTCTTAAATACTACGCAGAATCGACGCGCTAATGTAAATAATAATCTTTGTTGTGCTTAGAGGGTTGTAAAATTATAATTATACAGTTATTTTATCTTTTAACTGTTGTTTGGCTTTAAAAATAATGTTTAAATTCAGTAATCTTACATTAATACATACATTTACCTGCTGAGACAAGAATGGCTGTTCTTTTGGGGCAGCTTCTTGAAGATTCTCTTGAACTTCATTTGCTTCTTCAATAACTTGGATAAGCTGAAGAGAATCATCTTCCTCACTAGATGGTGTTGTGTCTAGTACAGCTTTAAGCTGTTTCTTTCTTTTATAATAAAGTTTTGAGCTTTCCCGCCACTGTCTTTTTATTGTTTCATGTTGCTTCTTAGTCAGCTCTTCAGTTTTATTTATTTTGCTAGTTTGTTTTAGTTTTTGATACCTGGAAGAGGAAAGAAAGCATAGCATTAAATTAGCTTGTCTCACAACATGGGGGGGGGGGGGGGGGGGGATGTATGTACACATCTTCATATAGTATAGACTTATACTATATGAAATTAATTTAAATTGATTGAAAAAAATAAGTAAACAAGAAAATAAAAAATAAAACAAATTACAAACAGAAGCACAAATTACTATTTATTATTTATTTAAATTATAACTAAGTTATAACAAAATTATTAACAATTTACTGAAGTTTGTTTTTAAATAATATTAATGACTAATAAAATGATTAGGTTGCTGTCACTTTAAGAGTCACACAACCTGCAAGTGTGGTGGGAATTTCCTACAGTATGAACAGTCAATCCAGCACCTGTTATAGGCTAAAGGTGTGTGTGTACTCTCATGTACATTTCCTAACACTTTTGGGTGTTTTTTGCTAATTACACTTGCTGAAACATCTCCAAACCTAACCTCTCTCTCTCCTTCCTTCTGTACCCTTCGAGCAGTTCTGGGTTGCTGTATAATTTCTCCCTGAACTTTGTCAACCTGGCCTTTGCTAAAGCTTTTTTTTTCTCACTTGCAGACTGTCTACAAAGAAACATCATAAAGCAAAATATCAACAGTTATTACATTTTAAAATGATATTAAATTCATAAAAGATATTTAAAAGTAATAAACAATATGCTTGAATTCTCATTTCCGAAACAGAAGTTCTCTTTACCGCAACTGCCATTAAATGGTTGCGGTATATGAGAATGGTGTTGCGGAGGATGAGGTACCTCGGTATGTTTTGCTAATAATAGAGAAGCTATGAAGGCTTTGCTAATTTTTTACTCAGTGAATATAATTAGACTTTAATAAAGCACATTTTCATAAAAAATTGTAAATCTAACAATTTAAAAAATGTAGAAAACTACCTGTTTCGGTAATGATAATCAAAATGTCGTGTAAACATTCAGACAAGACAATATTGAACATTTTAACTGGAGAGATATAAAGATATGATCTTACCTGGTAGACATCTTGAAGTAACTGCTCCATGTGCTCGGTCACTCAAAATCAAACTTTATTTAAATTCTGTATGTGCGCTTAAACAGTCCTCAAAATGTGTTGCGGAGGATGAGAACATTTGGCATGGACACATAATTTTCCTAATTTTTTTTCATTATTATTATACATGAATATTCAGTAAATTATTTTTCTGTCATCTGAAATAATCTAGTAAAACATCTATTTATTTTTTTCGAAATATTTTTATGTTAATTTGTTTAAATTACAACATAACACACATTCAAACACAGTCGGACACATTGCGGTAATGAGAATTTCAGCAGAAAATGCAATAAAATTGAAAAATAATAAATTCTTATGTTGAAATCACACATTGTGCAAGGTAGAGAAAGGTATTGTCTTTATTCTGATGCTTTTTAATATTACTATATTACACATTTTATATTTAAAATCATTAGTGCCGTGGTGTTTTAATGGTTTCGTGAGAATCACCCAGTCACTATAAATAACTTTGTTAGCAATCGCTGAGCTCAGTCTCTGGTACAATAGGGATGTCCGGCTCGCGAACGATCTTTCTTTTGAACCGGTTCTTTTTAGTGAACCGAATCAGTTCACCAAATCGGACTGAATCGTTCTAAACGGTTCGCGTCTCCAGTCAGCGCTGATCCATAATTTACTAAAGTTACTAACTTTCTGACATGAGTGACAGCCCCTCCGACTAGAAATAGACTAATAACCTAAAGTATATGCTGTAACTAAAACAGTTCAGACATGCTGAGAACTGATGTGAAGTGAACTCAGGTCCATCCGTCTCCCTGGCAGACTCGTGCCTGCTCGTGCCTCGTTAAACCACGCCCCCTCCGCTCATATAAAATGCAAAGATGTCAGCCAATCACAACAGTGGGTGTTTTTACTGAAGTCTCACAGCAGACACGCCCCTTGAAGCAGGGCATTCAAGCCACAGGGCAAACAGCAGTATAGAAAAAATGCCTTTTATTTCTAAATTATGACATTTTATGATGTAAAAGTCATACTAACAATATAAGTACAGCTCAGGAAACATTATAAAATAATAGAAAAATGCCATGCCATGGGACCTTTAAGAGATTCTGTGTACCAGTTTTTGGGTCAATAAGTCGGCTAATACCTCAGTCTTATCTGAATTTAGTAGGAGAAAATTACAGGTCATCCAATATTTTATATCTTTAACACACTCTGTTAGCTTGGATAATTTAGAGATTTCATCTCACTGAGATCAAATTGTTCACTGGGTCTCTGAAAGTAAGATAACACATTTATTGCATTTTGTCTGTTCGCTCTGAGACTCAAATAATTTATTATATATGAAAAGTATGATATGCAGTGGCTTCTCCTACGTTTCTAAGTGTTATTTAGCAGCAGTTTATCAGGAATTGATGATTTTGTTCTCTTTGGCTCACTGGACAGAAACAGTGCTTTATTTACAAATGTTTTATGCGATATTGCAATTTTGAATGGAAACATAGCTATAGACGACGTTCCCCATAGTGTCAATCCAAGATGCAGTGTTTCGTTTCCCTTCTCAGGGAACCAGGGTTACACTCATAACCGGAGACGGTTTTTGACTTATAAATTGTCTTAAGAATGTGATTTTCATTAATTATGTTTTCTTTCATATTTCAGGATTTATAAGAGCACTGACTATCATCTCTGTTATTCTGTGTAAGTATAAGCAGTATGTGTGTGTGTGTGTGTGATTGTTTGGGCCTGCACACTGATCTAATTATCTAAACAAATATGCAAATTATGTCATAATTTTCTTACCCTTGTGTCCCATAATTAAGACTGTCTTTCTTCCATAAAATTAATGTGTAAGGTCGCTGAATTCGCTCCAATGAACGGTAACGATAGCGATTCGAAGGACACTTGCGCGTTTGTGTTTCAGCTGGGCAAAATGTATTTAATTCTAATATATCTTTAATCTGACTCCATTTATCATATTGTCAAATTTACAATATAATGCCAATTGGTTGTTTGGTCATTTATATTTAATAGTTAGTCACACATTTAACCATTCTGTTTTAACCTTTTGTTGCAATTATACACAGCAAAATCCCCAGTGTTAAATTAACACTCCTCAGTGTGCATATGTGTCCACACTACAGGGTGTTAAAAGTAACACTTAAAAAGTGTTAAAGTTAATGAGATAATTAAGTGATTAATTAAGTGATGAGTGACCATTAGTGATGAGAAACACAAGAACTAATACTACAGCCACAGCTTTAGATGAAATCAACTGAAGATAAAAGAAGACATTAAATCTCTGAAGATCTCAGCAGAGGAGGATTAAACAACTCCACAATCAGCATTACCAGCTTCACACATTACTAAACAGACTGACTTTATTTCTGTCAGACAACTACAGAAGCTCTTATTGAGGTTTAGATGTTGATGATTTATTGAAAATAATAGTTTTGTTTGACGCCACCATTATGGTGATTAGTGTTGCTTTAGTTGGGTTGTTGACCCTTGACTTGTCAGCAGTTTCTTTCTGGCTGCTGTAGCTGTTTGTTACAGTGAGAACAGCAAGAGGAAATTGATGATGACAAGTTGATGACAGCTGATGTTGTCTTGTTGTTGGTGATACAGTTATAATCATCATATGGTGCCTTATTTGCTGATCTCCTGAGAGTCATGGATTATAGTAGCATTGTGACTCTACAGCAGGAGATCCAGCAGTGTTTTCATCAGATAAACTGATCAACGTTTAGTATGTGTACAATCTTGTTTTCCGGTTTAATAACACATTACACAATCAGCACTTCTAACTCCTGCGAGATTAACTCACACACAGACATCAAGAATCTGCCTATGAATCTCAACAATGGTGACATGCTTCATGCCGCAATGCATTCTGGGTGCATCATGCAAAACTCATCCATGGCTCCCAGAATGCATTGAGGCATGAAGCATGTCACCATTGTTGAGATTCATAGGCAGATTCTTGATGTCTGTGTGTGAGTTAATCTCGCAGGAGTTACAAGTGATTAGTGTAGAATCTGCTTTAAAACCTATTCAGCTTTACTGATTTAAATCAATCTGAATCTTTTCTGGAATCACAATAAAAACAAAGTTAATAGTATATTGCTCAGACTCAGCCATAAAATCAGTGATTAAAATCACTATACAATGATCATATTCTTATCACTGAGCAGTCAACAGCATCTGATTGTGTTTTCTCTTGCTTTTCTTGCCATAACATACTCAGTTACAGCAGCCAGAGAAATACTAATATTAAAATGTCATCAAACTGCCCAACTAAAGAAAACACTAATCACCATGATGGTGACATTAAAAAAAGTTTCAACACAAAATCAACAAAAATGTAATTCTCGCTTCTGTAGTCATCTGATAGAAATAAAGTCTGTCTGGTTAGTAATGTGTGAAGCTGGTAATGCTGTTTGTGGAGTTGTTTAATCCTCCTCTGCTGAGATCTTCAGAGATTTAATGTCTTCTTTTATCTTCAGTTGATTTCATCTAAAGCTGTGGCTGAAGTTGTAGTTCTTGTGTTTCTCATCACTAATGGTCAATCATCACTTAATTAATCACTTAATTATCTCATTAACTTTAACACTTCTTAAGTGTTACTTTTAACACCCTGTAGTGTGGACACATATGTACACTAAGGAGTGTTAATTTAACACTGGGGATTTTGCTGTGTATCGTTCCCTACTGGTGCTAGGAAAATATGTCCACAATGAGCACATTTTGAACTAGTTTTTAACCTTGAGGTTCCATGAACGTCTATATCGGACGTGCAGAACACATCAAAAACAGACGTCATAAAACTTTCATTCTGGCTCCTCAGTGGACGTCTTTTCAACGTACGCCTCTAGGGGCAAAGACATTGAAAAGACGTCTTTTGGACATAACTTTGCTCAGTGGGCCAGATCAGTATGCCACAAGTGCCAGATGTGGGCCAGATCTGGGCCGACAAAATGTTGCTATCTGGGTTTCTAATGTTTTTAATGAATTTGTATCATTATCATTTCAGATGTCGTGGCCTGTATAACTGTCACACAAGAGACAATCACAGTTGGTAATGTATTGTGCTGTGGTGCTTTTGGCTGTAAATATCTGTAGAGTGGTGTTTTGGATTACAATATAAATCTTGGGAAATTAACATGTTTTTGGTAATTTGGTCATTTGTGAAGAATACTATACGTGATTGTCTGATAGTAATGTTTATGTGTACTGCATCAATCAAAGTTAGTGATTTTGTTAATGCTAAATAAAAATATATATTTTTTCATAACAGCTAATCTGTCTGACCCCTGCAACAACTACACTGTGCAAAACCAACCATGGAGAGCCATCAATAATACAAATGCTTCAGTCATAAAGTGTGACAAGTCTGTCTCCTGGAGCGGCTGGTATCGTCTCTTCATTAACAACATGAGCGCTCATATCCCAGACACGTGTGTTGCACAGTACAGCTGTGGCACAAATGTCTCACTGTGGATCCGTGGTGGACACCCAACAGTTGAGGATGGAGTCGTCACTCGAGATGTCTGTGGTCACTATGCCAGTTACTGCTGCTATTATGGGTCTTATCCCATTAAAGTCAAAGCCTGTCCAGACAATTATTATGTCTATGAGCTGGTTAGACCAACTGGCTGCTATTTTGCATACTGTGCAGGTAATTATATTCACATGAGCTCTTTCTGCACATTCATGATATTTGTGTTTCTGTTCATTAATCAATAGCAGAGGTGTAAAATCCAGGGGCCAAAGAGTAAAAGTCCTGCCATATTTTTATTCCACTCATGAACTCAGTCAGCTGATTTCACTAATTAATTCTACCTCCTGGCTGAACAAATGTGCTATTAGCAAATCCAAGTGTTCAGAACAAAATACAGAGCAGGACTTTTTATTTTCTGAACCTGGACTTTCCACCGCTGACATTTAGTCAGTTTGGCTGAGAATAATAAAATTGTCAGATCCATACATTGAGCAGTCCCTCCTGCTTTGGCCACCCAGCCAGCACAGCCATGTGGAGCCAGATGGGCTTGACCTGGACTCTAACAGACAGTTTTGTCCTCAGTTTCCATGGAGGTCCCACATGAGTTAGCCCAGATTAAATGAACACTGCTCAGTGTGCACACTACAGGCTGTTAAATGTAACACTGAATCAGTTTATGTTAATTGAGTTAATAATATAATTAAGTGATTAAATGAGTGATGATTGAGCGTTATTGAAGACATCTGATGATAACAGGCAGAATCACTGAAGGAAAGAGAAACACAACTACAACTGACTTCAGCCACAGCCTTAGATGAAATCAACCGATGATAAAAGAAGACATTAAAGGCGGCATGAAATCAAATTTTTCAATTCGTATTTTTATATTTAATATTGTAGTGTTTATTATAACTGATTTATCTGTGCACTTCATTCATTTTTCATCAAATACGTTACGTTCCCTCCCCCATCGAAACAACTTCTCTTCTCTTCCTGTCATGTGCTATGGCACGAGGGCGGGGTTATCGCCCCCTGTCTCGTTTCTGCACCACCTCTCAGAAACCTGTCACTGATCGTAGCAATATGGTGGTTAGCTGCATTTTTCTCGGTGTACACAATACCTTCTTCAGGAAGGACTTGAGGCAAAAAGAGAGAAATATGTGAGAAGTAAAAGCTTTTTTTATGTAAAAATTACTCAATATAGTCAGACGATCAGCTTGTCGTGACGACTAGCACTTAGGAATGCAGCGTGTGTGAACGCGTTTCCAGAGTAATTTCATTGTTGTTCATTTCATCTGGGCTAACCCATGTGGGACCTCCATAGAAACTGAAGATAAAACTGGCTGTTAGAGTCCAGGTCAAACCCATCTGGCTCCTCATGGCTGTGCTGGCTGGGTGGCCAGAGCAGGAGGGACTGCTCAATGTATGAATCTGACAATTTTATTTGTCTCAGGCAAACTGACTAAATGTCAGCAGTGGAAAGTCCAGGTTCAGAAAATAAAAAGTCCTGCTCTGTATTTTGTTCCAAAAACCTGGATTTGCTGATAGCACAGTTTTTCAGCCAGGAGGCAGAATTAATTAGAGAAATCAGCTGACTGAGTTCATGAGTGGAATAAAAATATGGCAGAACTTCTACTATTTGGTCCCTGGATTTTACACCTCTGATCACTGGTCATCCAAATTTTCAGACACTGGCAGCATTAACACCAGCTCTACATCTGTCACACCAGTGACCATCTCACCTGGTAATGTAACACTGTCTTCATTGCCTTATTTTCTGACCTGATTTAGATCTGTACTATTGAATAATGTGTGAGTAAGTCTGCTTTTGTCAGTAGGTGAAATGAGGATGTTATAAATAGGAACTACTTCTTTCCATCATCTCTGACTGCCAGAGGTGTAAAGTCCAGGGGTCAGAAAGTAGAAATCCTGCCATATTTGTATTCCACTCATGAACTCAGTCAGCTGATTTCACTTATTAATTCTACCTCCTGGCTGAAAAACTGCTATTAGCAAATCCAGGTGTTTGGAACAAAGTACAGAGCAGGACTTTATTTTCTGAACTTGGACTTTCCACCTCTGGCCCAGATTAAATAAAAAGTATGCACAATACATGCTGTTAAATGATTAGGTCATTCTTTAGTGATGATTGAGCATTATTGAAGACACCTGATGATAAAAAGCAGAATCACTGAAGGACAGAGAAACACAAGAACTACAACTGACTTCAGCCACAGCTTTTGATGAAATCAACTGAAGATAAAAGACGACATTAAATCTCTGAAGATCTCAGCAGAGGAGGATTAAACAACTCCACAAACAGCATTACCAGCTTTCAACAATGGTGACATGCTTCATGCCACAATGCATTCTGGGAGCCATGTGGCATGAAACCTCTCACCATTGTTGAGATTCATAGGCTGATTCTTGATGTCTGTGTGTAAGTATATTTTGCAGGAGGATAGAAGTGCATATTGTGTGATGTGTTTTTAAACCAGAGAACAATTCTTATGTATACATTTTTAAAATAATTAAGTTTATCAGATGAAAACACTACTGGATCTCCTGCTGTAGGATCACATATAATCTACTATAATCAATAGGGCTGGGCGATATATATCGTGAGATTGTTATGCGCTTCTCATCAATAAAGCCGGTTCCTTGATTAGTAGTAAATCGCCTTCACCTGCTTTCAGATGGCGCGGCATTTACTACAAAGCTAAAACTCCAGTGTTAAATTAAGAAAGAAGTTAGAGAAGTTAATGAGATAATTAAGTGATTAATTTAGTGATGATTGAGCATTATTGAAGACACCTGATGTTAACAAGCAGAATCTCTGAAGGAGAAAATCATAAATTGTAAGCCACCGTTATGGGGATGGGTGTGTGCATTAATTGGGCTCTTGACCCTTATATTATTAACTTTAGATTTTGTTTTGTCTGCTGTTATTGATTTATAGCAGTCAAATTAACAAAGAAAAGTGTGATCTGATAGTGTTGACTATGTTTTGACAGAATAATGCTATGATCAGAAAATAGGAAACATTTTGAGATAGTTTGGTTTAACTTGTTAACAGCAGCTTTGTGATTTTACAGTATGTGATTATCCTTTTTTTCTTATAATCCAAAATATTTAATAAAATTGTTCTGATCAAAAGACTTTCAAATTAATTTATATAGAAACACAGACATCAATAATCAGCCTGTGAGTCTCAACAATGGTGACAATAATTAAGCATGTTGCAGTGGCTACCACCAATCACAACTCATTAATGGATCCCATCATGCATTGCGGAATGAATAAATTATGATCCGAATTGTCTATGTAATTTTCTTTTCCTAATTGAATATTCTGCTCGTCACCATTGTTGAGATGCATAGACTAAATCTTGACTTCTGTGTGTGGCTAAAAGAAAGATCTTTTTTTAAATCAACTTTTAAGAAATCCTTTATATTATATCTAAAACTTTGTATATTTATGCAGAATCGCAGTTATGCTGTAAACCGCAACATAAATCAAAAATATAGTTCAAATGATGTTTGTCATAATATATCCAACAGATCACTTTGTATCTTTGTTCTTCTGGCAGTTATAACTCAGATACAGCAGCCAGACAAAATCTAAAGTGAATAACATAAGGGTCAAGAGCCCAACTAAAGCAAACACCCATCCCCATAACGGTGGCTTACAATTTGAGATTTTCTCCTTCAGAGATTCTGCTTGTTATCATCAGGTGTCTTCAATAATGATCAATCATCACTAAATTAATCACTTAATTATCTCATTACCTTCAACACTCTTGAGTGGACTCATATACACTCCCAGGAGTGTTAATTTAACACTGGAGTTTTTGCTGTGTACAAAGAGCCGTAGTTAACTGACAAGCTGAGCCATATCGCATTAATTATCGCTGGCGATACGTCCTCGATATTAATGCGATATGGCTCAGCTTGTCAGTGAACTACGGCTCTTTGTAGTAAATGCCGCTCCATCTGAAAGCAGGTGAAGCCGATTTACTACTAATCAATTAACCGGCTTTACTGATGAGATGCGCATAACAATCTCACGATATATATCGCCCAGCCCTAATAATCAATGACTCTCAGGAGATCAGCAAATAAGGCACTATATTATGATAAATGTGTCATCAACAACAAGCCAACATCATCTGTCATCAAGTTGTCATCATCAATTTTCTCTTGCTGTTCTCACTGCAATAAACATTTACATCATCCAGAGAAAATGTATGTTAAAATGTCAAGGGTCAAGAGACCAACTAAATCATATACTGATCACCATAATGGTGACTTCAAACAAAACTATTATTTTCAATAAATCATCAACATCTAAACCTCAATAAGAGCTTCTCTAGACTTATAACAGACATGAAGTCAATCTGGTCAGTAATGTGTGAAGCTGGTAATGCTGTTTGTGGAGTTGTTTAATCCTCCTCTGCTGAGATCTTCAGAGATTTAATGTCTTCTTTTGTCTTCAGTTGATTTAATCTAAGGCTGTGGCTGAAGTCAGTTGTAGTTCTTGTGTTTCTATTTCCTTCAGTGATTCTGCTTGTTATCATCAGGTGTCTTCAATAATGCTTAATCATCACTTAATTATCTCATTAACTCCAACACTGATTCAGTGTTACATTTAACAGTCTGTAGTGTGCACACTGAGCAGTGTTCATTACAGATCGATTATGTTGCACTCCTGACATAAATTAATAAATTAATGTTTTATCATAAACAGTGTTCAAATATCGAAGCTGGAGTCTTTAATCTGTCTAATGATACTGAGTTTGTCCAGGTAGACTGTGATGTTTTAACAAGCAGTGAATGTTGAACAACAGTAATCTGGGGATCTTTGACTGCAAAGGGGTTAAATTATGCAATGGAAATTATGACCTTTACCTCAAACCACCCATTTTTTCACATCAGCTTATCCCTCTGTTGATCCCTGCCACAACTACACTTTGAGAGATGAACCATGGAGAGCCAACAGCAGTCAGTTTCAGCCTTCAAACTCCTACAAGTGTGACACGTCAGTCCCCTGGAGTGGCTGGTATCGTCTCCTCATTAAGGGCCTGAGCGCTCAGATTCCAGACACATGTGTTGAGAAGTACAGCTGTGGCACTCAGATCTCACTGTGGATCCGTGGTGGACACCCAACAGTTGAGGATGGAATCGTCACTCGAGATGTCTGCGGTCACTGGGACAATTACTGCTGCCATTACGGGTCTTTTCCCATTAAAGTCAAAGCCTGTCCAGACAATTATTATGTCTATAAGCTGGTTAGACCAATTGGCTGCAGTTTAGCATACTGTGCAGGTAATTATATTAACATGAGCTCTACACATTCATGATATTTGTGTCTCTATGCCTCGGTCTACACTCCCAGAAAAAAAAAGGTACAGTGGAGGTACTATTTTTTTCCTTGGGGAACCAATAGTATCCAGCTGCAGCCCCAGAGCACACCAGTTTCAGAACCCCATCCACAGAACCGGAAGTGAGGGGCAGGGCTTAAACAGTCATAGTTGCGCTATCCATATATGTAATTTTCTTTTGTTAAATATAAGCGATTTTTACATGGATTTTGATCGGATCGATGTCTACAATATTTAACAACAATGTTTTTAAATAAAGTAATTTTTCTGTTCGTATAATATGTATGTCATGATGTACAATGATCAACATTTTAAAACATAGCCTATAATGCTTAAATCAATGAATACAAAGACAGTAGTTTACTTCTTAGTAGGTTACTTTAACAATACTACAACTTTTGTATTATTATCTAAAAAATATATTAGGCCTAATACATTTGTAACATGTTATAAAGTGTTTCCCATTTGATTCTATGTTCAATTTTATTATTTCGATTGAAAATAATAGATAGAGAATGTGACATTTCTAAATGGACATTTTTCAAATGTCCATTTAAATAACCATTTAATACAAGGCCTTAAAGTGAAACGTTTCTCTGAAAGAAAACAAATAGGACATATATAAAATATTTCTATAATAATAGGATTAAAACTAATTTAAATGGCATATAATAAAAAATAAAAACATGCAAAAAAAGTTATCTTAAAACACAAAAACTTCTGACTCTTAAGCCCATATCATGGCATTTCTGCAAAGTGTTTTCATCCCTGAAAACGAAATGAATACGTTTTATTAATGAATAATTATTTAATATTAAGACAAATAATATATTTTGACAAATGCTAAAAAGCTTTAACGATAAAACTTGAAAGACGTGATAAAATGAAAGTCTTTTCATCCCTGAAAACAAAATTAATGTTTTATTAATTAATAATTGTTTAATATTAAGACAAATAATATCTTTTGACAAATGCAAAGAAAAACTTTAATGATAAAACGTGAAAGACGTGAACAGATTCAATATTCGTTTAGCATCACATGCATCATGACATAAATATCACACACAACTCAACATATTCTCCTTCATGCTTCTGTTCACATCTCACTGGCTTATGAATGTTTCTCTTGTTCAAAGATATGAATAGAAAAGTAACTTTATTTAGAAGAACTGTTGCTAAATATCGTAGACATCGATCCGATTAACATCCATATGAAAACAACGTGTATGGGTAGCGCCGCTCACTTCCGGTTCTGTGGATGGGGTTCTGAAACTGGTGTTCTGAAATTGGTGTGCTGCGGGGCTGCAGCTGGATATATCTCTGGGGAACTGTACACTCTCAGAAAAAAAGGTACAGTGGAGGTACAATTTTGTTCCTTGGGGAACAAAACGTATAACTACCTTTACAGCAGGAGTGTCCAAAGTAGGTCCTGGAGGGCCACTGTCCTGCAGAGTTTAGCTCCAACTTGCCTCTACACATCTGTCTGGAAGTTTATAGTATGCCTAATAAGACCTTGATTAGCTACACAGCCAAAACTCCAGAGTTAAATTAACTCTCCGGGGAGTATATGTGAGACCACACTCAAGAATGTTAAAGTGTTAAAATAAGGCCTGGTTTCACAGACAGGGCTTAGACTAAGCCAGGATTAGGCCTTAGTTCAATTAGGACATTTAAGTAACTTTTATAAACGTGCCCAAGAAAAAAACATTACTGGTGTGCATCTTGAGACAAAACAATGCCACTGACATATTTTAAGATTTGTCAGTGCAAAATTCTTTCAGTTAAAATAGCTCAAACATGCATTTTAGTCTAGGATTAGCTTAAGCATTGTCTGTGAAACCGGGGGTAATGCTGCGTTCACACCAAACGCGAATTGAGCGTCTGGCGCGAGTGATTTCAATGTTAAGTCAATGGAAAGGCGCGTTGACGCGCGTCTGGAGGTCCCGCGGCGCGGGAGGCGTGTTACGCGCGGCGCGAAGGATGCGAATCCGCCTCATTCGCGCGTCCAGTTCGCGCGAATGGCGCGAATTGGACGCGAATTGAGCGTCTTGCGCGATACGCGCGTTACACGCGAATGGTGCTTTTGTGCATTCACGCGTTTGAAGCGAATTCGCGTCTGACGCCCGAGTTGAAAAATTTGAACTTTGGCGTCAATTCGCGCCGCGTTAACCAATCAGGAGCCTGCTCGCTGCTGTCACGTGGTAAAGTGACGTGTATGAGAAACCCTGCATAAATTAAAAACAGTACTATTGTGTCACAAAATGTAGTTTTAAGACGTTTTCAGGTGGGAATGTAGTTGTTTAAAGCTAAAATCTGTGGTTTATTTATAAAGAGAGCGCCTATTTAAAAAAAATAATCTTGTGTTTTTGGAGTTGTGAGATCCAGGCTATCACCAGGCAATCACTGCTCATAACCCCGGCGAAGGCAGCCTTTCCTCGGCCAGTCCTTCTGGCGTCTGCCGCTGGCTCTGATGTCCTGTAGTGGTTCGTCTTGTGTGGATCTAACGGGCGATCTTTGCTCTCATGAATATATAATTTGTTGTCTGCCAAATCGTTTTGACTGAGGGCAAAGAGAAGTTTCATAACTTTATATTTTAAGGATATTTAAACATGCATGCAGTGAAGATAATGTAGGAGTTGCCTGGACCACATGTGTGTGGCTATTAATGCTTAATATATATGTTTAATGAAAATGAAAAGTGGCAGAGTGGTGTTTTATGACATATTTCTCCTGGAGTGCCTTGAACGCGCGTCAATTTCGCTTCCAGCGCTCGATTTCTACGCGCGTCCAATTCTCTGCTGACGCGCGAATGCATTCAAAATGTACGCGCGTGAAACTAGACGCGGTAGACGCGATTTTGACGCTCAATTCGCGTTTGGTGTGAACGCAGCATAAGAGTGTTAAAGTAACATGAAGCAGTGTTAAAGTTAATGAGATAATTAAGTGATTAATTGAGTGATGATTGGTCATTAGTGACGAACACTTGATGATAACAAGCAGAATCGTCAAAGGAGAACACTACAATTATGTCACCATTATGGTGATGAGTGTTTGATTTAGTTTGGATCTTGACCCTTGATATATAACACATTAGATTTTGTTTTGGTTGCTTCAACAGCCAGACAAGCATAGAGTAAAAGTTGATCAGGTGGTGTTAATTATGTTTTGACATAGTGATCAATTGAGCTGAATCATTAATTATATCCTTATATGTGAGTTACATTTATACGTTGTGTCTAAGGGAGATCAAAAAAAATATTTTCTACTTATTCCAAAGGTTTTCTAAAAAGTCATTCTGAGCCAAAAAAATAACCTAATTAAAAAAAAATTCCACAGACATCAAGAATCAGCCTGAGAATCTCAACAGTGGTGACCATCAAAAAGCATGTTGCAGTGCATTCTGGGAGCCATCAATCAAAATGATTCCATTGCTCCCATAAAAAAATGAATAAATTACGAGCTTTACGAGCTGTTTGTCACCATTGTTGAGATTCCTACACTGATTCTTGATTTGCGTGTGCCTAAATATATTTATAAAATTTTTTTATTTTAATCAGAACAACTTTTAAGAAATCCTTAGGATTATATTGAAAATGTTGATTTTTACTTTATAATTAACAAGATGAACACAACTCAGAGACTAGGCTCTAAATGAGGTTAGTGATTCAGGTCAAGTAATGACGATGTCAAAACATAACCAACACAAAGCAAACAGCTTTTATCATTGCTTGTCTGGCTGTAACAAATCAGTTACAGCACCAAACAAAATATAATATTAAAAAGTCAAGGGTCAATATCAAAAGTAAATCAAACACTGTTCACCATTTGATTTTTCTAATTTGGTGATTCTGCTTGTTAACATCAGGTAACTTCAATAATGGCCAATCATCACTCAATTAATCACTTAATTATCTCATTAACGTTAACACTGCTTCAGTGTTGCTTTAACACTCTTATTTTAACACTTTAACACTCTTGAGTGTGGTCTCACATATACTCCCAGGAGAGTTAATTTAACTCTGGAGTTTTTTTCTGTGTAGTACAGGTGTGTTTAATTGGGGTTGAAGCTAAACTCTGCAGGACTGTGGCCCTACAGGATCAGGATTGGACACCCCTGCTTTAAAGGTACACAATTGGTCCTTAGGGTACAATTACCCCTACAATTAACCATTTGCAGGCAAGTTCGGTCCTAGTGAGTCGCTGTCCTGCAGAGTTTGGCTCAAACCATGATAGACATTTATAGAAGCTCTTATTGAGAATCAACAGAGGTTTAGATGTTGGTTTTATTTGAAAAATTAATTATGGTGATCAGTGTTTCCTTTAGTTGGGCAGTTCGACTCTTGGCTTTAGTTTGTGGAACACATAATCTGTTCAAATCAAAAGAAGCCATAAACAAAAATTGCAGCGAAGAAAAATATTTGACTAAACACATCACTGACTAAAAATGTTAAGAAATAATATTCTCAAACAATATTTTCTTGCCACAGATCAGACAGCAAATGGTGACATACTTAATGCTGCAATGCATGCTGGGAGCCATGAGTTTTATAATATGGTGGATTAGTAGGGTTGGAGCTAAACTCTGCAGGACATCAGCTCCCTTGGACCGAACTTGCTCCTGACTTAGAGGTACAAAAATGTACCCTTAAGGATACCACCCCAGTGACGGCCACTTGTACCTTAAAAGTAAGGGTGTGAACCTACACTGATCTCACGGTTCGGTTCGGTTCGATTATGATTATCATGCCATCGATTCAGTTCGGTTCGATATCACGATGCATCACAATGCATCCTCATGTATACAATTTTGTCAGTTAGTTATATGAACTGAACCTTTAATTTTACCTGCTCAAAGAAAACACGCTTCTTGAATGTATCAAACATCAATCACAACTCAAGTCTGGGCACATAAGACAACAGGAGTGTGTAAAACAAATACACAAAATACTAAAAGCCACTTCAGGAGGTGGTCTGGGCCGCATTAGTGAAAGCTAAAGTCTAAATGCATCTAGTTGTTGAAACATTTTACTCCCAGTCCTCCCAACAATGCTAAAAAATAAACGTGTGAGAGCGTTATGGGCTAGCCCATATGACATGTTATAGCCAGATATGACAGCACTACTGAAGCATGCATCGCCGCAGACGAGCAGCTGCGGATCTCTTCATCAAGTCAGTGCACATAAACCACCGCAAATAAAACCGAAAGCAAGTCGCAGGTGCTCAACATACAGTCATATTCATTAAAAGTAAAGAAACTGAATGACATCTTACCAGTACTGTTGCCATGCTCTCTCCTATTGCGGTCTTTGATTTTCAAATTAATAAAATGCAGCTCATATCTGCTGTTTTTGGTGACGTTAACTCTGCATATAGGGCCTCATTCATGAAACACGAGCAGAACAAATGTCTGTGTAAATCGTTCGTAAAGCCGCTCTGACGTAAATTTTCAGATTAACGAAAATGTTAGTATTTTCAAAATTTTAGTTGGTACGAAAGAAATGTACACCTGCTCACTACCACATGTAAATGGTGCGTGAAACATTTGAACATTCTGTGTTCTAATTTAGGCAAACTGATGACATTGTATTTTGATGCGCTATCTAATAAAATTTCAAGAGTTGATTTGCCCTGTATATTTTTTTTTTTTTTACTGTTCAACGTTAATAGGCAATAGGCAGCGCTCGTCACTGTCACTTTTTACCCGGCCATCCAATCACAGTGGAGGAGGGGCGGGACAAAAACTACACCGACCAATCATCCCACTTGTACACCGACTGAACAACAATAATGGAGAAGTTAATACTGCTTTTTACTGCTTTTTTTATATTCAGTAATATCCTTCAAAATTAGATACTAGTAACACATCACTGCCATGGATATTCTGTATCATATTCATAGCAATCAAAGTATCTCAGATGGAAAAACGCTGCCCTTGCAACGCGCTTTCAAGCACCACCAGCTGGCCGTTTTCAGAAGAGCACCAGGCATTTTTAGCTGGCTAAAATGCTTTGACGGACACATGATAATTTAATATGTATTGCTAGGCATATAGCCAATTAGTCTCTTTAGCATTTATGCAAAAAACTGGAGCCAAACCTGGGAAAGAAATCCAGAAGATCCCATAGCGTTCCTGCAAACGTCATTTGCAGTTGTAACTCATGGGTGGGGATTATGCTAATTATGAATGAGTGTGCACGCACGTCCTATTTACGAATGTTTGGAATTCATTAATATGCACACGTTTAACTACTGAATCCGTGGTATACGAAGAGGTTGTGAATCTGGAGGAGAGTTTTCGTAAATGTCCATTTTATGCGCAAATTGCTCAGAATTTGCTCATATTTTTACGAACGTTTCAGGAATGAGGCCCATAGTGCGGGAAATGGAGATCGGATTTATATCCGATTTGCAGAGATTAATTTATGTAAATGTAAGTGAATGTAAATTAAATCGTTTTGATAAATCATAGTTAGCTGATCTGTAAAAACGCATAAAGTGACCAGGTGTAAACAGGCCCTTTAAGAACTCTAACATTGATATCATTTGATAAATTTTTGGCTGAGCTGGGTGCACCTTGGTATTGACAGGCATTAACAGCTCACAATGAAAACTACTGACGTGGTTTCTCAAGTTAATGGTATTATTACCCCATGCACATTTTATTTGTGCGTGACATGATTTACACACAGCACGTGTCTTCTCCAAGGCATTCTTACCAGGTTGTTCATAAAGCCGAAATGTGCCCAGATGTCTGGTTTTTAAAGTAGTTGGATCATTTTTAATTACTTGCACTCGCCTCTCGCCCCTCTTTGCCATTGTATGCTACCATGACAATGCACGTGCGTGACAAATGACGTCAGAAAAGTGTCAATACATTATAATTGGTTATGGTCTATTACTGAACCGATTTCGTCTGCATCGCGATGCATCGAAGAAACGATTAATTTCGACACCCCTACTTAAAAGGTACAATTTTGTACTCTTTTTTTAAAAACAATCATAATTGAAAATGTAATATAAATGTAATGTTGCAATTATTGTTTTGTATCACTGACCTGGAAGGTTTACATATCCATTTATGCTAGATACAATTTTTTTATTATTTGTTTTATTTTGTTGGAAGAACACATTTTCATATTGCTTAGATCTGCATTTATCAAAATTAATTTTATGGAGTTCAATCATTAAGTACTGGAACTGGCTTTTTAATGCTGTCATTGTTTGGTGCCCAAGCAGTAGATTTTCAGTATGATTTTCATGTGTAAGGCTTGGTCAGGCACTTTGCTGGTAAATATATTTACATGTGCCCTTTGTACACAGTATTATTTGTGAATTTTGGATTCGTTGGTATTCACCCGTCATTATTTTTTCAGCTGTTACTAACATCAGCAGCACCGATACAACAGTCGCACCACAGACAACCTCCGCTGGTAATGTAGTCTGATGTTTCCTCTGTTGGATTGTGTTTTGGCTGAATGATTGAGATCTGTAGAATTAAACGGGTGTGTGAGTGTGTTTCTGTTTGTAGATATAAATGAGAAGAGGTGGAAAGAATGCTTATACCTAGATGAGCTCATTTTATTGTGTGTTTGTTGGTTCATTGGTATTCATCAGTCATTATTTTTTTCAGCTGTTACTAACATCAACAGTGCCACTACAACAGTCATACCACTGACGACCTCAGCTGGTAATGTAGTCTGATGTTTCCTCTGTTGGATTGTGTTTTGGCTGAATGATTGAGATCTGTAGAATTAAACGGGTGTGTGAGTGTGTTTCTGTTTGTAGATATAAATGAGAAGAGGTGGAAAGAATGCTTATACCTAGATGAGCTCATTTTATTGTGTGTTTGTTGGTTCATTGGTATTCATCAGTCATTATTTTTTTCAGCTGTTACTAACATCAACAGTGCCACTACAACAGTCATACCACTGACGACCTCAGCTGGTAATGTAGTCTGATGTTTTCTCTGTTGAATTGCGTTTTGGCTGAATGATTGTACACTGTAAAACTTTGATGTAAAAAAACGCCCAAAATCTACAGTAACATACCATTTTCCATAGAGAACAATGCATTCTGGGTAACTTTTGTTATTTTTGATAAAGTCAAAAAGCCTATACTGCAGTATAACTGTGAATTATCAGTGTTCAGAGTGATCAACACTCAGAGGCTGTTCCAAATCACTCCCTATACCCTCTTTCACTATTCTTTATAGCCCACTTGACAGAGTTAATTCAGAGACTGATGAACACCTACTGTTAACAAGCAGAACCACTGAAGGAAAGATCAATTACATGAACCGAAATAAGAGAAACAAAAGAATTGCAGCAGACTGAAGATAAAAGAAGACATTACATTTATGCATTTGGCAGACGCTTTTATCCAAAGCGACTTACAGTGCACTTATTACAGGGACAATCCCCCTGGAGCAACGTGGAGTAAAGTGCCTTGCTCAAGGACACACTGGTGGTGACCGCTGGGATTGAACCAGCAACCTTCTGCATATCAGTTCAGTGGTTTAACCCACTGGACCACCATCTCCACATTAACTCCTTAACTGTCACCATCCCGTTAGTCGAACATTTTCCAGCCAGCACAGCGATGTAGGCTCCACATGGGTTAGCCAAGATAAAATTAACACTGCTCAGTGTGCACACTACAGCCTGTTCACAGTAAATTTCCCGGTGTTGAATTAACACCGCTCAGTGTTCATATGGGAACCACCAGCAGGGTGTTAAAGTAACACTGAAGCAGTGTTAGAGTTAATAAGATACTTAAGTAATTCATTAAATGATGATTGAGCATTATTGAAGACACCTGATGATAATGAGCAGAATCACTGAAGGAAAGAGAAACACAAAGAACTACAACTGCCTTCAGCCACAGCTTAAAATGAAATCAACTGAAAATACATTCAATCTCTTTATTTCTGTCATTTGTCTGCAGGTCTTATTGATAATGAACAGAGGTTTAGAAGTTGGTGATTTATTGAAAATGTTTGGTCACCATTATGGTGATCTGTGTTTATTTAGTTGGGCAGTTTGACATGGCAATTTATGTCAGTTTGTGGTTTTTGTAACAGTGTTTTCTGAAACACATAATTTTTTGCAAAGGAAGCCATAAACCCCAATTTATCATGGTATATAGTTAACATCAAATTGTTTTCTACTCATCCTGCGTTACATTTTGTGTTGTGTTAGACATGGTGAATAAATTTTCACCATACATTCTTTACTGCCACAGATCAGTCATCCTATATTTAGATTTTGAAATATGTTTTGGGGAAGAAAATTGACGCACACAGACACCTAAAATCATTGTATGAATCTCTACAATGGTGACATGCTGCAATGCATGCTGGGAGTCATGAGTGTTATACTATGGTGACTCCCTGCATGCATTGCAGCATGAAGCATGAAGCATGCCACTGTTATTGAGATTCATATGATGATTCTAGATGTCTGAAGTTTATTTATTCACAATGTATTTAAATAACAAAAAATCTGAATATTTGATCTCTGGTAAGAAAGAATTGCTGGTAAAATTGCTCTACTGATAACAAGTAGATCATTTTATTATTAACATATATTTTACTTTTTATGATGTTGTAAGATATATCATACGGCCATTTTTGCTTATGGTTTCATTTGCAATAATGTGTTTGAGTAAACACTGTTATAAAGACCACAAACTGACATCAAATGTCAAGCGTCAAACTGCCCAGATAAATGAAACACTAATCATCATAATGGTGACCAAACATTTTCAAAAAAACTTCAACCTCTACACCTCTGTTAATTCTCAATAAGAACTTCTGTAGATGTCAGAAATAAAGTCAATCTGGTTTGTAATAAGAGAGATTTAAGGTCTTCAGTTGATTTGATCTAAAGTTGTGGCTGAAGTTGTAGTTCTTGTGTTTCTCTTTCCATCAGTGATTCTGCTCATTATCATCAGGTGTCTTCAATAATCAAACAATCATCACTCAATGAATCGCTTAAGTATCTTATTAACTCTAATGCTGCGTTCACACCAAACGCGAATTGAGCGTCAGGCGCGAGTGATTTCAATGTTAAGTCAATGGAAAGGCGCGTTGACGCGCGTCTGGAGGTCCCGCGGCGCGGAAGGCGCGTTACGCGCGGCGCGAAGGACGCGAATCCGCTTCATTCGCGCGTCCAGTTCGCGCGAATGGCGCGAATTGGACGCGAATTGAGCGTCTTGCGCGATATGCGCGTTACACGCGAATGGTGCTTTTGTGCATTCACGCGTTTGAAGCGAATTCGCGTCTGACGCCCGAGTTGAAAAATTTGAACTTTGGCGTCAATTCGCGCCGCGTTAACTAATCAGGAGCCTGCTCGCTGCTGTCACGTGGTAAAGTGACGTGTATGAGAAACCCTGCATAAATTAAAAACAGTACTATTGTGTCACAAAATGTAGTTTTAAGACGTTTTCAGGTGGGAATGTAGTTGTTTAAAGCTCAAATCTGTGGTTTATTTATAAAGAGAGCGCCTATTTAAAAAAAATAATCTTGTGTTTTTGAAGTTGTGAGATCCAGGCGATCACCGGGCAATCAGCGCTCATAACCCCAGCGAAGGCAGCCTTTCCTCAGCCAGTCCTTCTGCCGTCTGCCGCTGGCTCTGATGTCCTGTAGTGGATCGTCTTGTGTAGATCTAACGGCTGATCTTTGCTCTCATGAATATATAATTTGTTATCTGCCAAATCGTTTTGACTGAGGGCAAAGAGAAGTTTCATAACTTTATATTTTAAGGATATTTAAACATACATGCAGTGAAGATAATGTAGGAGTTGTCTGGACCACATTTGTGTGGTTATTAATGTTTAATATATATGTTTAATGAAAATGAAAAGAGGCAGAGTGGTGTTTTATGACATATTTCTCCTGGAGTGCCTTGAACGCGCGTCAATTTCGCTTCCAGCGCTCGATTTCTACGCGCGTCCAATTCTCTGCTGACGCGCGAATGTATTCAAAATGTACGCGCGTGAAACTAGACGCGGTAGACACGATTTTGACGCTCAATTCGCGTTTGGTGTGAACGCAGCATAACACTTCTTCAGTGTTACTTTAACACCCTGCTGGTGGTTCCCATATGAACGAGAAGTGTTAATTCAACACCGGGGAATTAACTGTGTACCAGTCCCACTACTGCAGGAGAGCATGTTGCCGGACTGGAATGTGGCTTTCAAAAGAAGCTCCTCCTAATTATTGTCTTCATGAAGAACACTAGTTCAGCATCCGAGTCTGACTGAAAGGGGTAGTTCATTATGATTTCACTTTTAAAACTTTAGTTAGTGTGTAATGTTGCTGTTTGAGCATAAACAACATCTGCAAAGTTACGTCGCTCAAAGTTTAAAGCAAAGAGAGATATTTTCCTTTAAATACATGGCTTTTTAAGGACTACAACAAACGGCTGGCAGGGACTACACAAGCTTCCTCCCGGGTTAGCGACATCACTAACCCTGACATTTACATAAACCCCTGCCCCCGGGAACACAACAAAGAGGGTGAGATTATCATGACAGAATATGCTAATCAATGACTTGAAGATAGTAAACTATCAGTTACATAAATTCATCAACTAACCCTTCAGAAACATCTTGTTGCATTCTACATATATTCACTTCTTCTTGAGTCTCTCCGTCATTGTCCAACACCAACATAAAAGGCTGAACAGTTTCATTGCATGGTTATTAGTGATGTGTCGTTCATGACCAATACGTTCATTTTGATCAAATCTTTAATATGACTCGAGAACAACGGGTTGTCTCAGAGAGCAAATAGTTCATTTTTTGTTGACTGTGCATGCGCAACATCCCATATGTTCTGTACAGGAAACATCTCGGTTAAGTGTGGTAACCCTCGTTCCCTGAAGGAGGGAACGGAGACGTTCGTCGGACGTCACCGACAAATTGGGATCACTTCAGGGTGCCCCTATCAGCTTCGCGATATAGAGAACAGGCCAATGGGCCATTGGCGTGCGAGATTTGCATCTCGCGCTCCGCCCCGCACAGCGGGTATAAACCGGAAGTGAGAGCAGCGCACTATTGTTTTTCACTGAGGAGCCGAACTAGTGACTCTTCCATGCAGTGATGTACAGCAACTGTGGCGACGGGACATACGTCTCCATTCCCTCCTTCAGGGAATGAGGGTTACCATACGTAAACGAGACATTCCCTTTCAGTCGGTCACATTCGACGCACGCAAGGCCGCAAGACCCACTCAGCAGACTATTGCACTGGGAAAGCGTGCCCAGAGGGGCCTCTGCGGAAGCCACATCATGCCCTGAGGGAGTTACCATGTGGAGAATACACATATGGACTGGCCTTGGGCAGTACATCATACAGAAGTCCCAGGGGTGGCCCCGGCCTTGTAGGCGGGGGAACAACACTGCACTGAGACGGCAGAGGAAGCTCTGCAGAGGGAAAGACACGGGCTCGCCGTAGGGAGCCGTACCATGGAAGAATACACATATGGGACCGCTGTGGGGGTCACAACATATGGAACCCAGCCTAACACAAGTTCCACCAATGCATACAAATGTTAGACCTGGCGTAGGATGCTCCGCCACGTCCGACTGCCGCGGGTTGCGGAGGACTCGACAGGGTTCGCCGTTCTGGGGAACTCAACTGGAGCAATAAGCGCACGTATCCAGTCCAAGGGGAAACGTTCTGTCCACACGCGGGGATCGGATGGGGCAGAGAAAAGCTAGGGCTGGGTCTGCCTCCTCCGAAGGCAGCGCTTGCAGGCTCTTCACCTGGTCCCGGAGGGGAGTATCCAGGCCGGGGTCTCAGGATTTCATGAGAGTTACCAGGCCCGAATTCCAGGTACGATTCGTTGACCGAAAATGCCTGCAGGTCCCCTACCCTCTTGATAGAGGCCAATGCAGTCAGGTGTACTGCCTTCAGAGACAGAATTTTTAACTCCGCTGACTGCAAAGGCTCAAAGGGCGCTCTCTGTAGTGCAGTTAGCACCAGAGTTAAGTCCCAAGAGGGTATAGAGGGAGGGCGAGGCGGATTTAGTCTCCTCACCCCCCTCAGGAACCTGACGATCAGAACGTGCTTACCTAAGAACATCAACCATGTCATGATTAGCGGCGATAGCGGCAACATAAACTTTGAGGGAGGAGGGAGACAGCCTTCGCTCCAACCCGTCTTTTAGCAAGGAAAGTACAGAACTGATCGAACATCTTCGGGGGTCTTCTCGGCGAGAAGAACACCAATCGATGAACAGGTTCCACTTCAACGCATAGAGGCACCTCATAGAGGGAGCTCTAGCGGAAGTGATAGTGTCTACCACCTAGAACCTCTGTGTCCCGTCAGGAACCAGACATGGAGTTTCCAGAGGTCCAGACGCAGGTGCCAGAGGGTGCTCCGTCTCTGAGTCAGGAGGTCCTTCCTCAGAGGAATGGGCCAAGGAGGTGCTGTCGTGAGGAGCACTAGTTCCAGGAACCAAGTCCAATTGGGCCAATACAGAGCAACCAACAGGACTTGCTCCTCGTCCTCCCTGATGTTGCACAGTGTCTGTGCAAGAAGGCTCACTGGGGGAAAGGCATATCTGCGTAGATACTGCGTAGATACACTCTCCCGGGAGCACTGGCTGTCGTGAGAGCTCATCGACTGCACAATTGATCAGGCCCAGAATGTGAATGGAAAGAAGCGACCTCAGATGCTTCTGACTCCAGAGGAGGAGATGGCGGGCGAGTTGTAACATGCGACGGAAGTGTAGACCACCCTCTTTTTTTGACGTATGCAACGGCTGCAGTGTTGTCCGTACGGACCAGAACATGCTTGCCTAGTAGCAGCATTTTGAAGCGGCCCAGCGCAAGACGAACTGCTAACAACTCCAGGCAATGATATGCCATTGCAGTTGAGGCCCTGTCCACAGACAGAAACTGCAAGCCTGTTGTACGTGGTACCCCAGCTGGGGGATGAGGCATCCGCGGAGACAACAGCATGTCTGGACACTTGTTCTAGAGGCACTCCTGCCCATAGAAATGAAGGGTCCGACCACGGGCTGAAGGTTTGGTGGCATATCAGCGTCACTTGGACACGGAGGGATCCGCTGTGCCACGCCCATCTCGGGACTCTGTCGTGTAGCCAGCATTGAAGCGGTCTCATATGAAGCAATCCCAGCAGCGTTACTATGGCTGCGGATGCCATATGCCCCAGGAGCCTCTGAAAATGTTGTGTTACCGCTCTCCTGCGTTTGAATGAATTCAAGCAGTTCAACACCAACTGGACGAGCTCCTCTGTGAGGTGCGCTGTCAGACCGACCGAGTCCAGCTCCGTACAGAGAAAAGAGATCCTCTGCGTGGGGCAGAGTTTGCTCTTTTTTCCCTTGATCTGAAACCCCAACCGGCTGAGGTGCCCCATGCTTTCACATGGGAGCAATGGCCACCTCCGCAACTTTCGTGTAGACACGGGGCGACAGGGACAGCCCGAAAGGTAAGACTCTGAGCCGGGCGAACTGAATCGCATAGCCGAGTCTGCTGGTACGGCTGAGCCGGCAAGACAGGATGGGAAGCACTAGCCAGGCTCCCAGAGTTCGTGCAAGCGGGACACAATAAGCACTTCTATCTCCTGCAAGCTTAACTCACACACAGACATCAAGAATCAGCCTATGAATCTCAGCAATGGTGACATGATTCATGCTGCAATGCATTCTGGATGCATCATGCAAACCTCATCCATGGCTCCCAGAATGCATTGCGGCATGAAGCATTTGCGGCATGAAGCATGTCACCATGGTTGAGATTCATAGGCTTATTATTGATGACTGTGTGTGAGTAAATCTCGCAGGAGGTCATAGTACTTAACATACATTCAGCTTTAAAACTTATTCAGCTTTTCTGATTAAAACCGTGCTGGATCTTTTCTAAAATCACAATAAAACAAAGTTAATAGTATATTGCTCATACTCAGTCATTATATCTGTGAATTATGCCACTTCTCAATGATCATATTCTTATCACTGAGCAGTTGATAGCATCTGATTGTGTTTTCTCTTGCTTTTCTTGGCATAGCAAACTCAGTTACAACAATCAGAAAACCACTAACATTAAAGTCGTCAAACTGCCCAACTAATGAAAACACTGATCACCATAATGGAAAAAAATAAGAGCTTCTGTAGACGACTTTAGTTAGTAATGTGTGAAGCTGGTAATGCTGTTTGTGGAGTTGTTTAATCCTCCTCTGCTGAGATCTTCAGATATTTAATGCCTTCTTTTATCTTCAGTTGATTTCATCTAAGGCTGTGGCTGAAGTCATTTGTAGTTCTTGGGTTTCTCTGTCCTTCAGTGATTTTCTCATTATCATCAGGTGTTCATCACTAATGCTCAATCATCACTTAATTAATAACTTAATTATCTCATTAACTTCAACACTAATTCAGTGTTACCTTTTAACACTCTGAGTGTGGACTCATAGTGAACTCATATGAACACCAGCAGTGTTCATTTAACACTGAGGATTTTGCTGTGACCACAGACGTACCCACAGCGGGGCAACGTAGCGGCGTGCAGGGAAACGACGCGGACGGCATGGTAGCGGTCCGCAGTGGGGTCTGAGTGTGTTGTGCAACACCACCTGCTTCCGCTGAGGGGGTGTGCGAGTGTTGGAAGGCCGTTCCCACAGCCGGCATCCCCTGCTGGCGATTTGGAGAGGCACCAGAGGCTGACAAGGCATGGGAGCGTTGTACACCGCCAAGCACACTCTCCAATTGAAGGAGTGGCGGAGTATGGCAAGGCTTTGTGGCGTCGCACACGGCCTGCCTCACCACCTTCCAAAGCGGGGAACAAGAGCGGTGAGGCATAGCATCGCGCACTGTCGTCCACGCACCACTGAGAAGAGGGGAATGAGAGTGGCGAGGCTTTGTAGCGTCACACACTGCCAATCTCGCCCTCTTGTGGGGAGGGGAATGAGAATGTTTTTAACACCAGTGGCAGAACAGAATTACCAATGGTTTTCCACCCGGCCCTCCTCCGAGGGAAGAGCAGCTCCTGACCAAATCTGGCTCAATGGTGTTTCTGGACCTGGATGGACGTCGTCTGGCCAAGAGCCAGCGCTTTGCGCAGCTCAACCTTGGCTCAGAACTACACAGCAAAAAACCCAGTGTTAAATTAACACTCTTCAGAGTTTATTTGCCTCCACACTCAAGAGTGTTAAAAGTAACTCCGAAAAAGTGTTAAAGTTACTTAGATAATTAAGAGATTAATTAAGTGATGATTGACCATTAGTGAAGACACCTGATGATAACAAGCAGAATCACTGAAGGAAAGAGTCGCCGTCTTAAGTCACCATTATGGTGATCGTGTTTGCTTTATTTGGGCTTATCAAGTCAAGGGTTGACTTTTTAGCATTAGTTTTATTTTCTCTGGCTTCTTTAACTGCGTGTTTAGAAAACATATTTTGTCATGGCAAAGAAAGCACAGAGAAAATCTGTTCAGGAGTTGATTATGTTTAGATTAACATTATTAATGTAATCATCATTTAGTGACCTGATGGACTAATATCATTATGAGACCAATCTCTAATTGTGTGGGTGACGTGGTGATATTACATTATTGAGTACAACAGCTCCGTAAATCTACAGCATGAGATTCTGCACAAACAAATTTGCAACTGTTTTGTTGCTTTAGACACACACACAGACATCAAGAATCAGCATATGAATCTCAACAATGGTGACAAACACCATATAAGTTACACAGATCAACTCTGAACATCACAAAACAAGCTACTAAAAATTACTAAAACAATTCATCTTATAATTTATTCATGCTGCAATGCATGCTGGGAGCCATTGGTGAGTTTTGATTGGTGCACCCAGAATGCACTGCACAAAGCTTTTTGATGGCCACCATTGTGGAGATTCATACGCTGACTCTTGATGTCTCTGTGTGTCTAAATGACAGAGAAGTTCAAACCTTTTCATGAACATATTTGTTTTTTTTTTAAATACCTCTGCTTATATTGAAAACAATAGATCTTATGCTGCAGAATTAGAGTTGCTGTAATCATTACAGTAAACCTAGCTCAAAGATTAGACTTTAAATAACATCAGTAACATCAGCTGTAATGCTGCGTTCACACCAAACGCGAATTGAGCGTCAAAATCGCGTCTACCGCGTCTAGTTTCACGCGCGAACATTTTGAATGCATTCGCGCGTCTGCAGAGAATTGGACGCGCGTAGAAATCGAGCGTTTGAAGCGAAATTGACGCGCGTTCAAGGCACTCCAGGAGAAATATGTCATAAAACACCACTCTGCCTCTTTTCATTTTCATTAAACATATATATTAAGCATTAATAGCCACACAAATGTGGTCCAGGCAACTCCTACATCATCTTCAGTACATGTATATTTAAATATCCTTAAAATATAAAGTTATTAAACTTCTCTTTGCCCTCAGTCAAAACGATTTGGCAGACAACAAATTATAGATTCATGAGAGCAAAGCTCGGCCGTTAGATCTACACAAAACGAACCACTACAGGACATCAGAGCCAGCGGCAGACGCCAGAAGGACTGGCCGAGGAAAGGCTGCCTTCGCCGGGGTTATGAGCAGTGATTGCCCGGTGATCGCCTGGATCTCACAACTCCAAAAACACAAGATTATTTTTTTTAAATAGGCGCTCTCTTTATAAATAAACCACAGATTTGAGCTTTAAACAACTACATTCCCACCTGAAAACGTCTTAAAACTACATTTTGTGACACAATAGTACTGTTTTTAATTTATGCAGGGTTTCTCATACACGTCACTTTACCACGTGACAGCAGCGAGCAGGCTCCTCATTGGTTAACGCGGCGCGAATTGACGCCAAAGTTCAAATTTTTCAACTCGGGCGTCAGACGCGAATTCGCTTCAAACGCGTGAATGCACAAAAGCACCATTCGCGTGTAACGCGCGTATCGCGCAAGACGCTCAATTCGCGTCCAATTCGCGCCATTCGCGCGAACTGGACGCGCGAATGAAGCGGATTCGCGTCCTTCGCGCCGCGCGTAACGCGCCTTCCGCGCCGCGGGACCTCCAGACGCGCGTCAACGCGCCTTTCCATTGACTTAACATTGAAATCACTCGCGCCTGACGCTCAATTCGCGTTTGGTGTGAACGCAGCTTTAAGCAGCCAGACAAAAAGGCGTCGAACGACGCCGCAGCTAGACGGCACACGGCGCGCTGAACACTCAAACCCTCACGCGGAAGTTGAGACGAACAGCGAGTCGGCGTGATCCCGTTCCCCTGAGAGAACATGGATCACCCACAAACGCAGTCTCAGCATGTTTATGCGAGAGGGATCGTGGCTGTCAGGACAGGAAACAACCGTATCCAGAAACGCACAGGTGGAATGACGTCTTGAAAAAGACGCAGTGTCACACCCGTGGTGCTCTTTTGTGAGGAAAAGCTCTTTCAACAGTGCTGAAGCACCCAGGGGAAGACCGCGGCAGCACACAAGAGATAGTGCAGTCCTGTGTCTGCACTCACTGAGACAAACGCCTTCACCGAACCAACAGTTGCTGTGAGAAGCGCAGTTTGTTATGCAGATGCAGCGGTGAGCACGCGGTCGCGCTGATTGTGCCTTTTCGCTAACACAAATCGTCCCTCTCGTTCTCTGGAGTACCTCTCTTGTAGATAGGCTCTCTTTTAGAAAAGCAGTCGAACGTGACCGAAAGAAAGGGAACAGAATTGATTAGTTCATCTCTCGAGTCTTCATGTTTGAGTCATTCGTTCATCAAGTCCCAGCCCCATAGGCAAGGCTATGCAGTCACCGGAAACAGAAAAGATTAGTTCATCTCTCGAGTCTTCTCGTTCGAGTCTTCTCGTTCAAGTCCCATAGGCTGAATGCAGAAACAGTTAATCTTGTCTCGTTCTTTTGTCACGTGACGTGACAGCCGTGTTGGATACAGAAATTAATTAATTCCTTTATAGTCTATGGTTAATTCACAACCTTCCTTACAAACAAGAGAGTAGTTTTTTATGTATGTTTAGTTTAGTTTTTTAGCTAGTATAATTGCTAGTATAAATAATTTTAATAGGAAGCCTGAACACATTGGGTTGTTCAGAACGGATAGGCAAAACAAATGTTTATTGCACATATCTTCTGATAATTTTATAATAATAAATATATTACAACATGCAGTCAATAATACGACTGTAATGTTGTATATGTTGCAAGACACTGAACAGGGAAGCAGTCATGTGAGAAAAGAACGAACGACTCAAACGAGAGAAGACTCGAGAGATGAACTAATCTTTTCTGTTTCCGGTGACTGCATAGCCTTGCCTATGGGGATGGGACTTGATGAACGAATGACTCAAACCCGAAGGCTCGAGAGATGAACTAATCAACTCTGTTTCCGGACGCATTTGAAGCATTGAGGCTGTCACGGCACAGATCAGACATGATGACGGTCACGGAACTATCGGCTCATACCCGAAGACACGAGAGGTGAACTAAACTTTCCATGGAACAGACATGATTAAATGTGAAGTGACAGGAAAGAACGATTTGGATTGGACGGTGAGGTGAGGTGAGGTGAACTAACATACTGCATACATAGCCTGAAGACCCAGCTTGAGCAAATAATTAATCTTTTCTTTTCTCAAACTTTTCTCAAAGTTTGGCCATGACTGCATTAGCTTATAGTTTATTTTTTATTCCAAAAGTACTAAATGTGTTGAAAAATGTAGCATGTAACATTTTAATTAGATTCTGCTGAAATGAACGAAATGACTTGAAAAAAGATTTGTTAATTTTGCTGAATGAGATTCAAAGATCCGAGTCAGTAAAATGATCCGAACGTCCCACTACTAATGGTTATCAGAGCTGCTAACTGGAGTTCTTGAAGCTCCGCCCCATGAACAGCAGTTAATTTGCATTTAAAGGGACACACAAAAACGGCACATGTTTGCTCACCCTCAAAAAGTGACACTTTTAACATGCTATAAAAAAATGATCTGTTGCGTATTTTGAGCTAAAACATCACATACACACTCTGGGGACATCAGATTCTTATTTTACATCTGGTAAAAAGGGGCAATCAACCACCCCTTTAAAGGTGCAATAGGTGATTCTCTACAGAAACATTTTTTTTGTTATGCTGGTTCTATGCTGGTTAACCCTTAAATGCCTGACTGTTTTGCCAAATATTCTAACATATTTAGGTCTTTAGTTAGCCGGATCTATATCTAACATGGATAGATCTCTACCTGTCACGATAATATATAAAACTCCTGATATTAGAGCAACAATTACAGAAGAATAAAGTAAAACTTATTTATTTACCTTTTGGAGCTTGGAAATGTTCAGTTTGAGCAGATGTTTTATACCATCATCACTGTCCTCCTCAGAGCTCATTTCCCAGTACATTCAGCATCTGGCTCATATTCCCGATCTCACGCATATTCTCAAAACTCATATTTAAATATTTTTACATTTAAAGGTGCCCTATGGGATCAGTTTCCCGCCAAATTTATTGCAGTCAAGCAAAAAAAAATAGTAAGCATGAATCAAAATTTTAAAAGCACATGTGAAAATATAACGCACAAAACTGAAAAATCTATGCAAAATTAACCAGAATCACAAACAACGCAGTCATGGAAATAAAAATAATAAGCGTAAATCAAATATTTAAACAAATTTAAAATTATATTGCTCAAAACTGAATCATGAATTCAATATTATCCGAATCGCTCACAAAATCATGTTTTCTGCTCTTATTTTAATTTTTTGCATGTCCGTGCTCTTTTCTCCTTTGCTCTTGTTTCCACATTCTGTGCTTGCGGTTTCAAATGTTGCAGTTCAAGTTTCATGTAAATTAGGGGCGGGTCTTAGCATCACCATTGGTCCACTAGTTCTAGATTGACAGCTCATCCTCAAGCCAATCAATTGAAGAGAGAAGTTTACGTCACACCAATGCGACTCATGCTGCAGTTCAGCCAGCCGCTGTTGAGCTACGAGTATAATGCCTTCTATATCTGCAAGGAAATACATTATTGTTATGAATATAATCTTAGGACTCTCTTCTTTTGTATGATAGACGTTTTAGGGTGGGTTCCTCACAATTAAAGCAGTAAAATGAACATGATCACAACTGGGTGCTTACTGATGCTTGGCTGTGAGCGAAACGCGTTCACTATAGGCCCAGAGATGCACGGATGGGCTTTTATTTTATCCGCAACCGCATCACAAAATCCGTTGGCCCCAACGTTTTTTGACCAATGTTCAAAGCCGCACCCACCCGCCATCCACTGATTGTAGCTAAAGCCTTATTGGGCGATGCTGACGCGTAACGCGAGCAATCGTAATGCAATGGACTGGCCTACATTAAACCTTTAACTAAAATAGTTATTGAGCTGTTTACACTGTCATATACAATAAAAGAGCCTGCACAGCGACAGGAAATTAAAATTAACGCAAAAAAACTGCCTACCATAGCCTACTAGAGCATTTGGCTGAAGGAGCTCATGAACCGCTCACTGGTAAAACGACGTGCGCTCAAATCCCGCTTCAACATGACATTTCTCTGTACACTCTAAAAAGAGATGTGTTAAAAAACAACACACTGAGTGTGTTGATGGTATTTTGACACATGTTATGTAGATATAACACACAGTTTGTGTTAAATGTTACTCTGGATAGAACAGCAGTGGGTGTTTTGGCAGCCAATCACATCATGCCTCTTTTTCAATGTCTTTTTCAAATGCTTTCACCGCTTTTCACTTGTTATCACTGACCAGACTGACTTTATTTCTGTCAGACAGAAGCTCTTATTGAGATGAACAGGATTTGTGTTGATGATTCATTGAATGTTTCATCTGAAGTCACCAGAATCGTGATTAGTGGCTCCTTTATTTGAGCTCTTGACCCTTGACTCTTTCACATCAGTTTTTCTCTGTTTGCTGTGACTGTGTGTTTATTAAACACATTTGAAGCAGCAGAACTAACCATGAGAAGATTATGATCAGATGATAATGTTATCATTGCATACATTTGCTGAGCTCAACAAGTGTTTGATATCTGAAAGTTTACTGTAAAAAATATTTTGAGTTATTAATAATTGTTTTAATGTTATTGTTGTCATTATCTGCACATTTGATTTTAGATACTCAGTGCACATAGGATGTTCTAGTCTATGGTGTCACACAGGCACACACACATATCAAGAATCAGCTCATGAATCTCAATAATGGTAACAAACCAAAAGCTTCATCCCGCAATGCATTCTGGGAGTCACCATAGTACAAAACTCATCCATGACTCCCAGCATGCACTGCAGGATGAAGCGTTTGTCACCAATGTTGTGATTCATGATCTGATTCTTGATGTGTGTGTTTGACGAGTATCTGCTGCAGCTCTAAACTTTCTGAAACATTGAATTTTTTATTTTTTAAGAATTCATTCTGCACTACTGGACATCATGAAGTAATTTCACAAAACTTTTATAGCTAACACACAAAAATAAAGTAACACACAAATAAAGTAAATGTGTACCATCCATTTACTCATAAACTGGATCAGATCTTGAGATTATGATTTGATCAAGAAACTTCTGATTGTGTTTTCATGCCATAATAAACATATTTGATTAAAATACAGTTACAGCAGAAAGAGGAGAATTAAAAGACAAGTAAAGGGTCAAGAGCTCAAATAAAGGAGCCACTGATCACGATTCTGGTGACTTCAGATGAAACATTCAATGAACCATCAACATCTAAACCTCTGTTCATCTCAATAAGAGCTGGTGTGTGTAGATTCATGATGTCTAAAACATCCAGGTAATACAATAAACAGTCAAACACTCTTTATTAAACGTCAATGGACTAAACACAAGTTAACAATACGTGTCAGTGTTCATCCAAACACGAAGTAACATGTAACACACATCGGACACACGTTGTGTAACTATAACACATTATTGTGTAAAAGGTTTCAACACACTTCTGTGTAAGAGGAATAACACATTAGTTGAGTTACAGGTAACACAGAGATGTGTTAAAGAAAACGACACAGGTTGTGTGTTAAATGTAGTTTTCATCTCTGTTTTTTTTGTTTATTTAAAATAAGACAAATCCGATATTATTTTAATCTTATATCTGTTATTTAACAGTTGAGATCGTTATTTAATGCTGATCTAGCCAATGCCGAGCCGCGATTTAAATCCCAGTTGCGCAGATGGGGTGCATTGTAACACTGCGTTACAATGAGCCCCTATTAGAAATATGCCATTATATTCTATATTTTTATGAATTCTTTTGAAAAACATGAGAGAAGGGTGAATAATGACTGAGAGTTAATGTTCAGAAATTATTCATTATTATTTTGTTTTGAACTATGCAGGTGTGCGTTTCCCAAAAGCATCGTTAGTCAACTATGGTCGCAAGTTCCGTCGTTATCAGCATAGTTCAACAAGTCAGTGTTTCCCGAAACCATTCGCAAACAGCGTCGCAAACTTGCGTGGTTGGAACGACAGCTCTCGACCTGTGGTTAGAAGCATAGTTTCTTGTTTGCATGACATGTGGACTTAATAAATCCTTACCTTGAGCAAAATAAGCAAGCTGACATTCAGTACAACCTTTATCTTTTATTTAGAATACATACAAATGTCAATTATGTCTTTTAGTTTGTCAAGAGATTTAAAGCACCGTTTTTGAAGAGTGCGCATGTACGGACATGCACTAGTACGTAAAATCGAGCTTGTGATTGAATCAGAAAATAAAGCAAAATAACTGAGAAAAATAAGAATCATCAGATGCCATGTCTGTAATTTATAGCAAAAAGTCTAGCATTAATTCGATCTCAAACTAATTAAATAAAATAAGTTAATACTCCACCACCTGCGTGACATCATTAACCAACATGGTTGAACCGTTGAACGACAGATTTGCGACAATAGGGTTTTGGGAAACAGTCGTGACTAGTTAGTTGATTTCTTCAACAATGCATATCGTACTATGGTAGTTAAGCAGTGAGTTACGTTATTGTACGGGAAACGCACCCCTGTTTAGCTGTACTGAGCAATGTGTTTGTAGTCAAACTCAAAAATGCTTATATTTTTAATGATTAAAAAATGCCATTATTTTATTTTAAAAAGTTAATAATGGTATTTTGTTGACAAAATATTTTAATTTGTCTTGTATATTTTTTTGATTATATCAGGTAACATTTTAAGCTGTTATTTGGTCATGTTACATTGTGCCCCACCACATGTTACAATGTACACCTATGGGGCATGTTGTCACATTTCACTTCCATTCTTTCGAGGTAAATCAAGAAAAAAGTAAACACTGTATTGATGAAACAAAACCACATAATTGTACTAGACATGTGTGCAATTAATGTGGGAAACAATAGATACTCTGAACCCCAAGTGGATTTACACAAACTGAGAAAGTCAAAAAGCTTTAAGTTGTGCCGCTCTCCCCAACAAATAAATTACTAAATGCTAAAAATAAATACATGTAAATGAACTCAAATTTGCAGCACCTCCACTTCCCGTGCTCCTGCTAGCCTATTGGCTATGAATAGCCTATATTGTACTCCAGAATATCAGCAGGGAACCGATCGGAGCACAGGGACAAAAATAAATAAACACCATAAATAAAACGCACATCGGAAAACCTGACGTTACCTGAATAGGCTACTGTACAATTTTATCATTGTAATAAAAAACGCAATTTGGCACATACTTTCAACATGCTGCTATTTATCCTACTACCAATTAATGCCTATTCCAAAAAGAATCAAATAACAAGTCATTCACATTATAGGCTAATTAACTCTACGCACTGTCATGTTAGGGTGACGACTAGGACGAGCCTGAAGAAATTAAACCGTTATTTTGACTGCATGGGAAGAGAGCGCGTCTTGGCCTAATCATACAATAAACAATGGAACCTCGATATTGAAGAAAAACAGACTCTATTCGTTCACTGAAATTCGCTGAAAGTCCACCGCACAACTGTGCAACGCATGTTCACATTTTTAATTGTCCATAACAACTCCAAAACTTGCCTGCTTGCCTTGCACGTCTAATTAATGGGCAAAGTTTTCAGACTATTTTTTCGTTTTCTGCTGTGGATGTTATTGAATTTGTAGAAGTTTAGCTCTTGCGTTCTCTCTTTTAAATGCCTATTCCCTGAGTGACAATGACTGGCTGTTTTAAGATAACTAATATCGAAACAAAACCCCAAAAAAAAGTATGTACGAGATGTTTAGGCCTCCTACTGACAGCTGGGCTCCTAGCTTGCAGGTTTGCTTAGTGGCCTACCAGGTGCTGCAACAATATTTAACAATGTAGGCCTATATGTTTTTTTTATTATTATTCATTTGAATGGTTGAACCACCCGCCCGAATTTAAAATATTAAAATATAATTTTTCGTCACGTCATCCGCCCAATCCGCAGAGTCCGCGGCTGTAACCGCCCACCGCGCATAAGGCCCACTGTTTGTGCAAGGAAATACATTTGTTTACAATCATGAATATATTATTAAATATATCAATTTACACAATTAACATTTTAGAGGGGTTAATCATGACCCCAAATAGTTGGTTAGTGTCAGGGTTGTTGAAGGGAAAGGAGCGAGGACTCAAAGATGCAGAGGAATGGGCTTTTTATTGATAATAACAAAATAAAACAAGATGAAACAAAACTACCCCGAGGGGGCAAAACAGACTTGACTAGGCTTGGCTTGGCTTGGCTTGGCTTGGCTTGGCTTGGCTTGGCTTGGCTTGGCTTGGCTTGGCTTGGCTTGGCTTGGCTTGGCTTGGCTTGGCTTGGCTTGACTTGACTTGACTGGAGCAGGGAAACATGAGGTAAAGACGACGACGATTCCGCACTGGACTGCAAACACAAGGAGATTAAATAGGGAACAAACAAAAGAGGGTAACGAGGGAAGACAAATGAACCAATAATCAGGAAACAAGGTGGGCGGGGTTAGACAATGGACACGAGCACATGGCACAAAGAAACACTTAACAAGACATGTGCTCACACCAAACATGACATGAACATGCAGCTAACATGAAAGCACACGGCCGATGTAAACATGAACCGTGTGCTACACAGACAGAAGAGCACACGCTCACGTGACAAGACAGAGTGACAAAACAAACACGCGGAGCATGAATGTCCGAATCCCAACACAAAACTGAAACCCAAACTAGACCGAAGTGCTGGGATCCGAACACCACGCCCGCACAAAAAACACAAGGACAGAAGAGCACGCAGCTCGAGCATGCTCAAAGCTGCGCGCTCACACAAGACAAGACAATACAGGAGTGCCAGGGCTCTGTCACAAAACCATGAATAAACTAGACAGAAGTGACAGAACCCTGACAGTTAGTGCCACTCTCATTCCAAAGAAATATTTTTCACAGCAAGTGGTGGAATGTAACCACATATGAATAAGAAACATTATCGCATCTATAAAACACGTCAAAACTCGATGAAGCACAACGAGAACAGGTATGTTCAAATATTATAATGTTTTTTTATTTATTTAATCTACGTTGATTATGAAAGTGAACAGGATAAGATGTGTGTCAGAAGACATGGGGGACAGAACAGATTTTGACAACACTAAGTTTTGTTTTGTTGAAAGCCTTTCTTTTCAGTGAATTCCGTTTGAAATTTTATCAACCATTTGCCTGGATTTAATAAACAATAAGCAAATATAGCAGAGTAAGCCGACAATGGAGGCGCCAGTGCTGTGTGAACAACGACTTAAATGAACGAATAGGCTACTAGAATTTTTTTTTTATTTTTTTTTTTTTAGTTGGGGGCAGTCCTATCTATTTATTTCAGATAGCCTATATTCGAACCAGCGCATGTCACAAAGGGCTTTCTGGGTTGAGGGTGCTGCAAGCGGAATGAGCTTCAGAAATGAAATAAATCTTCAGAAAGTCGCTCTCCACTCTGGAGGAAAATGACTGCTCTTTCTACGTAAACTGGGCCACAAATGGTAAGCACAATTACCAAAACTAAATTAATTAAACTTTTTTAAATTATTAGAATAGACATTAATAGAATAAATTGTCATGCAAGTAGGCTACTTTTCAAATTACTCTTTTACTTAAGTAGGGTTGTCATTGTGGTACTTATACTTTTACTAAAGTCAATATGTCTCTGGTTATTTGTAGCCTATTACTTCCACCACTGGTGATAGCTAACGTTAAACTCATAGCTCAACAGGCTGCTGATGGCCAGTCAAGCCTCAGTAAGTGATAATGTTAATTTTACTGCTTTAAATATTCCTAGTTGTTCATTTCCGTTCGTGCTGAGCTGGCGCCTCCATGCCATTGTCTGCTATATTTGCTTATTATTTATGAAATCCTCGAAATTGGTTGACAAAACGTTGATTGAAATTAAGATACAATATATACAAAACGAAATCATTTCTGACCCCCATGTCTTCTTACATATATCATAATCATGTTTCATAATCAATGTATAGGCTAAATGAAATGAAAAAAAATAACATTATAATATTTAAACATATGAAACTAAAACAAGTAAAGTAGGCTGCAGTACAGAGACATGTCATGTTGAAGCGGGATTTGAGCGCACGTCGTTTTACCAGTGAGCGGTTCATGAGCTCCTTCAGCCAAATGCTCTAGTAGGCTATGGTAGGCAGGTTTATAGCGTTAATTTTAATTTCCTGTCGCTGTGCAGGCTCTTTTATTGTATATGACAGTGTAAATATAAACTATTTTAGTTAAAGGTTTAATGTAGGCCAGTCCATTGCATTACGATTGCTCGCGTTACGCGTCAGCATCGCCCAATAAGGCTTTAGCTACAATCAGTGGATGGCGGGTGGGTGCGGCTTTGAACATTGGTCAAAAAACGTTGGGGCCAACGGATTTTGTGATGCGGTTGCGGATAAAATAAAAGCCCATCCGTGCATCTCTGGGCCTATAGTGAACGCGTTTCGCTCACAGCCAAGCATCAGTAAGCACCCAGTTGTGATCATGTTCATTTTACTGCTTTAATTGTGAGGAACCCACCCTAAAACGTCTATCATACAAAAGAAGAGAGTCCTAAGATTATATTCATAACAATAATGTATTTCCTTGCAGATATAGAAGGCATTATACTCGTAGCTCAACAGCGGCTGGCTGAACTGCAGCATGAGTCGCATTGGTGTGACGTAAACTTCTCTCTTCAATTGATTGGCTTGAGGATGAGCTGTCAATCTAGAACTAGTGGACCAATGGTGATGCTAAGACCCGCCCCTAATTTACATGAAACTTGAACTGCAACATTTGAAACCGCAAGCACAGAATGTGGAAACAAGAGCAAAGAAGAAAAGAGCATGGACATGCAAAAAATTAAAATAAGAGCAGAAAACATGATTTTGTGAGCGATTCGGATAATTTTGAATTCATGATTCAGTTTTGAGCAATATAATTTTAAACTTGTTTAAATATTTGATTTACGCTTATTATTTTTATTTCCATGACTGCGTTGTTTGTGATTCTGGTTAATTTTGCATAGATTTTTCAGTTTTGTGCGTTATATTTTCACATGTGCTTTTAAAATTTTGATTCATGCTTATTATTTTTTTATGCGTGACTGCAATAAATTTGGCGGGAAACTGATCCCATACTGCCCGCGCACTTTCGCTTTTGTGGCCATGAGCGTAAAGTTGAATGACAGGTGACGAGAACCAATCAGATTGGATAAAATAACACGCATCCAATTCTGATTTGCCAGGGACGCAGCGACGTGCGTCCGGAGGAGGATCTTTAAGAAATCAATTAGAGACTAGCTTCAGGTCACATGCTGCCCGTATATTTTTGGACTCAGATAGACATCCATTTGTCCTGCATCCCTCGTGCATGAAACCACAAGAAACATATTTAAGAACATATAAAATAGTTGACCCATCAAAGCTAGTTTTTATTAAATGCTGAGTCTCTTACTAACAGCCTGCACATCATATGAGTAAACTATTTTATTTTTATTTAACTTTTATATCATTTTTGTATACATGTGTATTTCTGGAATTTTGATAGATGGCGCCCCAGCTAGCCGCTACTGAACACTATTGACTGGCCGCTACTGAACACGAGTCCCAGTCATGCCGAGTCCGTCTTCCTCCTTATTCTACCAACTTTGTAATGTACCATTACAGCTGTCGAGATGAACGAGGAAGTGTTGATTATAGCATTATTTTTAGATATTTTACTTTTTTTATCATATTAAAGCATTGAGTACACAGTGCAAAAAAAGACACAACAGCAGTAATCGAATGTAATCCAGTTTATTGTGGGGATAGCTGGCTAGCCTAGCCCGGAGACCCTCACGCTTACCCCCCGTCTGCTTAATCTCGCGCCGCGTATAGTGCCTCCGCTGTGGGCGAGATGCAGTACTGGGGGTCGGTGATGTTGAAGGCCAACAGGCCAGTGCAGCCCGAGCTTCGGCGTGCGTGAGGTTTATCTCTAAAGATGTGACTCTGCCGATGTTGAGCAGAAACTCACGACTGTATGCACATTTTAGAACAGATAGACACGACAAGGACGTACAAAAACACTGACTCACAAGATAGAAAATGTAGCGTCTTAGGGTTACATATATATTTAAATAAAAAATTAGCTCAATAGGGAATTGTGGGTATTAATATTTAGGGATTTATGATCAATCACAACGGGTTATAATCTAATCACAAATCTCCAAAATCACCCAAAAGGGGAATACCTAACCTCGGTATTTATACAATATATAATATATATATGGTTAACAACAAATTATTGCAATTAACTACAGATATATCTATATTAAATAATCACAGAATAACCTAGGGAGTTGATTCAAAATTCCTCTCCGTTCCGTTTAAAGAACGAGCTGTAATTCTTTATCCACTCACTAGGTCTACTCTTCCTACCCAATTTTCGGGAAGTTTATCCCTCTGGCCACAAAGGACAAACTTTCCGAGTTATGGTATTAATTAAAGCATTCAACGATGCTTATAAGAGCTCGTAGCTTAGATCTGACATTAAAGGGACTCGTGTTCCGTGAGCAAAATAATGACAATCAAAACGTGAATATCATGGTTTTAATAAAGATTAATACTACGATTACATATGACTACATAAAGAATACATGTATTTACAGAATAGTGGAAAGTAAAGAGGAGGATGAGGGGAAGGGAAAGGAAAGGAAGGAGGGTAAGATCGTGTCCGATCCGACACCTTCCCAGACATAACCACTGGAGCCAGCAAGAACCATATCACCTTAAACAGGGGTACAATCTTAAAACGCATCTAAATGTCGGTAGAATTGATACTTGCATGGTTTCTTGGTGTTGTGTAAAGCAAGATGCGTGCGTTGGCGTTTCTCAGAGTGTTTGTGCGCTGAAGCGCTCTCTCCGTTTGGTTCTTCCGGAGCTTCGTTGGTCCGCGGGACTTTTAAAGGTGTTTGGGAAGGGAGCGTCTTGGAAGGGAAAGTTCATCTCGTCCAGCTGAGTTCCTCGGTCCGGTGGAACGCGCCGCTGACTGCGTCGCGGAGCGCGTCGATCTTCAAAGGAAACAACAGCTTGGCTGGACCGCGCCGGCTCGCAGGTCGAAGCCCGCGAGCCGCGCTGATGAGATGGGAGGAAAAGGAAATTTGTCTCGTCGGGGTCCTTGCAAGTTGACTGAGCAACAGATATGCTAGTGTTACTGTCTTTTGAAATCCATTAAACTACGCCCACTTTCCCTGCGGCGAACAATCGTTGGTGTGAATTTCAGGCGGGAGAGAGTTTCTTTGTTCGGACTTTATTACTCAATGAAATGTTCTTGCTGGAAGCCAGAACTAGTAAAGTTTCACTCCAAAAGGACTAAAACATACTAGCGGTACATCTCATAATCATATACTTTGTACCATTGACTAAGACACAGAAAAAGGAACTTTTAGACATCAAGCATGCCTTTGTTTACAGACCTGAAGGCAGTGCATCTTCTATACAGAGCAATTTTGAGCGATTAAGATAGCTCTTACATCACGCAAGCATAAGAAATATGGGGAGCATGCATACACTTAAGAAATCATCATATATGTAATTTCTGGGATAGTTTAATTAAAGGCAAAATAGAGGGGAATGCTTGTTTGTGTGTGTGTGTGTGTGTGTGTGTGTGTGTGTGTGTGTGTGTGTGTGTGTGTGTGTGTGTGTGTGTGTGTGTGTGTGTGTGTGTGTGTGTGTGTTTGCGTTAGAGTCAACCCCCCGGCCGTTCCAGACTGAAGGGTGAGGGAACTGTCCTGGCTGATTAGAATCTGATTGAAGCTCAGAAAGGGCCGTCAAGTATCTTCTGATTCACACTCTAGCTGGTCATTAAACAGTCGGAGGCGCAATTTGACCCAGACTCGTTGGAGCCAGTGGGGCAGGAATTTAATTTATATGCAGAGCTGTTTGGAGGAAAGCATCTCTGATTGTTTCTCCAAACGACTCATCTCTTTGATCCTAGTTGAGAGACACTCCAGACGCTACAAAAACACCGTTCTGTCGGGAGAGAGAGAAGATGCAGCACGAATAATAAAGTTCTGTGTGAACTTGAATAATTAGCTACACATCAGAAATCACTGATCACAGATCAGAAGGAACTGAAAAAAGACATCTGTTTTCATGTGTACATCCAAACACTGAGAAACTGCCAGCATTCACTCGTTCACAAGCCATGATCTCTCCTGGAAAAACTAATAAGGCGCTTGCATGGGCGTGCCAAATTCTCTGGGCAGAGGAAAGGGAGGTAACCATTCCTGTTATGACGTCATAACAGGAAAATTCAAGATCAGTTCATCTGAGCTGTCCTTTTCTCAAAGGCAGAGATAGACCGTCAGAACTCGGTTTACACCGATCAAAATTTCTAGCCACTTGGGGACAATATTCAGGCTAGGGGAACTCATATTAATGTTGAAAAACCTCATAAAATGAAAATTTCATGACAGGGGACCTGTAACAAAAATGTGAAGCTTATTATAACAATTTTTTCCTCATTATGACAATAATACATTTTGACTTTACAGAAAACTGCCAAGTGTCTGTTTTCAAATGAGACCATACTTATGCTTTTAGTGCAAAGGGTTCATGAACTGTAACTGTTTTAGTCCCGGTATGCCATTTATTGGGATTTCTCAAAAGTGGGGGTGCAGGCTAACAGGTTAAAGTCTCCTCATATCCTGATAACAATAACTGTTAGGTGGTCTAAATTTATTCTTATAAATATATATTGTCTTTGGAAGGCGTATGACCATAAAATGTTTGTTCAATCATTGCATTCGGAAATTATATCATGTGTTCCCTGTCAGTCAACTTGTGTTTGCATACCACTGCGCAGCCTGTTCACTCAGACATCATATATCATCAGCGCATGTGCAGACAGAGCAAGAACGACAGTTGTTGACAAAACAGTTAAAGTTTTGTCACTTGTGAATGACAGATGATGTAATCCAATAACATTAACTGTCTCTTGTCATCTCTCTTCTGGTCTGTGTGTCATGTGTTTTGGGAGGAGGCGTGGCTTTGGACGGCGATTTGCAGGGAGGGTGGGGTTGTATGCTTTCAAAGCTAGCAGGATAAAGTTAGCATTTCCCAGATCACTTATTGCACCTATAACATCTGTTTCCATTGTTTCAGTTCCTTTACAGCCGGTCACTTCTACAACATCTACCAGTCCCACTACTGCAGGTGAGGATGATGTTAGACTGAACTGCAATATTGAAATGTGACACACCATAATCAGTGTCTTCATGAAGAATACAGTAATTCATCATCTGAGTATGATTTATAATTTCATTTTTCCCCAGTTTATTTACAGCCGATCACTTCCGCAGCATCTACCAGTCCCACTACTTCAGGTGAATGTGTTGCCGGACAAAGATGTAGACTTAAAAAAAAAAAGATCCTCCTAATAAGATCAAATCAAATCGCTTTATTGTCACACAGCCATGTACACAAGTGCAACAGCAGGTGAAATTCTTGGTGCAGTTCCGAGCAACATAGTAGTCACGACATGACATGTACAACATTTAGAGCAGCATCAGATTACACTGATGCGCACCCAATTACTCACAGCACAGTAAACTCTACAATAAACAATAAATAATTTACACAATGTGAGTGTGGTTCTCACAGCTTTAACCAATATACACATACTTACAATATACATATACTTTAAACAATATACTTTAAACAATATACATTACGCTATAATAATAATAATAATAATATACAATGTACAGTATACATTATTATTCACAGTAGAGATCCAATGTGCAATCGGTGCTATATGATAAATAATAAATTATAATAAATGTGTATATAATGTGTGTGTATCTACAGTGGGTTGTGCTGAGTGATATTCTGTCCAGTGTGTGTTATGATCCTGATGGATCAAGAGTTCAGGAGTCTAATTGCTTGTGGGAAGAAGCTGTTCTGGAGTCGGCTGGTGCGTGTTCTGATGCTGCGGTACCGCCTGCCTGATGGCAGCAGTGAGAGCAGCCCATGGCTCGGGTGGCTAGAGTCTCTGATGATCCTCTGAGCTCTCTTCACACAAGAAGCTCACCTCCGATGATGCAGCTGGCCGTGCGCACTACCCTTTGCAGGGCTTTGCGGCTGCGGGCGGTACTGTTGCCGTACCAGGTGGTGATGCAGCCAGTCAGCAGGCTCTCTGTAGTGCTGGTGTAGAACCGTGTGAGGATGTGGCGGTTCATTCCAAACCTCCTCAGCCGTCGCAGGAAGAAAAGGCGCTGATGAGCCTTCTTCACAACGGCCTCGGTGTGGACGGACCATGAGAGTTCCTCTGTGATGTGGACACCGAGGAACTTGAAGCTGCTGACTCTCTCCACCGGTGCTCCATCGATGGTGATGGGGCGGTGTTCTCTCTCATTCCTCCTGAAGTCGACCACCAGCTCCTTGGTCTTGCTGACGTTGAGGGAGAGGTTGTGCTCCTGACACCACCGTGTCAGAGTGTGCACCTCCTCTCTGTAGGCCGTTTCATCATTGTCAGTGATGAGACCTACCACCGTCGTATCGTCAGCAAACTTGATGATGGTGTTGGAGCTGTGGGTTGCCACACAGTCATGTGTGTACAAGGAGTACAGGAGTGGGCTGAGAACACAGCCCTGAGGGGCTCCAGTGTTGAGAGTCAGTGGTGAGGAGATGTTACTGCCCATTCTGACCACCTGGCGTTTGTTTGACAGGAAGTCCAGGATCCAGCTGCATAGCAAGCTGTTTAAGCCGAGAGCCCGGAGTTTAATGTCAAGTATGGAGGGCACAATGGTGTTGAATGCTGAGCTGTAGTCTACAAACAGCATTCTCACATATGTGTTCCTCTTTTCCAGGTGGGAGAGAGCAGTGTGAATAGTGGATGAAATGGCATCATCAGTGGAGCGGTTTTTGCGGTATGCAAACTGCAGTGGGTCCAGTGAGGGGGGGAGAACAGAGCAGATGTGGTTTCTGACTAGTCTCTCAAAGCATTTGCTGATGATGGGGGTCAGAGCAACAGGACGCCAGTCGTTTAAGCAGGTGGTTTTTGCTTGCTTCGGTACAGGAACAATGGTGGACGTTTTGAAGCATGTGGGGACCACAGACAGGGAGAGGGACAGGTTAAAAATGTCCGTGAAAACTCCAGCCAGTTGGCGCGCGCACGCTCTGATGACGCGGCCCGGAATGCCGTCTGGACCCGCGGCTTTACGGACGTTCACCCGCCGGAAGGATCGGGTAACATCCGCTACAGATACGGAGAGTGCACTAACCTCTGTATCTTCAGCCACGAGCTCTCTCTCCGCGAGGGCGGTGTTAGTTCCCTCAAAGCGAGCATAGAAGGTGTTTAGCTCGTCCGGGAGAGAGGCAGCGGTGTTCACGGTGGAGTTTGTGTTCCCTTTGTAGTCCGTGATGGTGTTAATTCCCCTCCACATGCTTCTGGAGTCGGTGGTGTTGAACTGTCCTTCAATCTTGTCCCTGTACTGGCGTTTTGCTGCTCTGATGGTTTTCCGGAGGGCATAAATTGCTTGTTTATGCTCCTCCGCATTACCGGAGTTAAAGGCGAAGGTCCGCGCATTGAGTGCCGCGCGAACATCCACATTTAGCCACGGCTTCTGATTTGGGTACAGCCGTATTGTTTTGGTCGGAACAACGTCTTCTACGCACTTCCTGATGAAACACGTTACGCTATCGTCGTAGACCTCGATGTCGTCATCAGCCTCGATGTCGTCATCAGAGGCCGACCGGAACATCTCCCAGTCCGCGTGATCAAAACAGTCTTGTAGCATAGAGTCCGATTGGTCCGACCAGCACTGGATGGTTCTGAGGGCGGGTGCTTCCTGTTTCAGTCTCTGCCTGTAAGCGGGAAGAAGGATGATGGAAGCGTGATCCGATTTGCCAAATGGTGGGCGCGGGAGTGATTTGTAACCATCCTTGAAGGGAGAGTAACAATGATCCAGAACTCGGTTCCCTCGTGTGTTGAAGCTAACATGTTGGTGGTATTTGGGTGCGATGCGCTTGAAGTTGGCTTTGTTAAAGTCCCCGGTCACAATAAACGCAGCCTCAGGATGCGCGGTTTCCTGCTCACTCACTGTCCTATACAGTTCTTTCAGTGCCCGGTCTGTGTCGGCTTGTGGGGGAATATACACCGCTGTGATGATGACCGCTGTGAATTCCCTCGGTAGCCAGAATGGTCGACACATAACCGTGAGAAATTCCAGATCAGGAGAACAGAAAGACTTGATAGAATGTACGTTCCTCTGATCACACCAGGATCGGTTGATCATAAAACATACACCCCCGCCTTTGCTTTTCCCGGAGAGATCTTTTTCTCTGTCCATCCGATGCACGGAGAACCCCGTGGTTTCGATGGCCGAATCTGGAATCTCAGCGGACATCCAAGTTTCTGTAAGGCAGATAATGCAGCAGTCCCTCGTCTCTCGTTGGAAAGAGATCCGTGCTCTCAGCTCGCAGAGTTTATTGTCCAGAGACTGAACATTTGCCAGTAAAATGCTGGGAAGCGGGGGTCGGTTTGCGCGGCGCAATATTAATAATAATTGTCTTCATAAAGAACAGGGCAATTCAGCATCTGAGTCTGATTTATCATCTGTTTCCATCTGTTATTTTTTCAGTTTTATTACATCCGGTCACTTCTACAACATCTACCAGTTCTACTTCTACAAGTTTAACCAGTTCTACCTCTACATCATCTACCAGTTCTACATCTACAACATCTACCAGTTCTACATCTACAGGTGAGGATGATGCTGGACTGAATGTGGCCTTTTAAAAGTAACCCCTCATTGATGATTTCCTTAATAAAGAACACAGTTGTTCATCATCTGAGTTTAATTTAACATCTTTTTCCATGTGTTATTGTTTCAGTTTCTTTACCTCCGGTCACTTCCACAACATCTACCAGTTCTACATCTACAGGTGAGAATAATATTAGACTGGACTGTGATATTGAAATGCAACCCTCCATAATTCAATTCAATTCAAATTGTATATAATAAATATTTGTATAGCGCCTTTCACGATACATATCGTTTCAAAGCAGCTTCACAGAAAATGCATCTACATTACAATTTAAATTGATTTGTACATGTTATGCATTTCCGAAATGCACATATACAAAGCACACAGATTAGCTAACTATCTATTATTAATCATTATAATAACTATGGCACAGAAATATGAATACATGTTGTTAATGAATAGGGTATATAGAGATGAGCAAGGGTGCGTGTTGATGCAGAGCTGCGTCATCTGAAGTCCTCGCAGGAGTTGAGTCGTCTCTTCACAGGTGTTGGTCATCTGAAGTCTTTACGAGAAGCTGGATCCAGACCGGAGCTGACGGACTCTCTAGTTACCTCGGGATGGGCGTCCTGAGATAAAACAGAACAGAAAAATAATTAGCGTAGCTGCTGTTCAAGGCATTAACCCTAAAATGCATGACTGTTTTGCCAAACATTCTTACATATCCGGGTCTTTAGCGACCCGGATCTATATCTAACATGGATAGATCTATACCTCTCGCGATAATATATAAAATTCCTGATATTTGAGTAAATTACAGAAGAATAAAAAAAAACATATTTTGTTACCTTTTGGAGCTTGGAAGGGTTCAGTTTGAGCAGATTTTTTATACCATCATCACTGTCCTCGTCAGAACTCATTTCCCAGTACATTCAGCATTTCCCTCATTCGCGATCTCACGCATGTCTTCAAAATAAATATTTTAATCACTGACAGCTTCCTTTAACAGATCCATCATCAAGTGACAGTGACACTAATATTTGATTGCGTTCAGTACTGCCTCTGCAGTAAATCGCTGAGCCATTTCAAGTTTTGCAGATTATATATATATATATATTACTGTTTTTTTTCTGTCTGAGGTAAATATGAGTGAAACGTCACTTCATCATTGTGTATCAGACATTGCCACCTTGTGGAATAAAGGTGAATTGCACTCATTTCGTCATTATATATTTATTTATTACTGCGCAGAAAAAAATCTTACACACCTCGAGTCTTTAGCGACTCTATAAAATTTTTGACAAAAAACTAGTGTAAAAACAGGCAGTCAATTATAATTTTATAATTTTTTTATTGTTATATTGTTTAAAATTGATTGATTGAGGAATACTAAGAAGGTTGATGTCTAACTTTAAAAAATGAATGAGAAGGAGGGTAGTGAATGATGTCTCGGGTCGCTAAAGACCCGAGGTATGTATTTAAGGGTTAAGCAAAGACGATCATGTGCATTGATATAACGATAGAGTACAAGGTTAGGAGATGCATCATGTGAATGCCTGGCTAAAGAGATGCGTCTTTAATCTAGATTTAAACTGGAGGAGTGAGTCTGAGCCCCGAACATTATTAGGAAGGCTATTCCATAGTTTAGGTGCCAAATATGAAAACATTCTTCAAGTCAAGTCAAGTCAAACTTATTTATATAGCGCTTTTAACAATGCAGATTGTTTCAAAGCAGCTTTACAGTGTTAAACAGGAAAATAATGCAACATAATTTTATTCAGCTGTCTAGCCATTCTGGAGAAAACGGTGATGTCATCAGTTCATTTCAATTATCATACAGTGACAGTGTGGGCTTTAGATCAGTAATTAGATCAGTAATTTAGTTTATATGGTTAATTTAGTTTAATAATTAGATTTATTTGGATATTTAGTTGAAAAATTTAGAAAAATGTCCCCAACTGAGCCAACATTATCCGTCTGCAATACCGGAGGCTGCACTTTCAGGACCACATTTCTAGGACAGCATTTCTAGGACCCAATTTTTTTTGTGACAGTGCCAACTACTGAATCGGAGAACCGCAATCCCAGGAACGCATTTCCAGGACCCTAGTTTTGGAGATCCGAAACGAGTGCCACCAAGGCAGTATTTTAAGCTTTTTTTTAAAGAGGTTTTTAAAGGTTTATTACACCCAAATACTGCTTTCTTTATTGCAATTAAATCTGGTTTCTAGGAATGTTGAGTAATTATTGGGTCCAAGTTGCATAATTTAATAACTCATCAAGTAAAATAAACAAGGAATGGTTTAGCCTTTTCAGTCAATCACATTTTCAAGTACATAGGGAATACACAAGGATTTCTCTGAACCAAGAAAAAATTAAATAGAGAAAGATGCAAGAAATCTGAATAGAAATAACATGTTATTTCTACAATAATATGACTTTGCCTGTCCTTTAAATATTTAAAGCACACATTGTGATGTATGCAGCAGCACTACCTACCAACTGGATGCTCTTCCCTCTTTTCAACAAGTTCATTTTATATAAATAAATAGACATAAATTAGAGCTAAGTCTAGGACTTGACCAATTAATTCATCTTTTGTTATACTTCTGCCTGACCTGAGCTGTGTCCTTGAAAGCAATTCTAGTACAGTACACAACACATGACACAATCTAACACGTGATATTTTAACAGTCAATTATTATGATGGCCTCTGTTATACCTGACTTTAAAGGGGCTATATGTGTTTTTCTGAAATTTAAACTCGCGACTGACACCTGTGGCCAAAAAACAGAACTGCTCTCATTTTCTGCTCGCTCTCGCAGCGGTGGTGACGTCACATCCGCAGACAGTGCGGGAAAAGACGACCCGCCAGAAAATAGGAAAAATAGGATACAGGCTTATAGGTGCACCCACTGTGAGCGGACAAGGTGTCAGTATGCTCATCAGGAGATGTTTGAGTCATAAATGGTAAAATAAAAAGGCTATTGTTACGTTTATTTTGGGGAAAAAGTTGCATACAGCCCCTTTAAAAACGTCATATGTCTCAATCAACATTATAAAACCATGCCAAAATGAAGAGATGTACTCATGACATGTCATTGTGTGGTAACATTAAACAGGCTGACTGTGAGCATGTGACAGCTAAAACATACTTTTATTTTAACTTACTCTTAAAATGAAGAAAAAAACAAGTAACTAACAAGCTTTCACAACGAACGAAATACAGTTGTCTTAAGACACAATTGTGACACAAGCTTAGTGCTGTCACTAAGTCAACACAAGCTTTCATGCAAGTTTAGTTAAACGATTGTGCTAACAATTAATTTACAGCACAATCTAATATACATATGATATGCGTTCAAGACTATTTAGCAAATCACGATCACTTTGGCTACGTTAACTTTCCAATGAAATGCATCACGATTGTTTTTAATGTTAAAGAGCACCTATCATGGAATTTTGAAATTTACCTTTCATGTAGTGTGTAACATAGATCTAAGTGAACAAAAACATCCTGCATAGTTTGAAATATGACAGTGCACCGTATATATAGTTATTTTCTTTCAAAAGTAAGAGTCGACTCTGAGTCATTTTTAAGAATCGTTAGAAGACCGAAGCTTTTTCTCTGACTAGATGACGTCAACTTGTCAAGTTATTTGAATACGATACGCCCACTTATTGCGCTCCAAGACGCCAGTGAAAACTAGAAAACATCATGGCGACGAGACCCTGTGTTCTGAAGTGCGACTCAAAAGCAAACTTTTTTCATCTGCCCAAGGATGAGCATTTGAAGATTAAGTGGCTTGAAGACAAACCATACATCGTCGCGATTGAGTGTTTATTAGTCGTCAAATGTATGTTTTGCGATCTCAGGAAGCTTTTATTATGGACTTCTATTATGGCACATGGTTCTTCTTCGTCTGTCTGTACCATATGTGGACTGCATGTGCACAGAGCGCCCTCCGGCTGCCAGTATGAATTGAAAACAACACATAAGAGACTCAATCGCTCATGATTAGGCTAAATCTGCGAATTTTGAGGAAGTATTGAATAAAAAATACTCCTCTGTTTAGAAATTTGACACAGACATATGAGAATCTATCAATATTTCTCCTCATCTGCACACTTTTGAACTAAAAGCCCTGAGGGATGTTGATTTGTCGCGAGTTTTCGTGAGGAGAATAGAGGAGTTTTTTTATGAATGAGATCAGCTGAGGCTCATATTACAATCAAACGGTACAGACGCGGTTTTCATATTCATAACTCCTGACAGATATTAACAAATTACTGTCACTATAAGACTTTGATGGGCGTTCCGTTTCCGAAAATATCTGCACAGACTATACCAATCACAACTGACTGGGTCATCGGACCAATCACCGCAGATTAGCGTCACGTAAAGGCGGTGTTTTGAAAAGTGAATCACTAAAGGAATCATTTGAGAATCGCTGTCAAAACAGGTAAAAATAAATGCATATTATAAGAAAACTAAAGTCTTTTTTGTCATTGCATGCATGCAAAACTGTTGTTGGGGACTTCTAAAACAATATTTGGAACATTTTAAATGCCATGATAGGTGCTCTTTAAAATAAAAACTGATTCACATGTGATAGCTACTCACACTCTGATCGTCATCCATCTTTGCTGGTCCTCTAATTCGTTAGGTGGAGTTGTCAATAAAAACCTAGGGGTCCTAGAAATGCGGTCCTAGGACTGCGTTCCTGAAAATGCAGCCTCCGGTTGTGCAGGCAGATGCTACTAAACTGAGCACGCCAAGCCAGAGGCAACAGTGGCAAGGAAACCAAAACCCCATCAGGTGACCTAATGGAGAAAATTAAACCTTGGGAGAAACCAGGCTCAGTCGGGGTGCCAGTTCTCCTCTGGCCAATTAACAAACAGCGTATGATTATTATCCTGGCAACTTTACAGGTCAGAGATCATAATAGATCGGAATATTAGAAAGATCGGAGGCAACACGCTGGAGACGGGTTTATTGAGGATGACATATTGATTTAAGAATTATTCAATTGTAATATTCGAACAATCGGAGTCATCACGCCGGAGACGGGTTTATTGAGGATGCCGTGTCGACGATGCAATTTCAGGGGAGTCTAATTGACACGTAGCCTAGAAATCTAGACGCACCCTAGAGGCAGAACATTTATTTTGCCGCGAGTGTAGTCTAGCAACTCTCGGCAGAGCTGAGAGCTGGAAAAACCAAACTCTGGTCAGGCCAATCACAGCGCGTGTAGAGTCGGTGGGCGGGCTTAACATAATGACGGCACGTCACGGCAGAGTTGCGGAGGTTCTGCGTGCTACTCGTAAACAAAGCTGACGAACAGCGGTCTTTTGAATCGGCTTTGGCCACGACTCTGGAAGACTTGGAGTTAAGCTTTTCTTTGATAAAAGAACAAAGAATGGCACTGAAGTCATTCTTAAGAAAGGAAGATATGTTAGAAGTTTTGCCTACCGGATACGGCGAAAGTCTATCAACTAACGTTAGCTCTGCTTCATCTTTTTCTTCGCTCTGATTGGTTGTGGCGCTCATGGTGCTCATGGCGGTCATGGCGCTATCCAATTGCGTGTAGAGGGAATTTGAAAGACATCCGTTTATCCCGCCCCTCGGATTGAGCCCTGTCAATGGTGAGTTTCCAGACCCAACATCTTGATGTGGGTCTGGCTTGTCAGGCTAATTGACACGGTCTCTGCAGACACTTCAGGGTCCTGCTTTGGTCTTCTCTGGGCGCAGGTCCACCATCTGATCTGGATACAGCCCGGATCCGGCTGACTGCAGTAAACCTCGGGATAAAACAGAGAGACTATCATTAGCGTAGATGCCATTCTTCTGATGATGTAACGAGTACATCAGGTGTTATGGGAAGTGTTCCCGGTTCCGGCTGACCTAGTAAATGCAGCCTAACAATCAATTAATTGAAAAAGTGTTTTATGTGTATGCCACAGAAAAGAGATGTGTTTTTAGTCTAGATTTAAACTGACAGAGTGTGTCTGCTTCCCGTAAAATGTTAGGAAGACTGTTCCAGAGTTTGGCCAGAATTTTGAGACCGCAGTAGATGTGATGGAGTATAATATGTTAAGACTTCGCTCAAGTATTGGGGAGCTAAACCATTTAGTGCTTTGTAAGTAATAAGCAAGATTTTAAAATTGATGCAATGTTTAATAGGCAGCCAGTGCAGTGTTGACAGAACTGGGCTAATATGGTCATACTCCCTGGTTCTAGTAAGTACTCAAGCTGCTGCGTTTAGGACCAGCTGGAGTTTATTTATTAAGCAAGCAGGGCAACCACCCAGTAGAGCATTACAATAATCTAACCTTTAGGTAATAAACGCGTGAACTAACTGTTCAGCATTTTGCATTGAGAGCATGTGCCGTAATTTAGATATATTTTTAATATGGTAGAATGCAATTTTACAGACGCTAGAAACGTGGCTTTCAAACAAAAGATTGGTATCAAAGAGCACACCAAGGTTCCTCACTGACGACGAGGACTTGACAGAGCAGCTATCAAGTGTTAGACAGTATTCTAGGTTACTACTTGTGGAGCTTTTTTGTCCAATAATTAAAAATGCATTTTTTTCTGAATTAAGTTGCAGGAAATTACTGGTCATCCTATGTTTTATATCAGCTATGCATTCCGTTAATCTTGTGAATTGGTAAGTTCCGTCAGGGCGCAAAGAAATATAGAGCTGAGTATCGTCAGCATAACAATGAAAACTACAATGCTCTGTCTGATGTAATATTGTAGTAGACGGCTGCATGGTTAAAATTTTCTTCCTAATATTATCAATCTTACATGTAAAGAAGTTCATTAAGTCATTACTGCTGTGCTGTTTACAAACATCAGAAGTTGAAGCTTTATTTTTGGGTACTTTAGCTACTGTATCGAATAAATACCTACACAGTAAAATCCCCAGTGTTAAATTAACACTGCTCGGAGCACATATGGTCCCACTCTACAGAGTGTTAAAGTAACACTGAATCAGTGTTAAAGTTAATGAAATAATTAAGAGATTAATTAAGTGATGATTGACCATTAGTGGACACCTGATGATAATGAGTAGAATCATTGAATAAAAGAGAAAAAGAAAAACACAAGAACTACGACTGACTATTAAAAAGATATTAAATCTCTGAAGATCTCAGCAGAGGAGGATTAAACAACTCCACAAACAGCATTACCAGCTTCACACATTACTAACCAGATTTGCTTTATGTCTGTTATACGTCTAAAGCAGCTTAGATGTTTGAGGTTTAGATGTTGATGTTTTATTGAAAATAATAGTTTTGTTTGAAGTCACCATCATGGTGATTAGTGTTTACTTTAGTTGGGCTCTTGACCCTTGAGTTGTTAACATTGATTTTCTCTGTCTGCTGTAACTGTTTGTTAGGGTTAGAACGTCAAGAAAAACTTGATGCTTGTTGTGTATGATACAGTTGTTATCATCATATAATGGCCTTATTTGCTGATCTCTTAAGAGTCATTGACTATAGTAGCTTTCTGACTCTAGAGCATAAGATCCAGCACTGTTTGCATCAGAAAAACTAAACAATTATCCAAAAATGTGTTCTTACATTTTGTATGCCAGTTAAATAACACATTACACAATAAGCACTTCTTACTCCTGCGAGTATTACTCACACACAGACATCAAGAATCTGCCTATGAATCTCAACAATGGTGACATGCCGCAATGCATTCTGGGTGCATTAAGCAAAACTCATATATGGCTCCAAGAATGCATGAAGCATGTCACCATTGTTGAGATTCATAGGCTGATTCTTGACGTCTGTGAGTGAGTTAAACTTGTAGGACTTAGAAGTGCTTAGTGGACAATCTGTTTCAAAAATTACTCTTTTACTATTCAAACTGTGCTGACACTTTTCTAGAATCACAATAAAAAAAGTTAATAGTATATTATTCATACTCAGTTATAAGATCTATTCATTGAATCACTACACAATGATCATATTCTTATCACTGAGTAGCCGACAGCATCTGATTGTGTTTACTCTTGCTTTTCTTGCCATAACAAACTCAGCTACAGCAGCCAGAGAAACACTAACTAAAAAGTCATCAAACGGCCCAACTAAAGAAAACACTGATCACCATGATGGTCACATTAAAAACTAACGATTTTCAAAAAAAAAAAAAAAAAAAAATCTGTTAATTCTCAATAAGAGCTTCTGTAGACGTCTGACATAAATAAAGTCAGTCTGGTTAGTAATGTGTGAAGCTGGTGATGCTGTTTGTGGAGTTGTTTAATCCTCCTCTGCTGAGATCTAAAAACTGAGATTTAATGTCTTTTTTATAGTCAGTCGTAGTTCTTGTGTTTTTCTCTTTTCTTCAGTGATTCTGCTCATTATCATCAGGTGTCATCACTAATGGTCAATCATCACTTAATTAATATCTTAATTATCTCAATAACTTTAACACTGATTCAGTGTTACTTTAACACTCTGTAGAGTGGGACCATATGTGCTCTGAGCAGTGTTAATTTAACACTGGGGATTTTACTGTGTATAGGTTTGTGTTTGTTTTCTTCCAAGAGAGTCGAGAATAAGCAGATATAGCAGTTTTTACGGCCTTCCTGTATGCAATCATGTGCTCTTTCCACAAATTACGAAATACCTCTAGTTTTGTTTTCTTCCAGCTGCGCTCCATTTTTCTGGCTGCTGTTTTAAGGGCCCGGGTGTGCTCATTGTACCACGGCATTGGACTATTTTCTTTAATCTTCTTTAAGCGCAGAGGAGTAACTGTGTCTAAAGTACTGGAAAAGAGAGAGAGTCAATAGTTTCTGTTGCAACATAGAGTTCTTCTAAGCTATCTGGGATGCTGAGGAGATGATACTGATGAGGAAGATTATTTAAAAAGCAATCTTTAGTAGCGGCAGTGATTGTCCTGCCATTTTTGAAGCAAGGGGGCGGCTTTACAACCTTAGCTAAATTAAGTATACATGATACTAGGTAATGATCAGAGATGTCATCGCTCTGCTGCAGAATTTCAACGGTCTCAACATTTATTCCATGTGACAATATTAGGTCTAAAGTATGATTATGGCGATGAGTGGGTTCTGACATGTGTTGCCTAACTCCAAAAGAGTTTAGAATGTCTTTGAATGCTAATCCCAATGTGTCTTTTTCGTTGTCTACATGGATATTAAAATCACCAACAATTAGTACTTTATCTACGGCCAGTACTAACTCTGATAGAAAATCAGCAAATTCTTTGATAAAGTCTGTATTATGCCCTGGTGGCCTGTATACAGTAGCTAACACAAATGTTAAACGGGTTTTATCATGTACACTACATAACATTACATAAAGCACCAAAACTTTGAAGGAATTTTATTTGAAATTAGACTTCTGAGTAAGATATTATTATAAATTACAGCAACCCCTCCCCCTTTTTCTTTCAGACGCGGCTCATGTTTATAACAATAATCTTGGGGGGTGGACTCATTTAAAGTAATGTAGTCATCAGGTTTTAGCCAGGTTTCTGTCAAACACAGAACATTTAGATTATTATCTGTAATGACATCATTAGCAATAAGCGCTTTTGGGGAAAGGGATCTAATATTCAGCAACCCAAGCTTTATCAATTGTTCATCTGTATTATATCTGTTGTTTATTTGTTGGACATCAATTACATTTTTACAGTTGAATGGTTTTGATGTTTTTTTGTATTTACTAATTCAGGGAACAGACACAGTCTCTATATGATAATATCTAGGTGAAAGAGTCTCTATGTGCTGGGATTTATCTGACTCCGGTGACGTGAGACAGCTAGCAGACGGTCGTTTTAGCCAGTTTGTCTGCTTCCTGACCTGGGCCCTAGTGAGTCAAGGTTTAGCTCTAAGACTATGTGCCAAATTACTAGAGAGAAGAGCGGAACCACCCCAGGAGGGATGGATGCCATCCTTCTTCAACAGGTCAGGTCTGCCCCAAAAACTTTTCCAATTGTCTATGAACCCTATGTTATTTTGCGGACACCACTTAGACAACCAGCCATTGAGTGATGATAGTCTGCTAACTATCTCATCACTCCTTTTAACAGGGAGCGGTCCAGAACAATAAACAGCCTCTGACATCGTACTAGCGAGTTCACACACCTCTTTAATGTTGATTTTGGTGATCTCCGACTGGCGAAGTCGAACATCATTAGTGCCGACGTGAATAATAATTTTAGAGAATTAGCTTTAGCCAGCATTTTTAAATTTGCTTTGATGTCAGGCGCTCTGGCTCCCGGTAAACATGTGACTATGGTGGCTGGTGTCTCTATTTTCACGTTCCGTGTAATAGAATGTAATAGGTTAGTTCCTAACCGGAACTCTCTATTGCTTCTTCCTCCTTTAGTTGACTTAGATATCCTCTGTATTACCAGAAGCCCAGAGTTTAGTGATCTTAAAGATCGTGATGGGTTATAAGGCGATAGAAGATCAGTTAAATACACAGGAGCTAAACCATTTAGGGCCTTATAGGTCAGTAGCAATACTTTATAATTGATACGAAACTTAACAGGTAACCAGTGTAGAGATGTTAGAATTGGTGTTATGTGATCATATTTTCTTGACCTAGTAAGAACTCTAGCAGCTGCATTTTGGACTAGTTGTAGCTTGTTTATTGAGGAGGCAGGATAGTCAGCAAGTAGTGCATTACAGTAATCTAGTCTAGAGGTCATAAATGCATGAACTAACTTTTCTGCATCAGAGACAGATGTTTCGTAGCTTAGCAATGTTTCTGAGGTGGAAGAAGGCTGTTTTTGTAGTATTTGAAATATGTTTTCAAAAGACAAGTTGCTGTCTAATACAACACCCAAGTCTTTAACTGTAGCAGATGAAGTACAGTACATCCTTCTAAATGTAAGTTATAATTTAAGAGATTTTGTGTTCCAGTTTTTGGTCCAATAAGTAATACCTCAGTCTTATCTGAATTTAGTAGGAGAAAATTAACACACTCTGTTAGCTTGGATAATTTAGAGATTTAATCTGGTCGTGCTGAAATATATAACTGAGTATCATCGGCATAACAGTGGAAACTAATTCCATGTTTTCTTATAATATTACCAAGTGGCAGCATATATATTGAGAAAAACAGAGGGCCTAACACAGATCCTTGCGGCACTCCATAATTTACAGACGTTATCTTAGATTATTCCCTGTTTAAATAGACAAATTGGTAACTCTCTGATTAGGGATGCAACAATACAGTTAGTCCACGGTTCAATACATACCTCGGTTTTTAACCACGGTTTTCGGTTCGGTTCGGTTCTGATGGCTTGTCACATACATTTTTTGTTATTCTATTCTTAGGCGACAGGAACAGCAAGAGGTTAAAAAGATTTTTTTTTTTTTTATTGCAATACTCTTTCTTTATTTTACTTAAAAGAATTGAAAAACCTTACTTAAACTTAAAACTTTACTTTAAAAAAAACCCTTGTACACTGTCAGAAAGAGTCTCGGAGTCAAATGCAAGTTCAATGTTTATTAGGAGAACAATGAGAAGTCTAGGCAAGGCAAATCACACTCCACAGAATTGAGTCCACCCGCGGCGTCCCACGACGTAATCCACTCTGGCGGATAACCGGAGAGAAATCCTCACTTTGAATGACTGACGAAATACTCCATGCACTGGACAGAAGACGAGGCAGCGTCTGGTAGAAAGACAGCTCGTCGAACTCAGGATCAGACTGGATCTCGCCTAAAAACGAAGCGTACCAGTCACACTGACAAAGCAGTGTAGAGTTCTCTCAAGGACAAGTTCACAATTACCGCAAGCGTGTGAATTCCGGGCGAAGACAAGCCTCTGGATGCCTGCGACCGAACCTGCGAGAAACTGAAGAGAGACAGAAACCAGGACCTCCAACTGGACAGGACAGAGACTGAGACCAACCAAAAACAATGAGCGCGCGACGAGAGACAGGACAGCGTGCTATAAAAAGAAAACAACAGATGAGACACGACAGGTGAACAATTAGTGAAACGAGTGGGAGGGACCAGTGAACCCGTGAGGAACCACCACCAACAGGTAAGAATTACATACACACAAACACGATCACCCAGGAATCCTGACAGTATCCCCTCCCCCATGACCGGCACCGGACGGGCATGGAGGAGACTCACCCTGTCGCCGACGGAGATCCTCGATCAGACCAGGGTCCAGTATATCCCGGGCCGGAACCCAGCACCTCTCCTCCGGACCGTAACCCTCCCAGTCCACTAAATACTGAAAACCTCTGCCCCTGCGACGAGAATCTAGTAATCTCCTAACAGTATAGGCAGGAGCACCATCCACTAGATGAGGGGCGGGGGGTTTAGGGGCAGAGACAGGGGGATTATTCCGGGCAAAAATCACAGGTTTAACCCTGGATACATGAAAAACTGGGTGAACCCGACCAAGAATAGGAGGTAACTTAAGCTTGACCGCTACCGGACTAATGACCTTAGATATACTGTATGGCCCAATGAAACGAGGAGCCAGCTTACGAGAAGGCTCACGGAGAGGCAGATCCTTGGTGGAAAGCCATACCTTTTGTCCACACACATAACGGGGTGGAGGTCGCCGGTGACGGTCAGCCGCAGCTTTGGTTCGTCTGGAGTTTTGTAATAAGAGTGATTTAGCTTTCCTCCAAGTACGTCTGCACCTGCGCACGAAAGCTAAAGCAGACGGAACCACTGCGTCGGGCTCCTGTGATGGGAAAAGGGGAGGTTGATATCCGACAGATACACAGTAAAATCCCCAGAGTTAAATTAACACTGCTCAGAGAACATTTGGTCCCACTCTACAGAGTGTTAAAGTAACACTGAATCAGTGTTAAAGTTAATGAGATAATTGAGAGATTAATTAAGTGATGATTGGCCATTAGTGATGAAAACCTGATGATAATGAGTAGAATCACTGAAGGAAAGAGAAAAAGAAAAACACAAGAACTACGACTGACTATAAAAAAGACATTAAATCTCTGAAGATCTCAGCAGAGGAGGATTAAACAACTCCACAAACAGCATTACCAGCTTCACACATTACTAACCAGACTGACTTTATTTCTGTCAGACGTCTCTTATTGAGAATTAACAAATGTTTTGTTTGATTTTGTTGTGAAAATTGTTAGTTTTTAATGTGACCATCATGGTGATCAGTGTTTTCTTTAGTTGGGCAGTTTGATGACTTTTTAACATTAGTGTTTCTCTGGCTGCTGTAACTGAGTTTGCTAAAGCAAGAGTAAACACAATCAGATGCTGTCGGCTGCTCGATGATGAGAATATGATCATTGTATAATGATTTAATTCATTGATTTTATGACTGAGTATGAGCAATATACTATTCACTTTTTTTATTGTGATTTTAGAAAAGATCCAACACTGTTTTAATCAGAAAAGCTGAATAAGTTTTGCAACCGATTGTACACTAATCGTTTCTAACTCCTGCGAGATGAACTCACACACAGACATCAAGAATCTGCCTATGAATCTCAACAATGGTGACATGCTTCATGCCACAATGCATTCTGGGAGCCATAGATGAGTTTTGCGTGATGCACCCAGAATGCATTGTGGCATGAAGCATGTCACCATTGTTGAGATTCATAGGCAGATTCTTGATCTCTGTGTGTGAGTTAAACTCGCAGGAGTTAGAAGTGCTTATTGTGTGATGTGTTATTAAACCGCAGTACAAATCTTACGTAAAAATTTTTTGATAATTGTTTAGTTTCTCTGATGATAACATTGCTGGATCTTCTGCCCTAGAATCACAATGCTCCTATAATCAATGACTTTCAGGGGATCAGCAAATAAGGCACTATATGATGATAACAACTCTATCATAAACAACAAGCGTCAAGATTTTCTTGCCATTTTCACCGTAACGAATAGTTACAGCAGCCAGAGAAAAACTTATGTTGGCAAGTCAAGGGTCAAGATCCCAATTAAAGCAAACACTAATCACAATAATGGTAACTTCAAACAACTTTAATTTTCAATAAAACATCAACATCTAAACCTCAATAAGAGCTTCTGTAGTCATCTGATAGAAATAAAGTCAGTCTGGTTAGTAATGTGTGAAGCTGGTAATGCTGTTTGTGGAGTTGTTTAATCCTCCTCTGCTGAGATCTTCAGAGATTGAATGTCTTTTTAATAGTCAGTCGTAGTTCTTGTGTTTTTCTTTTTCTCTTTCCTTCAGTGATTCTACTCATTATCATCAGGTGTTCACCACTAATGGTCAATTATCACTTAATTAATCTCTTAATTATCTCATTAACTTTAACACTGATTCAGTGTTACTTTAACACTCTGTAGAGTGGGACCAAATGTTCTCTGAGCAGTGTTAATTTAACTCTGGGGATTTTACTGTGTAATTCGAACGGAGACAAATTAGTGGATGCGACGGGAAGAGAATTATGAGAGTACTCGACCCAAGGAAGCTGTTGGCACCAAGAATTCGGATATTTAGACGACAGACAGCGAAGCGTTCGACCGAGATCCTGATTAGCGGATGATAACCAGAAGACAGGCTGGCTGTAGCGCCGATCTGTCTACAAAACTCCTGCCAAAAACGAGAGCTGAACTGAGGACCCCTATCTGAAACTACATCAGTCGGAATACCGTGTAACCGAAAGACGTGATCAATCAAAACCTGAGCCATCTCCTTGGCAGAAGGAAGTTTAGGCAGGGGAATAAAATGAACCGCTTTAGAAAAACGATCCACCACAGTCAATACGACAGTGTTACCATTGGACGCCGGTAAGCCGGTGACAAAATCAAGGGCTATATGAGACCAGGGGCGGGAGGGCACGGGCAAAGATTTAAGCAGACCAGCGGGAGGTTGATTAGATGCTTTATTACAAGCACAGACTGAACAGGCTAATACAAACTGTCTGACGTCTGAAGTCATAGAAGACCACCAAAAACGTTGACGGATGGCAGCCAACGTTCTCCGAATTCCCGGATGTCCGACAAACTTGGATTCGTGACCCCACCGGATGACATCGGAACGTAAACACTCGGGAACCCATAGACGACCCACCGGACACCCTTCCGGAACTTCCCCCTCTCGGCCGGCCTCTCTCACCCGCTGTTCGATTCCCCACACGAGGGCACCGACCACCCTCCCCTCCGGGAGAATGGTTTCGGTCCGCTCCGACCCGGAACCCTCGAACAAACGGGAGAGAGCGTCAGGTTTAGTGTTTTTAGACCCCGGCCGGTACGAGAGGGTGAAGTTAAAACGTTCGAAGAAGAGTGCCCAGCGAGCCTGTCTAGATGTTAACCTTCTGGCCGAACGGATATATTCCAAGTTCTTATGATCCGTCCAGACCAGAAAGGGCTCCGAGGTTCCCTCCAACCAGTGACGCCACTCACCCAGAGCGAGTCTAACCGCCAGCAGCTCCCGATTACCTATGTCGTAATTTCGCTCCGCTGGGTTTAACCGATGAGAGAAAAAAGCGCATGGATGCATTTTCCCGTCAACAGAGGATCGCTGAGATAAAACGGCGCCTACCCCGACATCAGATGCATCCACTTCCACTATAAATTGTCTAGCCGCATCCGGTATAGAAAGAACAGGTGCAGAGATGAAACAGGACTTTAATTCATCAAAGGCTTCCTGAGCTTCTGTATTCCAATGGAAACATACTTTAGAGGAAGTAAGTGCGGTAAGAGGTTTAGAGATCTGACCAAAATTTCTGATGAAACGCCGATAAAAGTTGGCGAAACCCAGAAATCGCTGAAGCTCTTTACGAGTGTCGGGCACTGGCCATTCGGCGACCGCTTTAACTTTAGCGGGATCGGGACAAATCTCTCCCTCGGCTATAACAAAACCCAGAAACGAAATTGACTCCTTGTGGAACTCGCACTTCTCCGCCTTAACAAAGAGCTGATTCTCTAACAACCGTTGTAAAACCTGGCGAACATGCTGGGTGTGTATCTGCTTAGAGGGAGAAAAGATGAGAATGTCATCGAGATACACAAAGACAAACTTGTTAATCATGTCACCCAGCACTTCATTGACCATGGTTTGGAAGACAGCCGGTGCGTTACAAAGGCCGAACGGAAGAACGCAGTATTCCCAGTGCCCTGATGGTGTATTAAAGGCTGTCTTCCACTCATCGCCCTCTTTGATACGTACCAAGTGATAAGCGTTGCGCAGATCTAACTTGGTAAACACGTGCGCTCCCTGTAATAACTCGAACGCTGACGACATTAAAGGCAAGGGGTACTTATTCTTAACAGTAATGTCATTCAGCCCTCTATAATCAATGCACGGACGAAGAGACCCGTCCTTCTTTTTGACAAAGAAAAATCCAGCACCGGCTGGAGACGAGGAGCAACGAAAGAGACCGGCATTAAGAGATTCATTAATGTAATTATCCATAGCCTCTCTCTCTGGTTTAGATAGGGAAAATATACGACCCTTAGGCGGAGAAGTGTCTGAGAGAAGTTTGATCTCGCAATCGTACGACCGGTGAGGAGGTAGAGAAGTAGCCCGGGTCTTACTGAACACCCGATACAGATCAGAGTACTCCGCCGGCACTCCCGAGAGATCAACATCCGGAACCTGAAAAGTTGAACAAACAACAGGAGAAGGAGCAGGACCAAGACATGAAACATGACACGAAGACTTCCAAGATAACACAACACCGTTCTGCCAATCAACATGAGGATTGTGTTTGGTCAACCAGTCATGTCCTAAAATGACAGGTGATTGAGACTCTTCTAATAAATAGAATTCGATCTCCTCACGATGATTGCCAGAGACAAACAAACTGACAGGGGGTGTGCGATGGGTGATCACAGCCATATGCTGTCCCTTTAAGGTCCAAGCGGAGAGAGAGGAAGACAGAGGAATAGAAGGAATGTTCCACGATTCAGCCAACCCGGCATCCAGAAAACTTGCCTCCGCACCCGAATCCAGCAACGCCTGTGAATGAAAAGGCAGTTTATAGTCAATGATTACAGGTAGTGTGGTGCAGCTTACGGGAGATTTGAATGACGACACGCCCACCGAAACTCCCGAAGTCATCGGCGGGCGGTACCTTTTACCGGACAAACAGCGGAGATATGCCCTGCTTTACCGCAATACAGGCACAAACCACAGGATAAACGACGCTGTCTTTCAGTGGTGGTAAGGCGGAGCTTGCCCAGTTGCATCGGCTCCTCCGTCTGGAGAGAAGATGCGGTGAATTCCTCCGGCTCAGGGACGGCGAGATGACGAAACGACCGGCGGATGTCTCGTTGACGGTGGCGAGTCTCGATCCTCAACGCCAGGTCGATCGCTGTCTCGAGAGAGGTGGGAGGATCCCGTGCAGCGATCTCGTCCTGAATGGCAGGATTAAGCCCCTCGAGGAATTGAGCCCGTAGTGCAGCGTCATTCCAGCCGCTGGTGATGGCTAGCGTCTTGAACGCGATGGCATAATCGGTAACGGAAGAGGTCCGTTGCAAGAGTCTTACCAGCTCGGCGGCTGCCATATCCCCACGAAGTGACCGATCAAACAAGCTCAGCATCTCCGTCTCGAGAGCCTCAAACGACGCCGTGCACGGAGCCCTGCCCCCCATACAGCCATTCCCCACTGTCTCGCCCTTCCGGTGAGAAGTGTCAACACATATGCCACTCTAGACGTTGAAGCGGCGAAGCGCCGTGGCTGGAGAGCGAAGACCAGGGAACACTGCTGTAGAAAAGCCCGGCAGGTGTTGGGGTCGCCGTCGAAGAACGGAGGTGTCGCCGCGTGTGGCTCACGGTCTGCAGGTGCAGTCTCAACAGGTGCAGAAGGAGAAGGAAAACGATCACCGACCGAGGAGACAATCTGATCTACTCTGGTATTGAGCTCAGTAACTTGTTCAGACAGAACACGGAAATCTCGGGAAGCCTCAGTCAACAGGGATGAATGCTGTTCTATGACCACTCCCTGCTGATGAAGTGCGGCGTACACCGATTCCGAATCCTCCGAACTCACTGACTCCATCATTGGCGCGCTCATTCTGTCAGAAAGAGTCTCGGAGTCAAATGCAAGTTCAATGTTTATTAGGAGAACAATGAGAAGTCTAGGCAAGGCAAATCACACTCCACAGAATTGAGTCCACCCGCGGCGTCCCACGACGTAATCCACTCTGGCGGATAACCGGAGAGAAATCCTCACTTTGAATGACTGACGAAATACTCCACGCACTGGACAGAAGACGAGGCAGCGTCTGGTAGAAAGACAGCTCGTCGAACTCAGGATCAGACTGGATCTCGCCTAAAAACGAAGCGTACCAGTCACACTGACAAAGCAATGTAGAGTTCTCTCAAGGACAAGTTCACAATTACCGCAAGCGTGTGAATTCCGGGCGAAGACAAGCCTCTGGATGCCTGCGACCGAACCTGCGAGAAACTGAAGAGAGACAGAAACCAGGACCTCCAACTGGACAGGACAGAGACTGAGACCAACCAAAAACAATGAGCGCGCGACGAGAGACAGGACAGCGTGCTATAAAAAGAAAACAACAGATGAGACACGACAGGTGAACAATTAGTGAAACGAGTGGGAGGGACCAGTGAACCCGTGAGGAACCACCACCAACAGGTAAGAATTACATACACACAAACACGATCACCCAGGAATCCTGACAGTACACATTCCTAGTGTATTGGATAATATAAAATAAATATATATAAAGATTTACACTGGCAGCTCAGAGCTGTACAGCAGCATTTAAGTATGAAATTGAATGAATGAATGTAAAAATAAAACACTACATAGACTTCACTATAAAATATACACTGATTCTTATTAAAGCTACTGTATTAAAGTTCTTCAGTCAAGAGCAGTGAGTGATTTTCTCTGTCTTTTGTTGTTGTATTAACATTAAAGGGATATTTCACTCAAAAATGAAATAAATACAGGTTTGGAACAATATTAGAGTGAGTAAATAATGACATTATTTTAGAGGTGACTGTCCCTTTAAGGACCGCGGGTTCACTACTGCGCTGTTGTCAATTTAAGACCTGTGTGCATCTATTGTACAGACACGATTGCGATTTTACTTTCACTTTAGACATAACCGACTGTGTTTATGTTAACCTTGTGTGTAATTGACAGTATTAGCGCAGTAAGACGACTACTTAGTCCAGTAATCACGTGTTTGACAGGCTTTTAGTGCGCGTGCTCTGAAAAGCGCATGTTAAAACCGCGCACGCGAATGAAACCGGCAAGGCTTTAAAACGCATGCAAATAATGAACTTTGGTGATTGTGAATAACTATAGTGTTCCGCGAGTGTAACTCTACCACTAACCTGTGATGTGAATGTTTGTCGCGTTGTTCAGTATTGGGATGGAGGCAAATGATAGAATTTGTAGAAAAATAATTAATTAAATGCGAAACCGAAAAAAACGCAATTCACAAGTGCGTATTGAAACGTGAATGCCGTACCGAACGGTTCAATATTATATTGAGAATTGTGGCATCCCTAGCTCTGATAGATACGATCTAAACCACTTTAATGCCTGCCTCTGAATACCAGTGTAATTTTGTAGACGATCTAAGAGTATTTTAGGATCTATGGTGTCGAATGCTGCACTAAGATCAAGTAAAACTAGTATTGAGATCAAGCCTTGGTCAGCAGCTAAGAGTAAGTCATTTGTGATTTTAACGAGCGCAGTTTCTGTGCTATGATGGGCTCTGAATCCAGACTGAAATTTTTCATAAATATTGTTTTCTTGTAAGTAAGAGCATAATTGAGCAGACACATATTTTAGACAGAAATGGAAGATTTGAAATAGGTCTGTAATTTGCCAATTCATTTGGATCTAGTTGTGGTTTCTTAATGAGATCTTTAATAACTGCCATCTTGAATGGTCTTCCCTTACGAAAATTAACCATGATTTTACTACAAATAAAACCAAAAAACCATGGTTATTGTAGTTAAACCATGGTAACCACAAATTAACCATGGTTTTGCTACTCTAACCATAGTTTAACCATGGTATTAGCACTGTGGGTACAGTAAATTCCCCGGTGTTGAATTAACACCGCTCGGTGTTCATATGGGAACCACCAGCAGGGTGTTAAAGTAATGCTGCGTTCACACCAAACGCGAATTGAGCGTCAGGCGCGAGTGATTTCAATGTTAAGTCAATGGAAAGGCGCGTTGACGCGCGTCTGGAGGTCCCGCGGCGCGGAAGGCGCGTTACGCGCGGCGCGAAGGACGCGAATCCGCTTCATTCGAGCGTCCAGTTCGCGCGAATGGCGCGAATTGGACGCGAATTGAGCGTCTTGCGCGATACGCGCGTTACACGCGAATGGTGCTTTTGTGCATTCACGCGTTTGAAGCGAATTCGTGTCTGACGCCCGAGTTGAAAAATTTGAACTTTGGCGTCAATTCGCGCCGCGTTAACCAATCAGGAGCCTGCTCGCTGCTGTCACGTGGTAAAGTGACGTGTATGAGAAACCCTGCATAAATTAAAAACAGTACTATTGTGTCACAAAATGTAGTTTTAAGACGTTTTCAGGTGGGAATGTAGTTGTTTAAAGCTGAAATCTGTGGTTTATTTATAAAGAGAGCGCCTATTTAAAAAAAATAATCTTGTGTTTTTGGAGTTGTGAGATCCAGGCGATCACCGGGCAATCAGCGCTCATAACCCCAGCGAAGGCAGCCTTTCCTCGGCCAGTCCTTCTGGCGTCTGCCGCTGGCTCTGATGTCCTGTAGTGGATCGTCTTGTGTAGATCTAACGGCTGATCTTTGCTCTCATGAATATATAATTTGTTATCTGCCAAATCGTTTTGACTGAGGGCAAAGAGAAGTTTCATAACTTTATATTTTAAGGATATTTAAACATACATGCAGTGAAGATAATGTAGGAGTCTGGACCACATGTGTGTGGTTATTAATGTTTAATATATATGTTTAATGAAAATGAAAAGAGGCAGAGTGGTGTTTTATGACATATTTCTCCTGGAGTGCCTTGAACGCGCGTCAATTTCGCTTCCAGCGCTCGATTTCTACGCGCGTCCAATTCTCTGCTGACGCGCGAATGCATTCAAAATGTACGCGCGTGAAACTAGACGCGGTAGACGCGATTTTGACGCTCAATTCGCGTTTGGTGTGAACGCAGCATAACACTGAAGCAGTGTTAGAGTTAATAAGATACTTAAGTGATTCGTTGAGTGATGATTGTTTGATTATTGAAGACACCTGATGATAATGAGCAGAATCACTGAAGGACAGAGAAACACAATTACAGCCATAGCTTAAGATGACATCAACTGAAAAGACATTAAATATCTCTTATTATAAACCAGACTGACTTTATTTCTGTCATTTGTCTACAGTTCTTTTTGAGAATAAACAGAGGTTTAGAGGTTGATGTTTTATGGGAAATATTTGGTCACCGTTATGGCGATCAGTGTTTATTTTAGTTGGGCAGTTTGACTTGGCATTTTATGTCAATTTGTGGTCTTAGTAACAGAGTTTACTGGAACACATACTTTGTTGCAAAGGAAGCCAAAAACATAAATTATCAGGTAAAATAGTTATCATAAAGATTTTTTTTTTTTTGACCAAACTAAACTTTGAGAGAGTGAAGATATATCATATGACCATCTTTGATTATGGCTTCTTTCGCAACAAATTGTGTGCTTGAGTAAACGCTGTTACAAAGACCACAAACTGACATCAAATGCCAAGAGTCAAACTGCCCAAATAAATGAAACACTGATTTTCAATACAACATAAACCTCTAAACCTCTGTTAATTCTCAATAAGAGCTTCTGTAGATGTCAGAAATAAAGTCCATCTTGTTTGTAATAAGATAGATTTAATGTCTTCAGTTGATTTCATCTAAAGCTGTGGCTGAAGTCAGTAGTAGTTCTAGAGTTTCAGTGATTCTGCTCATTATCATCAGGTGTCTTCAATAATCAAACAATCATAACGCAATTAATCACTTAAGTATCTTATTAACTCTAACACTGTTTCAGTGTTACTTTAACACCCTGCTGGTGGTTCCCATATGAACACAGAGCGGTGTTAATTCAAAACCGGGAATTTACTGTAATCATTTAGCCAAAAAACCATGGTTACTACACTTTTACTTTAAAGGGGTGATAAAACACATTCTTTTGAAGGCTTGGCTGTGTTTGTGGGGTGCACTGTAACATGTGTTCATGCTTCGTTTTAAAAATAATTGCCTTATTTTTCATATATTTGACCTTTATTCTACACTGCTCTGTCCCTCCTTGTAAAACGGTCTGATGCTTTCCGGGTTGTATGAAGCCAGTCCCTCAAAAATACGCAGTGGGCTCAGATTGGTTAGCTGGACCAGTGTGTTGTGATTCGCTAACCGCCATGCACGTCGGAAACGTCACGCCCCTTACCGGAGGCTGTTCAGTATTAGAAACAACGGCGTCAATAAAACCATATGAGCTCGAATCAGACCCAGAACATTTGAGTGAAGATGATCGAGCAGAACCTGCTCAGTCCTCGAGAGTAAAGACTGCGGATCTATAATGATCGCTACTGAATGGCACTTTAACTTTTGTATTTTTAGAACGATTATAGCCAAATATCTGTCGCAAGAACTAACGTTAACCCAAAACGAACACTAAGCACTGGCTTTAACTAGTAAGTTAGCCAAATCACACACAGAAGCATGTTTAGCAAGCCTGTAGATAAACAATACATAAAAGCTCTAATCAAAGAATCATTTACACTAATGCCAGGTTCGCTGTTGAGATTTTAACGTTAATGTTTGTAACGTTAGGTGTTCGTCGGATAACGTTAAGTATGAATGAGCATTTAACAGACTGGTTTGCAGAACAGCGTTGTCATCTGTTTACTTCCTTGCTACAACCTATTACAGGAAAACACATAGATGAAAAATAAATCAGACTTACAGGTTGTGGCCCGTAAACAGCTTCTGTTTGTAAATCCAGCTTTCAGGACAAGCCGTTGTGCATATCCTGTATTGAACTCGCGAAGTTTGTGGAAGTTTGTGTTGTCCTCCGTGAAATGTGCAGCGCGCGCGTCATGCATCCACGCACCGGCAGTGTTTTTTTCACGCAGCTGACGTTGTGCAAATCTGGCATTGAAATCGCGAAGACGGTGGATGTTTTCCTCTGTTAGATGTGCTGCAGGGAGCCCTGCGCGCGCCTGATTCCCTGCTGACTCAAACACACGTGCATATAACATGCTGCATGTTAAACGCTCTGCAACGCACCCCGGTCCCAAGGAAGGCCGAACAGAGCAAGTACCCCAGACCTGCAATCCGGATGAAAATAACAGCGTTTCCTCTGCATCGCGGCAACAACACTCCAGCCTACTAACCACAACAGCGCCGCGATACAAAATGGCCTCACCCCCCCCCCCTTATTTAATATTCTCGGAGGAGGGGTTTATGTAAATATTGAGCCTGTTGATGTCACCAACCCTGGAGGAATGTGTGTAGTCGCCTACTGGCCGTTTGCTGTAGTTCTTAGAAACTGATTTCTTTAAAAGCAAATATCTCCCTTTGCTTTAAACTTTGAACGTTGTAACTTTGCAGATGTTGTTTATGCTCAAGCAGCAACATTACACGCTAGCTAAAGTTAGAATAGTGAAATCGTTGTTTACCTCCCCTTTAATAAAACCATGGTTATTTTTCGTAAGGGTTGGGACATGACCTAGAATTAAAGATGAATTAATAATATTGAGAAGAGGCTCTTCTGCTACAGGTAACAACTCTTTCAGTAGTTTAGTCGGAATTGGATCTAATAAACATTGTTGTAGGATGGTCAGTGCAGTGGCTAACAGGAAGCAAAATAAACATGGCAAAAATCCATAAATGTCCATGGAAAAAAATCAGATTTATTTCAGGGTGCCACAAATTCCCAAAAATGCAAAAAAGGACAAAGCATACTGTCCATTTGTAAGTGTAATTTCACTCCAAATTTAACAGGAACATAAAAGAAAAAAAACTGTTCAAAGTACAAATCAATATAGAACAAAAATAAATTAAACAATGGAAAAAAAAAATGGAGTTACACAGTTAGCTACTCATCCAACAAACCCCTTCCTCTCTTCTCTCTTCTTTTTTAATCTGATCGGTGCAACCGTTTCTAATGTACTAGAGAAAATGGTGCTCATACTGCTAGTCATTTCCTCTAGTTCATTTGTGTGTTTGGGTACACTGAGCAGCTGAGATAAATCTGGTAGGTTATTTGTGAATTTATCAATAGTGTTTGGGAGAATTGTTCTTCCTGGTCTATAACACGGAGCAGTATGTCAAATATCAGCAGTACGCAGTGTGTACGTTATAAGGTAGTGGTCAGTGACATCATCACTTTGCGGTTTGATGTCTATGTCAGTAGGATTGATCCCATGTGATGTAATTAAATCTAGTGTATGATTAAAACGATGAGTGGACCCATTTACATTTTGCTTGACCCCAAAGGAGTTTAATAAATCTGTAAATGCAACCCGTAGTGCATCATTTGTAGTATCTACGTGGATGTTCAAATCACAGACAATCAGTGCTTTATCGACATTAACCATTAGGTCTGATAGAAAATCTGCAAACTCTTTTAAGAAATCAACATAGGGCCCTGGCGGTCTATATATGGTAGCCAAAGCAAAAGATAATAGGGATTTTTTTTCTTATATCTGAGAGTGTAACATTTAGGACAAGCACTTCTAATGAATTAAACCTGTGTCCTGATTTCTGAGTAACATTAAGAATATCTCTATAGATAGTTGCAACACCGCCGCCACAACCAATCAGACGGGGCTCGTGCGTATAACAATAACCTGGTGGAGTAGACTCATTTAGACCGAAATAATCATTAGGTTTAAGCCAGGTTTCAGTCAGACATAGTAAATCAAAGCTATTATCTGTGATAATTTAATTTACAATAACTGCTTTAGGTGTGCGCGATCAAATGTTAAGGAGACCTAGTTTTAGAGAAGGTTTTTGTTCATTTCTTTTAAGATTATCTGGTTTAATAATGATCAGATTTTCTCTAGATCCTATAGAGGATTTTGACCTAAATATTCGTGGAACAGACACAGTTTCTATACAATGCACTACAGAACAAGAACTGTCAAGTGAAGTTTGACTTACTAGTCATACGGTGCGTAGCGTCTTGGAGATGTTGTCGGACAGAAGATCAGCTCCGATCCTGCTGGGGTGTAGGCCATCAGCACGGAAAAGCCTAGGCCGCTCCCAGAAAAGATTCCAATTATTTACAAAGAGCAGCTTCTGTTCATTACACCATGACAATAACCATTCATTTAGAGCAAATAGTCTACTGAACCTTTCATGCCCTCGTCTGTATGTGGGAAGCAGTCCGGACACAATGATCCTCGTCGCGGGTGATGTTCTGCGTACAGTCTCGATCAGGCTCCTGAAGTCCGTCTTCAGACCCTCCGTCTGCCGCAGCCTGGTGTCATTCACCCCCGCGTGAAGCACAACAGCACGATGATCTCGTCACCATTCAGAATTGCCGGTACCTGCGCAGCGACATCGAGAACACGAGCACAAGGAAAACAGTGACTGCGCACCTTACCTTTAGCTGAGGTAGCATGTACATGCCGGACAATGGAGTCGCCGATAATCACATCGTCTCGTTCCGTCTTGAGAAGAGGGGAGAAATGGTTTCGGGTGGAGATATATCGAAGACCGGTGGTGGCGGTGGCGAGGTCCTCGCCCGAGGCCTGGCTCGCGCCTTCCGCTGCTGAATCACCCAGGGGATGATCGTGTTCTGGGTGCTCGTGCCCTGAGCAGGGAAACACGAGGAGTAGAAGACATCGGAGTGATAACATTACTTACTATGGACTTGTAAGCGTCAGCCCGCGATGTCTCTAACTCTAATTGTCGGTCCCTGAGATCGGCCTGTCTCTTCAGGAGGTTATCGATCTGCTTCTCCAGAGCCTCCAGCTCCAACTGTACAGCATGCAGCTCGAACGTGTCCTGGCCTGCCCTCAAAGGTAACGTTAGACACATATCCGATGCATTCGCCATTAAAACACAGTAATTTATTGAGTTTTACGAGTGTAAACAGCATGAGCGATATGCGAGACCACGCTGGTGATGCTTGCGGGCTAAGGCTAGTAGCAGATGTTCGGAAATATGGATATAAGTAGCGATATCAAAGCAATCCGATTGTTTGATATATAGAATATTGTCGGCGATATGTTCACCCGCTATAAAATGAGAAAATGTTAGTTTATTGAGTTGATATAAGAAGAAAAATCAAGGATTCAGAGTCAGCAAGGCAGATCTCCAAATTCAAACCATGCGGCAGACACACACGGTCAGACAACAATCATGCGCAATCATGCACATAATCAGTCTCTTCATGAAGAATACAGTAATTCAGCAATAGTCTGATTGAAGTGTCTTCATATGTTATTTTCTATACAGCCGGTCACTTTCGCAACATCCACCAGTTCTACTTTAACAGATCTGTGATTCTAGACTAGACTGAAAATTAAAAATAATATTGAAAATGCAACCCTCTATAGTTAATGTCTTAATGAAGAACACAGTACTTAATTTAAAATTGACTTGCCATCGTTTTTATCTTTCTGTCTTGTAAATTTTACAGGTTATTTACAGACAGTCACTTCCACAACATCTAGCAGTCCCACTACTACCGGTGAGCATATTGCCGGACCGTGGCTGTAAAAGAAGCTCCTCCTAATAATTGTCTTCATGTAATGCAGCATTTGAGTCTGATTTAGCATCTGTTTCCATCTGCGGTTTCAGTTCCTTTACCACCAAACACTTCCACAAAATCTACCAGTCAAACTTCTACAGGTCAGTTTAATGCTGGACTACGTTTCATCAAGTCTGTTTTGGTGACAGTTTATGTCTCGTTAATGTTATTTAGAAACAGTCACTAGTTGGGCTCAAATTACATGCATACACGTTAAAGCAAATACTGATCTCCATCATTGTGACTTCAAATGCAACTATTATTTTCATTACAACAGAAATGACAGACATAAAGTCATTCTGGTTAGTAATAAGTGAAGCTGGTAATGCTGTTTGTGGAGTTGTTTAACCTCTTAATCTGCACCCCTATTTTTGGGAATTTTCTGAAAACGACATACCCAAATGAAAATGTCTGCTGCTCTTAAACCCTATGGTCTATATTCATAAACCTGGTCTTATTTTAAACTAGACACTTGAAATTGTGCTACCCAAGAGTCATAATAACTCTAAGTAATATGGGAACAGAGTAATATACATGTAAATATACATGTATATATGTAAAACTTACACAGTAAAATCCCCAGAGTTAAATTAACACTGCTCAGAGAACATTTGGTCCCACTCTACAGAGTGTTAAAGTAACACTGAATCAGTGTTAAAGTTAATGAGATAATTAAGAGATTAATTAAGTGATAATTGACCATTAGTGGTGAACACCTGATGATAATGAGTAGAATCACTGAAGGAAAGAGAAAAAGAAAAACACAAGAACTACGACTGACTATTAAAAAGACATTCAATATCTGAAGATCTCAGCAGAGGAGGATTAAACAACTCCACAAACAGCATTACCAGCTTCACACATTACTAACCAGACAAACTTTATTTCTATCAGATGACTACAGAAGCTCTTATTGAGGTTTAGATGTTGATGTTTTATTGAAAATTAAAGTTGTTTGAAGTTACCATTATTGTGATTAGTGTTTGCTTTAATTGGGCTCTTGACCCTTGACTTGCCAACATAAGTTTTTCTCTGGCTGCTGTAACTGTTCGTTACGGTGAAAATGGCAAGAAAATCTTGACGCTTGTTGTTTATGATACAGTTGTTATCATCATATAGTGCCTTATTTGCTGATCCCCTGAAAGTCATTGATTATAGGAGCATTGTGATTCTAGGGCAGAAGATCCAGCAATGTTATCATCAGAGAAACTAAACAATTATCAAAAAATTTTTACGTAAGATTTCTACTGCGGTTTAATAACACATCACATAATAAGCACTTCTAACTCCTGCGAGTTTTACTCACACACACATATCAAGAATCTGCCTATGAATCTCAACAATGGTGACATGCTTCATGCCACAATGCATTCTGGGTGCATCACGCAAAACTCATCTATGGCTCCCAGAATGCATTGTGGCATGAAGCATGTCACCATTGTTGATATTCATAGGCAGATTCTTGATGTCTGTGTGTGAGTTCATCTCGCAGGAGTTAGAAACGATTAGTGTACAATCGGTTGCAAAACTTATTCAGCTTTTCTGATTAAAACAGTGTTGGATCTTTTCTAGAATCACAATAAAAAAAGTGAATAGTATATTGCTCATACTCAGTCATAAAATCAATGAATTAAATCATTATACAATGATCATATTCTCATCATCGAGCAGCCGACACCCGACAGCATCTGATTGTGTTTACTCTTGCTATAGCAAACTCAGTTACAGCAGCCAGAGAAACACTAATGTTAAAAAGTCATCAAACTGCCCAACTAAAGAAAACACTGATCACCATGATGGTCACATTAAAAACTAACAATTTTCACAACAAAATCAAACAAAACATTTGTTAATTCTCAATAAGAGACGTCTGACAGAAATAAAGTCAGTCTGGTTAGTAATGTGTGAAGCTGGTAATGCTGTTTGTGGAGTTGTTTAATCCTCCTCTGCTGAGATCTTCAGAGATTTAATGTCTTTTTTATAGTCAGTCGTAGTTCTTGTGTTTTTCTTTTTCTCTTTCCTTCAGTGATTCTACTCATTATCATCAGGTTTTCGTCACTAATGGCCAATCATCACTTAATTAATCTCTCAATTATCTCATTAACTTTAACACTGATTCAGTGTTACTTTAACACTCTGTAGAGTGGGACCAAATGTTCTCTGAGCAGTGTTAATTTAACTCTGGGGATTTTACTGTGTATGAGACTTTAATGTTAAGAGCCTGAAAATAACCTAAATATAAAACTGAATGTCTAATCATGTTACGATTCAAATTTGAGGATGATTCTCTCAAAAATGTAGCTTCTGTTAACTTTTATGTAAAGAAAAGTCTAGGCGTCCTTTCAAAAAGGCCATTTATTTCAGAACATTTGTAATTGTAAAGAGTCGTTTTTCATTCAAATAAATCTTCAATAAACTGCTAATTATAATGGATATACAGTTACTGCTATTTACAGAAATTACAAAGTGTAAAAAACTAATTTAGTTGATAAGAAGTGTCAGTCACAGAGTCTGCACGCTCCATTGCGTGTGTGCACTAAACTGCCTGGCATGACACGCGCTGGTGTCATGAAAGCCTAAGCACGAGTAGTATTTACCAATACGGCTTACATAAATTGTGCAAGATAATGCCTTTTGATTGGTTACTATGTCCATCAATCAAACCTTTGTTGGCAAGGCATTGGCTAGGCATTCGCTGACTGGTCCTTCCGCATTTAATTTAACCCTTTCCTCTCTGGTGTATTTATTGCAAAAACAAGTTCAGAACATGCATCTTGAGTGTTTCAGCTTTCAAATGATGCATAGTTTGTGATAGTTGATTGAATATTTTGTATAAAACAAAAGTAAATAAAAGTACAGACATGCCCACTTCCATCACCCGGAAAGTGGGGAAATGTTAGGTCCTGTGTACTTTCACTCTGTCCTGTACCTTCACATAATATTGACCTGCTGTTAGTATGTGTGTGTGTTCATGTTTTTTCTATCCTGGTGGGGACTTCACCTTGAATGCACACTGACTTATGGGGACTTGTGTCACAATGGGGACATAAATGGTACAGGTTACGCAGCAGACTTCTTCCTGGCTGGCAAAGTGGCATTACGTCGTGAAAGTGTGGAATCAGAGGAAGACCACAAGGGTTAAGATGCCATTTGGGACAGGGCCTAAGTCAGGGGTGGGAAAGTTCGGTCCTAGAGAGCTGATGTCCTGCAGAGTTTAGCTCCAACCCTACTAAGCCACCACAGTATAAAACCCATGACTCCCAGCATGCATTGCAGCATTAAGTATGTCACCATTGTTGATATTCATATGCTGATTCTTGATATCTGTGTGCGTCTAACCTATTTCCCCCCTAGAATGTGCTTAAAAATCAGAATTCGGAATGTCTGATCTGTGGCAAGAAAGTATTGTTGGTGAATATTATTTATTAATATTTTTTGTCAGTGAAGAGTTTAATCAAACATTTTTCTTCATGACAATTTTTGTTTATGGCTTATTTTGATTTGAACAGATTATGTGTTTTGTTAATATTGTATCAAAAACCACGAACTCACTAAAAAGCCAAGAGTGGATCACCATAATGGTGACTGAACATTTTCAATAAAACATTAACATCTAAACCTCTGTTAATTCTCAATAAGAGGTTCTATAGACGTCTTTCAGGGTTGGAGCCAAAAATCTGCAGGACAGTGACTCTCTAGGACCGAACTTGCCTACCCCTGTTCTAAGTAGAGGAAAACAATGGTATAATAATTTACAATGATTCTCCCAAATACTGCTACAACCACATAATCCAGCCCCACTGAAATAAAAGGAAAGGAATTTAAAAGGAATTTCATTCTGAAAGGAATTTAAATTGATTTTATAAGAAAGTTCTCATTCCAGGTCTGATTTTCACACTGCTGGAAGAATGCAGGGTAAGTTATTGCAGGGTACATTTCTGAAATTGCTATTGGAACAATAGCTCAATAATGCAAAATAATGTGTACTGTTTCCTTTCAGTCGGTCATGTTTGACGTGACATCCGAACATTCTGACGAATGGGGTCTCGCACTGAGAGCCCAATCACCTTCGAGTGGTACAAAACTAGTCAATGGTACTCCCTCCCACTGGGATGCAAGCGTTGCCCGAGTCTGATCACAAGCTGATGGCCATGCTTTCCCGGGCAGCTGAGAGCATCGGGCTCGAGTGGAACCCTCCACCGTGTCCCAATCACTCAAAGTTGGATGATTGGTTCTAGGGATGCACCGATACCAGTACTCGGTGGGTGGTCCGATACTGTTGTCAAGTACTCGTACTCGCTCTCGTAAAACTACCCCGATACATCCGCACCGATACCACTTTATGTCAATGCATCTTCAGAAGCGGAGCCGCGCGGAAAGCTGCATAATGCGCTGTGCACACCCGCACACCACGGCGCCAAGTGCAAAGGGGTCTCACGCTCTCAAAGCGCACGACTGCCATAGTATGGCTTCATTTTTGCCGCGCACACCCGATCGCTAGGGTGGACGTGGCGAGTATAAACCAAGCTTTAACGCTCGTGAGGCAGATTCTTCTCGGTAGTGAGTGCTGAAAGTAAAAGGCTGTTTAGTAGGGATGTGCCCAATGACTAGCCTAACCCCGGTAGTATAACAAGCCCAAGCTTAATTGTTATACTAGTTTGACATAACATGGAAGAAAATGGAAACGTTTTTTGTAAGTTTTCAAAATCCCTCCTTCACCCGAGTAGAGATTTATCTCAAACCTCCGCGAGCACCAGAGAAAACCTGAGGTAAAATTAAATGATTATGTTTTGCTGCAGATATACACTTTTCAAAATAATATATTAAAGGTCCTGTTCTTCGTGATCCCATTTTTCAAACGTTAGTTAGTGTGTAATGTTGCTGTTAGAGCATGAATAATACCTGTAAAATTAAAAAGCTCAAAATTCAATGCTAAGCGAGATATTTTATTTAACAGAAGTTCCCTTTCAAAGCCTACAGCGAACGGCCGGTTTGGACTACATCCCTGTACTTCCTGCTTTAATGACGTCAATAGAACAGTTTGTTGACTAACCTCCGCCCACAAGAATATGCAAAAAAGGGGGCGTGGTCTTGTTGCTATCCCACGTGGAGAAGAGGAAGTGTTGCGTTTGTAGAGTGTGTTTGTCGCCATGTCGTCTAACGCTGTTATTTTCATCCCGGGTCTGATTCCAGCTCAAATTGATACGGTAATATAGACATGTTTACAAAAACATTGAGCGCATGCATCTCCCCGTTATTGTAAGAGGTGTGACCTCTCCGGGCAACGTGCGCTAAGCTGCTGTCGAATCACAACACGGGAACTGCAGGCACAATCAGAACTCGTTACGTATTTCTGAAGGAGGGACTTCACAGAATAAAGAAATCATTAAGACGTTTTTAGGACAGTGAAAACAGCGGTATACAGATAAGTAAATTGTGTGAAAAATACTGTTTTTTTTTACACGCGAAACATGAACACATGTTATATTGCACACTGTAAACACAACCAAAGCTTCAAAAACACAGGAAAAACAGGACCTTTAATTTCAAGATATAACATTAACACAAAAGTAATTTAAGCCCATTTATTTAAAGCGAAATGTGCCAAAAAAATGTAAACGACTAGTATTTTCCAAGTCGTCTAGCAGCAGTGCTAACGTTTGATCGACTAGTCTCGCACATCCCTAGGTCAGTGTTACACATTGAAGATGAAAACAGAAACAGGCTCATAGCTGATATTGGAGAGAATTTTCTTTTCATCAATAAGAACCAGTCTCTCACTTTTCCGAAAAGGGCTGTATGGCTATGATAACTTATAATAATTGAATTCAGTTGTTCTGCTACTATGTTGTGTGGTACTGGAATCCTCTGAATGTTACAAGTTACATTTATGTGAAATGGGCAGCAGTGCCATGTTTGTTTAGGAAAACAACTAGTTGAATGTTAAAATGTCACCAACAGCATCAATTTGTGTATTTACTTTGTTACAGTCAGAAAGTGAAAAACTCGTATCAGTACTCGGTATCAGCAAGTACCCAAATGTAAGTACTTGTACTTGGTCTGAAAAAAAGTGGTATCGGTGCATCCCTAAATGGTTCCTAGGAGCTGCACGCGCTGATTGTCAGTGCCCCCCACCAGTTCCTTTCTTCCAGGAAGTGCATGAGGAAACCAGTTCATGGACTACCCATAACTACCCATAATCCTTCTGGTGCTACCTCCTCCTTCACTGTCCTCGATGTTGGCACGGCCAAGGGGTATGCAGGGATGCCCCCAGTGGAGCACTCTGTTGCGATGCACCTGTGTTGCGATGCACCTGTGTTCTCAGAGCACCCGTCCAAAACCTGAAGATTCTTGTCCACACTGGTGGGCAAGGCCTACAGAGCTGCAGGCCAGGCCGCATCCGCCTTGGACGCCATGGTCATCCTGAAGGTCCATCAGGCGAAAGTGCTTTAGCAACTGCACAAGGGCACTGCAACCGACCTCGCTCTACAGGTGACAAAGGTCACTGCGCAGTCCCTGGGTCAGGTGATGTCCACATTGGTGGTCCAGGAGCGCCACCTATGGCTAAATCTGGCAGGCATGAGGGAGTCAGACCAAACTCAGCTCCTTATCTCCCCGGTCTCCCAGGCTGGCCTCTTCAGCGATGAGGTTAAGAGTTTTGCCCAGCAATTTTCACCCGCCCAGAAGCAGTCTGAGCCAATGAAGCATGTGCTGCCCGGGCGTCCCGCTGCTGCCTTCACGCCGCCAGTTCAGCCGCCTCAGCCTGCTCGTCGCTGAGGGCGCCTCCACTCTCGGTCGGCCACAGCAGCAGCTTTCACCCAGGCCACAGCGAGGCGCCTGTTGCAAGAAGCCCGTCTCCACTCCTCCCATGCCTGCCAAGCGCCAGGCCAAGCGCCGATCCTGAGATGGGTGACCCGGTGGTGGAGATATCAGCTCTACAAGAGATGGTAGCAGGACGGGGGAGAATACTTCTTTTCTTTTTGTTCTGTTCCACCACTGACCTCATGGCAAGTGGTACCCAAATGTTCCATAAAAGAGCTGTTTCCCCTACCTCCGGCTGCGGATGACAGAAGGCGATGTAACACCTCGTCACTCTTGTCCTCTTCTTCCTTTGTCACCGGAAACCAGTCAGAGCCAGCCCAAGAATGCCAAGCCTTCTCACATCCCCTCTGTCATTACAGTCAGATGAGTGCACGCACTCTGCCCTCGCCAGGGGAACCTATGCCTCCCATACCATGGCTATCTGTTCCGTCTCGCTGCCCCACCGTGGGTACGCCTGTAGTTCTGTTGACCCCGCTGGCTCGGTTTCTGGGGGCCTGGCTAGAGCTCCCAAGTCCACTCCGCTGGCTCATTCGAATGATCAGGCTCGGCTCTAGGGGAACACCTGCTCCTACGAGCCAGTTTCCAGGCATGTTATTGTGTCAACAGATGCCTCTGCCATGGCCTGGGGTGCCATGTTTAATGGGCATGCTGCATCAGGCTCCTGGACAGGACCCAGACTCCAGTGGCATGTAAATTGCCTCGAGTTGCTAACAGTACGGCTTGCACTGCACCACTTCAGAGCCCTGCTAGAGGGCAGGCACTTACTGGTCCAGTCAGACAACACTGCGACCGTAGCATACATCAACCGTCAGGGTAGTCTACGCTCCAGTTGTATGTCAAAACTCACTCGCCATCTCCTCCTATGGAATCAGGACCATCTGAGGTCACTTCGTGCCGTTCACATCCCGGGCAAGCTCAATCGTGCAGCCGACGAGCTCTCAAGACAGCCGTCTCGTCCCGGGGAATGGCGACTCGATCCCGAGATGGTTCAGCTGATTTGGGAACTCTTCAGATATGCTCAGGTAGATCTCTTTGACTCTCCAGACACTTCCCACTGCCAGCTGTTTTACTCCCTGACCGAGGGCACTCTTGGCATGGATGCACTGGCACACAGCTGGCCGCGGGACCTACGCAAAGGATATGTGGTAACACTTTAGAATAATGGTCATTAGTCAACTACATTAGTTAACATTAACTAATAATGAACTGCACTTATAAAGCGTTTATTAATCTTTGTTCATGTTAATTTCAACATTTACTAATGCATTATTAAAATCTCATTAACATTAGTTAATGCACTGTGAACTAACATGAACAAACCATGAACAGCTGGATTTATATTAACTAACGTTAACAAAGATTAACAGATACAGTAACAAATGTACTGCTCATGGTTAGTTCATGTTAGTTAATACATTAACTAATGTTAACTAATGACCATTATTCTAAAGAGTTACCGGATGCGTTTCCCCCAGTTAGCCATTGTCATTGTGCAAGATCAGCGAGGATGAGGAGCAGGTCCTCATGGTCGTGCCCTATTGGCCCGGCCAGACCTGGTTCTCCGAACTTGTACTCCTTGCAACAGCCCCTCCCTGGCCAATCCCTCTGAGGAAGGACCTCCTTTCTCAGAGACGGGGCACCCTCTGGAACACCACACTACATGTGTGGCTTCTAGATGGGACGTGGAAGGTTTAAGTAGCTCAGGTGGTAGCTACTATCACTTCGGCTAGAGCCTCTTCTACCAGACAGGCCTACACTCTGAAGTGGAACCTCTTCATCACTTGGTGTTCTTCTCACAGAGAAGACCCCTGGAAATGTCCAATCGGGTCAGTGCTTTCTTTCCTTCAAGTGGGGTTGGATCGAAGGCTGTCTCCTTCCACTCTGAAGGTTTACGTGGCGGCTATTGCTGCTCATGCACAACCTAATCATCAGGTTCCTGAGAAGTGCTAGGAGGCTTAATCCGCCCTGCCCTCATCGGATACTCTCTTGGGACTTTGCAGTGGTGCTTTCTGCACTGCGTAGAGCTCCCTTCAAGCCATTGCACTCAGTTGAGCATAAATCCCTCTCTTTGAAGGCGTCACTCCTGACGGCTTTGGTGTCCATTAAGAGGGTCAGGGACCGGCAGGCATTCTCAGTTGACGAAGCGTGCCTAGAATTTGGGCTGGCCAACTCTCACATGATCCTGAGACCCCGGCCTGGATACGTGGCCAAAGTTCCCACCACTCCTTCCAAGGACCAGGTGGTGAACTTGCAAATGCTGCCCCCGGAGGAGGGAGACCCAGCCCTGGCATTGCTCTGTCCAGTATGCTCCCTTCGCGCTTATGTAGACAGGATGCAGTGTTTCAGGACCTCTTTGTCTGTTTTTCAGGAGCTCTTTGTCTGTTATGGAGGCCAGCAGAGGTTGTCCCACTGGATAGTGGACACTATAGTCTTGGATTACCAGGTTCAAGACCTACCATGCCCCCTAGGGGTGAGGGCACACTCAATCAGGAGTGTGGCCTCCTCCTTGGGGGCTGGCGCATGACGTCTCGCTAACAGTCATTTGTAGAGCCGCGGGTTGGGCGACACCTAACACATTTGCGAAATTCTACTAATTTGCTCAGGTAAGTTCTCTAGATTCTGAACCCTGGATTCCTCCAGCACTGTTGATGTCTATAACTTGTGTGCATGCCCTCTTGGTCAGTCCCTGTGTCAGGCTAGGTGCTTCCATGTGTTGTAATTCCCCCTCTGGGCAATCTCACGTGTGTATTTCCATGGTAAGCCTACCTCGTGCCTTTCCCTTGGCAAAGGCTACTATTGCCATCTCTGATGTTTAAATATTCCACCCTGTGGGCTGGGTACCTCAAATGTGCTTTGTAAGACCTCCTTCATGCAGGCAATCTGTCAGCTGGGTTATGCCACTCAATGTGTTCTGTGTTAAGTCTGGCCCCTTGTTTGTGCCGGGCCTCATGACAGGTGCTATGGCTTATGCAGGCCGCATAAAGACAGCTATTTTGGCGTTTTGAAGGGACCCCATTTATCAGAATGTTCTGATGTAAAATCGAACGTGACCGACTGAAAGGGAACGAAGAAGTTACGTCCCCTTGCCACAATTGCTGTTTCTGCTGAACGGCCGGGTCAGAGCGTTGCTCCTTATATATCCACAGAGTGGGGCGGAGCTCGCGATGCAATTTCCGCAGACCAAGTTACTCAACATACAATTGGCTCGTTTTGTACCACTCAAAGGTGATTGGGCTCTCAGGGCAAGACCCCATTCGTCAGAAAGTTCTGATGTAACATCTCCGTTCCCTCATTCATGGAACGAGGGTTACATATACCTAACCTAGATGTTTTGTATTTTTATCAGTGCTGTTGGTTCTTTGCATATAGATATATAATATGCTGAACTATTTGTTGTTTCTTTTACGAGGATATGAACAGTTTACTTGTATATGACTTAAAACAATTAAAGAAAAACATAATCAAAATCTCCACAGTGCACACAGGTTCAGTTTTACTTGTAAAGCTCAATTGTTTTTTTATTTCAGACCACAGGACAATGTGGAAATAATCTTCTTGACCAGATAGCGAACATTACAGCTGAAGTTCTCCCTTTGACCGTAAGAGAAAAATGACAAAATAATAATTATGTCACTTACATAAATTGTCATGTATAAATGCTTTCATCTGTTTTAAAGTTTACAAATAATCATATTTATATGATCACTAAAATAGGATGTGAAAACAATTTTGGATGTGGTCTTCAACACTTCAGAGAAGGCTTTAGTGTCATCATCAGCTGACCCAAATAAACTGGTGTCAGATGGAAACCGTGTGTTAAAAGCCAGCGAGAAGCTTGTGTCCCTGCTGGTGAAGCCGACAGACACAACTGCCAATGTCAGTTTTACTCTTGACACTGTGGGTAAGTGAAAGCCAAACTATGAATATACTGTGAAATTACTGACTTAATGTGTTCAAGTCTTGAAGACCTTTTGACTTTTTTTAGATGACTTAATTGTTAATACAGATTAATTCACATAATTGTATTTTTTAATCAGAGGTTGAAGTCTTCATGGTTGGACCAAATGTCACCTTAGATAAAATCCCTCAACTTGACACGAAAAATTCTTCTGTGGACATTGATCTCATTGGGATTGCCAAGAACAACCATGAAACAAGTACATTAAATATCTTGATGTTATTTTTATCAAAAACTTTGTAGAAAGAGACATTTCTATTATTATTGTTGTTTTTGTAATAACACTTTACAATAACAGGACATGAATAATAATTTACTAATACCTGAATTAATAGTAACTGAAATAGTATATGAAATATTTTGACTTTGAAATAAATGGTTAAACAATTTATTGTTGTCATAGTTTAAACTATTGACATCAGCAGCTTTGTCATAAACATTACAGAAAGGCACAGGATTAGTTTGTCATTATTTTCACTGATCCTTCTTATCAAACATAGAAAGTACTAAATCCGCTAATGATTTATCTTAAAAATCTGTTTTGTGATATTCTCTATCCAATAAACTAAACCTACTGTGACTTACAACAGTTCCTGAGGAATCGGTTCCATAAAAAATAATCAAACAGGAAACATGCTGTAAGATTAGGGAACATTTGCTGGGATCAATAAAGTTTACTATCCATCCAGACACAGGCCGTGATGATACTGTACCTCCGTTCTCTGACCCCCCAACATCACTTAACTGGGATGAATACTACACTCTCAGAAAAAAAGGTACAGTGGAGGTACAATTTTGTTCATTGGGGAACAAAACATATAACTGTACCTTTAAAGGTACACGACTGGTCCTTAGGGTACAATTATACCATTGTTTTCCTCTACTTAGAGCAGGGGTAGGCAAGTTCAGTCCTAGAGAGTCACTGAGAGTCCCTGCAGAGTTTGGCTCCAACCCTGCAAAGATATCTATAGAAGATCTTATTGAGAATTAACAGAGGTTTAGATGTAGATGTTTTATCGAAAATGTTTGGTCACCATTATGGTGATCAGTGTTTTATTTAGTTGGGCAGTTTGACTCTTGCCTTTTTATGTGAGTTTGTGGTTTAAATACATTCGAAAGGGAAAAAGTTTAGACGCACACAGATATCAAGAATCAGCATATGAAGCTCAACAATGCAATGCATGCTGGGAGCCATGCGTTTTATACTGTGGTGGCTTAGTAGGGTTGGAGCTAAACTCTGCAGGACATCAGCTCTCTAGGACCGAACTTGCCTACCCCTGACTTAGAGGTACCACCCCAGTGACGGCCACTTATACCTTAAAAGGTACAATTTTATTTGTTTTATAGTTTTTTAGTTTTAGTGTAGTTTGATTAGTACATGTGTATTTGATAGTAAGTTTATGATAAATCATGAGCTGAATTTGGTAAGTAGTTAACAGTGAATTAACTCACCCTCAAGTAAAGTCATGACACAATAATGCATTAACAAGCCATTAGTTGAAGTTTGTGTATGGTTAGTTAATAATGAGTAAGGCATGATGTGCCCCCTCAAGTAAAGCCATGACACAGTCATGCATTAACAAGCAATGAGTTGATGTTAGTAGGCTATCTGATTAGTTATTCATCAGCTAGTAATGATGTGCCCCTTCAAGTAAAGCCATGACACAGTGATGCACTTACAAATCATGAACTAAAACATGAATAAACAAAATACACTAAGAATCCTTATTCCTTTACACCCCTGGTACAAAAAAAAAAAAACGATAAAAATGATTTGTAGTTCTTTCATTTTTATTTATATAATTTACACATATACTTCAAATAAAGTCCAAACATACCTGTAAAGACACACATAAGGCACGTTTACATGTAAAATAGGGTGTGTTCATAAGCTAATGCTAGTCGAATCATATACTACATTTAAACAACAAAAAATACAGTTAATTACTGTACATAACCTCCCGAAAAATCCCAATACAACATGCATGCAAACATGTCTTAAATTATTAATTCGGTTTAAAAAAGCAGTCAACATTTATTTTTAGATTAAAATGCCAGCATTACCGTACACTCTAAAAAGAGATGTGTTAAAAATGACACATGTTGTGTTAGTTTTAACACATGTAGTGAGTGTGCTCAGGGACAACACATGTTGTGTCAAATTTAACACGATAAATGTGTAAGTCATTTTAACACACTAATTGTGTCAGGTAATCACATACTCAGATGTAATTTTAAAAATAAAGTGAAACTAAATTATTAAGCATTTAATCAATAGTCGAGTACAGAACGCATGTGCACACAAAGTACAATGTTTCAAACTCTATGACTCTATAAACTCAATTATTCACACTTCAACACCACATCGATGCCGCTTTTGAGAAAAGATCATGAAGAGATAACAGTTGACAGAGTTTGCGCTTTGAATTAAATTAAAATGTAGCAACTGATAAAACATTCTATATAAATAACTTTTATTTACTCAGGCCTGTTTGTTTGAGAACATAAACACTGCATACAATGCACAATGATGGTGTGTGTCGTGCTTTATAATATGATGTGTTGAGAACAACACAACCAGATGTGTTAAAAATTGACACATGTTGTGTCAGTTTTAACACATGTAGTGTGTGTGCTCAGGGACAACACATTTCGTGTAGATTTTAACACATGTAGTGTGTGTGCTCAGGGACAACACAAGTTGTGTAGATTTTAACACATATTGTGTGTGTGTGTTCTCAGGGACAACACATGTTGAGTAGATTTTAACACATGTAGTGTGTGTGCTCAGGGACAACACATGTTGTGTAGATTTTAACACATGTAGTGTGTGTGCTCAGGGACAACACATGTTGTGTAGATTTTAACACATGTTGTGTAAATTTTAACACATGTAGTGTGTGTGCTCAGGGACAACACATGTTGTGTAGATGTTAACACATGTAGTGTGTGTGCTCAGGGACAACACATGTTGTGTAGATGTTAACACATGTAGTGTGTGTGCTCAGGGACAACACATGTTGCGTAAAATTTAACACACAACCTGTGTCGTTTTCTTTAACACATCTCTGTGTTAGCTGTAACTCAACTAATGTGTTATTCCTCTTACACAGAAGTGTGTTGAAACCTTTTACACAATAATGTGTTATAGTTACACAACGTGTGTCAGATGTGTGTTACATGTTACTTCGTGTTTGGATGAACACTGACACGTATTGTTAACTTGTGTTTAGTCCATTGACGTTTAATAAAGAGTGTTTGACTGTTTATTGTATTACCTGGATGTTTTAGACATCATGAATCTACACACACCAGCTCTTATTGAGATGAACAGAGGTTTAGATGTTGATGGTTCATTGAATGTTTCATCTGAAGTCACCAGAATCGTGATCAGTGGCTCCTTTATTTGAGCTCTTGACCCTTTACTTGTCTTTTAATTCTCCTCTTTCTGCTGTAACTGCCTTTTAATCAAATATGTTTGTTATGGCATGAAAGAAAACACGATCAGAAGTTTCTTGATCAAGTCATAATCTCAAGATCTGATCCAGTTTATGATTAAATGGATTGTATACATTTACTTTATTTATGTGCTGTTAGCTATAACAGTTTTGTGAAGTTAGTCCATGATGTCCAGCAGTGCAGAATGAATTCTTAAAAAAATACAAATTCAATGTTTTCAGAAAGTTTAGAGCTGCAGCAGATACTCGTTAAACACACACATCAAGAATCAGATCATGAATCGCAACAATGGTGACAAACGCTTCATCCTGCAGTGCATGCTGGGAGTCATGGATGAGTTTTGTACTATGGTGACTCCCAGAATGCATTGCGGGATGAAGCTTTTGGTTTGTCACCATTATTGAGATTCATGAGCTGATTCTTGATATGTGTGTGTGCCTGTGTGACACCATAGACTAGAACATCCTATGTGCACTGTGTATCAAAAAATAAATGTGCAGATAATGACAACAATATTATAAAATAATTATTAACAGCGCAAAATATTTTTTACCGTAAAGTTTCAGATTTCAAACACTTGCCTGAGCTCAGCAAATGTATGCAATGAAAACATTATCATCTGATCATCGTTTTCTCATGGTTAGTTCTGCTGCTTCAAGTGTGCATAATAAACACACAGTCACAGCAAACAGAGAAAAACTGATGTGAAAGAGTCAAGGGTCAAGAGCTCAAATAAAGGAGCCACTAATCACGATTCTGGTGACTTCAGATGAAACATTCACTGAATCATCAACACAAATCCTGTTCATCTCAATAAGAGCTTCTGTCTGACAGAAATAAAGTCAGTCTGGTCAGTGATAACAAGTGAAAAGCGGAGAAAGCATTTGAAAAAGACATTGAAAAAGAGGCATGATGTGATTGGCTGCCAAAACACCCGCTGCTGTTCATCCAGAGTAACATTTAACACACATTGTGTGTTATATCTACACAACATGTGTCAAAATACCATCAACACACTCAGTGTGTTGTTTTTTAACACATCTCTTTTTAGAGTGTAGAAACACAATTTACACGCCAGGAGCACTGAGTGCACCTCTAATGAGTTTCCCACCAGAAATAAACCCATACTTCCGGGAAGAAAAGTAGCTATGACTAAACATAAATTAACCATAAAAATCTGAAAATGGTTTAGATCAAATGTAATGTAGTAGTGGTAGTTATTAGTCTATTTCCTCGTTTGATTAGATGGATCTGTGTAATTTGCAAAATAATCTTGTGCCATTCCAAATATTTGTCACAAAGCTGCAGATGGCAGATTATGATATTTTTAAATTATGACAGCATTAATGGTCCGTGTAACGCTTCACAATTCAATTTTCAGACCATATAGTGCAAATGCAAAAAATAAAATATTGAAACAAACGTCCATTTTTTCTTTTTTCTCGGTTACTTCATCAGTGGATTTTTGCCATTTTCTCTCCATTTTTCAAATTTCCTTTTGCTAAATTATGACTTAAGAAATTATCTTTTGAATAAATTGAAATCTAACCGATTTTATTTTCCTTTTATTTTTTCCCCCAATTTACGTGGACTGTGCCATATAACGTTAGCGGGGGGAGGTCGCGGACTGTTTTACATCGTTTATGTAGGCTATAGCCTGTGTGCACGTTGAGAAGTAACTTATAGTTTAAAAGGCTAACACAGAGGACGCCATAGTTTTTATTGTTAATAACTGTGCTAAATGTAGAATTCAGGTCTGGCCATCGGGAGCAGCGGGCAAAACGGTGGCCTGGCTACTTATTTCGCCCGCTGCTTTGTATTTATCTATACTTATTTGTTATTAGTGCACGCACACACACATACACACACACACACACACACACACACACACTCACACACACACACACACACACACACTCACTCACGTGCACGCATGCACAAACACACACACACACACACACACACACACACACACACTCACGTGCACGCATGCACACACACACACACACACACCTACTTTATTATATTGATGCATGCCTCGATGTACCCGAATGATTTAAGGACTTGCCATTTGATAATTAAACGTTACAAATTATGAATCCGCTACTCTTGACTTGCAGCATATCATTATATAGCCTACATATACATAGGCATATCAAAGCCTATCATTCTCGGCTAACGGCTTGTAATGAACTGAGTTAATGACTGCTAAATTTAAGGGCAAGAGAAGATGTGAGAAGCAGTATATTCAATGAAAAGTTCAATGTTGCCGTGGAAACGAAGAATGATGATCACTAAGTGAAAACAATAACATCGACAAAGGAGTTTATTTAGGCCCAAATATTTTGTATGTTTGCATGTAGGCTAGGCTAAGATGTGAATAAAAGCTAACAAAAATTTGCTGAACTTTATAACTTTAACAAAATTATAAAGAAAGAAAAAGTGGAAAGACAGTCACAGACATAGGCTACCAATTCATATAGATTTTAAACATTTTGCCTTATGTAAATATTACGGTGACGCATTGCTGCCACATACATATTATTTTTTTCACTCAATTATGTCATAATAACGAGATCTTATGGAAAAGAGACTACTGTCTCAATGTGACTACCCTGGTAAAACAAAGGACAAATAAAAAAAAAATCTTATGTCGTTAAAACAACATCTTTTCTCGTAATAACGAGATCTTATATCGTAAAAACAACATAATTGTCTCTTAATAACGAGATCTTATGTCGTTAAAACGACATATTTTTCTCATTAAAACAACATGTATTTTCTCCTAATAGGGTGTTGTATAGTGATGTGTGTATATATGTCTGTATCCACATTAGAGAATGTATTTAGCCCATGCCTTTGTCACACTTGTTTGAAAGCAGAAAAATATCATCCGCTGCCTGTATCAGTGGCAGTGCCCATAGCACGAAATTGTTGTAATTTATTGATTGAAGCCTGCAGTTCATAACAGCCATGGGTAGCAGGTGCCATGGATCACTAATGATAAGCGTGTAACTTTAACCTAGTAATGATGGACCCCGGTGCAGCCACAAATATCATAACTGTCTATAATAGGCCTACTGTAATTAAGACATATATTCAAAAAATGTATTAAAAACAGAAAGACGCTATTTCAGCCTTAGGCTACTCAAAGGCAGCGGAAACATGGCCAGTGGGTTCGTTACGCATGCCAATCCATTCCCGGCATTCTTGGTTTGCTTCTTATGTATTAAATATACAGGCAATTAGATGAACCTTGATCAAAATTAAAATACAATTTATAGAAAACTAAATTCACTTCAAAGAAATAATTTCTGCAAAACAAAACTCAACAAAAATCATGTCTGACCCCACTCCATGTTTCCAGACATATTGCGCGTCTTATAGCCTATCTTACTCATGCCGACGAAAGCGCCCGCGAATTCTTTAATATTTTTCATTTTTGCAGTTTTTTTTACCACTTCGTTATTTTGGCTCGGAATTTCGTTTGTTGGAAATATGAACTGAATTTAGAAATTAAATTTGAAATTAAAAACTTTGCGTTAATAAACAAAATACATTTTTGAAGCGTTTGGAGTGGAGTAGGCTAAATGCAAAACGTAGCCTATTTAGATTCATAGTTAGGCTATATGTTTAAATATAAGCCTGTTGTATTATTGTTTTAATCTCATATGTTGATGATGAAAAGTGAGCAGCATGAGTAAGATATAGGCTATAAGACGCGCAATATGTCTGGAGACATGGAGTGGGGTCAGACATGATTTTTATTGAGTGTTTTGCAGAAATAATTTCTTTAAAGTGAATTTCTTTTTCTATAAATTGTATTTTAATTTTGATCAAGGTTTCATAAACTAATGGCCTGTATATTTAATACATAAAAGCAAAATAAGAATGCCGGGAATGGATTGTGTAAAGAACCCACTGGCCATGTTTCTGCGGCCTTTGAGTAAGGCTGAAAGCGTCTTTCTTTTTAATACATTTCTAGAATTCTACATTTCTACACAGTGAGGAAAATAAGTTTGAACACCCTGCTATTTTGCAAGTTCTCCCACTTGGAAATCATGGAGGGGTCAGAAATTGTCATCGTAGGTGCATGTCCACTGTGAAAGACATAATCTAAAAAAAAATCCGGAAATCACAATATATGATTTTTTAACTATTTATTTGTATGATACAGCTGAAAATAAGTATTTGAACACCTGTCTATCAGCTAGAATTCTGACCCTCAAAGACCTGTTAGTCTGCCTTTAAAATGTCCACCTCCACTCCATTTATTATCCTAAATTAGATGCACCTGTTTGAGGTGGTTAGCTGCATAAAGACACCTGTCCACCCCATACAATCAGTAAGAATCCAACTACTAACATGGCCAAGACCAAAGAGCTGTCCAAAGACGCTAGAGACAAAACTGTACACCTCCACAAGGCTGGAAAGGGCTACGGGGAAATTGCCAAGCAGCTTGGTGAAAAAAGGTCCACTGTTGGAGCAATCATTAGAAAATGGAAAAAGCTAAACATGACTGTCAATCTCCCTCGGACTGGGGCTCCATGCAAGATCTCACCTCGTGGGGTCTCAATGATCCTAAGAAAGGTGAGAAATCAGCCCAGAACTACAGGAGGAGCTGCTCAATGACCTGAAAAGAGCTGGGACCACCGTTTCCAAGGTTACTGTTGGTAATACACTAAGACATGGTCATGGTTTGAAATCATGCATGGCACGGAAGGTTCCCCAGCTTAAACCAGCACATGTCCAGGCCCGTCTTAAGTTTGCCAATGACCATTTGGATGATCCAGAGGAGTCATGGGAGAAAGTCTTGTGGTCAGAAGAGACCAAAATATAACTTTTTGGTCATAATTACACTAAACGTGTTTGGAGGAAGAAGAATGATGAGTACCATCCCAAGAACACCATCCCTACTGTGAAGCATGGGGGTGGTGGCATCATGCTTTGGGGGTGTTTTTCTGCACAAGGGACAGGGCGACTGCACTGTATTAAGGAGAGGATGACCGGGGCCATGTATTGCGAGATTTTGGGGAACAACCTCCTTCCCTCAGTTAGAGCATTGAAGATGGGTCGAGGCTGGGTCTTCCAACATGACAATGACCTGACCAACACACAGTCAGGATAACCAAGGAGTGGCTCTGTAAGAAGCATATCAAGGTTCTGGCGTGGCCTAGCCAGTCTCCAGACCTAAACCCAACAGAGAATCTTCTCAGCGACAGGCCAGAAACCTGACTGATCTAGAGAAGATCTGTGTGGAGGAGTGGGCCAAAATCCCTCCTGCAGTGTGTGCAAACCTGGTGAAAAACTACAGGAAACAATTGACCTCTGTAATTGCAAACAAAGGCTACTGTACCAAATATTAACATTGATTTTCTCAGGTGTTCAAATACTTATTTGCAGCTGTATCATACAAATAAATAGTTAAAAAATCATACATTGTGATTTCTGGATTTTTTTTTTTAGATTATGTCTCTCACAGTGGACATGCACCTACGATGACAATTTCAGACCCCTCCATGATTTCTAAGTGGGAGAACTTGCAAAACAGCAGGGTGTTCAAATACTTATTTTCCTCACTGTATTAGGCCTACAGTATAACATACAATATATTACAGTAGGCTTATTTTAGATAGTTATAATATTTGTGCACCGGGGTCTATGATTTCTAGGTTAAAGTTATGCCACTGATGCGAACATGAGCGGTCCGTGGCGGCTCCTGTTACCCGTGGCTGTTATGAACTGCAGGCTACATCAATAAATTACGATACTTTCGTGCTATGGGCACTGCCACTGATACAGGCAGCGGAAGAGTCTATTTTACGCTGAGCTTGCTTCTGCTTTTCAGACATGGAAGTGTGACAAATGTACAGTGCCACCGCTCCCATTACACATATCACGCGCTGCGCATAGGGCACCAAGTGCTCAGGGGGGCACCACAAGAAAATGCTCTCTCTCTTTTTTCACTTTTTCTTCTTGTAGAGTAGAATAAGTTATTATTAATGTTTAAAATCTATCTGAATTGGTAGCCTATGTCTGTGACTGTCTTTTCTCTTTTTCTTTCTTTATAATTTTTTTTTAAGTTATAAAGTTCAGCAAATTTTTGTTAGCTTTTATTCACATCTTAGCCTAGCCTACATGCAAACATACAAAATATTTGGGCCTAAATAAACTCCTTTGTCGATGTTATTGTTTTCACTTAGTGATCATCATTCTTCGTTTCCATGGCAACATTGAACTTTTCATTGAATATACTGCTTCTCACATCTTCTCTTGCCCTTAAATTTAGCAGTCATTAACTCAGTTCATTACAAGCCGTTAATTATCAAATGGCGAGTCCTTAAATCATTCGGGTACATCGAGGCATGCATCAATATAATAAAGTAGGTGTGTGTGTGTGTGTGTGTGTGTGTGTGTGTGTGTGTGTGTGTGTGTGTGTGTGTGTGTGTGTGTGTGTGTGTTTGTGTGTGTGTGTTTGTGCATGTGTGCACGTGAGTGAGTGTTTGTGTGTGTGTGTGTGTATGTGTGTGTGCGTGCACTAATAACAAATAAGTATAGATAAATACAAAGCAGCGGGCGAAATAAGTAGCCAGGCCACCGTTTTGCCCGCTGCTCCCGATGGCCAGACCTGAATTCTACATTTAGCACAGTTATTAACAATAAAAACTATGGCGTCCTCTGTGTTAGCCTTTTAAACTATAAGTTACTTCTCAACGTGCACACAGGCTATAGCCTACATAAACGATGTAAAACAGTCCGCGACCTCCCCCCGCTAACGTTATATGGCACAGTCCACGTAAATTGGGGGAAAAAATAGAAGGAAAATAAAATCGGTTAGATTTCAATTTATTCAAAAGATAATTTCTTAAGTCATAATTTAGCAAAAGGAAATTTGAAAAAAGGAGAGAAAATGGCAAAAATCCACTGATGAAGTAACCGAGAAAAAGGAAAAAATGGACGTTTGTTTCAATATTTTATTTTTTGCATTTGCACTATATGGTCTGAAAATTGAATTGTGAAGCGTTACACGGACCCATTAAATAACATTTAATTCAAATTCAGAGTAATTATTTATTCTTACGGAGTCTGATTGATTTAGTTTATATGGAGCCCCTAAAGTACGATGCCCCTAAAGGGACGTGGTGGTGGAAAAAAATTAGGATGGGAGGATATTTTTTTTCCAAATCGTTTGCGTTCCCTCGCAAAACTTTTGCGTTCCCCCGAGAAACTTTGCGTTCCCTCGCAAAGATATTTGCGTTCCCCCGAGAAACTTTGCATTCCCTCGCAAAGATATTTGCGTTCCCCCGAGAAACTTTGCGTTCCCACGCAAAAGTTTTGCCTTCCCTTGCAAAGATATTTGCGTTCCCTCGCGATATTTGCTAATAATGTCCCGCTGTCAGTGTTTCAAACAGCTCAGTACACAGTAAAATCCCCAGTGTTAAATTAACACTGCTCAGAGCACATATGGTCCCACTCTACAGAGTGTTAAAGTAACACTGAATCAGTGTTAAAGTTAATGAGATAATTAAGAGATTAATTAAGTGATGATTGACCATTAGTGATGACACCTGATGATAATGAGCAGAATCAGTGAAGAAAAGAGAAAAAAGAAAAACACAAAAACTACGACTGATTATAAAAAAGAAATGAAATCTCTGAGGATCTCAGCAGAGGAGAATTAAACAACTCCACAATCAGCATTACCAGCTTCACACGTTACTAACCAGACTGACTTTATTTCTGTCAGACGTCTACAGAATCTTTTATTGAGAATTAACAGATTGTTTGTTTGATTTTGTTTAGAAAATTGTTAGTTCTTAATGTGACCATCATGGTGATCAGTGTTTTCTTTAGTTGGGCAGTTTGATGACTTTTTAATGTTCGTGTTTCTCTGGCTGCTGTAACAGAGTTTGTTATGGCAAGAAAAGCAAGAGTAAACACAATCAGATGCTGTCGGCTGCTCGATGATGAAAATATGATCATTGTGTAGTAATTAAATTAATCGATTTTATGACTGAGTATGAGCGATATACTATTAACTTTTTTTATTGTGATTCTAGAAAAGATCCAGCAGGGTTTTAATCAGAAGAGCTGAATTCGTTTTGAAATAGATTGTACACTTATCACTTCCAATTCCTGCGAGTTTAACTCACACACAGACATCAAGAATAAGCCTATGAATCTCAACAATGGTGACATGCTTCATGCCACAATGCATTCTGGGAGCCATAGATGAGTTTTGCGTGAGGTACCCAGAATTAATTGCGGCATGAACCATGTCACCATTGTTGAGATTCATAGGCTGATTCTTGAACTCGCAGGAGTTAGAAGTGCTTATTATGTGATGTGGTATTAAACTGGAGTACAAAATTGATGTACATATTTTTTGATAACCATTTAGTTTATGTGAAGAAAACACTGCTGAATCTTCTGCTGTAGAGTCACATGGCTACTATAATCCATGACTCTCAGGAAATCAGCAAATAAGGCACTATATGATGATAACAACTGTATCATAAACAACAAGCCAACATCATCTGTCATCAACTTGTCATCATCAATTTTCTCTTGCTGTTCTCAACGTAACAAACAGTTACAGCAGTCAGAGAGAAAAAATGCTGACAAGTCAAGGGTCAAGACCCCAACTAAAGCAACACTAATCACCATAATGGTGACAAACAACTTTTATTTTCAATAAAACATCAGCATCTAAACCTCAATAAGAGCTTCTGTAGACGTCTGACAGAAATAAAGTCAGTCTGGTTAGTAATGTGTGAAGCTGGTAATGCTGTTTGTGGAGTTGTTTAATCCTCCTCTGCTGAGATCCTCAGAGATTTAATGTCTTTTTTATAGTCAGTCGTAGTTCTTATGTTTTTCTTTTTTTCTCTTTTCTTATGTGATTTTGCTCATTATCATCAGGTGTTCATCACTAATGGTCAATCATCACTTAATTAATCTCTTAATTATCTCATTAACTTTAACACTGCTTCAGTGTTACTTTAACACTCTGTAGAGTGGGACCATATTTACTGTGTGGGCTAATATGGTCATACTTCCTGGTTCTAGTAAGAACTCGAGCTGCTACGTTTTGGACCAGCTGGAGTTTATTTATTAAGCGAGCAGGGCAACCACCCAGTAGATCATTACAATAATCCAACCTTGAGGTCATGAACGCATGAACTAACTGTTCAGCATTTTGCATTGAGAGCATATGCGGTAATTTAGATATATTTTTAAGATGGTAGAATGCAGTTTTACAGATGCTAGAAACATGGCTTTCAAACGAAAGATTGGTATCAAAGAGCACACCCAGGTTCCTCACGGACGACGAGGACTTGACAGAGCAGCCATCAAGTGTTATGCCGCGTTCACACCAAACGCGAATTGAGCGTCTGGCGCGAGTGATTTCAATGTTAAGTCAATGGAAAGGCGCGCTGACGCGCGTCTGGAGGTCCCTGGGCGCGGAAGGCGCATTACGCGCGGCGCGAAGGACGCAAATCCGAATGGTGCTTTTGTGCATTCACGCGTTTGAAGCGAATTCGCGTCTGACGTCCGAGTTGAAAAATTTTAACTTTGGCGTCAATTCGCGCCGCGTTAACCAATCAGGAGCCTGCTCGCTGCTGTCACGTGGTAAAGTGACAAACCCTATGAGATGTATGAGAAACCCTGCATAAATTAAAAACAGTACAAGTTCAAGTTCAAGAGTTTTATTTGTCACATACACAGTTATATACACAATATACAACTGGCAGTGAAATGTAAACAGGTCCGCTCCATGGACAGTGCAAATAACAGTTACAAGAAATTAAAATAGAAATAGAATAAAATTAGAATAAAAAGTATTAACATAAGTAGGATTATAAATAAATCAAGTAAAGATAAAAATTGGAAATAAGATAAAATAAAAATATAAAAAACTATTGTGTCACAAAATGTAGTTTTAAGACGTTTTCAGGTGGGAATGTAGTTGTTTAAATGTGGTTTATTTATAAAGAGAGCGCCTCTTTAAAAAAATAATCTTGTGTTTTTGAAGTTGTGAGATGCAGGCGATCACCGGGCAATCACAGCTCATAACCCCGGCGAAGGCAGCCTTTCCTTGGCCAGTCCTTCTGGCGTCTGCCGCTGGCTCTGATGTCCTGTAGTGTTTCGTTTTGTGATGATCTAACGGCCGAGCTTTGCTCTCATGAATCTATAATTTGTTGTCTGCCAAATCGTTTTGACTGAGGGCAAAGAGAAGTTTCATAACTTTATATTTTAAGGATATTTAAACATACATGTAGTGAAGATAATGTACAGTTGCCTGGACCACATTTGTGTGGCTTTTAATGCTTAATATATATGTTTATCTATATATATATATATATATATATATATATATATATATATATATATATATATATATATATATATATATATATATATATGTATATATATTGTGAGGATCTCATAAGTAACCTCTTATACTTGTATAGGCCCCATGTTTGTTTGGTTTATATTACTTGTATACATGTTTATGTTTCTTATTGTTTGTACAAATATGATTTGTGGTTATCTTTTTCTGGTCTAAAAGTGCACATTTAGATTAGAGATAAGACACCAAGAGTTTTTGTTTTATTTCTTTATTTAGAACTGCTACATTAGCATTATGGTGACATTTTCTAAGTTTTCCTTTTGTCTCCTGGTTCATGGCTGCAGCATGGTTCCGGGGGTGGGGTTTAAGAGGAAGTGCGGCCTTCCTGTTCCTCATTTTATGCCATTCTGAGGGATTCTGGGTAATGTAGGCATAGCCTATTGTCCAGTGGGAGCAGGGGGGGTCATTGTTTCATTGTTCCAGTTGTTTATGTTGTTAAATGTATTGTATTGTTTATTATTTGTATTTTGGTTCTTGTAATATTTGTTATTTGTATTTTGATGTTTTATTTCCACATGTTAAGGTTTATTTATGTATTTATGTGTGTATGTGTATATACACTGTCTATTCCTTTATTGTGAAATGGTTGAACCCTGCAGCATAAGAGGATTCAGTTTGTCTGTTCTGAGAGGGCTGGTGAGGGACTTCCGTGAGGAAGGTCACCTGTAAGGTTCCGGCATCACGATGTGGTGATGGCAAGTCTGTAAATAAAAGCTTTAAGCTGACGACAAGCAGTGTCTCCTGCCTTTTTCTCTGGTCATGTCCTCACAATATGGTGGCAGCGGTGGGATAATCCAGAAGAGGAGCATTGCTGTGTCAAATTGACAGGTGTGATGGCACCAAAACGGGCACGTGCTGAGACACTAGCTCGAGTGAACCCCGGAGAAGATGGGGAGGATGATGGGGCTAGTGGAGGTGTTGTGGAGCTGATGTCCTCTGAGAGTTCTTCGAAGGACATGGCTGAGCTCAAGGATATGTTCCAGAAATTTCTGGTAGATCAAAAAGAGCAAACCAATCGTCAAGAACAAGAGAATGCACGACAAGAGACAAGATGGAGGACCATGCAACATCAGTTTCGTTTACTGCAGGGAGAAGTGAGCCAGCATACCTCACTGGGAAATCCGCCACCTGGGGAGAGTGAGGGTCCAGACACTTCGTCTAGAAATTCTGATGGAGTTCGACGGCCAGTTGCTGGGGGTCCATTGAAAGAGCCAAAGATGCAGCAGCTCAGTGAGATGGATGACATCGAGCATTATCTGACTACCTTTGAGCGAATTGCTACCGTGTGCAAATGGCCTCCAGAGGATTGGGCCATTCGACTAGTTCCTCTACTCACTGGCAAGGCCCGGGCGGCCTATGTGGCTATGGATGTGGCTGAAGCGAGTGACTATGTGGAGGTGAGAGAGGCAATACTGAGGAAATATTCTATCAATGCTGAGACCTATCGACAGAGGTTTCGTTCCACGGAGGTGCTGATGGAGGAATCTCCCAAGGAATTGTATGTCCGGTTGAAGGACTTGCTCTACAAGTGGGTGAAACCTGCAGAGAAGACCATACAGCAGTTTGCAGAGACTATCATCTTGGAACAGTTTTTGAGAATGTTGTGTCCTGAACTACAAACCTGGATAAAGGAGCATGATCCATCTTCTGCTGAGGAGGCCGCCAGGCTGGCGGATGTCTTTGTGGCAGCCAGGCGAAGGACTGAGCCTTGGAGCTTTGCTCACTGGAAGACGGCAAGAGACAAGCTTTCCTATCGCAAGACAACCTCACTGCTAGAAGAGGGTAAGAGTGTGGGGGAAAGATTGGTGAAACAAACAGAAATGTCTAGCTTAACTACAGTGGGGACTATTAGGTGTTTTAGTTGTGGCCAGTTAGGCCATAAGAAACCAATGTGTCCAAACCTGAATAAAAAGCTTACCAATGTCTGTTATGTTCCACGGATAATGATACCCGAATCTCGCATTACTCCAATACCCAGGGATGTCACAATTCCTGTAGAACTGAATGGTAAAAAGGTGATTGCTTTGGTAGACACAGGATGCACCCAAACTTTGGTAGAAACCGATCTTGTATCTGGATGTTTTATGGAGAGTGATTCCCCTGTTATGGTTAAAGGCATTCATGGTGAAGAGCGGTCGTATCCGACCACTGAGGTATATTTAGGGGTTAATGAGCAATCCTACCTAATGAAAGTGGGTCTAGCACCAAAACTGCCATATCCTGTGATCATTGGTCATGATTTTCCTGTGTTAATGGACTTACTGCAGCCAAATAATTCCTGTAATATGGTGTTAACTCGTGCAAAGTCTAAACAGAGCCAGGAGGTGAATGAGACAAACTCCTTGACATGCCTTCCTTTTTATGACTCTGATATTCCGACCCATCCAGTGAAACCGGTAAAGTCTAAAGTAGAAAAAAGAGTAGACAAGTTCAAAGGAACCGTGGTGCAAGTCACAGAGGGGGAAGGTTCACAAAAATTCAATTTGGAGTGGCAGATCCCTGCTAATATGTCTGAACTACAAAAAACAGATGTTGAAATTGGTCCCATGTATTCTAGAGTAATAGCAAACCAAGGCAGAGAGATGGCCTTTAAGGGTTCCACGTTTTGTCTAAAGAATGACCTTCTGTATTGTAAGACCCAAAACAGACTACAAATGGTTCTTCCCATGAGTGTACGCAATATGGTGTTGAAAATGGGGCATGCTATCCCCTGGGCTGGTCATTTGGGCCGTCGTAAAATGTATCACCGAATCAGTAAACACTTCTTCTGGCCAGGGATGACTAAGGATATAGCTGTGTTTTGTAAGACATGTCCAGAATGCCAATTTACTGCCCCTCGGGTTCCTCCAAAAGCTCCCTTGATACCTTTGCCCATAATAGAGGTCCCTTTTCAACGGCTAGGCATGGATATTGTTGGCCCGTTAGAGAGGAGTAAAGCAGGTAACAAATACATGCTAGTAATTTGTGACTATGCAAGTCGATATCCTGAGGTTTTCCCTTTAAAGAATATCAAAGCAAAATCTGTAGCCTTTTGTTTGGTTCAATTCTTCTCTAGAGTAGGTTTCCCCCAAGAGATCCTGACCGACAGAGGAACCAATTTCACTTCAAAGTTACTGCAACAGGTCTATCAGTTGTTGAGTATAAGAGGTTTGAAGACCACACCGTACCATCCCGAAACTGATGGTCTTGTAGAAAGATTCAATCAAACCCTTGTACAAATGCTCCGAAAATTTGTAAGTGACACAGGGTCTGATTGGGACCAGTGGTTACCTTACTTACTTTTTGCATATAGAGAAGTTCCACAGGCTTCTACAGGTTTTTCTCCCTTTCAATTGATGTATGGACATGATGTGCGGGGTCCTCTGTCTTTGTTGAAAGAGTCCTGGGAGCAAAGTTCACAGACATCGAATCAGGTGAATGTCATTGATTATGTGTTGCAAATGAGGGAGAAACTGGAGAAAATGACAAAGTTAGCATCAGAATACTTACGAGAAGCACAGAGTAGGCAGAAATGTTGGTATGATAGGAAGGCAAGGCAGCGGTCCTTTGAGGTAGGGCAGCAGGTTTTAGTCATGCTTCCAACAGAGGAGAATAAGTTGTTGGGTAAATGGCAGGGTCCGTTCAAGGTTACTAAGAAGGTAGGACCTACAACTTATGAAATTGTCACTCCGGGTGGGTCACGTTCTCATAGAACATTGCATATTAATCTCTTGAAGGAATGGTTTCCACAGGAAGAGGCTGCAAGTGTAAACTTGATTCGGTTAGTGGAAGAAGACGAGGAGATAGAAGAGCAGTATTTAACGGTGAGTCAGAATACCTCCTCAGTTGATCTTGAGCACTTATCAGGGGAGAGGAAAAACCAAATTCAAGAGTTATGTGATCCGGAATTGTTTAAAAGTACCCCTGGTTGCACTCCTCTTATTCAGCATCAAATTGTGTTGAAACCGAATGCTCAAGTGAAAAGAATGAGTTACCGTATTCCCGAAAAGATGGTGTCAGCATTCACTGAGGAGGTTCGGTTAATGCAGGAGATGGGCATTGTTGAACACTCTCAAAGTGAATGGTGTAACCCCGTGGTGTTGGTCCCGAAAAAGGACGGGAGTCTGCGTTTTTGTATTGATTTTCGCTACCTAAACTCAGTGTCCAAATTTGATTCCTTTCCCATGCCCCGTATTGAGGAGCTTATTGAGAAGTTGGGAAAAGCCAAATTTATCAGTACAATAGACTTATGTAAGGGGTACTGGCAGGTGCCTTTATCACCTGAGTCCCGAGAATTGACTGCTTTCCGTACCCCTACAAGTCTGATGCATTTCCGTGTCCTCCCTTTCGGGCTACACGGGGCTCCTCCTACCTTTCAGAGGTTAATGAATACTGTTTTGCAGGATTTAGGTGGATTTACTGCAGCTTATCTTGATGATGTTGTGATATTCAGTGATAGCTGGGAGATGCATCTTCAACATCTTGCAACAGTGTTTCAGCGAATTAAGGATGCTGGTTTGACAATCAATCCTGCCAAGAGCTCTATAGCCAAGGGTGAGACTGAGTATTTGGGCTATGTATTAGGTAATGGTGTTATTAAACCCCAGGTCCAGAAGATACAGGCTATTCAGACCTGCCCACTTCCATGTACGAAAAAACAGGTTAGATCTTTTTTAGGACTAGCTGGTTGGTATCGGAGGTTTATACCGCATTTTGCCACTAGGGCGGTTCCCCTAACAGATTTGACACGGAAGGCAGGGCCAAATCAAATCCAGTGGACTGGACCATCCAGACTAGCTTTTCAGAATTTGAGGGATGCCCTAGTGACTAATCCTGTCCTGTACAGTCCTGATTTTGAGAAAATGTTTGTTCTTCAGACAGATGCTTCTGAAGTGGGATTGGGAGCAGTCTTGAAACAAGAGCAGGGAGGTGAGTTTCATCCTGTTGCTTATTTGAGTAGGAAACTGTATCCTCGTGAGACAAGGTATTCTGTCATTGAAAAAGAGTGTTTAGCCCTGAAATGGGCTCTTGATTCGTTTAAATACTACCTGTTGGGACGAGATTTTGTAGTTGAAACTGATCATAGAGCGCTTCAATGGATTGACAAAATGAAAGATACCAATGCTCGTGTAACTCGTTGGAGTTTGGCTATGCAACCTTTTCATTTTATAGTACGACATCGGCCAGGGTCGGAAAACGTGACCGCTGATTTTCTCTCTCGCTTACCTTGCGAGAGTTTGGGGGAGGGGGAAGATGTGAGGATCTCATAAGTAACCTCTTATACTTGTATAGGCCCCATGTTTGTTTGGTTTATATTACTTGTATACATGTTTATGTTTCTTATTGTTTGTACAAATATGATTTGTGGTTATCTTTTTCTGGTCTAAAAGTGCACATTTAGATTAGAGATAAGACACCAAGAGTTTTTGTTTTATTTCTTTATTTAGAACTGCTACATTAGCATTATGGTGACATTTTCTAAGTTTACCTTTTGTCTCCTGGTTCATGGCTGCAGCATGGTTCCGGGGGTGGGGTTTAAGAGGAAGTGCGGCCTTCCTGTTCCTCATTTTATGCCATTCTGAGGGATTCTGGGTAATGTAGGCATAGCCTATTGTCCAGTGGGAGCAGGGGGGGTCATTGTTTCATTGTTCCAGTTGTTTATGTTGTTAAATGTATTGTATTGTTTATTATTTGTATTTTGGTTCTTGTAATATTTGTTATTTGTATTTTGATGTTTTATTTCCACATGTTAAGGTTTATTTATGTATTTATGTGTGTATGTGTATATACACTGTCTATTCCTTTATTGTGAAATGGTTGAACCCTGCAGCATAAGAGGATTCAGTTTGTCTGTTCTGAGAGGGCTGGTGAGGGACTTCCGTGAGGAAGGTCACCTGTAAGGTTCCGGCATCACGATGTGGTGATGGCAAGTCTGTAAATAAAAGCTTTAAGCTGACGACAAGCAGTGTCTCCTGCCTTTTTCTCTGGTCATGTCCTCACATATATATATATATATATATATATATATATATATATATATATATAATTATCTCATTAACTTTAACACTGATTCAGTGTTACTTTAACACCCTGTAGAGTGGGACCATATGTGCTCTGAGCAGTGTTAATTTAACACTGGGGATTTTACTGTGTATGTCAACAATGAAGCGGTTAGAGTTTTATTTTGAACTTGGGCTTAACTATAAATAAATACAGTCAGTGTTTAGTTCGGAGTTCAGTAAAGTTGGCAATGTATTCACAGATTTGAACTCCCGGATCAATAACTCGTTAGCTAAAAACACTGTTAAAACACAAATGACACCTCTTTAACGTAGACAACGAGCTGCAACATAATTTTCCTCAAAACAAGCCTTATAATATGAGAGACAAGTAAAAATGGACCGTCTGCAAAGTGCAAAATCCAAAAGGCGTTACTAAAAAATAGGCAATAACAATTCAGTTTACACATCAATGCTCTCCTACTACAATATACTAATACAGTACACAGTGTAATGAAAAAATCAGTAAGCAATTATCATACAAAAGCTATGGTTGCAACTTGCAACTACTGTATTTTAACTGGGTACCAACATCATTTGTGTAAATAATAGGCCTATGGCTATGTGCAATTACTTTTATTATTTTTATGTGCTATTACTTGCCAAACTAAGCTTTGTAGTATAACCAGCAGGAGAGCGTGATGTGTGAACTGAATTTGGTGATAGTATAGGCTACAGTGCATTTCAGTGAAGTTAGCTGAATATTTTTCATAATAAAAAAATCCTAACAATAATGCAAAAGCAAATTTTTATCAAACTAAGTGTTTTATCTAACTAAGTGACCATTGATGAGCAGTGTTGGGCACGTTACTTTAAAAAAGTAATTAGTTATAGTTACTAGTTACTTCTTACAAATAGTAACTGAGTTAGTAACTGAGTTACGTCATTATAAAAGTAACTAATTACCAGGGAAAGTAACTACTGTGTTACTTTGGGTTTTTTTTCAAATGTTCAAATATGTCAAATAACTTGGATGCCCCCAATTTTAAATATGTTAAATGAATGAATTGGACACTAAATAGAATAAATTGCTATTATAAAACATTGTACATTAAATGTACACTATTGTAATGTTGCTGTGGGACAATGTGAGAGACACCTATCAAATTCAATATATTATTGTAAATATTATCAGTAGTATCACTACTATAGTGTAAATATTGTGTAAATAGTATCAGTACTTCTTTACTACTCCTCTGGTAGTGGAGCTCACGTTATCACCTGGGTTTTTAGCCACTAATGTTGTGGCTGTGATGATGTGAGGCTTCATTAGATTAGAAATACTGGCCACCGACGTGGAGAGACTCTTTCTTCCTGGGCATAAGCTGCACGTTACATAAACATTACCTTTCAACTCAACGAGGGAAAAGTAGCGCTTATACTTCCAGTTTGCGAAAACTACCTTTGAAGTCGTTGGAATCAGTTATGTGTAGCAACCCAACCCACCCCCAAACCCGCATGGCTTGCGCGCACACACACACACACACACACACACGCACGTTGCAGGTCCGACTGACAGAGGGCCTGTTGGGATGAAAACCGCTTCAGTGAGCTCAATTATAGTAACGCCGCATTTTTTTTTCTCAGTAACGCTAACGGCGTTGTAACGGAAGAAACAGTAATTCGTTTGATTACTCGTTACTGAAAAAAGTAATTCCGTTAGTAACGCCGTTTATCTATAACGCCGTTATTCCCAACACTGTTGATGAGTAAACTGAATTTGGAGACACAGTGTGTAATATTGAAGTTAATGATTTTTAGTAGGTTATGCGCTTTTCGGGTTTTGCACTTTGCAGACAGTCCCTTCAGACTTGTCTCTCAGCCGCCTGCTCATATAGACCAATTTATATTATAAGGCTCGTTTTGAGGACAATTAGGTTGCAGCTTGTTATCTACGTTAAAGAGACATTGTGTTTTAACAACGTTTAGCTCACCGAACTTCATTGAACTAAGCACTGACTTATAGCCTATAGCCTAAGTCAGTGGTGTGCACAGGGGGGCTTGAGCCCCTGCCCCCTTGAAAGTGAAAGTGAAAGTGCCCTCTTCGATCGCGCCGCAGTTCCCCCGCGAACGCGATTCGAACGCAGAATCCTCCCCGGAACGCGATTTATAACGCCCCCCCTGGGAACGCGATTCATAACGGCACCCCCTGCATACCCCCACCCCCCCAAGAACGCGATTCATACCGGCAACATTTGACCCTGCCCCAGTGGAGGTCTGTGCACGCCACTGGCCTAAGTCCAAGTTCAAAATAACTCTAACCGCTCCATTGTTAAAGTACTGATCTGTTTGAAATGGCCCGTGGGACATCTATCTTTGCGAGGGAATGCAAATATCTTTGCGAGTGAACGCAAAAGTTTTGCGATGGAATGCAAACGATTTGGAAAAAAAATATCCTCCCATCCTAATTTTTTTCCACCACGTCCCTTAAGAGGCTCCGTAAGTTTACGCCTAAATGTTATTCATGAATTTTCAAACATGTACTAACATTTAGATAAGGCTGCTGTTATTCATGCATGAATTCATAAGAATCCTGTCGTAGAAGGACGGCTCTTCATTGTTCATAATTAGTTTACATCTTAACTAATCTTGAGTTCATGTTGAAGTAACTATTAATTAAGGTATTAATACATGATTGTTCATGTCCTGTTATTGTAAAGTGTTACAGAGTTGAATGGAAGTTCCTTTTTCTGTTTCTGTCTCACAGGATCAGCTGCTGTGGCTTTCATGAGTTATAACACAATGGAGAATCTACTGAAGCCCGACTTCTTCAACACATCAAATGACACGATTAAAACCATGATGTCCACTGTGATCTCAGCTACTCTTCCCAAAACCATCAACACTAAACTCACCAAACCAGTCAACTTCACCCTCAAACACATCAGAGTGAGAGACTGAAATGTGCTTTAGTCCAACCTGAGAACTGATGAACATCTGAAAACATCTAATATTCAGTGTTGTAATATTTTCTGCATGTTCTTTCTTCTTTTTGCAGGAGTTCGACCCCAGCGGTTCTCTGTCCTGTGTGTACTGGAATATCAGCGAGTGGATTGTAGATGGTTGTTCTGTTTTAGAGACCAACAGCAGCTTCACTGTGTGTTCCTGTGTTCATCTGTCCACATTCGCTCTCATCATGCAAACCAGCCGCCCATCAGAGGTACGAGAACATTTATAGAGAGCATTGAAGAACAGCACAGATCTGGCACTCATGTACTCTGACATGTTTTCTCAGAGCGACTCACTGATGGAGCTGTTGAATTTGGTGTGTGTGCCCGTGGGGCTGGTGTTCTTCAGTTTGTCCCTGTTGACCTTTGCCCTTTGTCAGTGGAGTCCTGGAGTGAATAATGTGGCCCGAATCAACCTCTGCGTGAGTCTGCTGTTGGCTCACCTTCTGTTCCTGCTCACACAACAGTTCCTGAGCCTCATACGCCCTCAGAAGGTGAGAATGATGAAGGAGCCCTACAGCTCAGCACAGCCTCACTGAGAATCATCATAACCATCTCTCATGCTCTCCAGGTGTTGTGTGACGTGATATCAGGTGTGCTGCACTTCCTCTTTCTCTCCGGCTTTGTGTGGATGTTCATTGAAGCTGTGCTGCTCTTCATCTGTGTGAAGAACCTATCACAGATCAGCTCCATTAATAGGGAGGTGCTTAGCAATGGATTCCTGTGTGTGATTGGATATACGGTTGCTCTGGTTGTGGTGGCCATGTCTGCTGCGGTGGTTCCTGAAAGCTATGGAAGTGAAATGTGAGTTTAGTTTGAGTGACGTATTGCTCTCATCTATAACATCTTTATCCATTTTTTTTAATTGATTATTTGACTGTCTTCCTTCAAACAGGTGCTGGATTCAAATTGATAAAGGCTTCATCTGGAGTTTTCTGGGACCTGTTTGCATGATACTAACAGTAAACAAATTTCTCCTTTAATTTGTCTCATGACTTTGTATTAAATGGAAAACAATGGGATTAATTAAAATGTTTTACTTCACAGTCAAATACAATTCTCTTCATCAAGATTGTCATTATTCTGAACTCAACTCTCACAAATCTCAATGCTGAAGTTTCACGGATGAAACAAACCAAGTAACTAACATGATTTAATTGCTCTATGTAAAACAGAACATATAGTCAATAAAGACACATTAACTATTTATCTTTCTCTGCAGGATTATGGCGTTTAAAACACTGGCTCAGTTTGTGGTTCTTGGTTGCTCCTGGATTCTGGGTTTCTTCACTAATGGCAATAAGACACTGGAGATTATCTTCCTGATCTTGAACTCTCAGCAGGGAACCTTCATCTTCCTGATCTATTGTGTCCTCAATTATGAGGTCAGACATTTTTTTTCTAAGTAAACCATTTCAGTGTCTCCAGAGGCAGTATAAGGAAGAAAAGCATCAGTATTTACTTATAAAAATGCAAATGTATTCTCTTTAAGCATTTTTATTACATGTTTATTATAAAGAAATCCCATTGTGGTTCATGAGTTTCAGAGGTAAAATTGTCACTCAGCTCCTCTCGTCTCATTTTTGTCCAGGTCAGACAGCAGTACAGGAAGTGCTTCAATTTTTGCTGTGGACGCAAACAACACTGAGGACTACAACACATGTAATAAAATGTACTGCTTAAACTGATTTTATATAACAGAATCAATGTTTTTGGATGTTAATTGCCATAGTCATCGCTCCCTTCTGTAAATAATAGAAAAACATGTTATACAAGTGTCTTTTTTTATAGCTGTTAATTCTATTGATGTAAAACTTTCATTTAGTCTTTTTAAACATGCATGATTTTCTCGGTGGAGGGTGAAAATGTTACAGATCATGTTTTTACAGATTTCGCAAAATATTCTAACTTAAACATTTTACAAGTAAATGTTAACAAATTCAAAATGAAAAAAAAAGACTCCTGAAAACTATTTTTGAGTGCTTGATAAAGGGAAACAATTTATGGAATCAGTTAAGTTGTAAAGTTATAAGTGATATATTTCTTTATCGAGCTCCGAAAGCTGATTGTTTCTTCTGTAAGGACCCATTTTACATTATATTACTTTAAATGTTCATTCGCCTCAAAATATGTCATATAAATGCAAAATTTATTTTCAGGATGGAGTACCACATGTTTTATGGTTATTGTGATTTAACATAAAACATTGTGATTTTAAAATTGAAAAATAAAAGTAAAAAATAACTTAATGAACTGCTAATGTCTCATTCAAAGTGAATTGTCATTTGGCCTAAATTAACACTGTTAAACATGTTAGTGTGACTTTCACAGTAATTCCACAGCAGAGATGTATAGTCCAGGGGTCAGAAAGTAAATGTCGTGTCATATTTTTATTCCACTCATGAACTCAGTCAGCTGATTTCACTAATTAATTCTACCTCCTGGCTGAAAAACTGTGCCATTAGCAAATCCAGGTGTTCAGTACAAAATACCAAACAGGAATTTTTATTTTCTGAACCTGGACTTTTTGCACCGCTGACATTTAGTCAGTTTGGCTGAGAAAAATAAAATTGTGTCAGATCCATACATTGAGCAGTCCCTCCTGCTTTGGCCACCCAGCCAGCACAGCCATGTGGAGCCAGATGGGCTTGACCTGGACTCTAACAGACTTTTTTTTTTCATCAGTTTCGATGGAGGTCCCACATGGGTTAGCCCAGATGAAATAAACACTGCTCAGTGTGCACACTACAGGCTGTTAAATGTAACACTGAATCATTGTTGGAGTTAATGAGATAAGTGATGATTGAGCATTATTGAAGATAACACCTGATGATAACAAGCAGAATCACTGAAGGACAGAGAAACGCTGGCTGCGTCCGAAAACCTAGGCTGCTGACTTGTTGCCTCGCTGCCTTATTAGACATTGGCTTGTAAGGCAGAGTTTGTGCTCTAATTTCGGACAGACTTCTTAGGCAGTATAACAGTTTAATGATCTACAGCAAAATAGAGAGAGCTTTGGTGAGAACCTAACAATATTTAATTACATTAGTAATTTCTCGCTAGAAATGACAGAAGTTGAAAATGGTAAAAAAAAACTTACGTTTACACACAAACTGACCAGTAAACACAACTTTTGGACGCCATCTTTTTTTTCTGGCTCAACTGTCACAGAATGGAAATCACAGGATTGTGGGATATCAAAAACAGCGAAGGATACAAATATTCAAAAATCGATCAGATGAAGGTCTCTCAGGAAGTGAAGCTAACATTAGATTAGGACGTGCCTTGGTGCCTTCCTGCCTTGAAATGTGTCCTCTGAAAGCAGCATTTTCCACACAGCAAAATCCTCAGTGTTAAATAAACACTGCTGGTGTTTATGAGTCCACACTCACAGTGTTAAAAGGTAACATTGAATCAGTGTTGAAGTTAATGAGATAATTAAGTGATGATTGGGCATTAGTGATGAACACCTGATGACAATGAGCAGAATCACTGAAGGACAGAGAAACGCAAGAATTACAAGTGACTTCAGCCACAGCCTTAGATGAAATCAACAGAAAATAAACTCCACAAACTTCATTACTAGCTTCACACATTACTAACCACACTTTATTTCTGTCAGACGTCTACAGAAGCTCTTATTGTGAATTAATAGAGTTTGTTTTTGTCACCATCGTGGTGATCAGTGTTTTCTTTATTTGGGCAGTTTGACGACTTTTTAATGCTAGTGTTTCTCAGACTGCTGTATCTGCGTTTGCTATGTCAAGAAAAGCAAGAGAAAAAAACAATCAGAAGCTGTTGGCTGTTTAATGATACGAATATGATCATTGTGTAGTGTTTTAATTCACAGCTCTTATGACTGAGTATGAGCAATACACTATTAACTTTGTTTTATTGTGATTCTAGTAGAAATCCAGCACAGTTTTAATCAGAGATGTTCAATAAGTTTGAAAAAAGATTGTATACTTAACACTTTGACCTCCTGCAAAATTTACTCACACACAGACATAAAGAATCAGCCTATGAATCTCAACAATGGTGACATACTTCATGCCGCAAGGCATTCTGGGAGCCATGGATGAGTTTTGCATAATGCACCCAGAATGCATTGCGGCATGAAGCTTGTCACCATTGTTGAGATTCATAGACTGATTCTTGATGTCTGTGTGTGAGTAAAGCTTGTAGGAGTCAGAAGTGCTTATTGTGTGTTGTGTTATTAAACCAGAGGACAAAACTTAAGTACACATTTTAAAATCATTCAGTTTATGTGATTAAAAAGACTGTTGGATTTCCTCTGATTAAGAATCAATGAGTCTCTGGAGATCAGCAAATAAGGGCATTATATGATGATAACAACTGTACCATCAATTCGACATCATCAACTTTCTCTTGCTGTTCTCAACATAACAAATAATTACAGCAGTCAGAGAAATTCTAACGTTGAAAAGTCAAGAGCCCAAGCAAATCAAACACTAATCACCATAATGGTGTGACTTCAAATGAATCAATTATTTTCTATAAAACATCAAAATCTAAACCTCTGTTGATTCTCAATAAGAGCTTCTGTAGACATCTGACAGAAATAAAGTCAATCTGGTTAGTGATGCGTGAAGCTGGTAATGCTGTTTGTGCAGTTGTTTATATTATCATCAGGTGTTCATCACTAATGCTCAATCATCACTTAATTATCTCATTAACTTCAACACTGATTCAGTGTTACCTTTTAACACTCTGAAGCTGTGTCCCAAAGTGAAGGGTGCGCACTTCGAAGGCTGTGCACTTCGAAGGCCAGGCCAGGCCACGCCTTCGGAGTGCACAAAGTGCACGAAGGGCGAACCGAGGGACAGGGGTCTGTCTGCACAACAAAACCCCTCCAATTGCGAATCAAAAGTAGTGGAATCACGGCCAAAATGTGGTAAAATATGCCAAAATGCGGCGGGGGCCCGGTAGAAATATTGCTAAAGTAAAGACAACTTAAACCTGTGGACTAGGCTTAGGCTATAGGCTACAAACAACCCACATCAACAGTAAATGCAGCCCAATTCCAGACTTGGCAACACTGAACCGAGCGTTGTTGAATGGGCTAGCAGGTGTGTGACAACTGACAGCGGACGTTCGCGAGGAGATTTTAAAAAGAGAAATGGAGCATAATTTTTTTTTAATAAGTTATATTGGATTTTGACATGCTTCAAAGCCTGCGACGATGGAAGACCGGACCACAGGCACGTACATCGGTAGCCTATGGTTAAATATTTAATCGTTAAATCGCAACTATTGTTTATTATGTTTAATGTAGGCTAACTGTTACAATATAATTTAAACATTTATACATTTACGTCCAAGTCTTTATTTAAGTACTTATTTTTATTCAACTCACATCATCTCAGATGCATTGTAGGCTACTTTTTATGACATGGCACTGATGGCAGCCGACGACTGATTCAGGCCCGCAAACCTGCGGACAGTGGAAATATGAACTCATCCCAGATGAAGATGATGTCCCGCTGGCACAGGCCTGGTCTCTATTGTGCATTATTCCCCATCCCGGTCCAGCTCCACCAGGGTCTCCTGCTCAGCTCAATTAAAATGTACATACAAATGTTTTCTTCTGTTTTAGCTGTTAGTTTAAACTTCTGTTGTTTCTGATGTTAAACTTAAGATATAATGTATGAATAGTTGTAAAAAGTAGCCTTCTTTAAGTAGCCTAATGTATAGACCAATTTATTTTCATTTACACATTTTAATTTACATGACAAGAAAATATATGTATGAACATATATGAATTTGTTTTATGTACAAATTATAACTTGCATTACAAAAATAAACAATGTAAAGAACAACCACTTCTCTTTTATTTAGCCTATACACATTTCAAGTTAACGAAAATGAACAATAGACAGCAATTACTTTGTTTCATTTACAAATAACTTGCATAAAAAAAATTATAATAATATAGAGAAATTGTTCGGTGCATCCCGGCCACGACTTTACATTAAGCCTTTGGAGGAGACTTAGCAGTTTTCGTTTATTTGCATTTTGACTTATATTTTTGAGTGACGTCGCATTTGATTTAGCCTATTTTTGTCTGTGATATTTTTTAGCTATGGTGTTGACAGTATGATAAGAAAAATAAAGAAATGATTGCATGGCCAACATAGCCTATTACTTTGTTATCCCCAATCTCTCTCTTTCTGTAGGGGAAATTTAAAAGAGAGATCCTGGAAACGAAATCTAAATTTAACTGGATCGGCGGGTCGGGAATAAAATCATTTATAGGCTAGCGTGTGAGCACGGAGTGAATTTGAAGCGCGAGCGGGAGGGTGCGGTACGCAAAAGATCCTATTGCGGGAGTGGGATGGAAAAACAGCCCCGCGCAGATCTAATTTGTAGGCTATTTAAAGAAAGTGCAGAAAAAAGAAAGGTAAAAGAAAAAATAAAGAAAGAGCGAAAAGGGAGAAAATGGACTGATTCCTCTTCTTGAGAGAATGGTTGAGAAATAAATAACATTTATGCAAGTTAAAATTGGGAAATTAAAGTTTTGCCAGGTTGCTCAGGGCAGGGAACTGGGGACTGTGCGAATGCACTAAACGTTTTGTTTACTTCCAAGTTCAAGCGGTTGCGCTGTTGTGTTCAATAGTATGCAGGCTAGACTTGCCGACCGCTACCGTCTTTCACTGGGAAATATAATCCCGCGCCGTGAGAAATCTGATCGAGTGCCGCGGGAATGCGGACCAGTCAAATCCTGTAGTCACCAGTGTGCTATGAATTCTGGGATAGGGTAGGCTGCGAAGTTGTGGTAAGGTTCCATCTGCTGTACCCTTCCTTTGCCTGAGAAACGGAGGGCGCATTTTGAAGTCGCTTAGACTTGCGGCAGCCTTCGTCGCGCCGCTGTGACGCAATCGCACTTCAAATGTGGCCTTCGGAAGTGCAGCTTTCACATTGGGATAGCCTTCGTAGTGCCGCTGTGACGCAATCACACTTCAAATGTGGCCTTCAGAGGGTGCAGCCTTCACATTGGGACACCCTTCGTAGTGCCGCAATGACGCAATCGCACTTCAAATGCGGCCTTCGAAGTGCGCGCCCTTCACTTTGGGACACAGCTTGAGTGTGGCCTCATAAAGGACTCATATAAACACCAGCAGTGTTCATTTAACACTGAGGATTTTGCTGTGCAGGTTTCAGACGCAGCCAAGAACTACAACTGACTTCAGCTGATTCTTGATGATTGAGTGTGAGTTGATCGCGCAGGAGTTCATAATGTTTAGTGTACAATGCATTCTGATCATTTCTGATAAAACTGAGTCTCTCACTGTATAATCACAACAATAATCAAACAGCAGTTAATAACAAATGTCACCCAAAAAAACTCAGACATAATATCAGTGATTTAAGCCACAACATAATGATTATATTCTTATCATCAATGAACCAACATCAACTGATCACACTTTCTCTTGCTGTTCACGCCATAACAAACAGCCAGCAATTTTTTTTTAACCTCTTATCTATGCACCGGCTCGTGGGCGTGCATTTGTGCTAGGACCCTATTTGTTTGTGACAGCACCACCTACCAACGTGAGTGGGCGTGTCTGTACTTTTATTTACTTTTGTTTTATACAAAATATTCAATCAACTATCACAAACTATGCATCATTTGAAAGCTAAAACACTCAAGATTCATGTTCTGAACTTGTTTTTGCAATAAATACACCAGAGAGGAAAGGGTTAAATGAAACGCTAAAGGACCGGCCATGTAAACATTAGCATAATATTAGCGGTACTCATCTTTCATCTCCTGTCGCTTGGTGAGCTGTCAATCATTGCACCCATGGTCTTCTTTGGATAAAGGCACTCGGTGCCTAGCCACTGCCTTTTCAACAAAGGTTTGATTGATGGACTTAGTAACCAATCAAAAAGCATTATCTTGCGCAGTTTATGTAAGTAGGATTTGGTGAATACTACTAGTGCTTACGCTTTCATAACACCGGCATGCGTTTCTCATGGCGCCTGCCAGTGTTTAGGCAGAAACTGCAGTCGAGCATGCAGACTCTATGACTGACACTTCTTATCAACTAAATTAGTTTTTTACACTTTGTAATTTCTGTAAATAGTTGCTTTAGTTTTTCAGTAACTGTTTATCCATTATAATTAGCAGTTTATTGCAGGTTATTGCAGATTTATTTGAATGAAAAACTACTCTTTAAAATTGCAAATGTTCTGAAATAAATGGCCTTTTTGAAATGACGCCTAGACTTTTCTTGACATAAAAGCTCACAGAAGCCACATTACTGAGAGAATCATCCTCATATTTGAATCATGACATGATTAGACATTCAGTTTTATATTTAAGTTATTTTCAGGCTCTTAACATTAAATTCTCATATTTTTTTCCCTAAGTGAAAAAAAAAAAAAAGGACGTCACTTACATGTATATTTACATGTATATTACTCTGTTCCCATATTATTTAGAGTTATTCTGACTCTTGGGTAGCAACATTTCAAGTGTCTAGTTTAAAATAAGACCAGATTTCTGAATATAGACCTATAAGGTTTAAGAGCTGCAGACATTTTCATTTGGGTATATCGTTTAAAAATATTCTCAAAAATAAGGGCGCAGGCAAGAGCTCTACTAAAGCAAACACTAATCACCATAATGTTGAGGTTATTATTTTCTATAAACCATCAACATCTGACAGAAATAAAGTCAGTCTGGTTAGTAATGTGTGAAGCTGGTAATGCTGTTTGTGGAGTTGTTTAATCCTCCTCTGCTGAGATATTCAGAGATTTAATGTCTTCTTTTATCTTCAGTGGATTTCATCTAAAGCCCTATTCGCACGGGATAAGTATTATCTGGGGACCTCGTGTGATTTAGAAATTACTCCCCCACATCTGAATTTTGCGTGGCGCATTCGCACGGGATAAGCAAAGCCTGTGATTTTACTCGAATTTACTGACTATCTCCCGGATATGATGTCAAGACTTGTAAATGTTTTTTCGTTATAGATATAGCTGTATGGAATTATAAACAGTCGTATCAATATCATTTTGATAGTTTTATAGTAATAAAAAATAATTTAGTTCAGTTAGAGAACAGACGCTATTAAAAATTTAACTGAGCAATAATAACAATATACGGCGGAAGATTCAGTTTCAAAGCTAAATGTAAAAGTGCCCATTTAAGCGAGTTTGTCATTGTACTGTTCTGTTTCCTTGTTTTTCATTAAGAATAACATTAAACACACCATTCAAGCAATTTACTCCAAAATTGCTCATTCTAAAGTGAAAGTATAATCCGCGCGGCCACACAGGAATTCATAACGGTGCGCTTTATATGCAGCCTAGCTCCATTCTTCGTGAAAGATAAAGATAAAAATGCGCACAGGACACAAAAACCTTGCAAAAATTATATACGATGCGCCTAATCCTGGCCAAATCACAGAGATGCCAATTCGCACGGGACTAATATTTTCACAGGACCTCAGTGTTCGGCGAAATATGGTAGGTCATTTGCGGGGGAATTTTTACTTTACAAATTACAGACATGGCCGATTCGCATGGGATTAAGATCACAGACATTCTCTGCAATTATTACAAATCACCAGATAATACTAATCTCGTGCGAATAGGACATATGGCTGTGGCTGAAGTCTGTAGTAGTTCTTGTGTTTCTCTGTCCTTCTGTGATTCTGCTTGTTTTCATCAGGTGTCTTCAATAACGCTCAGTCATCACTTAACAAATCACTTAATTATCTCATTATCTCCATTAACATAAATTGATGCAGTGTTACATTTAACAGCCTGTAGTGTGCGCACTGAGCAGTGTTCATTTCATCTGGGCTAACCCATGTGGGACCTCCATGGAAACTGAAGATAAAACTGGCTGTTAGAGTCCAGGTCAAGCCCATCTGGCTCCACATGGCTGTGCTGGCTGGGTGGCTGGAGTAGGAGGGACTGCTCAATGTATGGATCTACCACAATTTTATTCTCAGCCAAACTGACAAATGTCAGCGGTGGAAAGTCCAGGTTCAGAAAATAAAAAGATAAGTTAATCTGTTTATCATTCTAATGAGGAAATATGAACCCAAATCCACTGTTTCCTTCTCAAATTCAAATGTGAGTTTTTTTATCAGGTTTTCAGGGGTGGAAAGTCCAGCTAGGGTTCAGAAAGTAAAAGTCCTGCTATATTTTTATCCCACTCATGAACTCAGTCAGCAGATTTCACTAATTAATTCTACCTCCTGGCCGAAAACTGCGCTACTTAGCAAATCCAAGTGTTTGAAACAAAATACAGAGCATGAGGTTGACAATCCAAAAAGAACAAATCCATATATTTACTCACCCATAGACCCTCCCCTCAAAGAAATCAGGACAGAAGTGGACAAAAGAGAAGGATTAAAACCCCATGCAAGAACAGGAATGTGTCTTCCTCGTCTACTTGTGGGTTTCAAATGAAGGGAAGTAATAAATAGGATGCTTTTAAAGCCTAACTTCTAACTAAATAATGAACTAATCTACTTTTCATGTCAAATAATGATCTCTTAAAAATCTCTATATATTTGTGACAATCTTGCAATTGAGCATGCTTGAGTCACACACAGACTTCAACATTCAGCATCAAAATACAACCCACATGGCAACATTGTGTCCCAGATCTGGCCCACATCTGGCACATGTGAAATGCTGATCTGGTCCACATGCTGCATGGAATGACGGCCCTTCCCTTACGGAAATTAACCATGGTTTTACTTCAAATAAAACCAAAAAAACATGGTATTGTAGTTAAACCATGGTAACCACAAATTAACCATGGTTTTGCTACTCCAACCATAGTTTAACCATGGAATAAGCGGTAAAACTCTGGTTACAGTAAATTCCCCGGTGTTGAATTAACACCGCTCGGTGTTCATATGGGAACCACCAGCAGGGTGTTAAAGTAACACTGAAGCAGTGTTAGAGTTACTAAGATACTTAAGTGATTCATTGAGCGATGATTGTTTGATTATTGAAGACACCTGATGATAATGAGCAGAATCACTGAAGGAAAGAGAAACACAACTACAGCCACAGCTTAAGATGACATCAAGTGAAAATACATTACCGTTGGTCACCGTTATAGAGATCAGTGTTTTTTATTTTTGTTGGGCAGTTTGACTTGGCATTTTATGTCAATTTGTGGTCTTAGTAACAGAGTTTACTGGAACACATACTTTGTTGCAAAGGAAGCCATAAACATAAATTATCAGGTGAAATAGTTATCATCATAAATAATTTTTTGTTGTTGACCAAACTAATCTTTGAGAAAAGTGGGTAATAGAAATATTAATAAGTTGTTTGAATAGATTTTCACAATAAATGCTTTACTGCCACAGATCAGTCATCCTAAATTTTGATTTTTAGATACAGTTAGGGGGATAAATGTTTGAGCTCACAGACATCATCAATAATCAAACAATCATCACGCAATTAATCACTTAAGTATCTTATAAACTCTAACACTGCTTCAGTGTTACTTTAACACCCTGCTGGTGGTTCCCATATGAACACCGAGCAGTGTTAATTCAAAACCGGGAATTTACTGTAATCAATTAGCCAAAAAAACATGGTTACTACACTTTTACTATAATAAAACCATGGTTATTTTTCGTAAGAGTTGGGTGGCCCACTCCTGTTTGCCAGATCTGGGCCAAAAGCAGGCCATAACAATGCCACATGTCAGCGAAGAGCAAAGAAAAAACTTGAACTGGACCTTATCTGAGCCACAACATCTGTGTAGATTAAATGTGGTCATCTCAGCCTTAATAAACCTGTTAACAAGCAGAATCACTGAAGGAGAGAAGAGAACAGAAAAAGAGACGAGCAGAAACACAAGAACTACAACTGACTTCAGCCACAGCCTTAGATAAAATCAACTGAAGATAAAAGAAGACATTAAATCTCTAAAAGATCTCAGCAAAGGAGAATTAAACAACTCCACAAACAGCATTACCAGCTCAATTACTACAGTTATATTTTAGTTACTAGAACTGTTGTGTTAGTGAACTATACACAGCAAAATCCTCAGTTAAATGAACACTGCTGGTGTTCATATGAGTCCACACTCAGAGTGTTAAACGGTAACACTGAATCAGTGTTGAAGTTAATGGGATAATTAAGAGATAAATTAGTGATGATTGAGCATTCTCCAACATTATCCATCTGCAACACCGGAGGGTGCACTTTCAGGACCACATTTCTAGGACCCTATTTTTTTGTGACAGCGCCACCTACTGAATCGGAGAACCGCAATCCCAGGAACGCATTTCCAGGACCCTAGTTTTGGAGATCCGAAACGAGTGCCACCAAGGCAGTATTTTAAGCTTTTTTTTTTAAAGAGGTTTTTAAAGGTTTATTACAACCAAATACTGCTTTCTTTATTGCAATTAAATCTGGTTTCTAGGAATGTTGAGTAATTATTGGGTCCAAGTTGCATAATTTAATAACTCATCAAGTAAAATAAACAAGGAATGGTTTAGCCTTTTCAGTCAATCACATTTTCAAGTACAGAGGGAATACACAAGGATGACTCTGGGGGAAGATTTAAGATTGTGTATATTTTATAAAATAATATATTGCAACAGTTAAATTTGAACACACACAAAAACAAATTTATTCATGACGTGAACCACATAGGAAGAACTTCATGGACAACGTCTTCACTGACTCCTAAGAGAGAGAAAGATAGAGAAGTTGATGAAATAAGGAACATTGAGTTAAATTGTTCAAATCTTAGTCACCACAGAGCACACACATTATATACAATACAAAAATATATCAATCTTCATACCAAATAATGTTCATATTACTGTTAGTGCACACTGTTCAAAGATTTGGGTGAACAGGTTCTTGAAACATTCATGTCAATAAAGCGCATCTGAACCGAGAAAAAAAAAAAATAGAGAGAGATTCAAGAAATCTGAATAGAAATAATGACTTTTCCTGTCCTTTAAATATTTAAAACACACATTGTGATGTATGCAGCAGCACTACCAACTGGATGCTCTCCCCTCTTTTCAACAAGTTCATTTTATATAAATAAATAGACATAAATTAGGGCTAAGTCTTGGACTTGACCAATTAATGAATCTTTTGTCATAGCCTACTTCTGCCTGTCCTGAGCTGTGTCCTTGAAAGCACTTCAGAGTACAGTACATGACACAATCTAACACGTGATATTTTAACAGTCAATTATTATGATGGCCTCTGTTATGCCTGACTACAAAAAACGTCATATGTCTCAATCAACATTATAAAACCATGCCAAAATGAAGAGACGTACTCATAACATGTCATGTATTGTGTGGTAACTGTGGAGGCTGACTGTGAGCGTGTGACAGCTAAAACATTACGATTATTTTAACTGACTTAAAATGAAAAAAAAAAAAAAAACAACAAGTAACTAACAAGCTTTCACGATGAAGGTAATACAGTTGTCTTAAGACACAATTGTGCTGTCACTAAGTCAACACAAGCTTTCATGCAAGTTTAGTTAAACGAACATGCCAAGAATTCATTTACAGCACTATCTAATATACGTATGATAGCTATGCATTCAAGACTGTGCATTCGGCTACGTTAACTTTCCAATGAAATGCATCACGATTGTTTTTAATGTTAAAATAAAAACTGATTCACATGTGATACTCACACTCTGATCGTCATCCATCTTTGCTGGTCCTCTAATTCGCTGTGGCGTTGTCAATAAAAACCTAGGGTCCTAGAAATGCGGTCCTAGGACTGTCTCTCATGCTCTCCAGGTGTTGTGTGACGTGATATCAGGTGTGCTGCACTTCCTCTTTCTCTCCGGCTTTGTGTGGATGTTCATTGAAGCTGTGCTGGGCTGCGTTCGAAACCGCATGCTACCCTACTATATAGTATGTAAAAAGCAGTAGGCGAGTGAATAGTATGTCCGAATCCTCAGTATTCATAAAAGAGTAAGCGAGAATTACCGGGCGGATGAACTAATTCTCGCGAGATTCGGACGTGCGTGTACTTAATTTGCGTCCGAATATGCCTACATTCCTACTATATAGTAGGAGAAAACAGTACGTGAATGGAGGAGTATGTCCGAAACCTCAGTATTTATAAAACAGTATAGGCGAGAAATCCCCAGATGGTCTACTGTGTCCGCCCAGATTCTGAAGTGTGCATCCGATGGACACTTTAATATCCCATGAGGCCATGGGGAATCATCATTTTCGAACATGTCGGAGGACGGAGATGCAGCTGTTTTTAAGTGTAAGTACAACAAACTGAACCGCTGTTAATTGTATTTAAATTTCTCATATTTAACAACCGACGAGGAAACTGTTGGTTTTAGGACATTAATATATATTAAATATTGATATATTAAAGATATTAAATAAAATGTAATTTTCATATAGCTAACGCACCAGTACTTCTGAAGATTTGTTAATCATAGTTTTCTTGAAAGCATTGCTTTAACTGTTTACAAGAACCTGATCAACGTTTGTTTAAAGAAAAGGTGTGAATGCACTCTTAACCATATGCAATATAGACGTTTCCTAAATGTGCGTTTAACATCTGACAGGAACATTTTCGATAAGTATTGCAGATGACATCACAGCATGAAATAGACATCTGATCAGAGCGATGTGTGTGTGCTATAGTGTAGAGTTCACTGTTGTCAACACTGTACATGAACTTCAGTAATATTAATAAATCTACATAAAGTAACTAAACATAAGTTATCTTTTTTATTTGTCCATTAGTAGTGTTGATGAATTTAGGAACATTAACACATCAGCAACTACCTCAACATTTACATGTAGTAGGCTATTGAGCACACAAACGTGTATGCTTTTATCAAGGTGTTGTTTAAGATACAGGTAACGTGAATGTTGTCTGATGTTACAGGGGCAGAAGAGCACGTGTGTGTTTATCTGGTGGAGACTGGAGAGAGGCTGATGAAGGAAGCCTGTCATCAAAGGCTTTGAGTGAGTATTCTACAGAAATGAATAAAACATCAATTTAAATCTTAAAGGTCCCATGGCATGAAATTTTCATTTTATGAGGTTTTTCAACATTAATATGAGTTCCCCTAGCCTGAATATTGTCCCCAAGTGGATAGAAATGTTGATCGGTGTAAAACCGAGTTGTGGCTGTCTTTCTCTGCCTTTGAGAAAATGACAGGCCACACTCACAGAAATATTTCACCCAAAATTTAAGATTTATGTAATTTTATTAAATGACAAATTCCCATTTATATTTTTTTCATAATTTTAACACAAATCTACCAAATAAACTTTACACAATTTATTTTCATTAGGATAATAAAATCTATTTATTTAAAATACATAAAGTTTATTGTATAAATTGCATAATAATTAAGAGAACTAAATCAGGATAATTAAAAAAGTTAAATAACATTTATTTGAATCATGTTAAATGTATATTCATGGCAGAGTTAGTTTTTATGCATTTACATCTATTTGATTTTATTTAAAAACTCATATTTTTAAAATCTATACATTAAAAGTAAATAAACTCTAAAAGATTTAATCAATTTTACAATTTATTTAATGCAATTAGTTAATAAATACTAACATTGTTTGAATAATAAGAGTTATAAAACAAACAAGATTCTGTTATTTAAAGTTTATGTGATTGGTTTTCATCAAAGTTATGAAAAAAAAAATCCATTTGGGAAACAGGAAACGACGTCACTTTCGCTGGACACAAGCCCTCGAGATATTGTGGGAATCCGTCACACACATCCCACTGAGCAAAGGCGTACGTTGAAAAGACGTCCACTGAGGAGCCAGAATGAAAGTTTTTATGACGTCTGTTTTTGACGTGTTCTGCACGTCCGATATAGACGCTCATGGAACCTCAAGGTTAAAAACTAGTTCAAATTATGGACATATTTTCCATTTGTAATTGCAAAGCAACTCACAGACAGTGTGTGTTTGTCCAGAAATCATGAAAATAAAAGAAACTTAGCTCAAACCTTTAGACACTTTAGACAACTTAGCATCTGTAATTCACACATCTTTGGATGGTGAGAGAATCGTGGGATTCAATCCAGGATCTTCTTGCTGTGAGGAGACAGTGTTTCCCACTGAGACACTGGTGCTGCCCTTAATCACAGACATAAGACACACTTTGACTATTTCTGTCAGACGTCTACAGAAGCTCTTACTGAGAATTAACAGAGCTTTAGATGTTGATGTTTATGTTTCATTTCAAATCACCATTGTGGTGGGAAGCGTTTGCTGTAGTTGGGCTCTTGGTCCCCGTATTTGTGTGAGCTTTTCTTTGGCTGCTGTAACTGTGTGTGAGAAACACAATAGTTATGGCTGAGAAAGCAAAGATAAAGTGACTTCAGGTGTTGTCAGCTCCTTGTTGATGACTAAATCATCAGAAGTCTAGAATCTGATGTTGTGCTTTTGAGTTTTGTGTTCATGTTTGGCAAATCATTTGTTTATATACTATAACCTTGTGAATCCACTGTTTCGGGACTATTAGCAATAAAATAATCACTTATCCTGAAAGATGATAAAACAAAATGTGCACATTGTTTTGAGAAAATATTTCTCATAGTCACACACAGACATCAAGATTTTGCATATGATTCACAACAACGGTGACAATCATAAAAAAAAACTTCATGCTGCAATGCATGATGGGTAGCTTCAAAGTACAAAACTCAAAACTCATGCTTGATTGTCACCGTTGTTGTGAATCATATGCAAAATCTTGATGTCTGTGTGTGACTATGAGAAATATTTTCTCAAAACAATGTGCACCTGCTGTTTTATCATCTTTCAATATGAGTGATTTGTTTATTGCTATTAGCCCCGATACAGTGGATTCACAAGGTTATAGTATATAAACAAATTATTATTTGCCAAACAAGAACATAAAACTCAAAAGCACAACATCAGATTCTAGACTTCTGATGATTTAGTCATCAACAAGGAGCTGACAAGACCTGAAGTCACTTTATCTTTGCTTTCTCAGCCATAACTATTGTGTTTCACACACACAGTTATAACATCCAAAGAAAAGCTCACAAAAATACGGGGACCAAGAGCCCAACTAAAGCAAACGCTTCCCACCACAATGGTGACTTCAAGTGAAACATAAATATCAACATCTAAACCTCTGTTAATTCTCAGTAAGAGCTTCTGTAGACGTCTGACAGAAATAGTCAAAGTGTGTCTTATGTCTGTGATTAAGGGCAGCACCAGTGTCTCAGTGGGAAACACTGTCTCCTCACAGCAAGAAGATCCTGGATTGAATCCCACGATTCTCTCACGATCCAAAGATGTGTGAATTACAGATGCTAAGTTGTCTAAAGTGTCTAAAGGTTTGAGCTAAGTTTCTTTTATTTTCATGATTTCTGGACAAACACACACTGTCTGTGAGTTGCTTTGCAATTACAAATGGAAAATATGTCCATAATTTGAACTAGTTTTTAACCTTGAGGTTCCATGAACGTCTATATCGGACGTGCAGAACACGTCAAAAACAGACGTCATAAAAACTTTCATTCTGGCTCCTCAGTGGACGTCTTTTCAACGTACGCCTTTGCTCAGTGGGATGTGTGTGACGGATTCCCACAATATCTCGAGGGCTTGTGTCCAGCGAAAGTGACGTCGTTTCCTGTTTCCCAAATGGATTTTTTTCATAACTTTGATGAAAACCAATCACATAAACTTTAAATAACAGAATCTTGTTTGTTTTATAACTCTTATTATTCAAACAATGTTAGTATTTATTAACTAATTGCATTAAATAAATTGTAAAATTGATTAAATCTTTTAGAGTTTATTTACTTTTAATATATAGATTTTAAAAATATGAGTTTTTAAATAAAATCAAATAGATGTAAATGCATAAAAACTAACTCTGCCATGAATATACATTTAACATGATTCAAATAAATGTTATTTAACTTTTTTAATTATCCTGATTTAGTTCTCTTAATTATTATGCAATTTATACAATAAACTTTATGTATTTTAAATAAATAGGTTTTATTATCCTAATGAAAATAAATTGTGTAAAGTTTATTTGGTAGATTTGTGTTAAAATTATGAAAAAAATATAAATGGGAATTTGTCATTTAATAAAATTACATAAATCTTAAATTTTGGGTGAAATATTTCTGTGAGTGCAGACTAGCCAATCCTGAAGTCGCCTGGTTTGACGTCCAAGCAGGCACGGTTTCCTCCCTTTCCTCCGCCCAGAGAATCTGGCACGCCCATGCAAACGCTCGTCGAGAGATCATTGCATCATTGCTTGTGAACGAGTGAACGCTGGCAGTTTCTCAGTGTTTGGATGTACAAATGAAAACAGAAGTCTTTTTTCAGTTCCTTCTGATCTGTGATCAGTGATTTCTGATGTGTAGCTAATTATTTATTATTCGTGCACACAATGCGGCTTCTCTCTCTCCAGACAGAACGGTGTTTTCGTGTTTTATATCTTGTGAGTCAGTGTTTTTGTACGTCCTCGTCGCGTCTATCGGTTCTAAAATGTGCATACAGTCATGAGTTTCTGCTCAACATCAGCAGAGATAAACCTCACACACGCCGAAGCTCGGCCTTCAACATCCCCGACCCACAGTACTGCATCTGGCCCACAGCGGAGGCACCAAACGCGGCGTGAGATTAAGCAGAAGGGGGGTAAGCTTGAGCATATCCGGGCTAGCCAGCCTAGCCCCACAATAAACTGGATTACATCCGATTACTGCTGTTGTGTCTTTGTTTGCGCTGTGTACTCAACGCGCGTCACTGACGCTTTTATTTTATTTTAAAAATAATGCTATTATCAACACTTACTTTTAACTCGTTCATCTCGACAGCTGTAATGGTACTTTGCATGTGTTACAAAGTTGGTAGAATAATGATGAAGAGGACTCGGTGTGACTGGGACTCGTGTTTATTCAGAACTCTCAGATACAAACACAATAAACTCGCGCTGACTGACAGCGCTCTCATAACTCAGTAGTTACTATTAATAACTTTGTTAGCAATCGCTGAGCTCAGTCTCTGATACATTAGTGATGTCCGGTTCGCGAACGATCTTTCTTTTGAACCAGTTCTTTTTAGTGAACCGAATCAGTTCACCAAATCGGACTGAATCGTTCTAAACGGTTCGCGTCTCCAGTCAGCGCTGATCCATAATTTACTAAAGTTACTAACTTTCTGACATGAGTGACAGTCCCTCCGACTAGAAATAGACTAATAACCTAAAGTATATGCTGTAACTAAAACAGTTCAGACATGCTGAGAACTGATGTGAAGTGAACTCAGGTCCATCCGTCTCCCTGGCAGACTCGTGCCTGCTCGTGCCTCGATAAACCACGCCCCCTCCGCTCATATAAAATGCAAAGATGTCAGCCAATCACAACAGTGGGCGTTTTTACTGAAGTCTCACAGCAGACACGCCTCTTGAAGCAGGGCATTCAGCCACAGGGCAAACAGCAGTATAGAAAAAATGCCTTTTATTTCTAAATTATGACATTTTATGATGTAAAAGTCATACTAACAATATAAGTACAGCTCAGGAAACATTATAAAATAATAGAAAAATGCCATGCCATGGGACCTTTAAGTTGTATTTTATTTTAATTTCAAACAGAGTTATTTCAGCACTTTTCTGATTCTTGATGTCTGTGCATTTGCTGCAGAGCTCCTGTAGATGAGCCTTGCTCAAGGACACACTGGTGGAGATTGAAGCAGAACCCTTCTGCTTATCAGTTCAGTTTTAGCCCACTACACCCCACATAGCAACATTGTGTCGGCCCAGATCCGGCCCACATCTGGCACTTGTGGCATACTGATCTGGCCCACATGCTGCATTGAATGATGGCCCTTGAGTGGACCACTCCTGTTTGCCAGATCTGGGCCACAAGCAGGCCAGAGCAGTGCCACATGTCAGCCAAGAGCAAAGAAATAAACCAGAACTGGACCTTATCTGAGCCACAAAATCTGTGTATAATAAATATGGAGTCATCTCAGCTTTAATAAACCTGTTAACAAGCAGAATCACTGAAGGAGAGAAGAGAACAGAAGAAAATAGATGAGCAGAAACACAAGAACTACAACTGACTTCAGCCACAGCTTTAGATGAAATCAACTGAAGATAAAAGAAGACATTAAATCTCTCTTTTGGATATAAAATAAAGAAATTAACAACATATTCAAGAGATCACGATTTTGGGTTTTGGTGAGGATAAAACTGGGTCAGATTAGCAGGGTTAATATCACAAAATAAATGGGCAGCTGTTTCTTCAACAAAACCACAAAATTAGCAAGTTTAATCAATATTAAGATATTTATAGATAGATTAATTAAACCTGTCACTCATATCTTTCAAGTCGTTGCGCTTGATAACGTCGTAGGTCACATGATAACGTCAACCTGGCGCATAAAGTGCGGATCACATTCATACTTAACGAGATCAGGCAATATAGTACCTACTCTTTTAGCGCTCGGTAAGTAGGTACTTATTGAAAATGAGTACCTACTCAATGAGTATGCGGTTTCGAACGCAGCCCTGGTCTTCATCTGTGTGAAGAACCTATCACAGATCAGCTCCAAAAAGAGGGAGGTGCTTAGCAGTGGATTCCTGTGTGTGATTGGATATACGGTTGCTCTGGTTGTGGTGAGCGCTTCTGTCGGGCTGTTTCCTGAAGGCTAAGGCAGTAAACAGTGAGTTGTTTTTGTTTTAAGTTCATTTGATTAGAGGGAAATGAAGCAGCTTGGGACTTTTGTGGGATTTCTTATCTGATAAAAAATACATTTTGTATAAACAGTGTACAAGCACATACAAGATTATAAAGATTTTAAAAAGTCAACACCAGACATAGTATTTTTGAATAAATTCATTCAGTTTTCTGGGATCTGTCTGTGTCATACTAGCAGTAATAACATTTATCATGATTTTTATTTATAATAAAGGGAAAACAATTATAATTTTTTTACTTTTCACGATTCTCTTCATCAACATCATCATCAATCTGAACTCAACTCTCAAAAATCTGAACGCTGAAGTTTCACAGATGAAACAAACCAAGTAACAAAACATTATGATATGAACACTAATATATATCATAAATATATATTAATTCTCTTTTGTTCTCTGCAGGATTATAGCGTTTAAACACTTTCTCAGTTTGTGGTTCTTGGTTGCGCCTGGATTGTGGGTTTCTTCACTAATGGCAGGAAGGATCTGGAGAGATCTGTTGTGTCCTCAATGAGGAGGTCAGACATCACTCAATTTACCACCATATTCCATTCAAAACTGCATATTAAATAATATTACAGTTGTTTTCTTGCAGGTCCTGTTCTTATTATGGCAATCCGTGACTTTTAGAGAGAAATGTGAGAGGCAAAATGCCTGTTGTCTGTCTGGTTGTCTGACTGCAATGCATTAATTCAGGCTGATTACGAGTTTCTCCCCAGCCAGCACAGTCATGTGGGGCCGATATGAATCTGCTCCGTAGGGTTGCCAACTTCAGAAGAGGAAAATAAGGGAGAGTGTAGTCACAGGCCCCCTCCTTGTTTGGGCTCTGGGGCTTCAGCCCTTTAGCCCTTAGGTTAATCCGGCCCTACCCGTATCAGCAGCTCATTGGCTCTTCTGTTGTAACCAGGGCTTGACATTAACTTTTTTGCTCACCAGCCACTGTGGTTAGTGGTTTTCCAAAGTTACTAGCCACTCAGCATTTTCACTGGCCACAATTTTGGCATCGATACCATTGGGAAAAACTGCTATATCGATATTTGTAATATTCTCTTATAATTTGGCAGCAGGAATATTAGGCTGCTGTAACTTTAAGACCTGACACACTGATCCATGCGTTTTCATTCTCAACCGTTTACGTTTACTTAAAACAGAACTGTGTTTGTGTGTACACTCGCCAAGACCGACATTTTTACATTATTTTGTGTGGCATTTTTTTATTTTTTTATTCGCAATAAACAGCGAAAAACAACTCAATTTAGTCCTGAGAGGCAGAGGTGCACTTTGGGGCGTGGGCACAAAATCTTAGTAAAAATATGCCCTGTAACAGCAACACTATTCATCCAGAGCAAATCTGCAGCTGGTATTGTGTATCTTATTCTGCGGAAAACGAGTATTGGAAGTGTTTCAGATATTTCAGAATCGATATGTATCAAAAAAACTATATTTTTGACAACACCACATTGCTGGTTAATTTTGTTTATTATTTCAGATGCATTTTTAAAAGACTACAATTGAAAAAAAAAGTATATATTAAATATAAAAATCAACTCGCCAAAGTGGTCAGTATTTGACTGCATTTCACGCCACTCCTGAAATACACTCTCATTTGGTGGGTTGACGGATGTTAATGTCAAGCCTTGTTTTTAACCGTTAACTGACTCTTGACTCGAGAGAGAACTACTATCAGTCAAATGTACATATCTGTTGTGATGTTACGTCACAAATGGGCGGAAGTGGAATTTGGCAGCTTGGTTTCAACAAATGCTGTTTTTGCAACGAGGATGGATTTTTAGATCTGAATTATACAGTAGCTGTGATTGGCTGCAGTGAGAATTGAGTGTAAACACCCACTGCTGTGATTGGCTGCAGTGAGAATTGAGTGTAAACACCCACTGCTGTGATTGGCTGCTGTGAGAATTGAGTGTAAACACCCACTGCTGTGATTGGCTGCTGTGAGAATTGAGTGTAAACACCCACTGCTGTGATTGGCTGCTGTGAGACTTCAGTGTAAACACCCACTGCTGTGATTGGCTGCTGTGAGACTTCAGTGTAAACACCCACTGCTGTGATTGGCTACATTTGGATTTTTGCATTTGGAACTCTCTCAAAAACTTTTAAAGGGGTGGTAAAACACATTCTTTTGAAGGCTTGATTGTGTTTGTGTGGTGCACTGTAACATGTGATTATGCTTCGTTTAAAAAAAAAAAAATTCATTATTTTTCATATATTTGACCTTTATTCTACACTGCTCTGTTCCTCCTTGTAAAACGGTCTGATGCTTTCCGGGTTGTATGAAGCCAGTCCCTCAAAAATACGCAGTGGGCTCAGATTGGTTAGCTGGCCCAGTGTGTTGTGATTCGCTTACCGCCTAGTGCACGTTTGTCGGAAACGTCACGCCCCTTACCTTTATCGGAGGCTGTGCTTTGGTCAGTATTAGAAACGATGGCGTCAATAAAACCATACCAATCTGAGCCCGAATCAGACCCAGAACATTTAAGTGAAGATGATCGAGCAGAAGCTGTTCATTCCTCAAGAGTAAGGACTGCGGATCTATAGTGATCACTACTGAATGGCACTTTTGTATTTTTAGAACGATTATAGCCAAATATCTGTCGCAAGAACTAACCCAAAACGAACACTAAACATTGGCTTTACTAGTGGCCAAATCACACACAGAACCATGTTTAGCATGCCTGTAGATAAACAATACATAAAAGCTCTAATCAAAGAATAATTTACACTAATGCCAAGTTCACTGTTGAGATTTTAACGTTAGTGTTTGTAACGTTAGGTGTTCGTCGGATAACGTTAAGTATGAATAAGCATTTAACAGACTGGTTTGCAGAACAGTGTTGTCATCTGTTTACTTCCTTGCTACAACCTATTACAGGAAAACACATCGATGAAATATAAATCAGACTTACAGGTTGTGGCCCGTAAACAGCTTCTGTTTGTAAATCCAGCTTTCAGGACAAGCCGTTGTGCATATCCTGTATTGAACTCGCGAAAATGGTGGAAGTTTTCCTCCGTGAAATGTGCAGCGTGCTCGTCGTGCATCCACGCACTGGCAGTGTTTGTCTCACGCAGCTGACGTTGTTCAAATCCGGCATTGAACTCGGAAAGTTTGTGGAAGTTTTCCTCCGTGAGATGTGCTGCGGGAGCCCCGTGCGCGCCTGTTCCCCTCCGTCTCAAAGACACATGTGCATATAACATGCTGTATGTTAAACGCTCTGCAACGCACCCCCGTCCCACAAGGAAGGCTGAACAAAGCAAGTACCCCAGACCTGAAATCCGGATGAAAATAAGAGCGTTTCCTTGGCATCGCGGCAACACCACTCCAGCCTAACTATACCACAACAGTGCCGCGGTACAAAATGGCCTCATCCCCCCTTATTTAATATTCTCGGATGAGGGGTTTATGTAAATATTGAGCCTGTTGATGTCACCAACCCTGGAGGAATGTGTGTAGTCGCCTACTGGCCGTTTGCTGTAGTCCTTAGAAACTGATTTCTTTAAAAGCAAATATCTCCCTTTGCTTTAAACTTTGAACGTTGTAACTTTGCAGATGTTGTTTATGCTCAAGCAGCAACATTACACGCTAGCTAAAGTTAGGATAGTGAAATCGTGGTTTACCACCCCTTTAACAAATTTTTACTATTACACCTCTCAAGGTTAACTAATCGTGAAAATTGTTGATTATAGCGTTATATTTAGATTGTGGCATGAAAGGTTGCAGCGATGATCATTGTAGCCGATCACACACATGTTGAGCTCATGAATGCAGTGATCTCGTCATTTCAACTCAATTTCTGCACACCAATGAATGCTTTCATCATAACTAACAGTGCAAACACAATGTAAATAAGAGATTCTGTGATTATTATGGGAGTTTTTGCGAGAGTCCGGAACTCAGTCACTGAGAAACTCACACTGTTTGATTGATAGCTCAGAGATTGCAAAGGGAGCATTCTTTGATTGCTCTCTATATGTGACCACTCACGGAAAGTAGGGACACAAGTCAGTTCTGGGGAATTTTGAGTTATTCACAGGTTCTGAAAGGGTAGTCTCCAAGATTTCCAAAGATGTGTAACACATGGAAATCTGATCTTATTTGGAATTTGAAAGTAGGCACTTCAAAAACCTTAATAGGGAGAAACAACCTCTAAAGATTTTGCAGTTCTCACCTGTTCTCATCTGCTGGGAGTGACAATAGGTCTCATTTACATCTCATTGAGATAAGCCATACCCCCTGTAAAGCTGCATGGTTGCATAGCAACGACAGACCCACACTGTAAAAAAATGCTGTAAAAAACTTTTGACAGTAAAATGCTGTTTTCCATTAAAACAGTAATATACCGTAGAAAACAATGCATTCTGACTAATATTTGTAATTTTTGAGAAAATAGCCAACGGGAATATACCGTGAATTAACAGTGCTCAAAGTCGAAACTCAGAGGCTGTGCTCCAAATCACACCCTATACCCTCATTCACTATTCCCTACACTAGTTTACTGATAGTGAGCGAAAATAAGTGAGTGAATTCAAACACCTGATGAACACCTGCTGTTATCACCGAAGGAAAGAGATACATGAACAGAAAAAAGTTGCATTCATCAACTGAAGATAAAAGAAGATATAAAATCTCTGAAGATCTCAGCAGAGGAGGATTAAACAACTCCACAAACAGCATTACCGCAGCTTCACACATTACTAACCAGACTGACTTTATTTCTGTCAGACGTCTACAGAACTTATTTTGACGTTACCATTATGGTGATTAGTATTTGCTTTAGTTGGGCTCTTGAACCTTGACATAATAGCATTAGTTTTTTTCTATAGCTGCTCTAACTGTGTGTTTTAAATGCATTTGTTATAGCATGTTAAGTCAAAAGAAAATGTAAACAGATGATGTTGATTATTTATTAATGGTCTGATTCACTGAGCACCTTCATAATCTAATCTATAATGATATAGAAGATTTAATTTTTGGAAACCCAATAATTTTCCAGCATGAGTTCCATCAGTGTTGCAACAACAAGATAATTTGAAGGACAGGAAAAAAGCTTGAGGTCAATACATTTTGAATACCAGACTAATTCAGACTCAAATAGACATAAAGAATTGGCGTATGAATCTCAACAATGGTGACAATAAAAAGCTTCATTCTGCAATGCATGCTGGGTACAGGCATTGTGCAAAAATCATCCATGACTCCCAGCATGCATTGCGGCATGAATAAATTATGCTGATGAATAGCCTGGTTATTTTCTTTAATTCTTAATATTTACCTTTATTTTTGGTGTTGTTTTTGTGTTGAATTTTGGTAGTGTTTTGTGATGTTCAGAGTTGATCTGTTCATCTTTTTTTTTTGACTGTCACCATTGTTGAGATTCATATGCGGATTCTTCATATCTATGTGAGTCAAAAGGGCACCATAGTTCAAACCATTTATGTATTTCATGAGTTTAAAAATCCTTCATAACTGATTCCTAATCACTACGTGATATTTTTCAAACTGTCACAGTTTTGGTAATGTAAAATAGGGGTAATATGAGATGTATATATTAAAAAAAGGTTTTGTTTAGGGAGTAGACACTGAATGAGATGGACGAACCAAGCATTCCATTATGTTTATGTCACAACCAATAACTCCTGATCGCAAGTGTTTTGCTACAACAAATGTGTCTAAGAAACACTATTACAAAGTCAAGGGTCAAGAGCCCAAGTGAAGCAAACACTAATCACCATAATGGTGACCAAACATTTTCAATTAAACACCAAAAGTTAATTTGATCTGTTAATTTTCTATAAGACCTTCTGTAGATGTCTGACAGAAATAAAGTAAATCTGGTTAGTAATAAGTGAAGCTGGTAAGGCTGTTTGTGGAGTTGTTTAATCCTCCTCTGCTTTAATGTCTTCTTTTATTTTCAGTTGATTTCATCTAAGGCTGTGGCTGAAGTCAGTTGTACTTCTCTTTCCTTGAGTGGTTTTGCTTGTTAACAGCAGGTGCTCATCACTAATTCTCAATTATCACTTAATTAATCTCTTAATTATCTCATTAACTTCAACAATGATTCAATTACTCTAACACTCTGTAGTGTGGACACATATAAGTGTTCATTTAAAAAAAAATGAAGATTTTGCTGTGGAGTTTAAAGGGTTAAAGGAATTAGATGAAAATTAACGGTAAAAAACTGTAAATTAATTTACGGAAAAGTACTGTAAAAAACAGCAGTTTACTGGCAACCAGAGCTGCCAGTAGATTACCGTAAAATCAAAGAAAAAACAGTAATATACTGTAAAACTTAACAGTCAGATTTACCAGATGAATCAAGATATTTTCACTGAAATAGTAGTGAAAATTAATAGAAAAAAGTTGTGCAAAGTCTGTAACTAATAAGGAGAGTAAATATTAAAATGAACTGTTTCTATGTGTTGTTGCACAAGATGATATAGAAGAGATCTTTTAGTTTAATTAATTCGCTTTGTGGGTCACCATTGTGCTGGAGAGTAGAGCCTGTGCTTCAGTCCAGGATGAGCAGAGAAACACTGATGAAATGCTGCCTGATGCTTTATTTAAAGTCAGTGACTGTGTTTGCTAATGCAGTTATGAGCTGTTTGTTGAGTAATTTGTCACATACATGTGTGCTATTGCTAGCGATGAACTGTAAAAATTGAAGTTAAAGTCATCTACTTTCACTACTACACATTACGAGATTGCAGTTTATATAAAGAAATGTTCCTTTTCAGTGGACTCAAATTAAATGTTTACAGTACAAACACCATATGAATACTAGTTTTAAAATGAGAACTGTTTGAAGCAATCAGTTTTTTCAAATGAAAAGAGTTACCTTTCATGGTATTATTACGGTAACATACTGTAAAAAAGGAGAGCTGTAAATAAACATAGAGGGCTGTAAATTAACAGTATATTGCTGGCAACCACAGCTGCCAGTAGATTACCGTTATTTTACAGCACATTTTTTTACAGTGCAACTGGATGCATTGTGTAGCATTAGGACTTTTTGAACAGGATTCTGTGATAACGTGATCATTTTGGTCACTATACTCATGAAATTAAATTTTCATGCCATTTCATCTCTAGTTATGATCAACTCTGATAAACTAAAATCAACTATAATTATGTGTTTTTATAGTATAATATGCAAAGTATGATTTTCTATAAGAAAAAAATATAGGATTCTATATTTTTTTAATATTTATTCTATATTTTGTTCTTTTCTCTGACATTTAAGGGTAACATAGGCCTACAAAGACTCTTTTAGGTCTAAAATAGTTTGGATAGTTTTTAATACAGCGTTCCCACAGCTTGGTTAACTTTCCAGGTCCAGCTTTTTTTTGCATTTATTTTTGGCCATATGACAGAGGTCTGATATTCTATTTGTCATATTTCTGTTTTGCATAACCCTGAAGAATATTCTGTACATCCTATATTGTATTCTAAAATGATCTGATATTAACTTTTGCATGGATTTTATTGAAAAGAGCTTAGGCTCATGTAACCAGTCTATTTTTGCAATATTTCACGGTGTGTCTGTGAAACGCTGAGGTACCGTAGTGGTTTTGTGCGCGCGTGAACATCATACAACGTACAACACAAAGTACCTCACGCGGGAAACACTTAACCTTATGTGTAAATGCAAGTAACAAACGTAAATCAAGCATAGTCCACAAAGTGTTGGCGAAATAACACATTATACACTCTAAAAAGAGATGTGTTAAAAATGACACATGTTGTGTTAGTTTTAACACATGTAGTGAGTGTGCTCAGGGACAACACATGTTGTGTCAAATTTAACACAATAAATGTGTAAGTCATTTTAACACACAAATTGTGTCAGGTAATCACATACTCAGATGTAATTTTAAAAATAAAGTGAAACTAAATTATTAAGCATTTAATCAATAGTCGAGTACTGAACGCATGTGCACACAAAGTACAATGTTTCAAACTCTATGACTCTATAAACTCAATTATTCACACTTCAACACCACATCGATGCCGCTTTTGAGAAAAGATCATGAAGAGATAACAGTTGACAGAGTTTGCGCTTTGAATTAAATTAAAATGTAGCAACTGATAAAACATTCTATATAAATAATTTATTTTACTCAGGCCTGTTTGTTTGAGAACATAAACACTGCATACAATGCACAATGATGGTGTGTGTCGGTGCTTTATAACATGATGTGTTGAGAACAACATGTGTTGACATGTTGTGTCAGTTTTAACACATGTAGTGTGTGTGCTCAGGGACAACACATTTTGTGTAGATTTTAACACATGTAGTGTGTGTGCTCAGGGACAACACAAGTTATGTAGATTTTATCACATATTGTGTGTGTGTTCTCAGGGACAACACATGTTGCGTAAAATTTAACACACAACCTGTGTCGTTTTCTTTAACACATCTCTGTGTTACCTGTAACTCAACTAATGGGTTATTCCTCTTACACAGAAGTGTGTTGAAACCTTTTACACAATAATGTGTTATAGTTACACAACGTGTGTCAGATGTGTGTTACATGTTACTTTGTGTTTGGATGAACACTGACACGTATTGGTAACTTGTGTTTAGTCCATTGACGTTTAATAAAGAGTGTTTGACTGTTTATTGTATTACCTGGATGTTTTAGACATCATGAATCTACACACACCAGCTCTTATTGAGATGAACAGAGGTTTAGTTCATTGAATGTTTCATCTGAAGTCTCCAGAATCGTGATCAGTGGCTCCTTTATTTGAGCTCTTGACCCTTTACTTGTCTTTTAATTCTCCTCTTTCTGCTGTAACTGCATTTTAATCAAATATGTTTGTTATGGCATGAAAGAAAACACGATCAGAAGTTTCTTGATCAAGTCATAATCTCAAGATCTGATCCAGTTTATGATTAAATGGATGGTATACATTTACTTTATTTATGTGCTGTTAGCTATAAAAGTTTTGTTAAGTTAGTCCATGATGTCCAGCAGTGCAGAATGAATTCTTAAAAAATAAAAAATTCAATGTTTTCAGAAAGTTTAGAGCTGCAGCAGATACTCGTCAAACACACACATCAAGAATCAGCTCATGAATCGCAAACATTGGTGACAAACGCTTCATTCTGCAGTGCATGCTGGGAGTCATGGATGAGTTTTGTACTATGGTGGCTCCCAGAATGCATTGCGGGATGAAGCTTTTGGTTTGTCACCATTATTGAGATTCATGAGCTGATTCTTGATATGTGTGTGTGCCCGTGTGACACCATAGACTAGAACATACTATGTGCACTGAGTATCCAAAAACAAATGTGCAGATAATGACAACGATATTATAAAAATATTAATCCCACCGGTCACAATAGTGACCGTAAAAAAATGTTTCATTTCTAAGGCTATAAAAATGTTACTGAATGATCTATCAATGCATTTCCAGCAGATATTGAAATTATAAAGGGTCTTGATGAAATATGTGCAGTGTCGCATGTTTACTGTAAATTGTCACATGACCAGAGCTGTTTACTTCCTGTTTGTGTCAAGAGAAGAGGATGGCAGCAGGAAAGCTCCCAAAGAAAAGATTAGTAAAGTAAGGACATAAGGATGGAACATAGATTTGTGGTACACATCATGTTTAAGGTGTCTAGTATTGATATATGCATTTGCAATTACTCAACTTTGTTTAATGTGGTCATAGAACTCACAAACATGTCACCGGCAACAATAGTGACCGGTGGGATAAGCCATTGTATCTACATGCTAATACACATAGGCTACTGTTCTACCTTACTTTCTGCTGCTATCTAACTTTCTACCTAATTTTACACAGACACACACACAGAAACACACACACACGCACACGGACCCAAGGAAGACTAGCTAGCTAGCTAATTCTGCTAGCTAATTCTGCTTCCACCTAACTTCAACTGTCCACACACGCACACACACTAGCTAACTAATTCTAGCTAACTAATTCTACTTAACTTTACACACACACACGCAATTACAGGTAGGCACACACACGCACACCACACACACACACACACACACACACACGCAATTACAGGTAGGCACACACACGCACACACACACACACACATGCACACACACACGGACCCCAGGAAGACTAGCTAGCTAACACGATGCACCAGTTCCAGAGATGTCGACATTGTGAGAAACGCACTACCTATGCATGTGAGAAATGCAAAGTACCACTGCACATTGAGTGCTTCAAGCTGTACCATGGAGTGTAGAAAAGGAAAAGAGAAAGACAGGAGAATGCAGTCGGACATAGAGTTCACAAGCATGCACACACATGCAATGGTTTTTATACCGTACATGCCGTATATTCTATCCCCCTATTCTATCACACACACACACACACACTCACACACACTGCCCCTGCCCCTAAACCTACCCATCACACACACATGTTGGGTTTTCATGTTTTATGGGTACTTTCCATAGGCGCAATGGTTTTTATACCGTACATACTGTATATTCTATCCCCTTACACTGCCCCTGCCCCTAAACCTACCCATCACACACACACACACACACTCACACACACACACACACACTGCCCCTGCCCCTAAACCTACCATCACACACACACACACACACGCACACACACACTGCCCCTAAACCTACCATCACACACACACACACACACACTGCCCCTAAACCTGCCCATCACAGGAGACATTCTGCATTTTTACATTTTCAAAAAACATCACTTAGTCTGATTTATAAGATGTTTTCCTCATGGGGACCTAAAAATGTCCCCACAAGGACGAGGATTTCGGATATTGCCATCTTTGTGGGGACATTTTGTCCCCATAACGTAGGGATTACCAGTCCCCACACACACACACACACACACACATAGAGAGAGACAGAAACACACTCACAAACACACTGCACAGGTCATATAGACCTATATTCAGTCTGTCCAATGGTTGATACAACACAGTATCCCACCGGTCACAATTGTGACCGATTATAAAACACTTTTTCACACACTTTTCCATGAAAATTTCTAAAAATTATGATTGATTGTTTCAAAGGGATACTAATGACACATGATTTGGATATTTTTCTGTCTGGGAAAAATTTGGGATTAAATGGGTTAATAACACAAAATATTTTTTTCAGTAAAGTTTCAGTTATTAAACACTTGCTGAGCTCAGCAAATGTATGCAATGATATCATCATCATCTGATCATAGTTTTCTCATGGAAATTTATGCTGCTTCAAATGTGTTTAATAAACACAAAGTCACAGCAAACAGAGAAAAACTGATGTGAAAGAGTCAAGGGTCAAGAGCTCAAATAAAGGAGCCACTAATCACGATTCTGGAGACTTCAGATGAAACATTCACTGAATCATCAACACAAATCCTGTTCATCTCAATAAGAGCTTCTGTCTGACAGAAATAAAGTCAGTCTGGTCAGTGATAACAAGTGAAAAGCGGTAGCCTGGATGCCAGCCGAATTTAGCCCCGCCCACAAAATTTTTTGCTCGGGCAATTCGGTCTGGACTCGCTCCATAGAGGAGTAATTATGTTGAAGTAGCCCAACCGCAGACTTGGCAACACTGAGCCACGCATCCCTTAGAGGGCGGGGACAATAACAAAAGAAACACGCCTCTGCTGCATGCTAGAATCTCCGAAAAACAAGCCGATTTCAACCTCAAAGTGTATACTTTTAAATATACCAATACTGCTATCTCAAACATGGAGAGGCTTTTTCGTTATCTCTACTAACAGAGTCTGCAAAAAAGCGAAAATCACCAATTTCGAAGAAAAAAAAAAAACGCTTCTTTCTCATTTTGCTCGAAACTTGTGCTACTTGCGTCCCTACTTTCGGTGACTGGTCACATATATTATTTAATCACAGTTTAAATAACATATTTTCATGCTACTAAGAGAAACGATCTGAAGTTGACCATTTAGTCACTGGTTTGATTTACTGACACAAACATTGATAAATGATTTTGAGACAAAGAACATCTGACTGTCCATGAATCATTACATATCAGAAATCACTGGTCACAGATCAGGCATTAGAATTAACATGGTAACTCACATGGTGTGGCATTACTGTCGAGTCCATATCATAACTTTAAAAAGGGTTAATCAATATTTATACAGTGAAGACTATGAAATTATATTTTACATTTGATTACTATTTCTGTAGCCTACCTGAAAATGTAGTTTAGACCTATGAAAAACCTGAAAATAACTGTTTTTCATTTGTATGTTTTTGTACTGTTGTATTTATGTACTATTATGCACATACTGTATTATAGTCCCAGTCAAATGTTTGGACACCAATGGGAAAGTGTCTCCAAACTTTTGGCTGGTACTGAAAACAATATTGGGCGATATATCTGTATCCCTAATATCTGTATTGGCATCGGCCACCAAAAACCCATATCGTTCGGGCTCTAGTGAATGGACTGAAACATTCACATTGTTGAAAATAAATAACCACATTACTAGCATTAGGATCCTTTGGAAGGTAATTCTATTTGAAGTCCATCCTGTATCTCTCTTCTCTCCTCATCATCTCACTAACACACCAGTGGGCGGAATCAAAGTTCCAGTAATGAAGTAGGCGTTGATCTTCTTCTGCAGAGACGGTTTTTCACAGATCTGTAGGCACATTCCACAATGAGTCGTTCTCTGGACGTGGTTAAAATAAAAGCTGTTTTTGGACCCACAAGGAAGATTTCAGTTCTGAAACTCACAGGATATTCTTATAGTATGATGACCTCTTATGTTTTTTTCAATTTATGACTCCTTTAATTATTTTCAGCATTTTTGAGCTGCTAGTAAATATGAAGAACAACTGGTCGTTTTTAATTAAAACCAATTAGACTTATTATAAAAGATGCATCATGATAATAATATTAAAGTTGTAATCACAAAAATGTTACACGTTAATCTATTCACAATATTATAAAAAATATTATAAATTGCAGCCTTTTTATGAAATCTCTCCAGAAACTGCCTGTCTTTAATTTATAATGTATAAATGCTGAAAAATCTGGAAAATGTGTTGCTTTGTTGCATATTTGTTGCTTTTTTTAGATAAATAATTTCCCCCCTGCTGAATCAACTTAGTTGAACAAATAATTAGTAAAATATAATAATAATAATAATACATTTATATTATTATTTAGATTAACCTTAGAGTAACCTTAAACTTTTAAACATAACGGTTGACTGTTTTTCTCTGGGGTGGTTTTGCATATGTGATAGCATGTAAAGTAGTGAGATTATTTCTCCCATTCAGGGTTCTTGCTTTCAAAACATGTTGTCAGATGGCACATTAAAGTGACGGTTTTCCCAAAAATGAAAATTCTGTCATCATTTACATATGTCTCATGTCATTCCTAACCTGTATGATTTTCAAAATAAGCCATCAAGTGGTTATTCATGTTAAAAATCAGATTATAAAGACCTTCATGTTGTATTGTGTATATAAATAAATGTACACAGTAAAATCCCCAGAGTTAAATTAACACTGCTCAGAGAACATTTGGTCCCACTCTACAGAGTGTTAAAGTAACACTGAATCAGTGTTAAAGTTAATGAGATAATTGAGAGATTAATTAAGTGATAATTGACCATTAGTGGTGAACACCTGATGATAATGAGCAGAATCACTGAAGGAAAGAGAAAAAGAAAAACACAAGAACTACGACTGACTATTAAAAAGACATTCAATCTCTGAAGATCTCAGCAGAGGAGGATTAAACAACTCCACAAACAGCATTACCAGCTTCACACATTACTAACCAGACTGACTTTATTTCTGTCAGATGACTACAGAAGCTCTTATTGAGGTTTAGATGTTGATGTTTTATTGAAAATTAAAGTTGTTTGAAGTTACCATTATTGTGATTAGTGTTTGCTTTAATTGGGCTCTTGACCCTTGAGTTGCTAACATAAGTTTTTCTCTGGCTGCTGTAACTGTTCGTTACGGTGAAAATGGCAAGAAAATCTTGACGCTTGCTGTTTATGATACAGTTGTTATCATCATATAGTGCCTTATTTGCTGATCCCCTGAAAGTCATTGATTATAGGAGCATTGTGATTCTAGGGCAGAAGATCCAGCAATGTTATCATCAGAGAAACTAAACAATTATAAAAATTTTTTTACGTAAGATTTGTACTGCGGTTTAATAACACATCACACAATAAGCACTTCTAACTCCTGCGAGTTTTACTCACACACACATATCAAGAATCTGCCTATGAATCTCAACAATGGTGACATGCTTCATGCCACAATGCATTCTGGGTGCATCACGCAAAACTCATCTATGGCTCCCAGAATGCATTGTGGCATGAAGCATGTCACCATTGTTGAGATTCATAGGCAGATTCTTGATGTCTGTGTGTGAGTTCATCTCGCAGGAGTTAGAAACGATTAGTGTACAATCGGTTGCAAAACTTAGTCAGCTTTTCTGATTAAAACAGTGTTGGATCTTTTCTAAAATCACAATAAAAAAAGTGAATAGTATATTGCTCATACTCAGTCATAAACTCAATGAATTAAATCATTATACAATGATCATATTCTCATCATCGAGCAGCCGACAGCATCTGATTGTGTTTACTCTTGCTATAGCAAACTCAGTTACAGCAGCCAGAGAAACACTAATGTTAAAAAGTCATCAAACTGCCCAACTAAAGAAAACACTGATCACCATGATGGTCTCATTAAAAACTAACAATTTTCACAACAAAATCAAACAAAACATTTGTTAATTCTCAATAAGAGACGTCTGACAGAAATAAAGTCAGTCTGGTTAGTAATGTGTGAAGCTGATAATGCTGTTTGTGGAGTTGTTTAATCCTCCTCTGCTGAGATCTTCAGAGATTTAATGTCTTTTTTATAGTCAGTCGTAGTTCTTGTGTTTTTCTTTTTCTCTTTCCTTCAGTGATTCTACTCATTATCATCAGGTTTTCATCACTAATGGCCAATCATCACTTAATTAATCTCTCAATTATCTCATTAACTTTAACACTGATTCAGTGTTACTTTAACACTCTGTAGAGTGGGACCAAATGTTCTCTGAGCAGTGTTAATTTAACTCTGGGGATTTTACTGTGTATGTTTCACTCTTCTTGCAGATTACAAATAGGATAATATCCGCAGACTCTGAGGATTTATTCAGACTTTGACAGAATATGTGTTGCAAACAAGATTTTATGATGTAGAAACAATGGTTTCATCTATTATGCATATTTGACATGTTGAAGTTTGTAATGAAGAGCAATTGGATTTGCTTTCGGTCACTTTTCCTGGGCTTTTAACTTTGAAGTAGGGGTGTCACAATACACCGGTATTGACAGTAGGTGTGGTTTCAGTCAAGGACTTCACTAACGATCAACACACCCCACGCCGCCGCCATAACACCACACACACCGATACACACAAAATACAGTCATGCACTGTATGCACTACTGCATATGCACTACATATGCACTACTCCCATTCCCATGGAATGGGAAATGTGACATTAACCTGTTAACATAAGTTTTCTGTGTTCATATATCTAAATAAAGTGTGATTATTTACTTATTTTCCCCGCAAGCGTTTTAAAAAAAGTTGCCAGCCTCCGCCAGGGTTTTTGATAATTTTCACAAAAATGTAATGGCCCATAGAATATTTTGTTGTGTGATTTTCTGAGCATTCAATATATCAAACGAAAGAGCAGACCCTCTGCTTTTAAACAAACAAAAACATACTGTTTTATTCTAGCATTCCTTTTTTATCAACACTTAAATATGGGTAAGTTTCATAAAAAAGCAATTACTATTTTGAAAATAGCGTTTTTGTCAAAGACTACATCCAGATCAGATTCAGAACGATCAAACCACAGATGGAACAGGGTGTTTTCTGTTTGAATTTGAATGTAAATTTGAATTTCAGCAGGAAGGGATGACAAAATATGTTTGTTTCCTGGACTGGTAACTGTCATATAATCTGACACAAATATGTGCATGCTGTCAGCCTAGTTGGGTGCAGAAACTCATATCAGGTGAGTCCTTCTTGACATGCTTAAATGAGAGTTAAATGCTTCAGTGTTTCTTTAAAATCTACTGTTTTGTCATTAACAGCTGTTTGTGATACTGTGTTTCATGGTATTTATGAAGAAAATTAGAGAAAGAAAATTTAAAATTGAGTGAATTTTTAGTTTTGTTTAGTTTTTTTGCTGCTATTAGATTTATGCTCTGCTTTTGTCATGATTGACCACAATATTCTGATCTCTGAGTTGGAGAGTTGTGTTGGACTATAGTCCTATTCGTGATAAAACTTGTGCATTCGGATGGTGATTTATTCACGGTGGAGGAGCGAGTTTTGTGATCATACACTCTCAGAAACCTTTTTCTCTCTTTTTTCCTCTACTTAGAGCAGGGGTAGGCAAGTTCAGTGAGTTGCTGTCCTGCAGAGTTTGACTCCAACCCTGAAAGACATCTATAGAAGCTCTTATTGAGAATTAACAGAGGTTTAGACGTTGATGTTTTATTGAAAATCCATTATGTGTCACCATTATGTGGATCAGTGTTTCTTTAGTAGGGCAGTTTGACTCTTGGCTATTCATGTGAGTTTGTGGTTTTTCGAGATTCGGGAGGAGCACTTTCAGATTATTAACACAGGTGGAGAGTTCTCAGCTAATCAACAAAAGAGGTGTATATATATGCAGCAGTTTTACATCCGTTTTGTTGACTGTTTATCAGCATCCCTCCACCACCCTTTCTCCACTTTTTCTCTTTTAGTTCTAACCACTTACATACACGGGGGTACTCTGGGTTCAGGCCAAGTCCGAGCTCGAAGCCCTCAATCTGGACAGCACGCCAAATATGCATTTAAATTTACTCTCTATAAATTATATGTAAGTGTGAACTCGTGAATCTGTTCAAATCAAAAGAGCTCATGAACAAAAAGTTATCTTGAAGAAAAATATTTGACTAAACTCATCACTGACTAAAAATATTAATAAATAATATTCATCAACAATACTTACTTGCCACAGATCAGGCATTCTGAATTCAGATTTTTAAATGCAAGAGGAAAAGAGTTTAGACACACACAGATGTCAAGAATCAGTCGTGTTCCCTTTCAGTCGGTCACGCTTGACGTAAATTGGAAATGATCGACGAATTGGAGATTGCTCCGCCCCGCAGTGAAGGTATAAATAAGGGAGTGGATGCACCGCATTTTTGCTTTTTGATTCAAAGCCGAGCGGTTCATATGTATTCAGCTCTGCAGTCTACAGACGAGTCTGTTGTGTGGTGTTGGTGTGACCGCGCTGTCAGCTGTATTTCAGCTCTGTAGAGTCTGCTCCTTCAAAGAGAGTGTTGTTATTTCAGCTAAATAGAGGTTGCGTCTTCAATGAGAGTGAGCACACAGCAGACAATCTATTTTAGGTCTGGTATTCTGTAACGCTAAGGCTAAGAAAACCAAAACAAACAGAACATGACTGTGTGCATACCCCTTGTTCCATGCTCTCCTCCTCACGGCTAATTTTTGTTTTGTCTCTAAATTTATTTCAGAAAATCATCTCCTGAACTAGGTTGTTCAATAATAAACAGTGGACACCATCAAAGTCCAAAATGGTGTTCATTGTTTTTAAAAGTAAGTATTTTTCCTTCCTTGTTTTGATTAAGAACAAATGTATGGTATATGACCCAACATACAATTTCCATTAAAGGGGTCATGAATTGAGAAATCAACTTTCCTTTGAGCTTTTGATATATAAAAGATCATGGTAATGTAAGAATATACTGTAAGTTTCAGAGTTGAAAACTTCCTTGTTAGTCAAAGAAAAGCTTTTATAGACACCAGGCCCAGCAAACTCTCGATTTCAGAATATGCCACACCTTGACGTCGTCGTGTGGTAAAACACCGCCTCAGCAGAAGAAGAACAATGCCTACTTCATCACTGCCTTTTTAGCCCGCCCACCTATTCGAACATGGAATGATTCATGTAGTCAGATGTTCTTTGTCTGTGTCAGTAAATCAAACCAGTGACTAAACGTCAACTTGCGTTGTTTCTCTTAGTATGATGAAAATAATCTGTTATTTAAAGGTGATTAAATTCTATAAAGAAAGTGATCAAAGAAAGCTCCCTTTGCAATCGTTTGAGCAGCGCGCGCTAAACTTGTCAATCAAACTGTGAGAGTTTATCAATGACTCCCGTTTTATTCAACAAATCTCTGAACTATATCACGTTTGCACTGTTAGTGAAGATGACATCACGACTTTCATGTGTTCAACATGTCTGTGATCGGCTACAATGATCATCACTGCAACCTTTAATGCCACAATCTTAATATAATGCCATAGAACTAAATATAATACCATAGATCTAAATGTAATGCAATGATCTAAATGTGATGCAACTCTTTTCACGATTAGTTAACCATGAGAGCTGTAATAGTAAAAACGCGCTAAGGGAGTAATTCTATTTCAAATGGAAAGACGTTAGCCAATCACAGCAGTGGGCGTTTACACTGAAGTCTCACAGCGGACACGCCCCTTAAAACAGAGCGTTCAGAGCAGAGGCTAAAATCAGGGTAGGAAAAATGCCTTTTATTTATAAATTATGACACTTTTTGTTGTAAAAAGCATTCTAACATTATAAGTGCACCCCAGGAAACATCATAAAACAATAAAACAACGCAGTTCATGACCCCTTTAAAGCTCAGGATGGACACATGCGCACATGCCCCATGCTGATCGTGAATTTTACTTCAATGAGATATCGTTATTTGGGGTTATTAAACATAAAGTTGCATCAAAGTGAAAATTGCAATTGACAGCGCTTCTCTTCATCACACAGCCTTAGGCAGTGGATCTGTAGTTCCCAGCATATTTTGCAAGGGACTGCAGTAGGAGAGTAAATTTAGGGATTAAGTGTTATTTTATGTTTTTCAGTAAAGGGAAAGATGTTGGTAGTTTATGCTAATGTTTAATGTTCAGTTATGCTGGACATTTAGAGGGGTTTCTGTTATTGAATGTTGCGGTTACCATTGTGCTGAAGAGTAGCGCTTGTGCTCAGACTGTGGACACTGAGGGGTTAGTGTTCAGCACTGACACCTGACTACATTGGCGTCTACTTACATGTTTGCATGCACACACACACAGACACATTTTTTATTGTACTTACTTTAATCCTAATGATAATTTACTTATTTATTATATATAATAGACTACCAATATTTATTCCTTTTTATTTATTCTGGAAAAAAATCTCCTGGCATAGGCTTTATTTAAAGTAATGCCTGCCATGTGGTTTCTTATTTGTCGTCTTTGATGTACACTACCAGTCAAAAGTTTGCTAACTGTACTATTTTGATTGCATTTGAAAGAAGTCTCTTCTGCTCACCAAGGCTGCATTTATGTTATTTAAAAAAAGCTGCACTATTGTGAAATATTATTAAAATGTAAAATAACAGTTTTCTATGTGAATATATAGTAAAGTGTAATTTATTCCTGTGATCAAAGCGGTATTTTCAGCATCATTATTCCAGTCTTCAGTGTCACATGATCCTTCACAAATCATTTGAATATAATGATTTGATGATCAATAAACATTTATGCTTATTATCAGTGTTGAAAACAGTTGTGTAAAACATTTTTAGTGATTATTTGATGAATAGAAAGGTCAAAAGAACAGTATTTTTTTGTTTGTTTTTTGGGGGAAATAACTTAAAGAAATTAATACATTTATTCAGCAAGGCTGCATTAAATTGATCAAGTGACAGTATAGAAATATACGATGTTGCAAAAGCTTTATATTCAATTTTAACCAGTAATCTTAAATCATTTATTTCATTTCAAGAAAACCAGTTATTGTAGATGTTACCACATGAAGTACATTATCTAAGTTGAACTGACTAAACATGTTTTTCAGTGTAGTGTGGATGAGTATATACACTGAGGGGTGTTCATTTAACACTGGGGATTTTGCTGTGCCCATTACGGAAAATATTCAGATTTTTGTAAACACAGTCTTAAATATAAGTGGGAAAAACATTTAACACTGCAATATGTCCTCTTTTTTCATGCCAGGTGTACGGTCACTGTTGACTATCATCTCTTTAATCCTCTGTAAGTGTAATTCTGCTTCAAACACTTTTTTTATACAATTTATTACACGTATTTCTCAATGTTTTGTCATTGTCATGATTCAATGCAGTTGTCTATGTAAGCACGCAACTTCCCTTATGAAAATTAACCATGGTTTTACTACAAATAAAACCAAAAGATGGTTTTGCTACTCTAACCATAGTTTAACCATGGTATTAGTGGTAAAACTGTGGTTACAGTAAATTCCCCTGTGTTGAATTAACACCGCTCTGTGTTCATATGGGAACCACCAGCAGGGTGTTATGCTGCATTCAAACCAAACGCGAATAGAGCGTCTGGCGTGAGTGATTTCAATGTTAAGTCAATGGAAAGGCGCGTTGACGCGCGTCTGGAGATCCCGCGGTGTGGAAGGCGCGTTTCGCTCGGCGCGAAAGACGCGAATCCGCCTCATTCGCGCGTCCAGTTCGGGCGAATGGAGCGAATTGGACGCGAATTGAGCGTCTTGCGCGATACGCACGTTACACGCGAATGGTGCTTTTGTGCATTCACGCGTTTGAAGCGAATTCGCGTCTGACACCCGAGTTGAAAAATGATTCAAAATGTTCGCGCGTGAAACTAGACGCGGTAGACGCGATTTTGACGCTCAATTCGCATTTGGTGTGAACGCAGCATTAAAGTAACACTGAAGCAGTGTTAGAGTTAATAAGATACTTAAGTGATTAATTGAGTGATGATTGTTTGATTATTGAAGACACCTGATGATAATAAGCAGAATCACTGAAGGACAGAGAAACACAACTACAGCCACAGTTTAAGATGACATCAACTGAAAAGACGTTAAATCTCTCTTATTATGAACCAGACTGACTTTATTGACTTTATTATTTGTCATTTGTCTGCAGGTCTTTTTGAGAATTAACAGAGGTTTAGAGGTTGATGTTTTATGGGAAATGTTTGGTCACCATTATGGAGATCGGTGTTTATTTTAGTTGGGCAGTTTGACTTGGCATTTTATGTCAATTTGTGGCCTTAGTAACGGATTTCATTGGAACACATACTTTGTTACAAAGGAAGCCATAAACATAAAGTATCAGGTGAAATAAATAGTTAACAAGTTTTTTTTTTTTGACCAAGCTAATCTTTGAGAAAAGTGGATAATAGAAATGTTAATAAAAGTTGTTTTAATAGATTTTCACCATAATTGCTCCACTGCCACAGATCAGTCATCTTAAATTTAGATTTTTAGATACATTTAGGGGGGAGAAATGTTTGCGCTAGGGGTGTCGCAATATACCGGTATTGACGATAACCGTGATATTCAAAGCACGAAATATCGACATCATGTTAATTTAGGGTGTGGCAATATACCGGTATTGGCGATAACCACAATATTTAAAATGAACAGGACTGGTATGATAACATGACACGTAAATACTCCTCCCTCTCTATTACACACTGTTGCATCCATTAAAATAGTTCAGCTTTGTTTGTAATGTCAAATTTGTTATATTTCGTTTAGTTTCTTTATTAAGTTAATTAAGATAAATTATTTGGGGCAATTTTTGTTTGTTAAATTAAAGTTTTTGTTTTTTTAAAGTGAGGACCAAGCGGCCAGCGGCCGACAGTGAGTTAACCGCATGTTTGATAAATTTATCCTCTCAAATCAACACTTGAGTTGTCTTGCCTATAATAAAATCCATATATATAAAACACTTCAAGCATATCACAATGTAAGTTTAAATGTTTACTATCACCCCCACAGTAAAAACAATTTTTTTTCAAGCTGAGGCAGGCTCGCACGCAACGGAACCTGCAAACGAAACGGGCTACACAATCTAAACTATAAAAATAAAAACATGCAGGTTGACTTACCTTCCACCTCTCCGCAAAATGAATATAAATCCAATCTTCAATTTCCACTCTATAGGCTATGCAAATTCAGTTCACGACAACGAAAGCAACAGATATGAGCTGTGTTTTATTTATCGGCTCATTTCAAGATCAAAGGTCGTAATAGGAGAACGAGCGACCTAAGCACTGGTAAGAGCATTTAGTCTCATTCGTTTTAATTGAGATTATTGTGTTTTTGAGCATCTGATTCTGAGCCTTGGGCTACTTTCAGTTTCACTGGCGGCCGTTTGCGTCTTTTCTTGCATTTTCTTGTAGTGCCCTCAGCACTCCCCCCGCAGCGTGTGGTGGGAGTGGTGGATCTGAGTGATCGGATTTAAATCCGCCTCGAAAGAATTTCAGAAGACATTTACTCCTGATCTCTTCACAATATGATAGATATATGATCAGAGAAAACGAATGAAGTGAGCAGGTGTAAAAAGGCCATAACTCTTGCAGCTGCGCTGAAGGAATGCGGACTATAAACACCAGTCAACGCCAGTCGACGGTCGCGGTCTCATAGTTTTTTTTAATTAATGAATAATGTCTATTCTTGTATTTGTATTTGCAATCTAGTCATGGCCAATAACATTTATGTTAATATTTATTCATCATCATACTGTTGAACTTGACAGTATTTTATCTCTTGTTATTTCATTGGGAGCTTCAAAGACAATTTTTTTCTTGAGTAAAAAAATAAAACTAAATAAAAACAAAGTAAAAATTAATTGGTAACACTTTACAATAAGGTTTATTAATTAACATTAGTTAACATGAACTAATAATGAACTGCACTTATTAATCTTTGTTAATGTTCATTTCAACATTTACTAATGCATTATTCAAATCTTGCTAACATTAGTTACTGCACTGTGAACTAACATGAGCAGCTCTATATTAACTAACGTTAACAAAGAAGATTAACTAATGCTGAACAGAGATGTTGTTCATGGTTAGTATATTAACTAATGCATTAACTTATACAACCTTATTGTAAAGAGGTACCAATTCATTTGACCATTTTCCCCCCAAGGCTTCTATAGATATCACGATATATCAATATTGTGTTTTTTTTTTGGCTATAATAACCGTGGTGTGGAAAATCTAATATTGTGACAACCCTAGGTTGCGCACACAGACATCAAGAATTATCATTTGATTCTCAACAATGGTGACATGCTGCAATGCATGCTGGGAGTCATGAGCGGTATACTATGATGATTATATATCCCAGCATGCATTGCAGCATGAAGCATGTCACCGTCATTGAGATTAATATGCTGATTCTTGATGTTTGTGTGGGTGTGTATAAAATGTTTTACCTCACAATGTATTTAAATAACAAAATTCAGAATATTTGATATCTGGCAAGAAAGGTTGGCTGGTGAAAATCTAATAACAATTATATTTTTGATGTGTCAATTGTCAGTTTCCTTAATGATGCTGAAAGATATATCATATGATCATCTTTGTTTATGGCTTCTTTCACAACAAATTATGTGTTTGAGTAAACACTGTTAAAAAGACCACAAACTGACATCAAATGCCAAGATCCAAACTGACCAAATAAATGAAATATTTTCAATACAACATCAACCTCTAAACCTCTTTTAATTCTCAATAAGAGTTTCTGTAGATGTCAGAAATAAAGTCAGTCTGGTCTGTAATAAGAGAGATTTAATGTCTTCAGTTGATTTCATCTTAAGCTGTGGCTGAAGTCAGTTGTAGTTCTTGTCCTTCAGTGATTCTGCTCATTATCATCAGGTGTCTTCAATAATCAAACAATCATCACTCAATGAATCACTTAAGTATCTTATTAACTCTAACACTGCTTCAGTGTTACTTTAACACCTGCTGGTGGTTCCCATATGAACACTGAGCGGTGTTAATTCAACACCGGGGAATTTACTGTAATCAATTAGCCAAAAAAACATGGTTACTACACTTTTACTATAATAAAACCATATTTATTTTTTTCATAAGGGTTAACAAACCATTTAATCTCTTCCAAATGCATACAGGCCTCAGTGTTTTGGGTAGGTGGAATGTGTGAATTTTAGATGAATTAATTTGGCTTTAGAAAGTGATTATAACTCTCATAAATTGCCAAACAATAAATCAACTTTTGTGAAATTAAAAAAAACACTAGCAATTTAGAAAATAATGATTTTATTTTAAAGGATGAATAGAATGTATCACAAATGAACAGTGTAGTCCTCAGAGCCTGCAGTTTTGCTAACTGTTGACAGAAAATGTCTCAGTATTGATAAATGCACACCATCTGTGTAAACTTGTGTTTCAAATTGAATTGATTGTGCTAAACATGCTGGATATAAACTCACCTGTATTCTAACTTTGATCACATCTTTCTCATCCTCAGGTTTAATATCCACCACTGCCACTGGATCAAAAGCAGCAGTGAGTCCAGTTTTGGACTGTGAGCTCGATAACATCACGTACATCTGCACCGGTGCTCAATACCGCATGAACTGCAACACAAGAATGCATCGTTTCTACTACCAGAGATACCAAAACCAAGACCAATACCAATGCTTGAGTAATGACTGTATCTGTTTTGCTAATAATGACACCTGTACATGCTACTATAATACTTCATCCTGCTTCTGTGAGACTTTTAGCAATAACATCACTATTCCTACAGCAGTTAGTCCAGTCTATGACTGTGCGCTTAACAACGACACGTACATCTGCACCAGTGCTCAGTACAACATGTCCTGCAACACAGCAATGCATTATTTTAGCTATTCAAAATATCAGAACCAAAACCAAAACCAGTACAGTTGTTGGAGTAATAACTGTGACTGCTACTTTAATAGGGACAGCTGTACATGCTACAGAAGTGTTTTATCCTCCTGCTTCTGTACAAATTACGGCTATAGCATCACTCCCTATTCAGTGCGTAGTCCAGTCACATACCCTGGCTGTTTAATTTATAATGATATGTACATCTGCACTGGTGCTCAGTATCGCATGTACTGCAACACAAGAATGCATGATTTCACCTACCATAGATATCAGAACCAAAAAGAATATTTCTGCTCAAATGCCTGTGACTGTCATGGTAATAAGGACACCTGTACATGCTATAGTAGCACTTTGTCCTCCTGCTTCTGTGAGACGTATGGCAATACGATCACAATCCCTGCAGCAGTTTCTCCAGTCTATGACTGTGTGCTTTCTAACGACACAATCATCTGCACCGGTGCTCAGTACCGCATGTTCTGCAACACAAGAATTAACTATTTCTCCTCCCAGATATATCAGAACGAAAACCAATACCAGTGTGTGAATAATAACTGTAACTGCATTGGTAATAATGACACCTGTACATGCTACAGTAGCACTAGGACTTTGTCCTCCTGCTTCTGTGAGACTTACGGAAATAGTATTGCTCTCACAGTTACTCCAGCTTATGGCTGTGTGCTTTCTAACGACATGTACATCTGCACCGGTGCTCAGTACCGCATGTTCTGCAACATAAGAATGCATGATTTCAACTATTGGAGATATCAGAACCAAAACCAAGACCAATACCGGTGTGTGAGTAATATCTGTGACTGTCGTGGAAATAAGGACACCTGCACATGCTACAGTAGCACTTATTCCTCCTGCTTTTGTGAGAGTTACAGCAATAACATCACTATCCCTGCAGCAGTTAGTCCATTAAGACTTTCTCAATGTGTGCTTTCTAATGACACGTACATCTGCACCGGTGCTCAGTACCGCATGTTCTGCAACACAGGAATGCATTATTTCAACTATTGGAGATATCAGAACCAAAACCAAGACCAATACCAGTGTGTGAATTATAACTGTGACTGTCGTGGAAATAAGGACACCTGCACATGCTACAGTAGCACATTTTCTTCCTGCTTCTGTGAATATAACATCTCCAGCCCTACCACACTCAGTCCAACTACTATAGGTGAGCATGTTTCTCGACTGAAATGCAGTGTTTGGTTTACTGTTTTCATGATGTAATGATGAATTCCCATTTTTCAGGTTTGAATTTGACACTGCTGGATGAATGCAGGGTAAGCTGAATATTTAATTTACACATTTTATTGAATGTATGGAGTATTTCAGTTTTATTTATAAATATCAATTGTGATTTCAGAGTCAGACCTCTGGAGGATGTTTAAAAAATCTTCTTGACAATATAGAGAACATTGCAGCTCAAGAGCTTCCTTTGAATGTAAGTCTTGATGAGAAAAGTGATACAATAAGATGGTTCAAAATGCAGCTGCAAGGCTGCTGACCAGGGCAAAGAAATATGGCCATATCAACCCAATTTTAGCATCGCTCCATTGGCTCCCGGTTCTGTTGTTTGTTTTTAAAGCTCTTAATGATCAAGCTCCTTCTTATCTCAAAGATTATATTAAATTAATTTGGAATAAGAAGATATTTGAGATCTGCTGATAGGTTTCTTTTGTATGCCCCTTTGTATACCTTCTATTATCATTTTTAAAAAAGAGGCTGAAAATGTATCTCTTCTCCCAGGCGTTATAATCTAATGTTAGAATTGTTTTATTGTCCTCAATTTTGTTTTATTCTGTTTTTCTATTGAACTTTTCCTTACTTTGTTCAGCACTTCCCACTGAGCAAAGGCGTACGTTGAAAAGACGTCCACTGAGGAGCCAGAATGAAAGTTTTTATGACGTCTGTTTTTGACGTGTTCTGCTCGTCCGATATAGACGTTCATGGAACCTCAAGGTTAAAAACTAGTTCAAATTGTGGAGATATTTTCCATTTGTAATTGCAAAGCAACTCACAGACAGTTTGTGTTTGTCCAGAAATCATGAAAATAAAAGAAACTTAGCTCACACCTTTAGACACTTTAGACAACTTAGCATCTGTAATTCACACATCTTTGGATCGTGAGAGAATCGTGGGATTCAATCCAGGATCTTCTTGCTGTGAGGAGACAGTGTTTCCCACTGAGACACTGGTGCTGCCCTTAATCACAGACATAAGACACACTTTGACTATTTCTGTCAGACGTCTACAGAAGCTCTTACTGAGAATTAACAGAGCTTTAGATGTTGATGTTTATGGTTAATTTGAAGTCACCATTGTGGTGGGAAGTGTTTGCTTTAGTTGTTGCTCTTGGTCCCTGTACTTGAGTTGGCTTTTCTTTGGATGTTATATCTGTGTGTGTGTGTGAAACACAATAGTTATGGCTGAGAAAGCAAAGATAAAGTGACTTCAGGTGTTGTCAGCTCCTTGTTGATGACTAAATCATCAGAAGTCTAGAATCTGATGTTGTGCTTTTGAGTTTTATGTTCTTGTTCGGCAAATAATAATTTGTTTATATACTATAACCTTGTGAATCTGCTGTATCGGGACCAGTAGCAATAAACAAATCACTTATCCTGAAAAGATGATAAAAAGGCATGTGCACATTGTTTTGAGAAAAATTTCACATTGTCACACGCAGAGATCAAGATTTTGTATATGATTCACAACAACGGTGACAATCATAACAAAAAAAACTTCATGCTGCAATGCATGATGGGTAGCTTCAAAGTACAAAACTCATGCTTGATTGTCACCGTTGTTGTGAATCATATGCAAAATCTTGATGTCTGCGTGTGACAATGTGAAATATTTCTCAAAACAATGTGCACATGCTGTTTTATCATCTTTCAGGATAAGTGATTATTGTATTACTACTGGTCCAGATACAGTGGATTTACAAGGTTATAGTATATAAACAAATTATTATTTGCCAAACAAGAACACAAAACTCAAAAGCACAACATCAGATTCTAGACTTCTGATGATTTAGTCATCAACAAGGAGCTGACAACACCTGAAGACGCTTTTATGGAGTCAAAATAGGGCCACATATATCTGCAAAATAACACAATGTTTTGCAAACAAAAAATATGTTTTGCAAAAAAAACAAATAATTTTGCAAAAAACAAAATAGAATATTGAGAAAAAAATGCTTTTTTACAAGTAAAAAAATAATAATTGCAAAAGAAAAGTTACCACTGAGAGAAAAAATAAAGTTTAGCAAAGTAAAACTTGCAGCACTGACTTTGCAACACCTTTGCGCCGCTCCTTTAAATCCGCGTTTCCGTCATCCGTGCCTCTCTTTGCGCTTGATTTTTCTTTGCGCCTCGCTTTGTGTCCCTGATTTGACGTGGGGGAGGGGTCAAGAGGTTGGGGTGTGTACATGGGTGTGTACAAGGGACGAAGGCGTTCTTCTCGTTACGTCAATCAATACAATCTGACTTAAATTTGGCCACTCGCCCTTGAGGCTGAGCAACTGTGCTGATCTCTCGCTGTCTCAATTAATTTGCCCAATCTCATTCACTTTCTATGCAGAGGATGATCCATCGATGTCTAGCATTCTGGTGTAAGGGTTATAAATACCCATGTTGCATGCATGCAGCTCTCAGCTATGTTAACTAACCAAACTACATCAGGAATCATTTCTTGAATCTGTCTGACACATCATCAGTGTTGGGGTAAAGTGTTACAAGTAGAGCTGTCAATTTAACTCATTAATTAAAAAAAACCACATGATTAAAAAAATGTATGCAATTAATCATGCCCAATATATTCTTGTGTTCAAAGACAGCTAGATGATATGCAGCAGAATGACACACAGAGGTCTCGAGATCCATACGGTCTGGGGCTCGCGCTGATGACGTAACGAGAAGGACGCGCCTTCGTCCCTTGTACACACCCATGTACACACCCCAACCTCTTGACCCCTCCCCCACGTCAAATCAGGGACACAAAGCGAAGCGCAAAGAAATATGAAGCGCAAAGGAAAGCTTGCGCCGCAGAGGCACGGATGACGGAAACGCGGATTTAAAGGAGCGGCGCAAAGGTGTTGCAAAGTCAATGCTGCAAGTTTTACTTTGCTAAACTTTATTTTTTCTCTCAGTGGTAACTTTTCTTTTGCAATTATTATTTTTTTACTTGCAAAAAAGCATTTTTTTCTCAATATTCTATTTTTTTGGCAAAATTATTATTTTTTTTTGCAAAACATATTTTTTGTTTGCAAAACATTGTGTTATTTTGCAGATATATGTGGCCCTATTTTGACTCCATACGCTTTATCTTTTTCTTTCTCAGCCACAACTATTGTGTTTTACATACACAGTTATAACATCCAAAGAAAAACTAACACAAGTACAGGGACCAAGAGCCCAACTAAAGCAAACGCTTCCCACCACAATGGTGACTTCAAATTAAACATAAACATCAACATCTAAAGCTTTGTTAATTCTCAGTAGGAGCTTCTGTAGACGTCTGACAGAAATAGTCAAAGTGTGTCTTATGTCTGTGATTAAGGGCAGCACCAGTGTCTCAGTGGGAAACACTGTCTCCTCACAGCAAGAAGATCCTGGATTGAATCCCACGATTCTCTCACGATCCAAAGATGTGTGAATTACAGATGCTAAGTTGTCTAAAGTGTCTAAAGGTGTGAGCTAAGTTTCTTTTATTTTCATGATTTCTGGACAAACACACACTGTCTGTGAGTTGCTTTGCGATTACAAATGGAAAATATGTCCACAATGAGCACATTTGAACTAGTTTTTAGCCTTGAGGTTCCATGAACGTCTATATCGGACGTGCAGAACACGTCAAAAACAGACGTCATAAAAACTTTCATTATGGCTCCTCAGTGGACGTATTTTCAACATACGCCTCTAGGGGCAAAGACATTGAAAAGACATCTTTTGGACAGAACTTTGCTCAGTGGGTTTGGTCAGCTATGTTGTGTATTAAATGTGCTATATATATATTGAGTGATGATTGTTTGATTATTGAAGACACCTGATGATAATGAGCAGAATCACTGAAGGAAAGAGAAACACAAGAACTACAAATGACTTCAGCCTCCGCTTTAGATTAAATCAACTGAAGATAAAATAAGACATTCAATCTCTCTTATTACAAACCAGATTGACTTTATTTCTGACATCTACAGAAGTTCTTATTGAGAAATAACAGAGGTTTAGAGGTTGGTTTTATTGAAAATCTTTGATCACCATCATGGTAATAAATGTTTAATTTAGTTGGGCAGTTTGACTCTTGGCTTTTGATGTCAGTTCGTGGTCTTTGTAATAGTGTTAACTCAAACATATAATTTGTTGCAAAATAAACCATGAACAAAAAAATGTGATATATCTTTCAATAGCATAAAGGAGAAAGATATTTGAAACATAAGAATATTTTTTGAACCAATTGTTATTACTAGGTTTTCATCAGCAATCTTTTCTTGCCCAATATCAAATATTCAGAAATATGTTGTTTAAATACATTGTGAAGAAAAATACTTTATTCACACCCACATAAACATCAAGAATGAGCATATTAATCTCAATGACGGTGACATGCTTCATGCTGCACTGCATGCTGGGATATATAATCATCATAGTATAACACTCATGACTCCCAGCATGTAACCATTGTTGAGATTCATATGAGAATTCTTGAGGTCTGTGTGCGTAAATATTTTTTCCCCCCTAAATGTACTTAAAAATCTAAATTAAGGATGACTGATGTGTGCCAGTAGAGCTTTTATGGTGAAAATCTATTGACATATCACCAAGTCTCTCAAAGATTAGACAATAGTTTTCTGTTTCTTTATGATAATAACTATATCATGTGATCATTTAGGTTTGTTGTTTTCTTTTCAACAAGTATGTGTTCCATTAAACACTATTACAAACTGACATAGAATGCCAAGTGAAATTACCCAACTAAAATAAACACTCATCTCCATAATGGTGACCAAATATTTTCCATAAAACATCAACATCTAAACCTGTTAATTCTCAAAAAGAACTGTAGACAAATTACAGAAATAAAGAGATGTAATGTCTTTTCAGTTGATTTAATCTAAAGCTGTGGCTGAAGTCAGTTGTAGTTGTTGTGTTTCTCTTTCCATCAGTGATTCTGCTCATTATCATCAGGTGTATTCATTAATCAAACAATCATCGCTCAATGAATCACTTAAGTATCTTATTAACTCTAATGTTGCGTTCACACCAAACGCGAATTGAGCGTCTGGCGCGAGTGATTTCAATGTTAAGTCAATGGAAAGGCGCGTTGACGGGCGTCTGGAGGTCTCGCGGCGCGGAAGGCGCGTTTCGCGCGGCGCGAAGGACGCGAATCCGCCTCATTCGCGCGTCCAGTTCGCGCGAATGGCACGAATTGGACGCGAATTGAACGTCTTGCGCGATACACGCGTTACACGCGAATGGTGCTTTTGTGCATTTGCGCGTTTGAAGCGAATTCGCGGCTGACGCCCGAGTTGAAAATTTTGAACTTTGGCGTCAATTCGCGCCGCGTTAACCAATCAGGAGCCTGCTTGCTGCTGTCACGTGGTAAAGTGACGTGTATGAGAAACCCTGCATAAATTAAAAATAGTACTATTGTGTCACAAAATGTAGTTTTAAGACTTTTTCAGGTGGGAATGTAGTTGTTTAAAGCTCAAATCTGTGGTTTATTTATAAAGAGAGCGCTTATTTAAAAAAAATTATCTTGTGTTTTTGGAGTTGTGAGATTCAGGCGATCACCGGGCAATCACCGCTCATAACCCCAGCGAAGGCAGCCTTTCCTCGGCCAGTCCTTCTGGCGTCTGCCGCTGGCTCTGATGTCCTGTAGTGGTTCGTTTTGTGTAGATCTAACGGCCGATCTTTGCTCTCATGAATCTATAATTTGTTGTCTGCCAAATCGTTTTGACTGAGGGCAAAGAGAAGTTTCATAACTTTATATTTTAAGGATATTTAAACATACATGCAGTGAAGATAATGTAGGAGTTGCCTGGACCACATTTGTGTGGCTATTAATGCTTAATATATATTTTTAATGAAAATGAAAAGAGGCAGAGTGGTGTTTTATGACATGTTTCTCCTGGAGTGCCTTGAACGCGCGTCAATTTCGCTTCCAGCGCTCGATTTCTACGCGCGTCCAATTCTCTGCGGACACGCGAATGCATTCAAAATGTTTTCGCGCGTGAAACTAGACGCGGTAGACGCGATTTTGACGCTCAATTCGCGTTTGGTGTGAACGCAGCATAACACTGCGTCAGTGTTACTTTAACACCCTGCTGGTGGTTCCCATATGAACACAGAGCTGTGTTAATTCAACACCGGGGAATTTACTATATGTATATATATATATATATATATAAATATATATGCATATATATAAATATATATGCATATATATATATATATATATATATATATATTTATATACATATACATATACATATACATATACATATACATATACATATACATATACATATACACATATATATATATATATATATATATATATATATATATATATATATATATATATATATATATTGGGGATGCAACAATACAGTTAGTCCACGGTTCAATACATACCTCGGTTTTTAACCACGGTTTTCGGTTCGGTTCTGATGGCTTGTCACATCAGTATTTTGCTATTCTATTCTTAAGCGACAGGAACAGCAAGAAGTTAGGGAGAAAAAAGACTATTTTTTAATTGCAAAACTCTTTCTTTATTTTACTTAAAAGAATTGAAAAACCTTACTTAAACTTAAAACTTTACTTTAAAAAAAACCTTGTACACATTCCTAGTGTATTGTATAATGTAAAATATATATAAATATAAAGATTTACACTGGCAGCTCAGAGCTGTACAGCAGCATTTAAGTATGAAATTGAATGAATAAATGTAAAAATAAAACACTACATAGACTTCACTATAAAATATACATTGATTCTTATTAAATCTACTGTATTAAAGTTTTTCAGTCAAGAGCAGTGAGTGATTTTCTCTGTCTTTTGCTGTTGTATTAAAATTAAATGGATAGTTCACTCAAAAATGAGAAATTAATACAGGTTGGGAACAATATTACAGTGAGTGAATAATGACATCATTTTAGAGGTGAACTGTCCCTTTATGGACCGCGTGTTCACTAGGCTGCCTGCTGTCAATGTAAGACCTGCGTGCATCACAGACACGCGCTGATTTTACTTTCACTTTAGACATAACCGACTGTGTTTATGTCAACCTTGTGTGTATTTGAAAGTATTAGCGCAGTAAGACAACTTAGTACAGTAATCACGTGTTTGACAAGCGTTTAGTGCGCGCGCTCATGTTTAAACCCCACACACGCCGGCAAGGCTTTAAAACGCATGCAAATAATGAACTTTCGTGATTGTGAATAACTATAGTGTTCCGTGAGTAGAACTCCACCACTAACGTGTAATGTGAATGTATGTCACGTTGTTCAGTATATTGGCATGGAGGCAAATTATAGAATTTGTAGAAAAATACTTAATTAAATGCAAAACCGAAAAACCGCAATTCACATGCGCGTATTGCCGTACCGAACGGTTCAATATTATATTGAGAATTGTGTCATCCCTAATATATATATATATATATACAGTAAAATCCACAGTGTTAAATTAACACTGCTCAGAGCACATATGGTCCCACTCTACAGAGTGTTAAAGTAACACTGAATCAGTGTTAAAATTAATGAGATAATTGAGAGATTAATTAAGTGATGATTGACCATTTGTGATGAACACCTGATGATAATGAGTAGAATCACTGAAGGAAAGAGAAAAAGAAAAGCACAAGAACTACGACTGACTATAAAAAAGACATTAAATCTCTGAAGATCTCAGCAGAGGATTAAACAACTCCACAAACAGCATTACCAGCTTCACACATTACTAACCAGACTGACTTTATTTCTGTCAGACGTCTCTTATTGAGATTTAACAGATTTTTTGTTTGATTTTGTTGTGAAAATTGTTAGTTTTTAATTTGACCATCATGGTGATCAGTGTTTTCTTTAGTTGGGCAGTTTGATGACTTTTTAACATTAGTGTTTCTCTGGCTGCTGTAACTGAGTTTGCAATGGCAAGAAAAGCAAGAGTAAACACAATCAGATGCTGTCGGCGGCTCAATGATGAGAATATTATCATTGTATAGTGATTTAATTCATCGATTTTATGACTGAGTATGAGCAATATACTATTAACTTTTTTTTTGTGATTCTAGAAAAGATCCAACACGGTTTTAATCGGATAAGTTCTGAAATAGATTGTACACTAATCATTTCTAACTCTTGCGAAATTAACTCACACACAGAGATCAAGAATCTGCCTATGAATCTCAACAATGGTGACATGCTTCATGCCACAATGCATTCTGGGAGCCATAGATGAGTTTTGCGTGATGCACCAGAATGCATTACGGCATGTCACCATTGT